>NC_081405.1:567917094-569117094 GCF_030272615.1 Cryptomeria japonica
ACCCATAAGTGCATACAGGGTACTATTCCCATTATTCGTTACCCTGCGATAACATTTTTTAGGCTTAGTAGCGTGTACGTGCTACTTATCAGTCCAGAATGGGAAAAAAGAATACCATTGGGCTTGTCAACATTTTATGGTCTAATAGCACATACACGGTTATTAATGTAGCGCGTACATGGTTTATAGACATAGTTTTAGTTGCCCAAGAGCCTCAACAGCCTCAAAAGAATTTTTTGAGGTCGTTGAAGGCCCCACTGGAACTGTGTCTGCACTTCTATCACTGTTGTATACATAAATGTAAGTGAAGTTTTTGTTTTTGCATGATTTCAAATGATTGAATTGTGATTGTTTAATAGTTTGATTCCAAAAAATAGTGATAAGATGAATATTTATGGTTATTTGTTTGTTTATGAACTTTTCTTTACATATATATGTAATATGGTTCTATTTAGGACAACTGATATCAACCATGGGAAAGAACAAGCAAGGAACGATGGAACAACGAGAGGCTCAGAAGGAAAGACAAAGACATCGTATGAAGAAATTGCATGACATAAGAACAATGGGAGAAGAAGGTATGTCATCCTCAACATCTCAATTCCATTTACCAAACAAATATAATGCACCTAATGCAATTGAAGAAGATACCACATTGAATAATCAATTAAATGATGAACATATTACACCTTCTCTACTTGATGAATTGAATGTACATAATGCACCGATGTTAACACCTCCTAGAATCATTCGTAGGAAACCAACATATCTAATTGACATTGATGAGAATATATTGAAGTCAATGCCCAATAAAATGAATGAACAAACTTGTAGGAGAATGGTTAAAAGAATATGGCAAAACTATTTTAAAAACTTAAATCAAACCACAAGATGTCACTTAATTGTTCAAATGATTAAAAGTTTGAATTTTAGAGAGACAATGAAAATTCTAGGCCTAAGATCATCTGAAAGTAACAATGAAAGAACTATTGTCAGAAACTATTTGATGCATATCAATCTATTGGTTCAAAATCACGTAGTAAAGATTCTGATGCTACTCGACGTGTCATTACCATAATGAGCAAGAAAATTAAAAAAGATTGTTTGGTAAGCAAAACAAGTAAGTCATTAAACGTTAGTAGAACAACATTAAGTAAAGCATTAAAGAGGCAGGAATAAATAGAGGAACCTAACAATAATTCTCTTTGGACATTCTCGGGTAGACTACCACGCAAAGAAAAGGTTGTTGTTGATGAACTAAAAAAATTAATTGAATTTTTTTGGCATGACAACACAAGAGTATCGCTCAACCAAAGAGATGTTGTTAGAAGGCGAATTGGGTCTACAAATCATGATCCACATACCAAACACTATTTGGATATGACTCAAACTAAATTTTATGAAAGATTCCTTCAAAAGTTTCCTCAAATAAGAATTTCTCAAAGATTTTTTGAAATGGAAAAACCTTTTTATATTAAGATTAATCATGTACGGACCACGTGTTGTTGTAGGATGTATATTGAATTTTCTATGCATTATGATATTTTTTGTCATATTTGTTCTACTTTGCACACTAACAATGTTTTGCAGGATTGTAATATACAAGCACCTCCTAAGTCGGTAAGAGAATTTATTTCAAGTGTGCTATGTAATAGACATGATGGTTGCATTTATTATAAGATGCCTTGTTTGGAAGGTTCTTGTGCTATATGTGGTGGTTTGCAACATTTACCAAGATGTGTACATCATACTTTATTTTTGGTATTAATTAACACTTTATAAAATGCAGGTCATGTGTATGCAGTTGTTGCAGAAGAGAACAATGAAGAAGGAACATATTACTATTTGTGTCATTGTGTTGAGCCTAAAAGAAAATTGATAACCACAATCATTGACGAAGAGGGTACTGAGTACCCAATAGGGTCTGTTGTCATGACAGGAACATGGCTTTGGAGATACCCTATCAAGAATTCTAATGTTTGGTTGTTCGAAAACTTTGAAACAGACAAACATATTCTTCATTTCTCTAACCTTGTTGTTGCAACAAATATTCATTTGATGAAGTATCGTGGTAGAACTCATAACAAGATTTTATGGAAAGTTCATGAATCTGACCATGAGGCAATACTTGACACAATACGGGTTAGAGCCAATCCTGAAGGCTCACTTGATTGATTCTACGCTTCAGAGTAGAATGATTTTGAGAATTTTGTATAAATCGTCGACGAATTGTTCTATATTCATTTTTTGTATATGTAAATGCCCATGAGCTGATTTTTACAAGTTTAGGGGCATAATTTTGTATATTTAAATGGCAATGAGCTGATTTGTACATATGTACATGCCAAATTTTGTATATTAAAATGGCGATGAGCTGAATCGCACATATTGTAATGCCAAATTTTGTATAAAATCCCATGAGATGATTTGTATATTAAAATGGAAATGAGTTAAATTGCACATATTGTAATGCCAAATTTTGTATAAAAGCCCATGAGATGATTTGTAAGACATTTTTTTGTATAATCAAATAGCAAAGAGCTGATTTGACCATATTTAGAGGCAAAATTTTGAATAATGTGATAATGTTTTGTGACTATGTTTTGAGTATATGTGATGTGTCCCTGGTCAATCATGAGCATTCTTGATTCTTGTATAATCATGGAGAATTATTTGAGTCATTATCGGGTCATAGGGGTCATTTATTGAGACTAGATATAATTTGAGCAAAAATTGTCAAAAACATTGTCAAGCAACTTCTACATTGCGTCGATAGGGTATGACACTCGATGTTCTGGTGCTTTGGGATGCACGATAGGGGAATGCCTATCATAAAACTACCCACTCAGACGCGCTCATGACGTTAGTTTGTGCACATGACGAACTGAATCAATTCTAGCCAATTCTGCAACTTTGCATTGCATGCAATTGACGACTTTTGCAGCAGGCGAAAAAATGCTACCAATAAAAAATAGCTCCAAGTCATCAAAAACTGAGAGAGGACATTGTAGAGGAGCCTCACATGACCCCATAGGTTCAAAAGGATCGACCATATGTGTCTTGGATTGGAAGAAACAGTCCGTCAAGTTTTGACAATTTTTTGGACTCAGGGCACTTGAGAGATTGCACCGGTACGGTATGACTCTTGATGTTCTAGTGCTTTGGGATGCATGATAGGGGCATGCCTAGTGTAAACCTGCCCACCTGGATGAGCTCGCGATGTCAGTTTGTGCACACGATGAACCAAATCAATTCTAGCCAATCTTGTAACATTTCATTGCATGCAACTAACGGTTTTTGGAGCAAGCAAAAAAATGCTAATAATTGAAAATGGCTTCGAGTCATTGAAAACCAAGATAGGCCATTGTAGAGGCATCATGTGACCCCACAGGATCAAACAGATTGACCATATGTGTCATGGATTTGAAGAAACAGTCCGTCAAATTTTTGGACTCAAGGCAATTGAGAGATTGCATCGGTACGGTATGACTCTCGACGTTCTAGTGCTTTGGGATGCATAACAAGGGCATGCCTAGCGTAAACCTACCCACTCAGATGTGTTCGCGATGTCATTTTGTGCACACGACGAACCAAAGCAATTCTAGCCAATCTTACAACTTTTCATTGCATGCAACTAACAATTTTTGGAGCAGGGGAAAAATGCTAATAATTGAAAATGGCTCCGATTCGTCGAAAACCGAGATAGGCCATTGTAGAGGAGCCTCACGTGACCCCATAGGATCAAACGGTTTGACAATATGTGTCCTGGATTTGAAGAAATAGTCTGTCAAATTTTGACAATTTTTTGGACTCAGGGCAATTGAGAGATTGCACCAGTACGGTATGACTCTCAATGTTCCGGTACTTTGGGATGCACAAAAGGGGAATTCCTAGTGTAAACCTACCCACCCAGATGCGCTTGCGATGTTGGTTTGTGCACACGATGCACCAAATCAATTATAGCCAATCTTGCAACTTTGCATTGCATGCAACTGACAGTTTTTGGAGCAGGCGAAAAAATGCTAATAATTAAAAATGGCTCCGAGTTGTCGAAAACCAAGATAGGCCATTGTAGAGGAGCCTCACGCAACCCCACATGATCAAACAGATCGACCATATGTGTCTTGGATTTGAAGAAATAGTCCGTCAAAGTTTGATAATTTTTTGGACTCAGGGCAATTAAGAGATCGCACCGGTACAATATGATTCTCGACATTTCGATGCTTTGGGATGCATGACAGGGGCATGCCTAGCGTAAACCTACCCACCCGAACATGCTCATGATGCCGATTTGTGCACCCGACGAACCGAATCAATTCTAGCCAATCTTGCAACTTTGCATTGCATGCAACTGACAGTTTTTGGAGCAAGCGAAAAAATGCTAATAATTGAAAATGGCTCCGAGTTGTCAAAAACTGAGATAGGCCATTGTAGAGGAGCCTCATGCAATCCCATGGGATCAAATAGATTGACCATATGTGTCCTGGATTTGAAGAAACAATCCATCAAATTTTGACAATTTTTTGGACTCAGGGCAATTGAGAGATCGCACCGGTACGGTATGACTCTCAACGTTCTGATGCTTTGGGATGCACAATAGGTGCATGCCTAGCGTAAAGCTACCCACTCAAACACACTTGCGATGTGGGTTTGTGCCCGCGATGAACCGAATCAATTCTAGCCAATCTTGCAACTTTGCATTGCATGCAATTGATAATTTTTGGAGCAGGCAAAAAAATGCTAATAATTGAAAATGGCTCCGAGTCGTCAAAAAATGAGATAGGCCATTGTAGAGGAGCCTCACGTGACCCCACGGGATCAAACAGATCGACCATATGTGTCTTGGATTTGAAGAAATAGTCTGTCAAATTTTGACAATGTTTTGGAATCAGGGCAATTGAGAGATCGCACCGATACGGTATGACTCTCGACGTTTTGACACTTTGGGATGCATGAAAAGGGCATGCCTAGCATAAACCTGCCCACCTGGATGCGCTTGTGACATCGTTTTGGGCACACGATGAACCAAATCAATTCTAGCCAATCTTGCAACTTTGCATTGCATGCAACTAACGATTTTTGGAGCAGGTGAAAAAATGCTAATAATTGAAAATGGCTCCGAGTTGTCTAAAACCAAGATATGCCATTTTAGAGGAGCCTCACGAGACCCCACATGATCAAACAAATTGACCATATGTGTCTTGGATTTGAAGAAACAGTCCGTCAAATTTTGATAATTTTTTGGAGTTAGGGCAATTGAGAGATCGCATCAGTACAGTATGACTCTCGACGCTTCGACGCTTTGGGATGCATGACAGGGGCATGCCTAGCATAAACCTGCCCACCCGAACATGCTTGCGATTTCGATTTGTGCACAGGATGAACAAAATTTGACCATTGCGAGCATGAGGGTGCTCTCGCGCCAAACACATTGTTGTTTTCATATTGTCGATTTTTGTTGTTTATATTCATATTGTTGATTACATATGCAAATATTCATTTAAATTTATAAAAGGTCAGCCACCAAATACAACGAATACACAATAATGAACTGAATACAAGGAGTTTTGTAGGGTTAATTCAACATTTTAGAAATTTTATCAAATCATATTCCACGATTGCAATGTTTTATATCATATATTTTTGTTGTTTACATTCATATTGTTGATTACATATGCAAATATTAATTTAAATTTATAAAAGGACAACCACAAAATACAATGAATACAAAATAATGAACTCATTGCACATTTATTGGATCGAATATCGATATTTATATATATAAAAAAAGGCATGTCTGCCAAGTCAATACAAGTATTACAAAATGTGTCATATGCCATGTCCAAATCGACATACAATACAAATGTAGAATATATCTACATGTATTAGTCATTCTATGACCAAAAATAACACTATATGATCCTAAACTTGCGGTGGATCATCAAAATCAAGCCTCTTCGATGCAGTACGCGACTCTATAGATGGCTGCAAAACCACAATTCAAAAGCCAAGTTAGAATTCTTTTGTAGAAAATTGTTCACAATTAACAACATAACTATGCATTTAACTTTAATTCCTTTGCAATTGAAATGTAGATTACCTCATCGGCTGATCTAGGATCTAATGTCTTCGCTCTCCTCTCCTTGTCACTCTTAGGAGTTTTCTTGAAGACATACTTAAATGGATCCACGTTATGGCCGTACCACGAAGGGGTCTATTGTAGATTAAATGTACAATTAATACAATGTACTAACATAAATATATCAAAAACACTTAAAAGGTATAATATAGAGAACAATGACATACCTATGCCTGAGATGCTTCTCCAATGGACTGAGGATGGCTCACCATCGATGTAGAAACTGTCGCTATTACCTGTACAAAAAATGTTCAAAGATTAAATACAATTAATATAATGATAAGTATTGAAGGTTAAAAACAATTAATTTTACATATCAAACAAAAGTATGCCAGATCCTGAGATGCTTCTCCATAGCAAGGAGGAGGGTTTGCCATTGATGAAATAGGTATGGATATTTCTTGTATGAAAAATTATAAGATTATAATATATCACAAGTTCACATGTACGTGTGGATATATTCATGAAATCAAGAAAATAAAGTAGAGATACATACCTCCACCCTCTCTTGATCCGTAGGCGAATCAGGTGCATTCAACAAATCCACAAAGCTCAATAGCCACTATACATGTAAAATAGACAAAAAATACTAATCAATCTCCAAATCCCAACTAATACTTGATTTCAACATTTTCAAACAATTGTACAACTAAAAATACGTTCAATTACCTTCTTCCCATGTTTTGGCATCTTCTAGGAATTCTTTTTCTTAGGACGAGCCCTAGACACGGAGGGGGTACCCTAAAAAAACAAAATTAACATGAGATATTAGTACAGATAATAAATCAAACATAATTTTAAAAATCTAAAATGAAATGACTTGCATATTCCATCAAAACAATACATAAAAAGAGTTGTACAAAATATGATACCGTATAGCCTTGTAGGCCAAAATCGATAGCTGAGAGCGTGCTGTCATCAATCTGGGATATTTTGTCCCCTGTCAACACCTACAAATCAGAAATTGGACCAAGCATTAAAGATAGTTAGTATATCTTGTATTTTTTTGAATTCAAAGTGTACTATTCTATTTTAACATGTTACAAAATTTATACCTCAGGCATTGAAGTTGTAGCTATAGTAACTGGGGGAGGTGTATGGGATACGGCTGCTACATCCTGAAATGCATATAATTTGTCTCAATTTAAATTGATGTATAAATAAAAATTCATTTATGTAATTACAAATTTAAAGTGACTGATATATTAAATTCTATGAATTCAAATCAACACACCTGTGTCTATGGCTCATGGGCAAACACCATGTCCATCAACTCATCTGTCAATGCGACATCCTCAACCGTGTGAGCCTGACATCTACAACTGCAAATCATGCATAGATGATATGAGGATCCATCTGCATCGGTTGCATCATCTATCCCCGAGCAACTGACACACATATGTTGGATGGGCTCTCTGTCGTCCTCTAATGGCTCATCATCCAATACAATAGGGTGTGTTAATGACGTCCCATGCTGGATGATGGCACCAGTCAATGATGTAGCTGCTTGAAGAGTTTGTAGCTCCATCGACTCTTTCAGCTCTAATGGGGCAGCCTGATGCACCTTGGGTTTGGGTGCTAGGGGGCAGCGACTCTCTGCGAGTAATTGCCTACAGGCTCCAGGTCTATCTTGGGCAGAGCCACCACCTCTACCATGACACTCTCTCATGTCAAAATAGTTTGGCCGCACATTGAGAACAAACTCACAATATATTTTTCTCGAAAATTATAATGGCACTTTATAATTATTACAAGGTGGATCATCAAAGACCATCCACCACCTCTGCCAAAAAATATTCTTCATCTGCACATTGGTACACCAATGTATGGGAAACCTCTTTGCATTAAGAGGTAATGACTGACCAGTTTTGGGATCAACAAAAAGGGCACATATTTGTTGTTTAGTAATATTTTTGTTTTTTACTCCATTGTATGATAGCCCATTGGCATAGAATTGACGACACCTATCCCTAAAGCTTCCCCATTTGGTAATTTATGTGGAAACAGCTATGGCACCACTAGCTAATGTTTCTAGGCTAGTGGCGAGGGATTGATGATGGTCAAGTTTAGAAGTTTTCAATTTAACAATCAGTCTATTGATTTTAGACGTATTTTTTCCTAACTGATTAATTAATTCTTCCTGTGTTTTGGGTGTGTGGTCAAAAGGAAAAATTGGGGGTTGTTCTTGTGTGTTTTCAGGAGGTGCATTTGGCTATTCTTGTGGGTTTTCAGGAGGTGCATTTGGTTGTTCTTGTTCTGGATTAGAAGAATCTGGTTTTTGAAACAAAAAATAAAAAAACCTAATCAAAATTAATGAAATTAAATTCAAAATGTAAAACAAATTGAATAAACCGGAAAGAAAGACAAAAATAAACAAAAACTAACCTTGATCCATAGCTTGGAGGACAAATATAGCACCCCGTTCGCGATTTAGGAGAGGAAATGGGGAAAAAACAAAGTTAAAAACACGCTATTCACGGGTAAATGAGACCCAGTTTTTTTTAAAAACTTTTTTTACCAGGCACCGCGTACGCGGTTTTATTTGGATTATTAGTGCATACGCGCTCATTTTCCTAGGTGTAGTGCGTATGCGCTCATTTTCCTAAAAGCAGCATGTACGCGCTACCTTTTCTAGGCTCGAGAAGAACAAACCTAAGCGTGTACGCAAGAATTTCATGCGCTGTTGTTTTTCCATATTTTTTTTGGGTGGTGTCTATTTTTTTGACCACCATCTTTGTGCACATGCCCAATTGTGTTAGTGAATTTATGAATTAGTCAAAGATCATTTGAAAAATGCAAACCCTGGTATGTTAAAATCAATAAACAAAGAATATCTTATTGTTGTAAAACTCATGTTCAGTTTCATTACTATTATGATGTTTTTTGATATATACGTTGTATGTTGCATGGTAATTGTAGTCACATAAATCTGTCCACTTAATTAAATGAATATTTACTATTTATTTGATTATTTAACCATCAATAAACAGTTAATTAAATTAATATTTAATTAATTCATCCTCAACCTCTCCTCCTATTAATTAAATAAATTATTCAATTAATTTAAATTAATTCAGTAAGCCACATTCTAAATCAATTAAATTAATAAAACATATTTATTTAATTCAACCCCCTTTCCTCTTTTAAATAAATAATAAAACATTTATTTAAATCCCTAAACTACCCCCCCACTTGCATTCTCCTACAAATGCAAGTTGCACCTATTTAGTTGAAATAATGAATTTTATTTTACTTTGAAAAACATTAAATGCTTTATGTCTCCAACAAGTTAACCCCTAAAGTCTTCCAAACCATTAATGGTTCTTACATGACCATTTATGGCTCTTAGATAACCATTAATGGTTAATTCCACTTGCCTACATGGTTAGAGGCTTTACCTCTAACTCAACCTCCATTTAACTCATGTGTATCCTCAAGCATTAATTGCTTTGACCATTATTATCCCCACTAACTCTTGCACAAGAGTTTGTCCATTGGATAAAGGCATTATTCATTGGATAAAGGCATCATTCATTGGATAAAGGCTTTATTCATTCAACTCAAGCTTAACCTTACCTCCCAAGCTAACCTTCATGTCATCTCAAGCATTTAATGCTTCTTCCCTCTCCTCTCAAGCCATCTCATGTTGACATTTGTCATCCTGGGATTGGGCTAAAAGTCTTGACATGGATCATAAATCTTTCAATCTTGACCCTTGTTGAGATTACTCAATCTCAACCATCCATTTCTCTATTTTTCCTATAAATAGAACCCATTCCTTCATAATCCAGGTCCATAAATCTTGTATGCATCTAATCTATATTGAAATTTAAGAGAGCATTTTAGGAATAAATCATAATCTACATTGTTATTTTGGTTAAAATCAATATAGCTTAATTAGGTGCTTTCTCATATTTAGCTTGCATTTTCATAATATTTTGATCATTTCATAAATATTGAATCTCCATAAGACTTCCATAGTAGTGCAAATAGATGAGGGCTACACTCATGTGGAACTTGGAGAGGAGAGGAACAAGGGAGGAACAACTATGAACATGTTGGCAAACATTTGGAAGGGTCTTGTGTCTTTCTTTTGTTTTTGCATGCTTTCCATTAAATGTTTGATCTCTCTTGATATGCTTTCTTAGGATTGTATTTTGTTTATGATACTAACACTAATTTTTGATTCTTGAGTCTTGTGTTTGTGTTTCCTAACATCCTTTTTGCAGAGCATTAGTAATGATCTTGTGCAGGATTGTGGTGTTTATGTTCCACCTGAAACTATAAAAGATTTTATTGCAAGTTTATCTTGTAAACCATCGAATGAGAAATTATTTCTTTCTAGTTCATGCATTTATGGCCTTTGCAATTTATGTGGGAACTATTCTTTGATAGGTGAATGTTTGCATGAACATGTTTCATCTGAGTTTGGACAAAAAATGGTTGATGTTAGGAGATTTAAAAATATAGAATACCCTTTAAAGGATGGAAATATGGGGAAACGTTTAGAATTGATTACATAACAAAATAGTGTGAATGTATTTATCAATGAGTTTAAAAGAAATATTGTTCCAAAATATGTGAAACATTCCCAACATGCCCGATTTCTTGATGGACAGTTTCGCATATGCAAGAAAACATTTCTAGTTGGAACAATAGTATCAGTTGTGGATTTTGCAAAAAATTATACTCTAAAACCACAAGAGGAAACTCAATCACAATACTACAACTCAGTGCAAGTGGCCATATTTGTGCACATTATATATAGACATGACCATCATAGTACAAAAGCTAAAAGAATTTTTTTGAGGGAGTATCATTTCTATGTTAGTGATAATCGATTACACTCGTTAGAGTTTGTTCAGCACTGCTTCGAGGTATTTCATGATAATCTTAAGGAAAGAGAAATTGACATGAAACAACATATGATATGGTCTAGTAACTGCACTGGACAATTCAAAAATGCAAGAATGTTTTATTGGCTATGCAAAGTTCACAAGAAAACCAATGTCCAACATTTATGGAGTTTTTTTGAAGAAGGACAAAAGACGATGGATTTGGTGCCTGTGTAAAAAGATCTCTTGCTAGAGAACCATTGAAATTTGAGGATATTGTGAAATTCAGAGATGCTTGTGCAGTTGTAGATTGGTGCAATTCAAAGTTGTCAAAAGAATCAACTGAGAACTCTGCAATTCGATGTTTCTTCTGGTTGGTAGAGGAAAATAGTATTCCTAGTTGACATGATTGTAATAGCATCATTGGATCAGCTAAATGGCATTCGTTTAAGAGTTCTAATTCAAAAACATGGACTATATTCACAAGGGAGCTTGCTTGCTTTTATCAGTTTTGTGTTTTCGGAGATTGGGAATTTTGTGAGAATAAAGAATGGGTTGAAGAATGGCAACAAAGATCATTGACACCCATAGATGCAAATGATATGCATGAAAGAACTGATAAAGATATGGATCAGATGTTTGCATCAAATGACTATGATCGCATTTGAGATCTTATACAACAAGGTAAAATTATTTTTGAAATTTGTTTTGATTTATAAAATAGTACATAAATGAAATCTTACAGTACATATTTTTGTTTTTATATCTTATTAAATATTAAAATAAAATTGTTGTGTGCATAGGACATGTCTATGTTATTGTTGCACCAGAGGACAATGAAGAGGGGATAGAGTATTGGTTGGCTCGATGTGTAGAGCCAAAACACAAGCTAACCACTCCTCGAGTAGATGATGATGGTTATGACTATCCAATAGGATCTGTGGTTGTTGTTGACACCTGGCTACACAAATATCTAACAAGAAAGAATAGATTGCCTGCATTTAAAGATTATGAATTAGAGAAGAAGATTATACATTACTCGCATTTGGTAGTGGCAACTAATATAAAATTGGATAGATATCGTGACAGACCTGCTGATAAACAATTATGGACTCTCTCTATGGAAGAGAACGAGACAATTATACATGCTTTGCAAAAGAGAGAGGATGCAAATGGTATAACAAAATGAATATATACAAGTAAGTTATAATTTGAACCCTTAATCCACCTCCCTTTTAAAAGTCTTGATGTATATTTTATATAACATTTTAAATCATGCATCCTAATTATAAAATCTAATCTAGTAATTTTGTTTTAGGTCTACCACAAGTAGAAGGCATCAATGAAGACCAAGTTATTTATTTATACTTTATGTTTCATTTTGAATATTACAAGTAAGTTATTTAGTTTTGTACCCTTAAGGAAACTCCCTTTGAAGAGTCGTGATGTATGCTTTATGTTCTATTATAAATTGAATGCATCCTCATTATAAAAAATAATCATATGTATATATTTTTTTTCCAGGTCTCTCAGAGTAGACTTGGCCTCAATGACTACTACTGTTTGTGCATACTTTATGTTGTATTTTGAGAGATATATCCTTATTATTATAATTTAAATAGACCGTTTTTAATTTTATTTCAGGTCTTCCACATGTACATGACATCAATGAATTCTATTATTTGTGCTTTTACAAATATGTTCAAGGTTAAATTTTTAAACTTTACTTGAGTAAAGTAATATTCTTGCACTTGAATGTTGAATTATGATTGTGTATTTGATACGATATTTTTTTTTTTGCAGGTCGCTTCAGAGATGAAGTCAAAGATTTTAGATAGGTCTGCTTGATAACACTTTGTATAATATACATAAATGAGAGACTATTGGTCAAATTTATGAATGAGATAATTATGTTTTAATCAAGTTTTATTCAATATATTATATATTATATGGGGTAAATTTAATTTCATACATAGCACACTGGTTCTACTTGTTGGACCCCACCATACCACCTACTTTGTTCCTTACACTTTTCTCTTATCATCATTGTTATTGAAATGGTAATTATATATTTAAACCTATGCTTTGATACTTTTCTCTTAAATCATCATTATTATTGTAATGGTAATTATATATTTGATTATATATTTTGCGTATCTATATGATGATTAATACTTTTTAATTTAGTTTAAAATATGTTAAAATTATAAGATATGTTTTGATACTTTGGTCTTATCATCATTGTTAGTTCACAATGTACACCTTTATTTTATCTAATCACAAGTTATTTAAATAAAATTACATAAATAAAATTTTAAGTCCACATAATCCATATAAAGTTATTTAAGTAGAAGTTCCATAAATAAAATTTCAAGTCCACATAATCCATATAATATCTAATCCATATATATCTGGATGGTAACATGATGAACTTCACATAATATCTAATGTGCATATATATATGTAGTCCAAAAAATATATATGATCTAATCCTATTATGCAACTATCCATATATATAAAGTAGGTGCACATCCAAGACAATATGTACAATGTTAAAAAATAAGTACACGTGTAAAAAAATGTGTAAAGTCCATAAAAAAATGCATATCATATAAAATAGTACATGTACATCATATCAGAGCCAAATAAACAGTAAAATCTAAGTGCTATCATCAATAACATATCGTGGTCTCTTCTCCTCAGGACGTGGAACAGATCCACCCATCTCATGCTGTACAAGGAAAATTTAATATTAAAATACTTGATTAACTATTAAAAGATAATCATTTATCAAATACAGTTGGAATTAATAAATTAAGTTACAAACTGAAGATGGTAAAATGGTTAGCAAGGTGAATTCAAGTGGTTAGTGCACAAATAAAACATTAAAAGATATTAAAACATGAAACATGCATAAAACCACATAAAGACATGAATAAAATGCATATACCTTACAAACCTTTACCTCTCTCTCAGATTGAGCCTTTGGTGAAGTTGAATAGTGCCTCTCTCTTCAACTTGATCAGATGGGCTCCTCTTGCTTGCTTGATGTGGATGGCTCTCCAAATGTGCACAATATGATTGATGGGAGGATGAGATGAATGGATAAGTGACTAAGTGATGGATGAGTATGGATTTGGCTATAATTTGGATGCTTTGATGACTTTTTTGAACTCAAATGGGCAGCATAAGATTATTAAACTTGGACATGATGAATGGAGAGATGGAGTCCTCAATTTATAGGAAGAGGAGAGGAAGAATGGATGGCTAGGATGGATTCAAGATGAAAGGCTAGGATTGCTTGTGAGCTCACACAAGGCCCAAGAGAGGGTGTGGAGACCAAGAGATATGCCTTAAAGGCATTTTTTGTCTCCACACTCCACAAGGTGCATTAGGAAGACTCCCAAGGTACCTTGGGAAGAATAAGGTGCATTGGGAAGACTTCCCAATATGCCTTGAGAAGAGCGAGGGATGTGACATTCCTTGGAGAATGGAGAGGAGGAATTAAAAATTCTCCAAAAAGGGATAAACATAGGGATTGGAGGAATAAGAAGGAATTAAAAATTCCTTGGGAGAGGGGATGCCTAGAGGAATGTGAGATCTTGAAAATCTCACATTCACCTAGGAAAAGAGCATTCAAAGCTAGTGGTTGGATGGAAGGGACAAGGGGTTGACTTTGTGACTAATCATGATGATTAGTCACTAGCAACTCATTAGGAAGGGGATTAGAGGAAGTGTTAGGTGGGATTAGGATTTGTAGGAGGATTTGACTAAGAGAGAGAATGAGTGGAGGAAATTAAAAATTAGAAGAATAAGGTTAAGTGAGTTTAGGGAGTTTCTAGAAGAATTTATTAGGTTAATGATGAATTAAGAAGATGATTTGTAGGAATCATGGGGGTTAACTAATTAATTGAAATTAATTAGCTAAGCTGGAGATTTGTGAGGATTTAATTTTTAGAAGAATAAAGCAAGGGATTGATTTATTAAATAAATCAGTCACATACCATAGTGACAATATTAATTATATTTAATTAATATTGAGGAGAATTTGAATTAACATAATTAATTAATTAATTATGTTAGGAATTAAAAATAATTAAAATAGTTATTTTTAAGTGTCTACACAAACTTACCACGGTATGCGTGTGCACATCAACTCCAGTAACTTGTTCTACATGTACAATATGCTCAGGAGTTGTGCCATCCTGCATACAAGATAAGAAACATGATATAACGAACATGAGCACATACACGTGTTTATTTTTTTATTAAATAAAAATGAACATTTATAATTTGATTAAATAATAATATAATAAAATATCATGTACATAAGGTTTCTCATCTCCTCTAGTAGTATCTTGTGCACCTTGACATGTATGTACATTGAAATCAATTCCAAATGTAGTGCTAGCTAAGTCCTGTACAAGGTCAAATTCAAAGTCTCCAATTAAATGTCAATTTAAGAGTCAAAATAAGATCAAATTAAGTATTAATTACATATTAAAAACTCAAAGGATTTCAATGTGCATTCAAATTGGCTCTGATAAAAATGATGAGGATAACCTATCCTGATAGTAGTGTCCACCTGCAAACATGCATTTAATGAAATCATATTTATTGAACATATATATGTGTATTAAATAATTTCAAGTTAAGTTACAATATTGTAACAACATATTTAATTTATGAATTCTAAGATACATACAATAGATGGTGTCACAGTCCTCTTCTTGATGTGATGTAGAGGGTCCCTCGTGACCTGAAGCATGGAGAAAGAAGCATTCAATGTATCAACATAAAAATTTATATAGTATATGATGATAACATATTAACTTAAAAAGATAGTACAATGTCTAGATAAAAATTGATACTATACCCCAAAAGGTGTGCCAAGATGTGTAGCTTCTCAATGTGATGTGGAGGGTCCCTCATGACCTGAAGCCTGGAGAAAGAAGCATTCAATGTATCAACATGAAAATTTATATAGTATATGATGATAGCATATTAACTTAAAAAGCTAGTACAATTCCTAGATAGAAATTGATACTATACCCCAAAAGGTGTGCCAAGCTATGTAGGAGTAGATGCAATATTGACTCGAACATTTGGTGTAGTCCTTATCTACATAAATCAAATTTATTTAATGAACTATTAGATTGTATAAAAAAAAGACACGCACTTAATTTATACCTATATTTAACGAAGTATTAGATTGACATGTACATGTATATATATCTATACCTGCTCAAGATGATCATCAGAGCAAAGAAAATCCATATATGATGTCATCATAGTATCATCTGTTGTATCATGCTCAGCTGCAACTTAAGAGGATCCTGGATCAGCAGTAGGACCTACACACATCTGATGACAGCTCGTACAATTTTTGGGTGAATCTTTTGTCACTAGCATACCACTGACAAAATATATGATTCACTCACAACTATATTGAGAAATTAATATCTCCTCTCATCAAGGGGAGGTTCCCTTTGAAATCTCTTCTCTAATTAATAAGAAATTTAAATATGTGGGTTAGTGTTTGGCATATAACTCTCTTTTTTCAGAGTTAATGTATTCTCCCTTCACCTTGTTACAATTTCCCTATCACTTTGATACTTAAGGAAATTAACAAATTTATCCAACAAACTATATCAAGATTTTATAAACAAGAAGCACAAAGTCTTTCTCAAATATTACACCAACTAAACTAATTATCACAATGAAAAGGATTTCAACTTGCAGCTCAAAGTCCTCAAGTATAATTCCTTAATCCTAAAAACTACAAGCAATAGTAGCAATACAAAGCCTACTACTAGTTACTTAACAATAGAAAATTTCTCAAATATTCAAGGAGCACAAAGTCTACTTTCATAATTCAAGAGCTCTTTAATCTGCTTAACAATACTTCCTATATCAAGAAATTCAAGAACATATATAAGTCATGAACGTAAGAACATTAACTCATATAAACAATTCTTTTTAAACACAAAACAAAGTTTGGGATCAAATAAATTTGCTTTCTTTATTTGCTTGATCAAATTTTCACAACAAAGCTCAAAGTCTTAGTTGAGGCAAAAATTTGGCAGAGTTTTGTTTAGCATAATCCAAGATCAAAATATACAATTGAGGGTCCCCCTAATATATAAGAAAATTGGAGAAAAATGTGGGCATAGTTGACCAATTCAACTGCACAACCCCACTTGACTACAACTACAACAGAAAGAAAATATGTAGCTGTGTGAAAACTTGCAACATCTAACAATGCAACTACATAGAAAGAAAATGCCAAAAAGGGACACTTTATTCATTTTTCTCCTCCTCGTTTGATTTGTGTAATTCCTCAAACCTAGTTAGGATGGCCTCCATCTCTTCTTGGTTTGACATCTAGGTAGAATCAATGATCACACGAACATGGGAGATCATATCTTCAACCTCTACAAATTTCTTTTTTACGTCCTTCAGCATGGATGCGAGGACCTCAAAACTGACTTGTATTTCTAGTAACTTATCGAATGCACCAAGTGAGAAGTCTTGTCTAGTGCAGTGATCCATTAAGGACATAAATTCCCGTGTGATGGTATCACTAGTAATGAGATTCTAATTGTCATCATACAACTAACAAGGAAGGTTAGAAATATTGGCAAAAATGAGATCAATCTCATTATCACCTTCCTTCCATTCTTGATGCAGCTCTGCTATCATCAACTTTATTGTCTCTTTCTTGTGCGAAAGTAGTGACAAGATTTGGATACATTTTTCCCTTGAAGGAACCACTTTATTTTCAATGAGGACGTCTATTCTGAAGTCCTCCATTTTGCTCCAAAGGGTTGTACTTTTTTCAATATTTTCAATCTCCTAACATAATGAAGTTTTGACACTTTGCAATTGACTTTGGATCACTTCAAAATCTATCAATAACCCAACTATTGAACTTAGGAGATGAGACCCTTCTGACTTCAGACATGCTATCCACTCGTCCACCACTCAGCCCTTGGCTCCTACCTGTGAAATTTTATGGAGAGCTTCAGTGTCCATTGAGGATCCTATGGGCTCAACTTCCTAGGAGGATTGGGTAACTTTTAGAAAACATTAGTCAATTGTTCACATTTATGTTTTAATTCATTCTTCTCATCCCTCTCTTGGTCAAGTCTTCGTAACAAAGAGTTTAAAGCCGTCTGAGAATCCAACTTAACACTCTCATGCATCTCCTCCCCAAGCTCTACAGTTTGCACGATGTAATCCTTAGGTCATATATCATCCTTATTCTTATCCGATGATTACACCATGACCTCAACATACATCCTTTTAAAGGTCGGGTCTACTAACACCCGGGAAACAATCTTCGACTTCTTTGTTCCCTTGGGCTTTGGAGGAATCAACTGCTTGAAGTCAAACTCATTAGGCAAAATCACCTATTTCTTCCTCTTAGGTCCTACTACCTCCATCCAAGGTGGTAATTCAGAATTGGCCGGTGGAGTAGTAGCTTCTTACCGAGTCTCACTTGGTATTTCGGGAGCATACTGGCTTGAACTAGCAATGGTTGTAGATGTTATGATTGATATTAATGCTGAAGTATCTAATGATATACCTGTTGATGTAGCAACAGCTGCCGATGCTGACCCTTCTTCAGTTATAGCCACAAAGGAGAAAGTGGAAGGTGCAGTTGAAACAACTTGAGTAGTAACCAGAGGTGGAATTTCTGTTATAACTATCGTAGTAGAAATAACTTTATTGCTCGCCTAAGATGGAATCTTTGTTATGACCACCATAGAAGATAAAGTCATCATTTTCTATTCCTTGAATGTTTGCTCCATAGCTTCAGGAAACTCCAATATTGAAGATTCAATGGTGGTTGAAGAAATATCATCTAGGCTGGAAAAGTTGGTTAGTGCAAAGAATTGTTGAGCAGTCTCTAGCTGAGTCATGCCCATGCCTAGGTCCTCATCATCGAATTCCTCTTCCTCTTGATCAGAATCAAAATTGATGGAATGGATAATCACTTGTGAATGATTTGGTACCTATGAAGTGGCTGGAACATTAAATTCACCAAGATGTGACGTTTCTTCAACCTGTGCTTCCTCTTGTTGAGGAATTTCACCTTCTTTCATCTCTTTCTCTTTTCCAGTCTCTCTATCAGTCTGTTGTTCTAGTTCCTTCATGGCTGTCTCCTGTATTGCTAAAGATGATTCAACTTTCTTGGACCCTTTAATTGTGAACTTGATCTTGGGTCCTTTCCCCTTGGATTGCATTACAGGAACTGAGGATAATGCTTGTGAATCTCCTTTTCCCTTGGTTCTTGTTTCAGCCGTAGCTGTCTTACCAATTGGGCCATCACTATTATCGTCATCTCCAGAACTAGCAGGAAGTTGTTTCATTCTAAGATTCTTTTTTAGCAACCATGCTTTGGTGTTTGCCAAAATAGGAGAGATTCTTTGAGTGATAGATTTACTTTCCTTTTTTGACCATTGCACCAGTGGGAGCGGAGAGTCGGCAATCTTCTATTTATAATAGACAGGGTCTATTATGTCATTGGTGTCTTCCATGGTCATTGGGATCTTTGCCAAATCAAATTTTTCAATCTGTTCCAGGGTAAGACGACTGAAATCCATCCTTTTTATATCTTCTTCATTTTGACAGTCAGCCCATACATCTTCAAACCTATAAACATGGGTGTAACTCCTCTTGAGCTTGTTCTTCGTGCTAGGAAAATCAAAATTGTTTCGCGCCTTGAATCTTCTCATAGTATTCCATTGCATTTCTTCCTCCATGTTTTTGGCTTTGGGGTTAGTTAGAACTGAGTACCTGCCAATTGATTCTGGGAACTTCAACCTGGTCTTATGTGCTTGTGATTGCTTTTCATGCACATAGATTAGTTGTCGACACAACTCCATGAGAATGATCTTGTCAAAAGGATACCTTGGTAGAATGAAGGGTTCACCTGAGAAACATCCGATCTGGATGTAAGTTAACATTGGGAATTGAAGGAAAAAGCATCCAAACTGAGACACCCTGTTATATGCAGCCTCTGATAATCTTTTCTTTTGCAGTCTCTTATCAAACATGCACTTCCACACAACAAAGAAGGCATCATTAACTCTTCTAAAGTGGCTACCTTGATTCTTGATCATGAGTTGACCATAGTATTCCCAGACAAGAACTAATCTCTTGTCACCTATAGTAGACAAACCTGGATATTGCCTCATGGAAGCAGCTGCATGAACTAGGTAAGAAGTCATATAAAATTTCAATGTTACTTTTACTTCTTTCAACTATGTGCAGAGTGCATCACTGATCTGCTCACCCAAATCAATCCTAGTAGCCCCTTTTTAGATTATATTCATGTAATAACACATCTAGCTTTGAAAGTAGTGAGAGTCCTTTAAACCCTTCACTCTTGATAACATGGTGACCATGTTGTTTTACTCCTCATTGAAGTCACTCCTATGAAAATACTTGGGCCATCGCGAGGTGGTAGAATTTCTAGTAGTAGAGAGGTACACAATATTGATCACTTTCTTACATTTGACCTTATTTTTCTCATAGTACTCTTGAGCACTTTCTTGAGAAATGTCAGCAACTTCCTCAACTGGAGAACCTTTGAAAACACTGTTGAAGAAAACACTATACAGAGTCATGATCAAATTTTGATCAGCATCCCTAACCTGTCTTGTATTTAGATCGAAGTGATGCGCTACTGCAAGTACAAAATCTGGATCATGAGCTACAACTGGGAAGGATGCATATTTATGCAACTCCAATTTGATCAAGTTTGTTAGGCGGGTAGGAGCTTTCTCAACTCGATCAATAAACTGCTGCATACTGACATGTCCAATTTCTGTATCTTTGATCTCCTTGATATTTGAGTCTACTGAAATTTTTGGGTACAAATTTAAGTACTAAGCATTCTTGTACTTCATCTTTTTTGCTGATGTTTTACCTGCAGAAGATTCCACCTGTCTCGAAGAAGGCTCTGATTTGTCATGAGAGGGCTTTGACATTTGCAAATGACTGCATTCAACACTAAGGATTAGCTCCTTTGATAGTTATCATCATCAATAAAATCAAATTTTTATCAATCGGATTGGAAAATTGGACTCTGAATAGGCTTGGGTGAAAAACTGTCAAAATAGCTGGTTGGAGAAAAAATTCCGATCTGCACCTTAGGAGTAAAATTTTTCACATCGAACTTTAAAGTCTGATGTGCGGAGCTAAAACATCTTTTCCTGCACATCAAACTTTAAAGTACGATATGCAAGTTGGGAAAAAATCATTAGCACATCAGACTTTAAAGTCCGATGTGCACATAGGTAAAACATTCAAAAAACTTGCACATCAGACTTTAAAGTTCGATGTGCTCGTTGGGAAAGGGCAACCGATTGACATGTCAGGTTTTAAAGCCCGACATGTCAATTAGACATTCTCCTCTTCACATATCAGATTTTAAAGTCCGATATGTGAAGTTTAACCTCTTGCATATCGGACTTTAAAATCTGATATGCAAAGAGGAATGTTCGCTAATCAGCCTGCATACCGGGCTTTAAAACCCGACGTGCAGGCTAGGGGAAAGAAGATTTGAAAGGGAAATCATATTTTAAAATCTGATTACCCTCAACTAGATCAATAAGGTTTAAGAGAAATCGGATTTTAAAATCCAACTGCCCTCTGAAGACAAGGACAAAACAAAAAACAAAAATGAAGGTGAAAAGGATAGGAAAAACGCGGAAAACAAATAAAAACCCTACTAGAATCCAAGTGGTCGAAGATGAAAATATGATGAAAACCCAACAAATCTGCAAGGTCGGTGAGCGAAATAGGAGGAGGAAGGGAGAGGGCATGCGCAGAGGAGAATTCGCAAAACGAAAATGAAGAAATAAACTCCAAAACTTAATAAATAACCCCTAAATTAGCAATTAATACAGGCATTGATTACTAATCACGCAATGCATGTCGGACTTTAAAGTTTGATATGAATGAGTAAAACCCTTGCAAGTTGGACTTTAAAGCTCAACATGCAACTTTTTGATCAAACAACCTGCAGATTAGACTTTAAAGTCCGAACTGCAGGGGAAGGCTTACCTGCAGGTCGAACTTTAAAGTCTGATCTGTAGGGGAAAATCAAACCTTTGCATATCAGACTTTAAAGTCCAATGTGCAATTACCTTCAAAAAGAACAAACCCTACAGGTTAGACTTTAAATTCTGACTTGTAGGAAAAACTACAAATCTAAAGAACTTAGAAAACAATAAAAATGAAAAGCGAGAAGCAAAAACGAGCTAACCGACGGAGTCGATCAAGCTCTCCCGGAGGTCGTAAGGTATGAAATGGATCAATTTTGTAGGGTTGCCTCATGATTTTGGCTGCACTAAAATCAAGGACAACAACTGGCTCTGACTGGGGAACAAGCTACACCACTTCAAGCTTGTAGAATCCAAAACTCTGAGTGCCTGTATCCATTGGGCTATAGAGTCAGGCGACGAAAACACTTAAAAAGAAAAGACTATACAAATTTTACAATAAGTACAACTCCCTTTACATTGTTCTTTATTGAGTAAAGAGCTTCGAATGTTCTCCACTATGAGGTAGCGAGAACAGGGTACCATCCACATATGCAAGTAAGTAGCTATGCTCGCCACATATTTCATGAATAGTGAAGGGACCTCTCCATAAGGAGTCAAACTTTCCATGCAAACCCTTTGGTTCCATCCTCTTGTCCCATAACAAGACTTAATCACCAACTGAGAACTCATAGGAAGTTGTTTTGTTATCAAACAACACCTTCACTTGGCTTTGGTGTGCAACAATCCTATCAACCACTTCTGCTCTTGTTTCTTCCAACTGAGAAAAAAACATAATCTGCTTATCTAGTGAATCTTGATAGGTTTCATCTTCAATGGCCTTGGTGAGCTTTATGCTGGAAGTTCCACAGTGATTGGAATCTCAGCATTTAACCCATATAAAAGTTGAAAAGGTGACATACTGATTGCTCTTTTTGTTGTTATACGATCCGCCCATATCGCATCATAAAGAGCTTTATGCCAAGTCCGTTGTCTCTCATCAACAAGCTTCCTCATAATAGTAACCAAATTCTTGTTGCTTGACTCGACCTGACCATTTCCTTGTGGATAATAGTCAAATGAGTGTGAAATAGTAATACCATGATCAAAGAAAAAGTCAATGATCTCATAAGATGAAAAACATGAAGCATTATCGACTACTATCTTATGAGGAACACCAAACCTTGAAACGATGTTTTCCTTCAAAATTGACAAACCACCGCCAAGGTAGATTGCTTGGTTGGGATTGCCTCCACCCACTTGGTGAAGTAATATGTCACCGTGAGAATGTATATGTGACCTGCACTAGATGTTGGATTGATAGGTCTAATGAAGTCCAATCCCCACTATTGAAAGGGCTCTTCAATTACAATTGGTTTAAGAGGGAGTGCAGCTAGTTTAGGCTTACCCACAAATTGCTGACATTGCTCACATTTGCAAACCCAACTGTATGTGTCCTTAAACAATTTCGGCCAATAGTATCTAGCACACAAGATTTTGTGTGCAGTAACAGGGGCAAAAAAATGTCCACCACAAGCAAGATCATGAAAAGTTAAAAGTAATCTTACTTGTTGTTGCTTGTCCATGCAGCGCAAGAAATTACCATCTATAAATTTCTTATACAAACCATTGTCCCATACGACAAAATTTACTGCTTTAAGCTTCAGGGTTCTCCTTTCATTATGTGACAGGTGTGCAGGACAGTCTCCATATGTTAAGAGATATGCCAAGTCGGAATACCACTCATCAGTGGTATTCCAGCATCACTTCATCAATTGATTTGTTGTCAACTATCAACTGACATAGACCTTTTCCATGAACCAACTTGGTGGGCTTGATTTTCATATCATATTCCTGAATCTTGGCAACCCAGTTGCCCCTTTTAGTTCCAAACTCTCGTTGCGTCAAAATTGACTTGACAACACAATCAAGAACAAGAGCGATGACATGTGAATTCATAATGTAAAACCTGAAATGTTTCACCGCTTTTACCACGGCAAAAACATGTTTCTCCATTTCTGAGTACTTAAACTCATGAGCCTTTAGTGGATAACTCATGAATGCAATAGGCGATTCCACACCTTCATTATTTTTCTACATTAGTATGGCTGAGCAGGTATGATTTGATGCATAGCTATACATGATAAACTCTTTTGTATAATCAGGGCATACCAAGACTAGGGCGTTTGCCATGGCCTCCTTGATTTGATGAAAAGATTTCTTTCCTTCGGGAGTCCACTTGAAAAGAGAATTTCCTTTCATCATGTTAACTGTGTGATGAGTTTGTTCAGCAAAGTCTGGAATAAATCTTCACAAGAAATTTACTTTGCCGAAGAAAGAATGAACAACAGTCTTACTTGTTGGCATTGAAAGATCACGAATAGATTTCACTCTTTCAGCATCAATTTTTATACCTTCTTTGGAAACAATATGCTCAAGTAACTTACCTTCGGTAACCCCAAAAAAAAATTTCTTGGGATTGAGTGAAATTCCATGCTGACGACACTTACTCAAAACTTGTTGCAAGTGAAAGAAATGATCTTGACATTTCTTAGAATAAATAGTCAAATCATCCAAATAGACTACAATGAACTTACCAAGGAAACTTCAGAAGACCAAGTCCATTGCGCATTGGAAAGTTACTCCTTTGTTTATCAACCCGAAAGGCATTCTTGGATATGCAAAAGTGCCCCAAGGTGTGGTAAATATAGTTTTATGTTGATCTTTTTCAAGAACCTCCACTTGATTGTAACCTAAAAACCCTTTGGACATCATCTCTGATCCAGTAACAACTTGTAGGACATGATCCATGACAGGTAAAGGGTAGTTATCTTTTAAGGATGCTTGATTAAAATTTTGGAAATCAACACATATTCGGATCTCACCATTCTTCTTACATACAGGTACAATATTGGCTATCCAATAAGAATGATGAATGGGGATGATTATCCTTGCTTTCAACATCTTTTGAACTTTAGCAAAGATAGTATTGAAGATCTTTGGGTTGTATTGCCTTTGCTTCTGACAGAAAGGTGTAATACCCGACTTTAAAGGAATGTCATGATGGAGTTCTTGGGGACAAAAATACTTTAGATCTTCATAGGAGTAGGCCAAGACGTCAACATACTGCTGCAATAATGCAACAAATTTCTGCCTTTCTTCTTGTGAATAACACTTTCCAATGTTGATCATTTTTGGATTGCCTTTAGTCCCGATGATTACTTGCTCATATTCCATTGATCCTGCAGCTAATTTTTGTTGCTTTTTTACATAACGGTCATGTTTGTCAAAAATCTTTTCTAAAGAAACTAAACCCTTGGGGATCTTGTTTCCTTTCAATTGCAAAAATTTCTCTCCCATTTCTGCATCAATACTTTCAATTGCGTCCTTTGAAGGGTAGTGACTACCTTCAAAATACAGATCATCAAAATTGTCAGCCGTCTGCAAAAAATTAATTACATGATGATCGTCATTAAACACTTGCCAATGATCAGAGTTGTTAGGAATACTTGGTTGAAAGACCAATTCAACAATGTATGTTGATCCCGAAAAATCTCTGTGAGGAACCAAAGAGGTTGGTGATACTGCTAATGAGTCTACCCCGTCATTAAATTCACGGGAAACCACAGATATATCAAAAGCATCAAATGCCTCTATTAGATCCCATACAAGGTTGCGATAGTGTCGTAGCCTATCACTCCTTGTCTGATATATGTTTCTGATATGACAAAATATCAACTCACCTCCTCAGTCATATCCATGTTTAATTCACCTCCTACATCTCTACAGAAATTTCTTCCCAACAATAGACCATAGGAAGCCGACACATCGGCTACCAGTACTGTCATCTTAATCTTCTTTTTTGGGAATGAAGCAAAAGCAAATTGCGCATCCTTGATCTGACCTATCAAGGGGACTTGCTTGTTATCCATAGAGAAACATCTTCCAAATGTTTTGGTCAAAGTTAAACCAAGGGCATTGGCAACTTTTGACGGAATAACATTATCAGATGCCCCAGAATCAATTACACAGTTACTAATCTTATAACCATTTATCAACAAAGAGATATAGAATGGTTCCATCTTCTCTACAGGAGAAGGGGAAGCTACTAAGTTATTTTGAAGTAAGTTAGACTTAGGAAGATTACTGGGGGTAGTATCTTTTTCTTTAACAAACTTGACCAAATGGTCAAATTGATCTGGATTAGATCTCAAAAATTCAACCTCAGACATTTGTATTTTGGTGTTCTTAGCATGGTCCAAAATATCAAATGACTAAAAGGAATTCATCAAAGATTCATTTGGGTTCTCATTTTGAGAACTTAAATTATTAGGTACACTAGTCTTCGATGCAAGTGTAGAAGAACAGATAGGTGCGGAAAAATTGACAGCAGTCGAAGAATCACTAACACTTTTATCATTTGTGGCGTCCATTGAGATAGCACTATCTTTTGAAAAATTTGGTATGGAAGACCCACGCTTCGCAATAGAAATTGGCAAACATTGAGAATCCTTAATTTGAATAGGATCATCACTTTTCGCAATGACAGGTGGCGGGGATGCTTGTGCTGGAGAATGAGTGAATACTGCAAAGACATCCCCATCATGTTTGTCTGGCGTATCATCTTCTTGATATTGCATAAACTTGATATTAGAGTCGCCAGACAAATCTGCATCATCTTCTTGATGCAAATTGGTGTCTTCTTCACCAAAAGTGGGAAGATCATTTTGTTCAACTTCATAATATTCTGTAGCTGAATTTTGGGGTGGTGCTTCCAACTCAAGCCTCTCTGGAGTGGGAGGCAATTTATTCTGATTACACATGGTGTAATTGTAAGCATTATTTGGATAAGTCCTTAAAACATCACGATAAGAAGTATTTCCTTGTGAGGAAATTTGCTTCTTAAGTGCTAACAACTCATTTGCTAACTTTTGTATTATGGGATCAACAAAATTCATTGAAGGAATAGGTGAATCAGCTATTTGATTATTCCTAACCTTGTTAGGATCTCTCCTTATCTTACCAGCATGGATAAGGTCATCTTCGATTGATATAGCCAACTGTTGTGCAATGGCCAAATCTGTAGGATTATACCTTTGCAAAAGAAAGCTCACCTCTGGCAATTGAACATTGATAAAGAAGCATTTCAAGTTTCCAATGGTTGGTCATTAAGCAACTGGAATGTGATTGTGCAATCTATTGAACTTTTCTACAAATTCATGCATAGCTTCCCGAGGTTCTTTCTTCATATGAGTTAACTGAGCTAGTAGTGCGTGATCGTCTTCGACAGACTTGAACCTTACTTCAAATAGTGTTCTGAGAGTTGCCCAATTTGTGATACAAGCATTCAGAAGATGATAGAACCAATCAACAACAACTCCATGCAAAGTCTAAATGAACAATCTCACCGAAATATCTTCATGCTCAACACCTAGGACTCCACATGCGATGTAGAAGGAAGCAATTTGTTCGTTCGGGTGTTGAGAACCATCTCCCAAAAATTTGGGTAAATTTTTCCGCGTGCCTTTGGGAAGATCATGCAAACATGCGGTCAAGTTCAAGGGACCAAAAGTGGTACCCCAAGGGCCAACAACAACCATCCTTAACAGATTATATGGTGGTATTACAAAATGACTTGCAAGTGGAACAAATAAGACTTGCAAACTTGACGCCTCACTTGGTACGGGCGATTGCTGTGCAAAAGGAGAAAAACTTCGTGTCCACTACAAAGGAGAACACGTCCGTTGAGGTGTCACAAAAGGAAAATTATATTTCTACAAAAACTCAAATGTAGGATCAACAACTCCCGCTAATCATTGCCCACGAGTGTAACTTCGATCAGCCAGATTATGATTTTTGAGAAAATCAGCAAAATGGATATTACAATGAAAAGAGCACTGCAACCCAAAGGGAAAATACCCGTTGCACGTCGCTCCCCAACAGAGTCGCCAAAAAATTGTTGGGTGAATATTTTGTCACTAGCATACCAATAAAAGAATATATGATTCACTCACAGCTATATTGAGAAATTAATCTCTCCTCTCATCAAGGGTAGGTTCCTTTTGAAATCTCTTCTCTAATTAATAATAAATTTAAATATGTGGGTTAGTGTTGGGCATATAACTCTCTTTTTCAGAGTTAATGTATTCTCCCTTCACTTTGTTACAATTTCCCTATCACTTTGATACTTAAGGAAATTAATGAATTTATCCAACAAACTATATCAAAATTTTATAAACAAGAAGCACAAAGTCTTTCTCGAATATAACACCAACTAAACTAATTATCACAATGAAAAGGAATTCAACTTGCAGCCCAAAGTCCTCAAGTATAATCCCTTAATCCTAAAAACTACAAGAAATAGTAGCAATACAAAGCCTACTACTAATTACTTAACAATAGAAAATTTCTCAAATATTCAAGGAGCACAAAGTCTACTTTCATAATTCAAGAGCTCTTTAATCCGCTTAACAATCAAGAAATTCAAGAACATGTATAAGTCATGAACATAAGAACATTAACTCATATAAGCAATTCATTTTAAACACAACACAAATTTTGGGATCAAATAAAATCGCTTTCTTTATTTGCTTGATCAAATTTTCACAACAAAGCTCAAAGTCTTAGTTGAGGCAAAAATTTGGCAAAGTTTTGTTTAGCATAATCTAATATCAAAATATACAAATGAGGGTCCCCCTTATATATAAGAAAATTGGAGAAAAATGTGTGCATAGTTGACTAATTCAACTGCACAGTCCCACTTGACTACAACTATAGTAGAAAGAAAATATGTAGCTACGAGAAAATTTGCAGCATCTAACAATGCAACTACATGGAAAGAAAATGTGAAAAAGGGAAACTTTATTCATTTTTCTCCTCCTCGTTTGATTTGTGGAATTGCTCAAACCTAGCCAGGATGGCCTGCATCTCTGCTTGGTTCGACATTTAGGTAGAATCTGTGATCACACGAACACGGGAGATCATATCCTCAGCCTCTACAAATTTCTTTTTTTCGTCCTTCAGCATGGTTTCGAGGACCTCAAAATTGACTTGGATTTCCAATAATTTATCGAATGCACTAAGTGAGAAGTCTTGTCTAGTGTAGTGATCCATTAAGGACATAACTTCCTGTGTGATGGTCTCACTAGTAACGAGATTCTGATTGTCAACATACATATACCAAGGAAGGTCAGCAATCCTGGCAGAAATGAGATCAATCTCATCAACACCTTCCTTCCGTTCTCGATCTAGCTCTGCTATCATCAACTTTATTTTCTCTTTCCTGTAAGATAGTAGTGACAAGATTTGGGTATATTTTTCCCTTGAAGGAACCACTTTATTTTAAACGAGGATGTCTATTCTGAAGTCCTCCATTTTTCTCCAAAGGGTTATACCTTTTTCAATATTTTCAATCTCTTGAGATAAAGAAGTTTTGACACTTTGCATTTGACTTTGGATCACTTCAAAATTTGTTAATAACCCAACTATTGAACTTAGGAGATGAGACCCTTCTAACTTCAGCCGTGCTATCCAATCATCCACCACTCGGCCCTTGGCTCCTACCTATTAAATTTTATTGAGAGCTTCAGTGTCCATTGAGGATCCTATGGGATCAACTTCCTGGGAGGATTGGGTAACTTTTAGAAGAACATTAGTCAATTGTTCACATTTCTATTTTAAATCATTCTTCTCATCCCTCTCTTGGTCAAGTCTTCATAACAAAGAGTTTAAAGCCGTCTGAGAATCTAGGTTAACACTCTCATGCGTCTCCTCCCCAAGCTCTACAGTTTGCATGATGTAATCCTTAGGTCGTATATCATCCTTATTCTTGTCCGATGATGGCACCATGACCTCAACATACTTCCTTTTAAAGGTCAGGTCTACTAACACCCGGGAAACAGTCTTCGACTTCTTTGTTCCCTCGGGCTTTGGAGGAACCAACTGCTCAAAGTCAAACTCATCAGGTGAAATCACCTATTTCTTCCTCTTAGGTCCTACTACCTCCATCCAAGGTGGTAATTTAGGATTGGCCAATGGAGTAGTAGCTTCTTGCCGAGTCTCACTTGGTATTTCAGGAGCATACTGGCTTGAATTAGCAGTGGTTGTATATGTTGTGATTGATATTAATGCTGAAGTATCTAATGATTTACCTGTTGATGTAGCAACAACTGCTGATGCTGACCCTTCTTCAATTACGGCCACAAAGGAGAAAGTGGAAGGTGCAGTTGAAACAACTTGAGTAGTAACCAGAGGTGGAATTTCTGTTATAACTGTTGTAGTAGAAATAACTTTATTGCTCACCTGAGATGGAATCTCTGTTATGACCACCATAGAAGGTAAAGTCATCATTTTCTGTTCCGCGAATGCTTGCTCCATAGCTTCAGGAAACTCCAATATTGAAGATTCAATGGTGGTTGAAGGAATATCATCCAGGCTGGAAAAGTTGGATAGTGCGAAGAATTGTTGAGCAGTCTCTGACTGAGTCATGCCCATGCCTAGGTCCTCATCATCGAATTCCTCTTCCTCTTGATCAGAATCAAAATTGATGGAATGGATAATCACTTGTGAATGATTTGGTACCTGTGAAGTGGCTGGAACATTAAATTCACCAAGATGTGACGTTTCTTCAACCCGTGCTTCCTCTTGTTGAGGAATTTCACCATCTTCCGTCTCTTTCTCTTTTCCAGTCTCTCTAGTAGTTTGTTGTTCTAGTTCCTTCATGGTTGTCTCTTGTACCGCTGAAGATGATTCAACTTTCTTGGACCCTTTAATTGTGAACTTGATCTTGGGTCCTTTCCCGTTGGATTGCATTACAGGAACTGAGGATAATGCTTGTTGTGTGGGGGAAAAAGTGACACTAAGCAAACATGCCCTAATCTCACTTTCAAGCACACACTTGTGGAATATGAAAGAGCCTAGAGGTATCACACAATTGGATACTTCTTTTTGTGGAAGAGAGAGCCACGGGCTACCTATTAGGATTTCTATTCCTTTGTTGTAATAGAAAGATGAAATGATGCAAGTTCAATTCCAAACCCCAAAGTGCAAGTATGAACTACTAACAAGATTTGCAGAATTGAACTTAAACAATGGAAAGCTGTAAACACAAGAATAAGATAAGAATGAAAATGCATACCCGGAGTCAAAATCTGAGTGAAAATGTTCGGGACGGGGGCGTGGGTGCCACTGTCCTGATTCTATCCCTGAAACTGCTCCGGAAACTACTTTTTGCAACCTGGAAAGCTGTCAAAAATGCTGAAAACTGCTGTCTGTCAGGAGGACCAGGGCGCCCAGCGCCCCTGTCCTGGCAGGACCAGGGCACCCCACGCCCCTGTCCTAGCTTTCTGGGTCAGAATTTGGTGTGAAGTTCGGTCTCCGTCTGCTTCTTCCGGATCTGTAACTTGCGGCGTCGTCCGAATCCCGAAATCTGCACTTATATCTGAAAAGGTGTTTTGGGCAGCTATATAGGGTTTTGCCTTAGTCAAACCCCCGCTTTGGTGATTTCCACCTCCACGAATAGCCAAGTTGTATAGTAAAAGTTGTGTGTGTGCAAGATCCTAAAATGAAAGTAAGCAAGCTAGAGCAACCTAGAAAGTAAACCCTAATTGCTTGTAAATGATAATGTAAATGCTCCAAATCAAGATGCCAAGTGATCTAAAGCATGAATGTAAGTGACATAATGAGGCTTATGCAAAGACATGAAAACAACATGAAATCATACCCAACCCCAAGGGAGGGGTACAAGCCAATCTTCAGTCGGTGATCCCTAATTGCTCTTCAATGCCTTCAAAGCCCTAAGTGAATGAATGGATTTGATAAATGCTTGGAGGATGAATGTTGAGAGTTGCTGAAGTCTTCAAAGATCTGCTCTTTTGCTGCATATGAGGTTTCTGAAAACACCCTTTGGATCCTTTCAAATGAAGAAAGAGAGCTCTTATATATGAAACCCTAGGTCTTAATTTCAACTTTTGGCCGACCTAGAGATTGAATCTCCCACCAATTTCTTGGGTTTAAGCTTTATTTTATTATTGGATTGCGCTCCTAAAATTTTGAGAAAAATGTCCGGGACCATGTGCACTCCGGGCGCCATGGTCCTCTCCGGGCGCCATGGTCCCGACAACTTTTCACCAAATTTTCAGGGCCATCGGATATGATGATTTTAGAGAGAATCCCGAAGTTACAGCTGATTTCGAGATGTTTTGACCCCCAAAATCAAGCCCCCAAGTTCAAAATAGGACCTAATTAGGGTTTTTGATTAAATGATGTATTGGAAGAATAAAATGAAAGGGGCACACTTTAATGAAAGGGCCCAACTTTATAATGTGGAAGATGATGAAATAGGACCTTAGACCTAATTAATTTGATTAATTAAGTGCTAAAGGGGAAATGCAATGCAAAATGCAAAATGCGCCAAGGCGGGTGCTAAACTAGGTGTGAAATTGTACCACCCTAGCAAGTGCATACAATTTACGACACTACATTTACCTAAACCTTGTCTAGGTGATCCATGGGAAAAAGGACATGGAAAACTAGCCCCTAGAGTTTGTCTAGGTGATCCATGTAAGGGAGGAGAGTGAGAAAGTCTAGCCTTATGCCGCTAGTTCCACTCAACCTCGTGCATGTGTGTGTAAGGGAGGTTAGAAGGACCTCATAGGAGTCTATGCCTGAGTATGCTACAACCTGTATATGTATAGTACAAAAGCGTGACATCTCGCTCTAAGAGTCTGTGCTCTGGTTCCAAGAATAATCACCTTGTATAAAAGAAAAATGGAGACATCTCGCTCTAAGAGTCTGTGCTCTGGTTCTGAGAATGACCCATTGCTCAAAAAGTGTAATGTTTATGTCATAAGTAAAGTAGAACAAGGATACCTACCTTCATCACAAAAGAAGATACCCCAAAAATGCAACAATGTCATAGATCCAAGAAAGAGAGTTTTGCACTCTTTAAGCAAGGATAAGATAGTTGAAAAGAGATATCTTGTAGTATGTGTAAAGGAGATCCTTAGAGGAGAAGAGATCTTTGTACAAAAGACACCTATCCCTAAGAGGAATTGTTTTCGACAAATATAACATCTTCTAGAATAAGACAAAGAAGAGAATAAGAATGCAATACTTCCTTCTTTTGCGAGGTGAAAGTGATTCTTAATGAAGGATGATGCTCTTTTTAACCCAATTGGGAGAGTGAATTCATTATGGATATATTTGACCAAGTGCAAAAGAGGTTGTAGTTAAGGACTTACACCTCTTGTAAGAGAGAATCCTTGAACAAACAACAACAAATGCATACAAGGAATAACATCAAGTAATAAAGTTCACACCATCCACGAAAATAGGAAAAAGTGGATCCTTAGATAAAAATAAGGAAAGATCATTGCCTCCGAAGGATAAGGACAATGAGAAGGACTTACACAATCTTCTAGGGAGAGATTTAGACATAAACAAAATGTACCACATACTCACATGAGTTCATGCAAGCAAGACATTAGTGTATGTAAAATGCTCCTCACAAGAAGTGGGTAGGATAAGAAAGAGAATACACATCTTCTCCCATATCTAGGAAAAGAGAATTCTAAAGCAAAGATGATGAATATTTCCACACTATTACCCCATAGGAACAAGAGATAACATTGAAAAATTAGGCTATTATGTTGCTTCAAAAATATGATTGCACTTGAAATTGTACCATCATGAATGACAATGAGCCCCCAATAAATGAGCTACCAATGTCACATAATGATGAGCAACATAATAGCCATTAATGTTATTTAAAGACATGATAGATTGAATGAGGTATTTGAACATGACATGCTAAATGCTCAACTATAAGTGAGATCAAAAACATGTATAAAATGATAAAAATTGAAGAAGGAAAGTCACAAGAAATCTTAGAAGAGGGATGAGTGTAATTTATTAGAGCCTTATCCCTGGAGGAAAGGACTTTATGATGAATAGGAGATAAAGATTCATAAGTGGATTTAGAAATTTGAGGGGAGTCATAAAGAGATTTGTTCATCGCCAAGATTTCCTTATGAGGGGAATGAGAGTTGATAGAAGTAGAAGATGATTTAGTTGAAGTGAGATCATCATCACTACTAAATATAGCATTCACATTGAGAGATGGTCTTTTAGATGCTTTGGTGGGCTTAAATGAATATTCATGCATGTTATGTTCTAAAGGAACTTTAATTCCTTGTTCATTTGTGCCACAACCATTTCCACTATAGCCACTCTTAGCCAAAGTGTGAAAACCACGACCATAACGATTAGCCATTTCAGAAAGAAAAGGTGGTTTTTCATAAGACAAAGAATCAAATTCTTCAGAATTAGAGGTGTGAGGAGAAGAAGTTTGAGAAGCAGCCACAAAATTATTGCTCATAGGTTCAGGTAAGACTGATTGATCTCTAGTTTCTTCCTTCTTTTTAACTTTAAGCTCTCTAGGAGGAACCCTATACTCACCTACAAAGGTGGGATTGAAATCAAGGGATCCCCAATCGTCTTCTGCGAGAACCTTCTCAGGATCAAAAGCCTTTTCATGTGTAGATTCAAGTTGAGAAGAATATTCTTCAGGAACTTTAGACTCAGCCAAAGAATTTTGATTATCAGAGGGTGATGATTCATCCATAGGTATCTTGTTTAACGAGTCATCACTAGAAGAGAAAGGCTTAGAAGAACTCCCTTTGGAAGTAGATGTTTGCAAACAAGCTTGAAAATTAGTATCATCTATCAAGGTATATGTCTTATTATTATAAATAAATTTAACTTGTCTATGCAATGTAGAGGGGATAGCTTGCATACTGTGAATCCAAGGTCTTCCTAATAACAAGTTGTATGTTAGATTTCCCGACATAACATGGATAGGAGTAGGCAAAGTAACAGGTCCCACCGTGATGGGTAAGGTGATAATACCTAATGAAGACTTAGCCACATTATCAAAGCCTCGAATGGGACGAGAGTCAGGCTCAATAAGGGATGTATCCACATTCATCTTATGCAATAGATTAATGCTACACACATTAAGGCCAGAACCATTATCTATCAGTGTTCATCTTATAGCAGTGTCATTTATGATAACCACGATCATCAAGGGATCATATTGATGTTGAATTTCACTAGTAGGCAACTCATCTTGAGTAAACACAATTTGAGCTTTAGGATTCATCACAGAGTTAAGCATAGATACTATATTACTGATGTATTAGGTGGAGGAACATTCAAATCTTTCAAGGCATCTTGTAACATTCCATGATGAGCGGAAGAAGTTTGGATCAAATCCCAAAGGGATATCTTCGCCGGAGTAGTTTTAAGTTGTTCAATAAGATCATAGTCCTTACTAAGCATTTGTGAAATACGAGGAGCTTGAGGAAGAATAGGTTGGGAAGGAGGAAGTGAAGTTGGGCTAACTGGAGGAGGATTAGGTTGCCTATTGTTTCTTGTGTTATAGGTATGAGCAACCGCATGATAACTCTCTCTAGTTAATTGCTTAGCATACTCATAAGGGCTCTTAGTAGAATAACCTCCTTGCACAGTAATAATAGGTTTCTTAGGAGTGCAAAAAGAATCATTAGCATAACCACCTTGGACCACTAAGATAGGCTTATTTAAAGGTTGAGAATTTTGAGAAGGACAAGCACCTTGGACAGTGAAGAGAGGTTTGTTAGGTGTTTCATTCACATGTATCAAATTGATTGAGGATGGTTTACAGGAATGAACAAAAGTGTTGGAAGAATTATTGATAGTCTTCTCTTGCAGTAAAATCTTATCATGGATTAAATCAATTTTAGGAGAGAGACAAGGGGTAGGCATTGATGTTCTAGTAGGAAAAGTAATACTAGGAAAGGTCATATCATCCTTTATCATCAAAGGATATACATGGGGAATAAACTCTCTAGGAGAAGGATCAACATTACTCTCTAAAGTCTCATTTTTGAGAGGGAGATCTTTGAAAGAGATGTTAACCATCTTGCTTTGAACTAGGGTTTCCTTATGAGTAGAGCCAAGTTGAGGAGAGGGAGATGCTTTATTTTTAGAGGGAGAATGATTGAGATTCAAGGAAGGTGAGAAAATATCAAGGAAGTTTTCAATCTTGATTTCATCCCCTTTGGCTAGGGGTAGAGAATAATCTATACCTTCTTCTAATGGTTCATCCCAAATAGTGAGGTTGTTGAAAGGAATGTTTGAAGTATTGTCAATTTCGGGAGAGGAGATAACATTGTTTATTAATTCCTCATCCTTAGGAGGGAGAGCATCAATAGATGTGTTAAACTCATCCTCTTTCCTCAAAATATGTTCAATATGATCTTTAGGGGAGAGAGAATTAAGGAAATTGCTTATTATTTCATCTTCTTTCTCTAAGGGATGCTTATGGGTAAGACAAACTTTAGGAGAAGGGTAAGCATTTATCGTTAATTCATCATCTCTAGTGGGAATTTTGTTGGAAAAGGAAATGCCATCACTAGGAAATGTAGGGATAATTTCATCTTCTTGCACAAAAGGATCCTCATTAAGGGAGTGTTTTTTAGGAGGAACATGAACATATTTCTCCAAAGATTCATGCTTAGGAAAGATATCTTTGAAAGAAGTGTTCATAACCTCTTGTTGCACTAACATGTCGCCATTGGAAGGACCAACTTTAGGAGAAAATAAGTCAATGTCCATCAATACCTTTTCACTTAGAGAGGCATCATGTAGGGAAGGTGAAGTAACATTAAGAAAGGTGTTTATGATATCATTCTCTTCCTCTAGGATAGCTAAATAGGAAGGGCACATTTTAAGAGAATTGTCAAGATTACTCTTAAAGTCTTCATCCTTAGAGCATGGGAGAGTCTCAAAGGGATTGGTAGCAACTCTTTTAGGCACTAAAATGTTGTTATAGATGGGGGGAGGTTCTTTAGGAGAAGGAAAAATTGAAACAAGGGAAGCTAACCCATTATCACATCTATGAAATGAATGCATCATGACAACAATTTTCCTTTTTCAAATGATAACACATGCAAAATAGAAGGAAATGTTCAATTTTAACCAATGCAAGCACTTAGAATGTAGATTTAGAAAATGAAATTTATGATTCAAATGAGTTCCTAAATAAGATTTGAAATTATTGATCCCAATTAAGCTATCCACAAGTTCAACTTTGAATTGAAAAATTAGGGTTTTAGCAAAAATTTCCTCTAGATTTTTGAATCTTGCAAGAAATTAAAACTTGTAAATACAAATTTGAATTTGAAATAGCATAAAAACTCAAATTTGAAAACATAAATCAGAATTAGAGAAGATTGGAATTCACGTTGGGTTCACCAAAATGTGTGGGGGAAAAAGTGACACTAAGCAAACATGCCCTAATCTCACTTTCAACCACACACTTGTGGAATACGAAAGAGCCTAGAGGTATCACACAATTGGCTACTTCTTTTTGTGGAAGAGAGAGCCATGGGCTACCTATTAGGATTTCTATTCCTTTGTTGTAATAGAAAGATGAAATGATGCAAGTTCAATTCCAAACCCCAAAGTGCAAGTATGAACTACTAACAAGATTTGTAGAATTGAACTTAAACAATGGAAAGCTGTAAACACAAGAGTAAGACAAGAATGAAAATGCATACCCAGAGTCAAAATCTGAGTGAAAATGTTCGGGACGGGGGCGTGGGCGCCACTGTCCTAATTCTACCCCTGAAACTGCTCCGGAAACTGCTGTTTTGCAACCTGGAAAGCTGTCAAAAATGCTGAAAAGTGCTGTCTGTCAGGAGGACCAGGGTGCCCAGCGCCCCTATTCTGGCAAGACCAGGGTGCCCCACGCCCCTGTCCCAGCTTTCTGGGTTGGAATTTGGTGTGAAGTTCGGTCTCCGTCTGCTTCTTCCGGATTTGTAACTTGCGGCGTCGTCCGAATCCCGAAATCTGCACTTATATTTGAAAAGGTGTTTTGGGCGGCTATATAGGGTTTTGCCTTAGTCAAACCCCCGCTTTGGTGATTTCCACCTCCACGAATAGCCAAGTTGTATAGTAAAAGTTGTGTGTGTGCAGACCTTGTGTGTGTGCAAGATCCTAAAATGAAAGTAAGCAAGCTAGAGCAACCTAGAAAGTAAACCCTAATTGCTTGTAAATGATAATGTAAATGCTCCAAATCAAGATGCCAAGTGATCTAAAGCATGAATGTAAGTGACATAATGAGGCTTATGCAAAGACATGAAAACAACATGAAATCATACCCAACCCCAAGGGAGGGGTACAAGCCAATCTTCAGTCGGTGATCCCTAATTGCTCTTCAATGCCTTCAAAGCCCTAAGTGAATGAATGGAGTTGATAAATGCTTGGAGGATGAATGTTGAGAGTTGCTGAAGTCTTCAAAGATCTGCTCTTTCGCTGCATATGAGGTTTCTGAAAACACCCTTCGGATCCTTTCAAATGAAGAAAGAGAGCTCTTATATATGAAACCCTAGGTCTTAATTTCAACTTTTGGTCGACCTAGAGATTGAATCTCCCGCCAATTTCTTGGGGTTAAGCTTTATTTTATTATTGGATTGCGCTCCTAAAATTTTGAGAAAAATGTCCGGGACCATGTGCACTCCGGGCGCCATGGTCCCGACAACTTTTCACCAAATTTTCAGGGCCATCGGATATGATGATTTTAGAGAGAATCCTGAAGTTACAGCTGATTTCGAGATGTTTTGACCCCCGAAATCAAGCCCCCAAGTTCAAAATAGGACCTAATTAGGGTTTTTGATTAAATGATGTATTGGAAGAATAAAATGAAAGGGGCACACTTTAATGAAAGGGCACAACTTTATAATGTGGAAGATGATGAAATAGGACCTTAGACCTAATTAATTTGATTAATTAAGTGCTAAAGGGGAAATGCAATGCAAAATGCAAAATGGGCCAAGGCGGGTGCTAAACTAGGTGTGAAATTGTACCACCCTAGCAAGTGCGTACAATTTATGACACTACACTTGTGAATTAGCTTTTCCCTTGGTTCTAGTTTCAGCTGTAGCTGTCTTACGAACTGGGCCATCACTATTATCGTCATCTCTAGAACTAGCAGGAAGCTGTTTCATTCTAAGATTCTTTTTTAGCAACCATGCATTGGTGTTTTCCAAAATAGGAGAGATTCTTTGAGTGATAGATTTACTTTCCTTTTTTGACCATTGCACTGGTGGGAGGGGAGAGTCGGCAATATTCTTTTCATAATAGACAGGGTCTATTATGTCATCACTATCTTCCATGGTCATTAGGATCTTTGTCAAATCCAAGTTTTCAGTTTGTTCCAGAGTAAGACGGCTGAAATCTATCGTTCTTATATCTTCCATTTTGACAGTCTGCCCATACATCTTCAAACCTATAGACATGGGTGTAACTCCTCTTGAGCTTGTTCTTCATGCCACGAAAATCAAAATTGTTCCACGCCTAGAATGTTCTAATAGTATTCCATTGCATTTCTTCCTCCATGTTTTTGGCTTTGGGGTTAGTTAGAACTAAGTACCTGCCAATTGATTCTGGGAACTTCAACCCGATCTTATGTGCTTGCGATTGCTTTTAATGCACATAGATTAGTTGCCGATAGAACTACATGAGAATGATCTTGTCAGAAGGATACCTTGGTAGAATGAAGGGTTCACCTGAGAAAAATTCAATCCGGATGTAAGTGAATGTTGGGAACTGAAGGAAAACACATCGAAAATGAGACACCCTGTTATATGCAACCTCTGGTAATATTTTCTTCTACAGGCTCTCATCAAACATGCACTTCCACACATTAAAGAAGGCATCATTAACTCTTCTAAAGTGGCTACCTTTATTCTTGATCGTGAGTTGATCATAGTATTCCTAGACATGAACTAATCTCTTGTCACCTTTAGTAGACAAACCTGGATATTGCCTCATGGAAGCGGCTGCATAAACCAGGTAAGAAGTCATATAAAATTTCAATGTCACTTTGACTTCTTTCAATTGTGCGCAGAGTGCATCACTGATATACTCAGCCCAATCAATCCTAGCAGCCCCTTTCTTGATTATATTCATGTAGTGAAACATCCAACTTTCAAAGTAGTGAGAGTCCTTTAAACCCATCACTCTTGATAACATGGTGACCATGTCATTGTACTCATCATTGAAGTCACTCCTGTGAAAATACTTGGGCCATCAGAGTTGGTAGAATTTCTGACAGTAGAGAGGTACATAGTATTGATCACTTTCTTGCAATTGTCCTTATTTTTCTCATGGAACTCTTGAGAACTTTCTTGAGAAATGTTAGCTACTTCCTCAACTGGAGAACCTTTGAAAACACTATTGAAGAAAAAACTATCCAAACTCATGATCACATTTTTATTAGCATCCCTAACCTGTCTTGTATTCAGAATGGAGTGATCCGCTACTGCAAGTACACAATCCGGATCATGAGCTGCAACAGGGAAGGATGCATATTTATGCAACTCGGATTTGATCAGGTTTGTAAGGCGGGCAGGAGCTTTCTCAACTCAATCAGTAAATTGCTGCATACTGACATGTCCAATTTCTGTATCTTTTATCTCCTTGATATTTGAGTCTACTAAACTTTCTGGGTACAAATTCAAGTACTTATCATACTTGTACTTCATCTTTTTTGCTAATGTTTTACCCGAAGAAGATTCCACCTGACTCAAAGAAGGCTCTAATTTGTCATGAGAGGGCTTTGACATTTGCAAATGACTGCATTCAACACTGAGGATTAGCTCCTTTGATAGTTATCATCATCAATAAAATTAAATTTTATCAATCGGATCGGAAAATTGGACTCAGAACAGGGTTGGGAGCAAAACTGTCAAAAATAGCAGGTCGAGGAAAAAATTTTGATTTGCACCTTAGGAGTCAAAATTTGCACGTCGGACTTTAAAGTCCGATGTGCAAATATAAAACATCTTTTCTTGCATATCAGACTTTAAAGTTCGATGTGCAAGTTGGGAAAAAATCATTAGCACATCAGACTTTAAAGTTCGATGTGCACATAGGTAAAACATTCGGAAAACCTGCATCGGACTTTAAAGTCCAATGTGCTAGTTGGGGAAGGGAAACCGATTGACATGTCGAGTTTTAAAGCCCGACATGTCAATCAGACATTCTCCTCTTCGCATATCGGATTTTAAAGTCTGATATGCGAAGTTTAACCTCTTGCATATCAGACTTTAAAATCTGATATCCAAAGAGGAATCTCCGCTAATCAGCCTGCATACCGGGCTTTAAAACCCGACGTGTAGGCTAGGGGAAAGAAGATTTAAAAGGGCAATTGGATTTTTAAAATCTGATTACCCTCAACCAGATCGATAAGGTTTAAGAGAAATCGGATTTTAAAATTCGACTGCCCTCTGAAGACAATGACAAAACAAAAAATAAAAACGAAGGCAAAAAGGAAAGGAAAAACATGGAAAACAAATAAAAACCCTACTTGAATCCGAGTGGCCGAAGATGAAAATATGATAAAAACCCAACAAATCCGCAAGGAAGGCGAGCGAAATCAAAGGAGGAAGGGAGAGGGCACGCGTAGAGGAGAATTCACAAAACAAAATTGAAGAAATAAACTCCAAAACTTAATAAATAACCCTTAAATTAGCAATTAATGCAGCCATTAACTACTAATCACGCAGTGCATGTTGGACTTTAAAGTCCGATATGCATGAGTAAAACCCTTGCAAGTCAGACTTTAAAGTCCGACATGCAACTTTTTGAGCAAACAACCTACAGATCGGACTTTAAAGTCCGAACTGCAGGGGAAGGATTATCTGCAGGTCGGACATTAAAGTCCGATCTGCAGGGGAAAATCAAACCTTTGCACATCGGACTTTAAAGTCCGATGTGCAATTACCTTCGAAAAGAAGAAACCCTACAGGTTGGACTTTAAAGTCCGACCTGGAGGAAAAACTGCAAATCTAAAGAACTTAGAGAACAATAAAAACGAAAAGCGAGAAGCAAAAACGAGCTAACTGACGGAGTCGATATCGCTCTCCCAGAGGTCTTAAGGTATGAAATGGACCCATTTTGTAGGGTTGCCTCACAAATTTGGCCATGCTAAAATCAAGGACAACACACATATGTGGCATCGATCGAGGAGTGGATGCCATGTGTGCAATTTGCTCACTCAGGTTACCTGTGAGAGAAGTCAAAGCATCTAATGTTGAAATGAATGATGTATTCTGTGCATCTGTAGGAATCGATGGAGCAACAAGTGGAACCATGGATGGATCTGGTAGGGGATTATTACTGCGTGCCCCTAATCTATGTTGTGGCATTCCACGACCAACACCCTCAAATGCTTAATATCAAAATAATTTGGTTTTTGGTGCATTACAAACTCACAGTATAATTTTTTCAAAAAATATAAAGGGACCTCATAATTGCGATGTGGTGGATAATCAAAAACCATCCACCATCTATCCCAAAAGTGTTTAGCCATTTCTAGATGATCACACCACCTAATTGAAATTCTTTTCTAGATAAGTTGCATTGGTTCTCTTGTTTTTGGGTTAGTAAAATATGGACATAAATGATCTTAGGTTATTCTAAGATCAGTGATTTGCCTATAAGTTAATCCATCAGCATAAAAATAATGCAACTCTTGTTGTCATCTATGAAATTGATCTAGTTGAGAATCAACTGATCTAACTGACTCGACAACAGTTTGCATTGATTTGGAAAACTCTAGAAGATGGGGGGGTGTGATTGGCTCATTTTGGATTGAAGTGATATTTTTTTCAATAACTAGTAGGTTTTCATTAATTTTTTCTCTTAAATGGATTTCATCTAATCTAGGGGGTGGAGGTGGAGGTGGAGGAGGAGGAGGAGGAGGTGGTGGTGGTGGTGGTGGAGGTGAAGGTGGTGGTGAAGGTGGAGGTGGAGGTGGAGGAGGGGGTTGCGGTGGGGGATTCTCACCTAACAATTCATCTATGTCAAAAAGATCCATCATAACAAAGAGCTCCTGCATATATAAAGATATACATGAATTATATACAACTCTATGTCAAAGAAGAATCTATTTTAGTTTAAAAAAAAAACATTTATAAATAGTAACATTTCTATGTTATTGAATGAGATAGACATGAAATATAATATAATATTGAACTTTAAAAAATATACATGTACATACTATTGAATCTTTAAATATAAAATTTGCGCACAAAACTTAATACAAACTTTCATTGAAACTTCATAAATCTATTATATATTCAATTTAATGTATTCATTTCTTGTAAAATGCATCAACTATTAAAATCAATATAAAATATTCCATACACAAACTTGTAAAAAAAGTAAAATAAGATCAACATATATAAAGATTTATATAATAAATAATTAGTCACAATTCTGGTAAACATGTTGAATTCGTACTTTGTGTTGGAATAGTACTAATATATTAGATGGTAACCTCTCTAAGTGATCATTTACTAAGTAAACATGTTGAAGGAGCACTTCAGTGTTGGAGATGAATTAGATGATGAAGTTGGCAATTCGAGAAAATCTCGTCATGTCATGGTTTAATAGGTCCTATTATGGACCTATTATGCCATGATGGCATAATAGATGGACTATTATGCAATGTCATGACATAATAGGACTTATTATGCCGTCATGGAATAATAGGTCCTATTATGCCACAACATGGAATAATAGGTCCTATTATGCCACGACATGATATAATAGGTCCTATTATGCCATGACATGATATAATAGGTCCTATTATGCCATGACATGGCATAATAGGTCCATAATTGGTCCTATCTTACTAAGTAAACATGTTGAATTAGTACTTCAGTGTTGGAGATGAATTAGATGATGAAGTTGGCAATTTGAGAAAATCATGTCATGTCATGGCTTAATAGGCCCATAATAGGAGCTATTAAGCCATGACATGACATGATAGGTGGACTATTATGTAATTTCATGGCATAATGGGACTTATTATGCCATCATGTCATAATAGGTCCAATTACATGCCATGAAATGATATAATAGGTCCTATTATGCCATGACATGGCATAATAGGTCCATAATTGGTCCTATCATACTAAGTAAACATGTTGAATTAGTACTTCAATGTTGGAGATGAATTAGATGATGAAGTTGGCAATTTGAGAAAATCATATCATGTCATGTCTTAATAGGTCCTATTATGGTCCTATTATGGACCTATTATGCAGGTGGACTATTATGCAATGTCATGGCATAATGGGACTTATTAAGCCGTCATGGCATAATAGGTCCTATTACATGCCATGACATGATATAATAGGTCCTATTATGCCATGACATGATATAATAGGTCCTATTATGCCATGACATGGCATAATAGGACCTATTATATCATGTCATGGCATGTAATAGAACCTATTATGCGGTGATGGCATAATAGGTGTAATATTATGCAATGTCATGGCATAATGTGACTTATTATGCCGTCATGGCAAAATAGGTCCTATTATGCCATGACATGATATAATAGGTCATATTATTCAGTGTTGGAGATGAATTAGATGATGAAGTAGGCAATTTGAGAAAATCATGTCATGTCATGGGTCAGTGCAAGAAGATGAGTCCACTTTTTGGCCAAAAAGTGGAAGTGTTTTTCCTGATTTTTTAGGTTTTGTCTCATTTGAGCTTAAATTTTGAAACACTAGGAGATTGAATCTTGGAAAAAGTTAGTAATATAAAAGATAGTCCTCTGAGTCTAATTTCCAAATATGTAATTTATTTTAATACCCACATAATAAAAAATAACTTTTTGGATGGATTTCTAAAAACTATGTTTTAAAAATACCTATTTCAGGACCATACCATGCATGTGTATGCCCCACACTTTTTGACACAATTAAAATTATTTTCTCAAACCGTTTTGGGAAATGGTTTGTAACACAGTGAAGATTGATGAGCATATTTTTCTGTATTTTTTTTCAAAATATTTTTTTTAATTACCATAATTATCTTTTTAAAAATTTGACGTGTACGACCCACATAATTTTACGTAAACATAACATTTTTTTATTTTTTTTTAAAATAGAAAAGAATTTTGTGTAGATTGATGACATAATTTTTGTTATTAAATTAACAAAATTAGTTAATATTTCAAGTTTATGGACCCAATTTAGTATAAATTAAATGAAAAATAGTCAAAATAATCAATTTTTAAATGAATTTACATATCTAGAATCTAGACAGTATAATCTGAAATGGGTTTTAATTTCGTATAAAAATTCTCTAATTAAGGGCACGTAAACTATTTCAGAAGTTCATATTTGTGCTTTCATTCATGGAGATTTGAATTTGCAGGTCCATGTCTCAGGTGTGGCCATCCTAGGCCTATCTCGGACCTAATCCCGAGGCAAGTGGCGGGTTGTAGAATCAACTTCCACAAAATGGGCCCCCGTTTACGAAACGGGGGGCCATTATTTATAAAATGGGGGCCCATTCCTAAAATTACCATTACTGTCCAAAAATGATAAAATGCGCTTGAAAAAATGGGTAAAATCGGATTTAAAAACGGGGGCCTATTTTTTAAAAAAGGGACCTCATTTCGTTTTCAAACGGCCCCCCATTTGAGAACAAAGTAGGGGCCCGTTTAGTTTCGCCTCGAGCCCCCGTTACTTTTTGCCTCGGGGGCCCAAAGCAAATATGGGTCCCCATTTTTTAAAAACAGGCCCTCATTTCTAAGAGCACATTTTCCAACACACAGATTTCTGCCAATTTGTGACCCATTACCTTGCACTTACCCTCATGGCTTAATAGGTCCTATTATGGACGTATTATGCCATGATGGCATAATAGGTGGAGTATTATGCAATGTCATGGCATAATAGGTCCATAATTGATCCTATCATACTAAGTAAACATGTTGAATTAGTACTTCAGTGTTGGAGATGAATTAGATGATGAAGTTGGCAATTTGAGAAAATCATGTCATGTCATGGCTTAATAGGTCCTATTATGGAATACTATGCAATGTCATGGCATAATAGGACTTATTATGCCATCATGGCATAATAGGTCCTATTATGCCATTAAATGACATAATAGGACAAACTATGGACCTTTTATGCAATGTCATGGCATAATAGGACATATTATGCCATGATGACATAATGTGTCCTATTATGCCATTAATTGGTCCTATCATACAATGACATGGCATAATAGGACCATAATAGGACCTTTATACCATGTCATGGCATAAACCTAAGCCTAAACTTTGATATTTGAAATTTGAAGCTCGTTAATTACTTAGGGTTATACATTTGGATTTCTCTCTTCTAAAATGAATTTCTAGTTACCCCACTATCCAGTAGCTCAAATTGTGGTTTTAATTATGGATTTTGTCTAATCTATGAAATTTAAAATGTATCTCTCCTTCCTATTTTTTTGACTTCCCATAACCCACTAGAATAGCCCAAAAGGCCACATGGTCACCTAAAAATGATCCAAGGTACTAGAAAGGTACCAATAACTAATAGTGGTAACTTTTGTATTGCCTAATAAGGATTAAGAATAATTTTGGTACATATGTTCAATCTAAAGAATTGGAATGGTGGCTTGCTAGAAGTGGTTAAATTTTTTCATTTATTGGTTGAAAGGCACAATACCTAAAAAAATAATTCCTAGAAACATTTAACCCAAGTCTCACAAATTCAATATTGAAAGATGAATTTAAATTTACTATAGTGGATCAAATCTTACTACAAGTAAAGTGTCTTGATGTCTCAGTAGTTTTCAGTAATTTCAGTTTTGTTTTGATTTCCATTTAGTTTTGGTTTTGTTTTGGTTTTGATGTTTGTGAGATATCTTGTATCTTGTAAATTTGATATTTTGTTTTGTTAACTATCTAGATTTGGTTTTGATTTGTAAATTTGTTGATTTTGGTTTAGGATTTAGGGTTAACTGTTGAAGAATATTTCAGATCAAAATTAAGAATTTAAAAATGTAAAAACAAATTTACTTATAGGCTACTTAAAAAAAAAACTTAAATAATACTCAAAAAAAGGGGAAAATATACAAAAAAATTACAAAATGTGAAAATGGATGATCGAATGTGTACCTCGGATAGTGGTGGAGGTTTGAAATGGAGTCCACAACATGGGGACCCATTTTTATCTCCTTTTCTCACTTCAGTTGCAAGTGAAAATGAAAAATTGTGCCTCGGAAAAAAGGGGTAAAAATGGTTTTAGAAACGGGGGCCTGTTTTTAAAAAATGGGCCCCCGTTTTGTTCTCAAGCAAGCCCCCATTTAAGAACAAAATGGGGGCCCATTTAGTTTCACCTCGGGCCCTCGTTACTTTTTGCCTCAGGGGCTTGAAGCAAAAACGGGCCCCCATTTTTTGAAAACAGGCCCCTGTTTCTAAGAGTGCGTTTTCCAATGCGTGGACTTCCTCCAATTTGTGACCCATTACCTTGCACTTACCCTGATGATTCATGTGATGAAGATGAAGTTTAGTCAGAAAGTGAACCGGGAGAAACACCTATCAAGACGCCTAACAAATATGTGCAGAAAATAACCCGGAAGAGCAAATTATAGGAAATAAAAGTGATGGTGTACAAACTAGAAGAAGAGTTGCCCGGAACAATGAACAAGTGATTTTTTCCCTCATGACTGAAATGGAACCCAAGACATTCAATGAGGCCAACAAAAGTGACAAATGGATGGATGCTATGGAAGAAGAGCTACAATAGAATGAAAAGAACAAGACTTGGGAATTAGTTCCTAGACCAGCAGATAAAAATGTCATTGGTACTAAATGGGTCTACCGGAACAAGATGAATGAAGAAGGTAAGATTATCAGGCATAAAGCAAGGTTAGTGTGCAAAGGGTTTTCTCAAGTAGAAGGAATTGATTTTGAAGAAAAACTTGCACTGGTTTCAAGACTTGAGGCTATTAGAATGTTCTTAGCATTCTCAGCCTTCAAAGGATACAAGGTGTATCAAATGGACGTTAAATCTGCTTTCCTAAATGGTAGTTTAGATGAAGAAGTATACATAAAACAACTAGAAGGTTTTTTGTTGCATGATGATGAAACTTTTGTATGCCAATTGAAGAAAGAATTGTATGGTTTAAAGCAAGCTCCACGAGCATGGTATTCAAGGCTGGATAAGTATCTTAAGGAGCAAGGTTTCAGAAAGGGAAGTGCAAATAGTAATCTGTACATCAAAGAATTTATAATTCATTGATTATTATTGTTATATATGTGTATGATACAATATTTGGAGTCAACAAGGATATGTTGTGTAAAGAGTTTGTTGATCAGATGCAATCGGAGTTTGAGATGTCAATGCTTGGATAGATATCATATTTTCTTGGTTTGCAAATTTTACAGCAAGATAAAGGAATTTTTATCTCTCAAACCAAGTATGCCAGAGATGTGTTGAAGAAGTTTCAGATGGAAGACAACAAACTGGTAAGTACCCCCATGGTGACCGGATGCAAGTTGAGCAAGGTTGATGAGTCACCGGAAGTGGATTAGACCCTATTTAGATCCATGATTTGTAGTCTGTTATACCTTATTGCCTCAAGATTAGATATAGTGCATGCAGTATGTATGGTGGAAAGATTTCAAGTTGCACCTAAATAGTCACATGAGAGTACATTTAGAAGAATCTTCAGGTACCTACAAGGAACACTTAATTATGGCTTATGGTATCCAAAGCAAGGAGATTTCACTTTATAGGCCTACACTGATGCTGATTAGGCCGACTACATTAATGACCGGAAAAGCACAAGTGGTGGCACATTCTTTTTAGGTGACCGGTTAGTTTTATGGCACATCAAGAAGAAGGATTCAATCTCCTTATCTATTGCTAAGGCAAAATATATTGCTCCTGCTACATGTTGTTCTCAGGTGTTATGGATGAAGCAAACCCTCAAGGACATTCAGATAGAAATATCTGACCCTATTTCAATCAGGTGTGATAACTCAAGTGCAATCAACATTTCAAAGAATCCGGTTATGCACTCAAGGATAAATCACATTGCCATCAAACACCACTTTCTCAAAGAGAAGGTTGCAGAGCAAGACGTGAAGGTAGAATATGTTCCTACAAGTGAACAAGTTGTTGATATCTTCACAAAACCTCTACCGATAAATGCATTTGAATATCTAAGACACAAGTTAGGGGTTTTATCACCAGATTTATGCACTTAAATGTGTATGGAGATCTGTGGTTCAGCGGGAGTTCATAGCCATACATTTTTTACTCTTGGGCCATATCCTGGACACAGGGTGAGATCAGATGTTTGTATGGTAGTACCGGCTGGTTTGAAGCTTTGGGAAGTTACAAAAGTCGCAATTGGCTTGTCGTGAGATAGGGTAGAGTGGTCTGACCTACTAGAAATTGTTGTTTGAGCCCTTTGCCATTGTTGTCAAAGGGGGAGAGAGAACATAGTTGGAGATAGTGCATATTGTGAGCCCTGATTGTGGAGGTTAACCCGGTAATAGGTGTGTTGACATCAATGCCAAAGGGGGAAATTGTTGGTATTGTATTGTCATTGATGTCAACCGGTAAGTATGTCAACTGGTATGCAATATGTTGTTAACGACATTGGAGATTGTTGGCATGTTCATGTCAACTAGTATGGGATGGCAACCAGTAAGCAAGCAAACCTATTAAGTAAGTGAGGTCTGGTATAACATGTTCTAACCGACACAACAAAGAAGTGCACGATATGAAAGTTAACCGATTAGTGTATACTGGTAGCATGTTCGGTCGGTGACTGATTTTGAACTGACACAATCAAGTGAGTTGGATGCTAACAGAGATGTCACATGACTCTAGGTGGCGAACATGCAGTGGTAGGTGAATGGTGCGTCGACACTTGGTAGTTGTCGACTAGGTTGGTATTAAATGTCGAGTGCAAAAAACACGGATTAGTTACAGTGGATTGCGGCTCAAAGTAGATTGAAGGGTAGAGATTTTATATTTTAACATTATGATCAAAGTAGGATATCAGTTTGTCTTGCTGATTTGGAGAAGGAAACTGCTAGATCATTTATTGTGATCGACAAAATGAAGACTGATGAACAGAGTCCAGTTTGCTAAATATAGTAAAGATTTTTAGGAAGAATAAAAAAGAGGAAAAAACTTTTTGTTGAATTGTTGTAGGTTGTCGATTCAAGAAGATGAGATCCGATTTCATATGGATCGAGGTCGGTTAAAAAAAACCCTAAGCGCGTGAAGTTTGAGTTTTTGTTTTGGTGGGAAAGCAAGGGTATAAATGTGAAGATCAGAGATATGAGAGTTAATGATGCTAGATGAGAGATTTATGATAAAGTGAATCTCTACGAGGTGAGAGTTGATCAGTCCGAGTGCGGTAGAAAAATATTGAAGCGACTGAGTGTTGGAGAAGAACTGGTAAGATAGGTGTAACCTGCAAGGGTTGAGGTTACCGGTAAACTGTTACAAGGTATAACAATCTGTTAAACCAATAGTGTCTGAACCGGTAAGATAGCAGCAGAGAGTGAAGGAGACCAGAGTGAGTTTCAAAGAAGATATGGCAAGGCAGAAACTAAGTTGTAGAGGATTCAGACAGTAAGAACAGAAGACCTGTAAAGAAGAAGTAGTGTGACAGAAAGGAGTTTAACTAACAGAGAGAATTGTTTGCAGGTGTTACAAAACTCATTTGTAACAAGTGTTTATCATTTTATTGATTTATATCTCATTGTATTTCACTAAGTAGGTGCTCGGTGCAGGGGTTTGTGCTCCTTGAGTTGGTGCTTAGAATAGATTATGGATTGGTGCTCCTTTGGGTAGGTACCCAAAAAGAGATAGGGGTTGGTGCTCCTTGGGCTGGTGCCCTAAACATTATAAAATTGTTGTTTCATTGTGAAGATGGATTGGAGCAGTAGATCTCCAGCAACATTTCTCACCGAGGTTTTTCCCACAGTGGGTTTTCCTCGTATATTCGGTGTTCTGTGATGTGCTCTTGTGTGTGGTTGCTTGTTAGTGCTTTCGTTATCCTACCGGTTGCACACATTGTTTGAAATTATTTATAATCATTGATTCACCCCCCCATCTCAGTGATATCTTGTGTTCTACATAGTATTCTAACCAATACAATATAGGTTCATCTTTATTAGGCGAAGACTTGGAGGGTTTTTTATTGTTGAATGATTAGTCAAAATATTTTAGAATATTTTGACACCATATTCTCTACTTACTTTCTTTTTTTCTTATCATCTCTTTTATCATGTTGTTTATCAATATTTAGTCATTTTTCTACCTCATTGATAGATAAGGAATTGTCCCAATTTACAATGGCATTATTACTATACTCTAGAGAATCCTTCTTGGATAAGTTATTTTACCCTCTCTCAAGCAATATTGAGTGGGAAATAACTAGCCAATAAATGGTATTTTCAGTATCGTTTTTCTCTCTACCAACTCAAAAAATTTCTTTTATTTTATCAAGAAGAAATTATTGAGTATTTTGTGTTGAACATCTTTATCATTAGTTCTTATTTTTGGTTCCCTCTTTGATTCACTAGCTTTTTAAGAAATCTCTTCTTCAATGACATCCAAGGTTGTCCCCATTTATATGTTCCTCTTTTTAACACAATCTTAATTTTCATTATTTATTCCTCCATCTTGAACATATTGTCAAGAAGGAAGAATACATGAAGCTTTAATATTGATTCCAAAAACTAGGTAGGAATTAAGGTCTTCTCACCCCAACCCAATCAAAATGTATTAAAGAAAATCAAAATAAACAAAAGCACGAAAACAACCAAACCTAACACCTACATAAGATGGGAGAAGGTAAGACCATGCCTTGCTTGGAATTTTACCTGAAACCAAAATGATCTCTCTATAATTGATTGAATTGTATTTGGTAGTCTCATAAATTTATATTCAATGCCACTTCTTTCACTTAGATCCCTTATTCGAAAGTTCTAAGACTCTTATAAAGGGGAAATTGAATGGTGGCATATATTTTTAAAATAGCACTAGAGATTAAAATCATTATCTCTAGTTTAAGAACAAATAAAAACTTCATCTCTTTGACACATTTTTTGTTAGTATTATAGAGGACCTCACCTTAAATTCATCCCTTCACAAGCTAAGATTAGCTATCCCATCCTTTTGGTGTAGAAACTAAAAGTGGAGTGTAAATGACTCTTTCTTTCTCTTATCAATAGCATATTCTTGAAAATCCTCTTTGTGACTTACTTAATTAGCAATAATAAATTTAACCTACAAATTCGACTTTGATTAAGATATTTTATAGAATTTAGAAACTTTTACACAAAACCTAAAAAGAATCCTTTCATTAGGTGTTTGAAATATCATGTTACCTCTTGAAAAGACTTCATAAAATATAATTTTTTAATATTATTTTCCATACGTTTCTTTTGAGTGCCTTTAATCATACTTCATAGTTTGTCCTATTATTCTTAATGATTAATCTTGAATTTTTCATCTATATTTTTCTTAATAACTATATCTACCTAAAAACTTAAATAAAAAGAAAAAGAAAAATTAGGAAAAAGTAACCATTTAAATTCTTCATATTGCCTAACATGTATTTTAGAGAGAGCCAAAGCATGATCATAATCCAATTATGGTTTGAAAGTAAGCAAACCGGAAAGAACGAACAAAGGTCCCCAACAGGCCACCAATAGAATTGGATTACTTTGCGTGTGAAAAATAATAGGTAAGGAAGTTTATTATTATTATTATTTAGTAGAGATGAGATAGATAAAGCTCTACAACAATAAGTATATTATGATATCTAGTCATAAGTATAACTCAATAGGAACAGCTGACTTGCCCACCCAATCTATATCACCAAACCCTAATTAGGAAAGAGGTTAATTGTATGAATATCCTTACCAAATGCACACGCTATGTGTTATCTGTGTTTTCTCAGCCACAATTTTCTTACTAAATAAAAGCAACCTCCACAATAGTGTGGACAGCAATCTAATCACCGAATTCACAAATTGTGAAGACTAAAAGATAAGATTATATTTTGTCTCCATTTGCTAATACCCATCACTATCCAAGCCATTAAAATATAGATTCAGTATTCAAACTGCAATCTTCTTCTAATCCAATCCTTCTCATCCCACCATGACAACACACCTTACATAATTGAATTCATTAGGTTGCCTGTGTCAATAATTAAATTTTTTTCCTCGTTGTTGGTAGCCATGACTCATGAGTGACAAAAGAAGTTGTCTTTTCAACTTCATCAAATTCCTAATACCTAATCATGTAGCTTAAAAGCCAAATTAAGTGAGAAGGTAGGCTTGACAATTTATTTAATTCAAAGAAAATGAAATAAATGGATGGTATAACATATGGGACGTCTGATATGATATAAAATTGTCTTGTTTGGACTGAATCAATCATTATCCTGATCGGCTCTGATGATATTGTAGGTTTGTTTTCTTTCTTTATATTACAAGTGATTTATGTTTTCTTTCATGGGTCTGGTATAATTTGTATTTGGTCTATGGAGGGTAAGATGGCTCAGAAGAGATGTAGAGACCCAGATGACAATACCCAAATGCAAAATAAGCAGATTTGCATTAAGCAGTCAGAGTTTGATTCCTTGTCAAGTTCAGAAAACATAGATGCAGAGAAAGAGTTCAGTAATGGAGTCTCCTGCAATTTGTTTGATGCAGATATTAAAGAGCAGACTTTAGGGTTTCATGAGGAGGACTGTGTGTCTGAGCTAATGAGACACCTCAAGGAAGAAATTGATATGTGCAATGAAGCTGACAATAGTGGACAGTCCTCAGTTGAATCTAATGATGTCCACTCCAAATTATGGGAGATGGGTTTTCAATCTACAACTCATGAAACTGAGGATACATGCAATGGCAATGGCATGAATTCTTTTGTTGAGCAAACTGAGTTTACAGATTTTATCCTCATGAAGGAGATAGAGTTTATGGGCAATAACTTTAATGAAATAGACAACGAGATGGCTGCAGTATTTAGAGTTGAAGATTGCAGTTATACGTTGGATATGGTCTCTGATAAATTCTATTCAGATTTCATGACTGGAGATGAACTATGGCAGTTCGATGATGAAGTAAAATGGAGCGATATCCAACGTGAAGGAGCAGATCTTGAGCAGAAACTTGGTGAATCAGAGATACCCAATTTAGGTATAGGTATTAAAATTGAACATCCTCAAGCCTAATTTATTGAGATTGCATATAGTACAGTTATGGGATTCTAAGTTGAATTGTATATGTAATATTATTGGATACTATGGAATGATTAATTGTAAGAAAATGTTTACATAAATTTATAGGTTGTGTATAAATATACGTAAAACTTAATATTTTTTTATGTGATTTTTGTTCTTCATTTTTATTTCTCCCTTCTCACCTGCTATAGCAGGTTAGTAATGTTTTTATGCTTTCAATTTATCTTCCAGTGGAGACTCATCGTCGAATTTTAGTTTTATCCAGTTATAATGTAATGTTCAATGCTTTTCACTGTTCGTGCTATAGAAGGTTTTTTTTGCGCAAAAAGTAGATGCATGCAAACATTTCAAGCTTTTATTATGTTTAGAATATCATTGGACAACTTTAAGACAAGAATCTAGATGAGCTACCGTGTATCTGTATACGGAAGTTTATTAATAGTGTTAAACAAGAATAGAGATAAAAAAGAAAGAATCTAATGTAAAATTTATTTATATTCATCTATATGTGATGTAGATAGCATATTATGAGAGAGAGACATGATAATTTACCTTGTGGATTGTTTATTATGGTTCTAATTCAAATCTTAATTCTTATTATATATATATACATATATATATAATTTAGAATGACTCATGTTATGATGATTAAAAGGTATCACGAAGTTAAAATAATCTCATTCTTATATGGAACTCAGAGAAGTTGTATAAATTTATATATAGATTAGTCATGTCTCTATCATAGAACATATATATTATACAAATTAGTCAATAAAATATCTTTATACTGAAATTTATCTTTGAAGACTTCTAAGAATTATTGTCAAGTTGGTTTAGTTTTATCTCCATTCTAGTCTCCCTCCAAAGTGCATGGGATTCTCACCACTTCTTGACAAAATGGGAAACCTTCAAAAGGGAAATCTTGATGCTTTCGCCATTTGGTAAAATATTTCATTAAAAAGTAAGATTCAATCTTGTCAATCTAGCTGTCTATAGAATTTGCATCAACCCTACGCTTGAATACTAGTACATCTAGGTTTACCTAAAAGTTGAGTTGACTTGACAACCAAAGGCTCTACTCAATGATAGGGCTAATACAACCAACCATTCAAAAACCTTTGAATATAGGTTGATCATGAATTGTAGTTGATCCATTACCGATTCTTCAATCCCACTATGTGTCAGCATGTATATATCAAATCTTGACATCTTTGTTGGTTTTCACATCTTCAAATATTTCACCAACTCATTTTATGGATCTTGGCGTTTGGTGATGAGGCTAAAGTACCATAATTAAATATTTAAGGTCATGCAAGATGTGGAGAAAATCAGTAAAATAACTTTAAGTTGGAGGATAGGGTTATAATTCTAGCAATCAAAATATAGATGAGTTATGGTAAATGTAAAGTATAATAATAGAATTACTTAAAAATAAATAAAGAAAAATGTAAAACTAAAAAGTGAATGTATTTTTATTCATCCATCCTTTTTTCTATAGGCCATATTATTGATAAAGAGTTGGTGGACATAGATGGAACCATGAAAGAGAAATACATTAGTACTAACTGATTTCTTATTGATTGTTCTAAATCATGCCTAAACTATAATGAAGAGATGTGTATATTTATTTTACAAAGACTCATTTTATGGAAACCAAAAGCCACTTTGAACCGTTTCCTTGGGAAGTGAAGTTATTTTCTTGATTAGTTTCTTCTCCCATAGTGGTTGTGGAGTGCACCTAATTATTGGAGTTCTGTTGATGAATTGATAGACAAATTGACACGCTACAAGCCTCATAAGTACCAACTTCGTCATTTCATTTTTTATTTTTATTTTTCGATTGGTAAATGGTACTTTATATTGATATTTCAAAACCAATCTAATACATTCGACTTGCACCAAGAAAAGAGACCACCAAAACACTAGCCACCAAGAAGCTAAACACATGAAGCCTAATAATTACATACGAAGGCTAGCTAAAGATAAAAACAAAAACCAACAAAACATAAATTACTGTGGTGCAATAAGCACCACAATCTCCTTGCCTTTCTTGCATCCTTCCATAGCACGCTCACGTTGATCCTCCTCATCGACATGGTCATCATGGGCTTTCGGGGGGAAGCCAATCCATAGCGACCTACCACCCATGGTGTTCTTGGAGCCTCGAGGTCTTTCATGTTTTTTTCTTTAGAGAGGAACCTGGGCTTGAGTTCCCGCACAATCTCTTTCCAAGAGAGGGGCTCCATAATTCCAACTCTAGTCAGATTTCAACATTTTCCCATGCCCTGATGTATTCCCGCACTCCTTGCATACCAATTTGGGTTGAAGCCCTACGAACCTCCTTACTACAGTTCACACTCCATAAAAGAAATGGCATAAAGGGGGTTGAAATTCTCACGAATGCAGCCACATGCCAATCGGACAAACCAAGCCTTCCCCATCCCTCACCATCCGAATGAAGCTTTCCAAGTCGTCTCTCCATTCTTCCTTCACACTATTTGAGACCAACCAGTGAACATGATCCACCCCTACCAACTCAAAATCCCATACAACAAACATGGATGCTATATCCACGTTAGTACGATATTTGAATTTTCCCCACATGTATCCATCACCGAGCACAATCTTCAATCTATTGAGAAAGTCTTGGCCTTCAAACATGAAGAAATTTGAGAGACACTCATTAGAGATGACACCCCAAAAGGACACCATAGGATGCATCGCCTTAAGAGAAAAGTTTGATTCCATTACTATACCAATGCACAAAAACCTGCACTACCAACACTCCTGCACTACCTTACCAAAGGCTCACTTCTCTATGCTCAATAACCAAGATCAAACTTTTTCTTCCCTAACATGATAACTCCCTTCTTAAATGCAAATCATCCTTCGATATCCTTGAAACATTCCCCGACTTCATACCATTTTAATGCAAGTACCACTTTCGAGTGTACATCACATCTGGCCATCTCTTGAGCATCGCCACCCTGACTGATAAAACTACCCACAACACGAAGGAATGACGAACACCACAGACTATCATCCCATACCACCACTAATATGCACTCAAAGCTCAACATTAAATGCTCGTCACCTCAATGGTAATGGATAATATTTATAAAAAGTCAACCCCAAGATACCACATCTACTTTGGCACTGATATCCTCATCACACCAACCTCCAAATACAAAGCTTCAATTTCACATCTATCTGCCTCCATATTGCCACCTTAGAGAGTGTGCGACATCTTGAAGTCTTCAAAAAATTTCAAGCTTGACGTGATCATGTCAATATCATAAAGTTATTTTTACAACTTAGCAAGCTACCACAAATGATTGTATTGATGATCACAAGGGAGTCCCCTTCCAGATGTATCTTGGTCACCCCTAATCTACGAGCTATAAATATAGCAAGAACGGCCGCTTTGGCCTTGGCTTCGTTGTTGGGACCATTTGGAAACCTTTGCCATCCTTCACCATTTTGACCCCTAGAGAGTTCTTCGCAACACACCCAACACTCAATGGTCCCAGGTTACCCTTGGATGCACCATTGAAATTGATCTTTGTCCATCCATCTTCTGGGGGTATCCACTCAACCACTCTCTCCCCAACACCTATCGGATTAACCCGATCTGGCCCATTAACAGGCGAAACTTGCTCATTCCATTGATTGCATTCTATTTGAATAGTATAAAATGGTACTAGTTATTTAATAGTAAGAAGATTTTTTAATTGGATTGTGTGATCATCCTAGAAGGTGAATGAAACCTTTGTTGGAGCTATTATAGAAATTATAGGTTATTTTTTTGAGACACGTTTCTTGTAAAAGTATTTATCCTTCTACAAGATGTATTATTTTGTTGTTGGAGTATATGCAACACATTCTTGAGAGTGGATGTGGATTTTTTTATCCCGCAAAGCTTTTGGGAAGTGCTATAATATATTACAAACTTAATAAGTAGAGCTAAGATCATAGCAAGCCATAGTCTAATGCTTCTATTTTTACCAAGATCAGTTTTCTTCTAACACTCTACATAGTCTAATGATTATATTTTTACTAATAACATGTGTTGATAGTTTAACAATTTTTTCTAAAAAAATAGGAAATTAATATATATTTTAAAATTAAAATGATCATTTCTCATTTTGGTATGTGAATAAAGTGAATAGTAGAGTTGAAATATTTATAAAAATAAAGGTAAGAGTAAAAGAAAAATGTTTTGGGTCAATTGAATGGAGAAAATGCAAAGAGAATGAACTTTTTGCAAAATGGATATCCAATTTTATAAAAATAGAAAATTGATTTATTTTGTAGTTTTGGACACTAGAAAATATTTATTTGTAGCATATGCATGTAATTTTTGTAATATATATCCATTATAAATGGATATCCGTTTAAGAGAAAGTTTCATTTTATGCTTTCTCATAGTCATGAACAATTTAGTTTGATAATGACTGTAGTACTAAGTAGTGAGTGTAACAATGGATGTTTGGCATATGAAAAATATGTCTAAGCTAAACAAGTTGGAAACATCATTTTAATGATACCTTTTCTATGCACAATTATTTATAATTAGATAAATACAAATTTAGATATTTTTATATTATTTTAAAGGTGTTTTTATTGTTTTTAGTATAAATTTGTAAAGTCCTGAGGAAAAATATGGTATTTAGGTTATTGCTACATTTATATGGGGTTTATATGGTTTAGGGTTTTAAATTCATGGGTTTGATGTTTTTGGATTTTGGGTTTTGAATATGTGAGGATTAGGGTTTTATTTTAATCAAGTATATATATTTTATTTGATATAGTTGAAATAAGTCATAATGTGTAAAATTTTTATTAAAGATCAATCAAAAAATCAAGAACCTCTAAATGAACCCATAAATAAACCTAAAATCTATCTCCCTCTCAAATTGATGAACAAATATTAAGAGGGGAGATTGTCAAAAATCCAAATGCTTTGCAAACCCAAATAAGTGACTTTTATACTAATCCTCATTTTCTCCTCATTTCTATATATTTTTCACTTCTATACAAGTGGTTATATATTCTAAGAAAATATTTATTTAGATCTCAATATGATTTATGAATGAAGAGAAGTGAGGAGAAAATTTAATTCAACTAGATTTTCATACAAAGAAATAAATGAATTATAGATTATATAAAACAAACTTTGTACCATCTTTCATGAAGTTGTAATATCCATTTGAAATTAACTTACACTTGTCTACAAAAAGGAAATTTCCTATTTCTAGTGAGTGAAGCCTAGTCTCATAGGCCCAAATTTTTTTGAAAGAAAGCAAGAATAAGTGTTAAAAAGTTTTATATTTTCATAATTTTATAAGTTTTTGAACTCACAAGAAGTGAAAAAAGGCTTAGAAGGAAAAATGGTTAAGCTATTAGAAAGTTCTAATTTTAGTTATTTTTTTACTTTGTGAATTGTCTAAAAGTGTGACAATTTTTTACATTCTATAGTTTGCTAAAATCGCAAAAGTATGACAAATTTTATAAGTTCAATAGTTTTCCTTAAGTTTAAAAGTGGAACAAGTTTATATTCTCACCGAATTCACCAAAATTGAAAACTATGACAAGGTTCATAGGTGCACCAATTCACTAAAAGTGTGAAAGTGTGACAAGGTATGTAGGTTTTCCATTTTACCAAAAGTGTGAAGCTAACAAGGTCTATAGGTTTATCAATTCACCAAAAGTATAAAATTGTAATAAGCTTCATGAGTGTGCCATGTAATATCCACCCCATAATAACTAACAATATTTGGCGATTTATGAGTAAAGTATATATAATCCTGAGTCAAAGGTCAAATACTTAGACTAATTTTTTTTTTCTTATATGTAATGATTTTATATTTGTTATAATTTGTAGAAGTCCATCTAGTAAACTTCAACATACAAAACACAAATCATTCTATATTACAAAGGTAGACATATACTTCTACAAACCACACTCTAATTTTTAAGTGAATTTAAGTTGGTAAAAAATAAAGTTGTCTACTCTTCCAATTAGTAGGCCACAACATATGTAGGCACATTAACGCTCTTTACAAACCCTTCTTTATAATTGAGATTGAGAGAGAGAGAGAGAGAGAGAGAGAGAGAGAGAGAGAGAGAGAGAGAGAGAGAGAGAGAGAGAGAGAGAGAGAGAGAGAGAGAGAGAGAGAGAGAGAGCAACATCAAGGTGATATCCACCATGCCACAAAGCATTATGCTTTCTCATGCTACTCATCTAGAGTAGCCCGACCCATCACAAAGAATCTAGAAAGATATGACCAACATGAATGATGGAATCTAATTCATAGTCAATCATTGTTAAACTAGCATACCTATATTCTCATGCAATGTACACCTAATAAATTTTTCTAAAGGTAGACATATTGTTGAAGAGTGTATTTAAATAATCTTAAGCATTGCATTTATGGGTGTAATAAATGACAATCAATATTTAAAGGATAGAATGTTCTGATTAACACTACAATATCTCGACATTCTGCATGAATGATAGAAGAAAAAAACATATTTTAGAGCCTATATTTGTATGTGTTCAAATCATATATCCCTAATGCAATAACATTTACCAAATGGTCCATAGATTACACAATTCCATATTCTAAAAAATTCTCTAAATTGATTCAACACTTTGATGCAAGGAAAGAAGGAGGGTCTCACATCCTTATTTTCTAACTTCCCAAATCTAGAACCCTTTTCTAGGATTCAATGGAAGGGATAGTTTCATTTAATAAATTCACTCAATTACTCAATAACATTTTCAGTCAGCTAATTTGCAGTGAAATGAGGCAACTTTAAGTGGTCATAACTTTTACACCATTAAGCCAAATTTAGAACTTCAATATGCTATGGAAAGGTAGTAAGATAAAGAAAAAAACTCATGGTATATTTTAGCATGATTCTTAGGCATGTGTGAGCATTTTTATTTTCAACTCATCTCACCATTTACCCAAAACCATAGTTGAAAACATGGCAGGATTAAATCTAGCTATTCATAACTCATTCCCTAGGTAGTAAACTAGTTGTCTATCATTGGTTGATTGACATTTAGATTATATCTTAGATGATATGCTTACCTCAAGCAATAAATAAATACTAGAATTGAATCCACTAAATTATTACTCTAGTATGCATTCAATAGTGAGCATTAGAGAACTTGCTTTCAAATATCTACAAGAATTAATGGTTGGCTTTTCTAGTCTTGATGTTGGAGGATTTTTAAACATTTCTAACACCAATTATTTTTTGTGAAAACAAGTCATTAAAATTAAGATAGAAACACCAAATATGTGTGTTCACGGTGCCATAATAGAGCTATGGAAAGGCTAGCAATCCATTCAAGGGTCTCTTAAAGTAATGTGGACCATCAAGTGAAATTGATGGCAACTAAATCAGTAAACATTGATTAGGATGTGGATTCTATATATATATTGCTTAGTTATTTTCAATCTTCTAACTCTTGAATTTTACCTTTTAAACATTGTAAGGGCAGGTGTGGTCAAGGAAAATATATTCTATCGTAATTTCTTAATATTTAAGAGCATTGAGGTTCTAAGAAAATTCTAAACTGATTTTTTAAGCCACCTCTAAATTTTAGACTTGTAAATAAGCTAATGCAAAATTGTTTAATTTTTTCATACAAGAGAAACAAGATTATAAAATAGGTCCATAGTTATAGATTTTTTAGTAGATCTTGTTGGCAACAACAAGGAGAGAAAACTAAGAGGGGGGGTGAATTTGTTTTCTATCAGATCTAGAAAGTCAACCACAAATACAAATTTGATAAACTGCAGCAACAACAAAGATAAGTAAATTGATAGCACAACACACAACACCAAGATTTTGACGTGGAAAACCCAGTTAAGGGAAAAACCATGGTGGGAACCTACCAACAATAAGATGATACTCTACAGTAGTATGTGAAAATATTACAATGGGGAATTCACCACCATTCTAGCACACTGCTTAGAACTTACTCCTCAATATACAATAACTCGAAAGGAATGAACTGCAATAACAACATCTACAAATGCCTGATGACAGTTTTGGTTAAGCACATATGTCTGCCCTGCAACACCAATCTCTGCTCAATTACAATGCCAAAAGATGAATCACTTGTTCACACATACATCACTCTTTGATAATGCAAACACAACCTTGATACCTAAATTACATGGTTCTATACCACCTATTTATACAAATCATTTTTCTTGACAATAAGGTCAACTAAACCTTCAACTCACAATTACAAAATTGCATCACACAATACAAATATCGACCACCAGAACAATATAATGATATACATGACATAACATGGATCTAAACCAAATATCCAAATGCTCAACTCCATTGGTAATCGCACCAAGATCAACCGCAACACGCTACACCACTTGGAAAATCGCATATCATGATGAAGATCATCACCGATTTAGCAAAATCACCAAGAACTCACACAAAGATCAATGTGGATCATCGAAACAAAGTAGGGAAAAATTAAGAAACATCAACAAGCACATTAGAATCATCAGTAACAACTGTACCATCACCACTTATCAAATCTTGATCAATCAACTTTTGAACCTCAAGAATACCCAAACAAGAACAACTGTCATGAAGAAAAGATAAATTGCAAAGTACCAAATCATGAACCATTTGAAATCAAGATACACAAGATCATTACAAACACTATCCCAAAATCGCAACTCAAGATCTAATCACATCAAAATATATTGGAGGAAATACTGAACTATGCAAAGCATTGATCAGAGAAACAAACTACAAAACTGAATCATATGATATGATCAATTAAGCTTTTTAGATCACCAAAACCAATACAGAAGAATATAATGATATTAGAAATACTCCATGCACTGAACTATGACCCCAAGAGACCAATTTGTAATCACAAGAGCAATAAATCACATTAACATGTTGACATCAATGACAACAACATATCCTAGCAACAACAATGTCCAACAATTTCCCCCTTTGACAACAATGCCAAAGATGCTTAAAATAGAAAACAAAAATTGCTCCCCTTTAGATATGAAAATCATGATTCTCTCCCCCTAAAACACACTGACTTTTTCTCCCAAGAAATGATACTTGATTGACACATGTTTAGTCTTTGAATGTTGCACCAGATTCTTTGACATATTGATAGCACTAGAATTATCATAGTATATGATAGTAGGATCATTAAAAATAACTCTGATATCCTTCAACATTTGCTTCATCCAAACTACCTCAGTGCAGTTACTAGCAACAACAATGTACTCAGCTTCAGTAGTACATAAGGACACTAAATCTTGTTTCTTACTAGCCCATGAAACTAATTTCTTACCCAAAAACAAAGCACCACTGGAGGTACTCTTCTGGTCATCAACATCACAAGCCCAATCAACATCAGTGTAATCACATAACATGAAATCATCATTCATTGGATACCACAAACCATAGTCCACAATCCCTTTCAGGTATCTGAATATCCTTTTCATAGCAGTGATATGACTCTCTTTCGGATCAACTTGATATCTATCAGCCATGCACACAACATGCATAATGTCTGGTCTAATTTGAGTAAGATATAGCGGTCCACTAGCCATAGATCTATATAAAGACTGATTAGCTTTTAGAATTTCATCATATTTAGACAATTTGCACCCAGTCACCATAGGAGTTCCAACCGGTTTGGAGTCATCTAACCCAAACTTCTTCAACTATTTCTTCACATATTTAGTTTGAGATATAAAATTACCTTTTCCAGTCTGTGAAATCTGCAAATCTAAGAAAATTTTCATCTCTCCTATCATAGACATCTCAAATTCTTTCTGCATATCACCAACAAACTTCATACTTAATTTATCATCTCCTCCAAAGATAATATCATCAACAAAAACTTCAAAAATTAAGATGTTACCATTCTCAGTCTTGAAATATGGATTACTATCAGTAGTACCTTTATTAAATCCCAATTTTAGCAAATACTTATCCAATCTAGCATGCTAGGCTCTAGGGTCTTGTTTCAATCCATAAAGAGCTTTCTTTAGTTTTCATACAATGTCTCCATCATTTGATAGTGAAAATCCATCAGGTTGCTCAATGTAGACTTCTTCCTCAAGATCACCATTCAGAAAAGCTGACTTGACATCCATGTCTGATATACCTTGAAATCTTTATAGGCATCATATGCAAGCAACAATCTAGCTACCAAAGAAAAAGTCTCCTCATAATCAATTCCTTCTTTATGTGAATATCCTTTGTATACCAATCTTGCTTTGTTTCTGAAAAGTTCATCGACTTCATTCAATTTGTTCCTTTATATACTCATTTAGTACCAATCATATTCTTATCTTTAGGTCTAGGCACAAGCTCCCATGTGTTGTTCTTTTTAATCTGATCCAATTCTTCTTCCATAGCTCTTATCCAATTTTCATCTTTTCAAGCTTCAACAACATCTTTAGGTTCAATTTTAGAAATCAAACATACCTCTTTAGCAACTAGCCTTCTTCTAGTCAACACACCTTTATTCTTATCACCAATAATCTAATTTTCGGAATGATTCAATCTTATATACCTCGGGGTCTTCTGATTATTCTGATTTTTAGGTTCCTATGCCTCTCCACCGACAACAACAATATCCGGATTAACAGTCTGTACCGGATCATTCTGCTTCAATTCTTTAGTTTGAATAGGTGTTAGAACAATATGTTGACCATCATCATATCCACATGCTCTGATCTCTTTTCCAAGGTTCTCATCAACCTTCACATTTGCACTTTTCACTATCTTTCTTAGTCTCTTATTGTAGCACCGGTAGGCTTTTCTCTTTGTTGAATATCCCAAGAAATTTCCTTCATCACTTCTTACATCAAACTTTCCTATATCCTCATCTCTCTTGATATAACACTTGCTACCAAAAATTATGAAATATCTCACAGTAGGAACATGACCAAACCATAGCTTAGAAGGAGTCTTACTGGTATCACCTTTTATATGAACTCTGTTGAATGTGTAAGCAATAGTGCTAACAACTTCTCTCCAATAGATCTTTGGAACATTCCCTTCAATCAGCATAGTCCTTGCAAAATCCAAAACTGTCTTGTTCTTCCTTTCAACAACTCCATTTTGCTGTGGGGTTCTAGGAGCAGATAATTGTCTTCTAATTCGATGCTTCTCACAGAATGAATCAAACTCACCGGAGCATAATTATCCTCCTTTGTCAGATCTCAAACATTTCCCCTTCAACCCTGTCTTAGTCTCAACCTTTGCTTTGAATATCTTGAATTTATCTAATGCTTTTGATTTTTCATTTAAAAATACAACCCACATCATCTTGCAATAATCATCAATTAGCAACATAAAATATCTATCACCCTGCACACTTCTAAGATTTGTAGGTCCACATAGGTCAGTATGCACAAGATCTAGCAATCCATCATATGTATATTGCTTACTCTTGAAAGAAATTCTTGTTTTCTTACCCATTTAACATTCCTTACATACTGAATTATCATGCTTAACAATTTTAGGCAAATCTCTAGCAGCTTGAGTAGAATTGATCTTAATTATTGAATCAAAATTAACATGGCACATTCTCCTATGCCACAACCAACTTTCATCAATCTGAGCAATCAAACAACTTTTCTCACCAGCATTCAAATAAAAGATATTACCTTCAGTCTTGGTTCTAGATGCAATCTCTATACTGGAGGCATTTAGGATCTTGCATTTACCATTCTTGAATTGTAAATCATAACCTTTTTCAACCATATGTCCAACACTTACAAGATTATTCTTCAAACCTTCAACATACAAGACATCATCAGTGTTATTCTTATGATCAAAGGAAATAGAACCTCTACCATGGATCACACAGGCTTTGTCATCTCCAAATCTTACTATTCCACCATCATACCTTTCCATATTCATAAATTTTCTTTTACCACTAGTCATATGATGTGAACAACTGTTGTCAATCACCCATCCATCTTTCTCTTCAACTTTAGCAGCTAAATCTTTCTCCTCAATAGTGTAGCTTATGGAATCAACAGGTACCGATCGATCTTCTTTAATAAAAATAAACACTTCTTCATATCCTTCCGATTCTTCATCTGTAACACCTTCATCAATAGCATAATAACAGTTCTTTTGATGCTTATACTTTTTGTTAAGTTTATAAGGATTATCATACTTCTCATGATTCTGATATCTATCATTCCTATCCTGCTTACCAAATTTATCATCCCTATTATATTTAGATATTTTATTCGGGCATCTAGAGGCAGAATGCCCTATCTTATTGCAAGAGAAACATTTCAAAGGCAATTTTCCATCATACTTACTAGCTCCCTTAGGCAATCTTTGGGCAATCAATGGTTCAAGCTCTTCCATTTCTCTTCTCTCTCTTTCATATCTAGATATTCTACATTCTTCAGGATCATACTTCTTTTTTCTGGATACAAATGCTCTAAATGCTATCTCAGACTTTCCATGCGATTCACCAAATTCGCTCAGCTCAAATACAACAATCTTTCCAACCAACATGTCTCTTGTCACAATAGTCACACTCTAGATCTTATCAATAACAACTACCTTATGTTTGTAAGCAGGAGGAAATGATCTCAGCACCTTAGCAAAAATTTTGTCTTCTTCAGGGGTTCCACTGGCACATATGATACCTAGGAAAAGTTCATTCACCTTAGCCATGAAAGTGTTTATGTTCTCATCTTCTCCCATTCTTAGCATCTCACACTTCCCTTTCAAACTCTGCAACTTAGCAACTTTGACTTGCTTCTCTCGGATCTCATGTGCAGTCTGAAGTCCCATCACAGTAGTCATTTTTGAATCAGTCAGGGTGCTCAACAATGCTTCCTTTGCTCTAATGTTAATTTCAGCTTCCTTGATCTCATCGGGAGTAACCAGTCCATTCTGAGGAACAAAATAGGCATTCTTTGTAATCTTCTAATAATGTTCTCCAAGACATCTCAAGTGCACCTCCAATTGGTTCTTCCATATAGAATAGTTACTTCCATCAAATCTTGAACTCTCCTTCTTAAATAGAACACTTCCACTTCAAGTTGCCATCCTAGATCACCTTAAGTGGTTAATCTTCTTCCAGAGGATCCAGATCTAATACCAATTATTTGCAACAACAAGGAGAGAAAACTGAGAGGGGGGATGAATCAATTTTCTACTAGATCTACAAACTCAACCACAAATACAAATCTGATAAATTGCACCAACAACAAAGATAAGAAAATTGATAGCACAACACACAACACCAAGATTTTGATGTGGAAAACCTAGTTAAGGGAAAAGCCATGGTGGAAACCTACCCACAATAAGATGATACTTTGCAATAGTATGTGAAAATATTACAATGGGGAATGCACCAGCATTCAGACACACTGCCTAGAGCTTACAACTCAAGATACAATAAACTGAAAGGCTACAACCCTTAGGGAAGGTTCACTACCTTACAAGGAAGTCTCACTGACTTACAAAATGATCGAACAACAATTTGGAAGGAATGAACTACAATAACAACATCTGTAAATGCCCGATGAGAGTTCTGGTTAAGCACATATGTCTGTCCTGCAACACCAATCTCTACTCAATCACAATGTCGAAAGATGAATCACTTGTTCACACATACATCAATCTCTGATAATGCAAACCCAACCTCGATACCTAAATTACATGACTACACTATCTATTTATACAAATAATCAACCTTGACAACAAGGTCAGTTAAACTCCCAACTCACAGTTACAAAATTACATCACATGATACAAAGATCGACCACCGGACCAATATAATGATATACATGGCATAACTAAATATATGAGTTGATTTAACAACTCAACTTCCTACAACCAAGTATGTACAACCAATATAATAACCTATTAACAAACCATGTGACTAATAATAATATTAAGTTTTTTTGAACAACTTAATATTAACATGACATTTATTTACAACACATATATCAAAACCCCCCTAAATATTTTATGCTTAATTATTTATGCATCCTATGATGCAATATTACCACCTATGTGAACACTAATTCCCAACACCCCCCCTCTTAGTATGAACATGGGGTAAAAGTACAACACAATACTTGATGACCACACACAATAACTTACCAAACATGATAAGATAAGATTAGGGACATCTACTCATGTCAAGAAATAGTGGAACTAGCCTCACTATGCTTAGTATACTTTCATCCAAGGATAGGGACAAACACATCTACCCATGGATCTAAGGATAGGTACTAACACATCTATCCAAGGCCTTACATAAGGTCTGGATAGGGACAAACACATCTATCCAAAAACAAGGTCATAAACAAGGACATACACTTCTACTCACAACAATTATGATTGGGGATGCACAGAGAAAATCATAATCACCAACTTATGTGATTGAGGACAAACACTTCCAATCCATTCACCATCTTGTGAATGGGGATAAACACATCCATTCAAAAATAAAAAATTGTGATTGGCGACATACACATCCAACCACTTACATAAAAGCCTTGAATACCAAGCCCTTGTTGTCACGTATGCAACCATCTTGGCTTTCATCATTTTGGCACTAATTCAATTTCACGACGCCATCTCTAGTGAATGACAAGAGGTCATTGAATGTCCTCCAGCCTCTGATGTCTCCATCCTCTAGTTAATTTCATTTAGAGAACATATTCCTCCTCACTATCTTCGTGTGTGATGCAGGAACATCCTTGGTCAATGAGCAATCTTGCATCAACCAAAAATACTTCCTTTTAGTTTAGTTTTGTTTAATTTCAGTGTTTTAGTTTCTATGTTCTTCTGGTAGCTAGTTTCTTTTTGTTGTAATTCAGATTTTTGGTTTCCAGGCATGTTCTTATGCTTAATTCTAGATTATTAGTCCATTTGGGTTCTTTACCAGTGAGACGTTGCTTCCGGTTTGACTATTCTGGTTCCCAAAGCATTTTTTGAGCTTAACGACTAATTGTTGATTTCTTCTTGTGCAAAGCAATCTCTTGGTGTGTGGATCTATTTGGAGTCTTTCTCGATGATCCTGAGTCCTTGGCCGACCTTCCTGTTGATTTGCACTCCTTGGTTGTCCTTTTTTGGAGGAATTTCCTTTCATTCTTGCAGCCGATCTATTTACATGTTTCATTTTCCTGTTTTGGTAAATGTAATATTTCGTAGCCAACCTAGATATATTTCGGAGGGTATAAATATTGTTATATGAGATCCTTAGTGGGCAGTTAGAAGTTTATGAGTTCCTAGATATGGGAGTGATAATTGGAGGTCTCTCAGAGATCCGGATGGATTGTATTATGGCTTGCATGCAACCAGTTGGTTACCGGTTCTATTCTGGCTTGTTAGCCTGCATGTAACCGATTGATACCAGATGATCTATGATGAATATATGATGGTGCGGAAATCTGATTTTGTTATTTTTCAATGTGTTGTTGTTGCTTACATTGTGTTACTCTTGCTGCATGGTCTGGTTTGTTCTCTTTGAGGACCCATCAAATTATGGCTGCACCAAGTGGTAGTAGAGCTGGTTATGAACTAGTTGGTGGAAGAGCTAGTTGTGAACCTTGAGGCATTCCTTTGGGTGAACATATCGCTGAGTGGAGGCAGGTTGCGAGTGTGTTCAATAGATCGCTGAGTGTGAGGCAATTGAAACTTGCAGTCAGATTGTCGAGTTGAGGCAGTTCACTGAAGCAAAGGAGGAGATGCTGCCTACAAGGATGAACCCCCAGAGGGTAGAGCAGATGATGGAAGATTTCAAGAATAAGATGAGGAACAAGATCCAGAATGCATTGGTAGGTTTGTGGAGGAATCTGGAGCCTAAGGATGAATATGAAGAAGTTAGAGAAGAGCTTGAGGTAGAAGAGGCTGAAGGACTGGAAGATGGAAGAGAAGAAAGATTTTTGAGAGCAGTGGCAAAAGCAAGGAAAATACATAAAGTGGATATTTCAAACTTTTCTGGGACGCTAAATCCAGAGGATTTGATTGATTGGATTGGAGAGTTGGAGGACTACTTTGAATTTGAGGATGTTAAGGACCCACGAAGGGTTAGGTTGACACAAACTAAATTAAAAGGGCATGTTGCCTTATGGTGGAAAGAGTTGCAGATAGACAGAGTGGAGAATGGTGAAATGAAGATCACCAGGTGGGGACATATAGTAGCAAGATTGAAGGCTAAGTTCATTCCGGGAGACTATGAGTTGGAGTTGTTCAAGAAGTTGCAAAACTTGAAGCAAAGAAATGTGACTGTGAAAGAGTATATTGAGGAGTTCTACAAAGTAATGATTAGATCTATACATAGAGAGATGGATAGAGAAAAGGTGGTGAGGTACATAAATGGACTTGAATTTAATATTTAGGATGAAATGAGTATGTTGAAGATTTCCACAGTTCAGGAATCTTACTAGTATACTTTGAAGGCTGAGGAGAAGGTGAGAAGAAGACAACAGAATAAAGCTAGAGGGAAGGAGAGATTCAGGGGGCAGATGAGTACAGAGAAGTAGAGTGTTGAAAAAGAATCAAAACCTAAGTGGAATAAAGAATCAGATTAGAAAACACATAGGAAAGGGAGCGGGAGTAGTATTAGAGAATTTTCGGGAAGATGTTAGAAGTGTGGAGAAACCGGACACAAATTTTATGAATTTGTAAGCTGGGAATGGCAAGAAGTTGTGTGGCAAATGAGGATCAGGAAACTGGCGTTACCGGAACTGAATGTGCACTGGAGCAAGGAGAATTCCTTATGTTTAGAAGAGTCATGATGGAGCAGAGCAATGAAGATACCAGACCTACTCAGAGGAGGAGCCTTTTTCGGATTGTGTGCAAATCAGGTGGTAAGTGTTGCAAAGTTATTGTGGATAGTGGAAGTACAAATAATTTGGTATTTGAGGAGATGGTAATAAAGCTTGGATTGAAGAGGCTTAAGCACCCTTGTCCTTACAAGGTAAGTTGGTTAAAAGATGATCAAAAGTTAGAAGTAAAGGAGTAGTGTTTGTTTAGTTTTAATATTGGACCTTTTAGGGATGAGGTCTTATGTGATGCTTTATCTATGAGTAGTTGTCATGTCTTGTTGGGAAGACCTTGGCAGTTTGATAGAGGAGCTATCTATGACTCTAGAAGAAACCTAATCACTATTGAGAAGAATGGGAAAAAGTTCACATTAGCTTCTTTGAATGAGAAAGAGGAGGAAGTGAGGAATCTGAGTCTTGAAAAGAGTTGTAGTAAGGAGAAACCAGTTACTGAGGTTATACCGGAGGGTGCCATGGAATTGCAGAAGGGTCTGATAGTAAGAAGAAACCGAATGGTAGTAAATTTATGGCAGCAGACTAGATGAACTCTTGTAGCAGAAATAAATCACAGTTGTAGAAGAAAGGGAGCATCAATTAGAGATAGTGTGTATGTCTGAAGTAGGGTAAAATAAATAAAGAGAGTCGGGAGTTAGAGAATTTGGTTGAGGTTACGGAGGAGCTAAGAAAGAGGTTTGCAAATAAAGAATATGTTTGGATCAGAAATGAGCATGGAGTCTCTATCCTGAGTCCTTTTCGCTGTTCATGATTTTCCTCTCATGGAACATCTCTTTCTACTTGGGGTGTCTGATGTAGGAGCATCCCTGGTCAATGAGCAATTTTGCATCAACCAAAAATATTTCCTTTCAGTTTTGTTCTGTTCAACTTCAGTGTTTTTGTTTTTGTTTTCTTCCGGTAGCTGGTTTCTTTTCGTTGCGGATCAGATTTTTGGTTTCCAGGCATGTTCTTATACTTAATTCTAGATTCTCAGTCCATTTGGGTTGTTTATCGGTGAGACGTTGCTTCCAGTTTGAGTGTTCTGGTTCTCAGAGCAGTTTTTGAGCTTAACGACTAATTGTTGATTTCTTCTTGTGCGGAGCGATCTCTTGGTGTGTGGATTTATTGGGGGTCTTGCTCGATGATCTTGAGTCCTTTTTCGACCTTCCTATTGATCCACGCTCCTTGGTTGTTCTTTTATGAAGGAATTTCCTTTCATTCTTGGGGCTGACCTATTTACACGTTTCATTTTCTTGTCTTGGTAAATGTAATCTTTTGTGGCCAACCCGGATATGTTCCAAAGAGTATAAATATTGTTATATGAGATCCTTAGTAGGCAGTTAGAAGTTTATGAGTTCCTAGATATGAGATTGATAATTGGATGTCTCTCAGAGATCCAGATGGATTGTATTCTGGCTTGCATGTAATCGGTTGGTTACCGGTTGTATTCTGGCTTGTTAGCCTACATGTAACCAGTTGATACCGGATGATATATGATGAATATATGACAGTGCAAAAATATGATAATGTTATTTTTCAATGCGTTGTTGTTGCTTCCATTGTGTTACTCTTGCTGCATGGTCTAGTTTGTTCTCTTTGAGGACCTACTAGATTATGGTTGCACCAAGTGGTAACAAAGTTGGCTATGAACCAGTTGGTGGAAGAGCTAGTTGCGAACCTTGAGGCATTCCTTTGGGTGAACAGATCGCCGAGTAGAGCTAGGCTACAAGTGTGTTCAATAGATCGTTGAGTGTGAGGCAATTGAAACCTGCAGTCAGATCGCCGATTTGAGGCAGTTCATCGAAGCAAAGGAGGAGATGCTGCCTACAAGGATGAATCCCCAGAGGGTAGAGCAGATGATGGAGGATTTCAAGAATGAGATGAGGAACGAGATCCAAAATGCATTGGTTGGTTATGGAGGAATCCGGAGTTTGAGGATGAATATGAAGAAGATGGAGAAGAGTTTGAGGTGGAAGAGGCTGAAGGACCGAAAGACAATAGAGATGAAAGATTTCTGAGAGCAGTGGCACAAGCAAGTAAAATACATAAAGTGGTGATTTCAAACTTTTCTAGGACGCTGAATCTAGAGGATTTGATTGAATGGGTCGGAGAGTTGGAGGACTACTTTGACTAAGGACTTGCAGAGGGTCAGGTTGGCACAAACTAAATTAAAAAGGCATGTTGCCTTATGGTGGAATGAGTTGCAGAGAGACAGAGTGGAGAATGGTGAAATGAAGATCACCCAGTGGAGACAGATGGTAGAAAGATTGAAGGCTAAGTTCATTCCGGGAGACTATGAGTTGGAGTTGTTCAAGAAGTTGCAGAACTTGAAAAAGAGAAACATGACTATGAAATATTATATCGAGAAGTTCTACAAAGTAATGATCATATCTGGAAATAGAGAGATGGATAGAAAAAAGGTCGCGAGGTACATAAATGGATTTGCATTTAAGATTCAAAATGAAATGAGTATGTTGAAGATTTACACAGTTGAGGAAGCTTACTAGTATGCTTTGAAGGCTGAGGAGAAGGTGAGAAGAGGACAATAGAATACCCTAGAGGGAAGGAGAAATTTAGGGGGCAAATGAGTATAGAGAAGCAGAGTGTTGAAGATGAATCAAAACCTAAGTGGAATAAAGAACCGGATTACAAAACACAAAGGAAAGGGAGTGGCAGTAGTAGTAGAGAATTTTCGGGTAGATGTTACAAGCGTGGAGAAACTAGACATAGATTTTATGAATGTAAGTCGAGAATGGCAAGAAGTTGTGTGGAAAATTAGGATCAGGAAGATGGTATTATTGGAACTAAATGTACACCAGAGCAAGGAGAATCCCTTATATTCAGAAGAGTCATGATGGAGCATAGAAGTAAAGATATCAGACCTACTTAGAGAACGAGTCTTTTTTTGGACTGTGTGCAAATCAGGTGCTAAGTGTTGCAAGGTTATTGTGGATAGTGGAAGTACTAATAATTTGGTATCTAAGGAGATGGTAATAAACCTTGGATTGAAGAGGCTTAAGCACCCTTGTCCTTACAAGGTAAGTTGGTTACAAGATGATCAAAAGTTAGAAGTAAAGGAGTTTGGTGTGTTTTAATATTGGACCTTTTAGGGATGAGGTCTTGTGTGATGTTTTATCTATGAGTGCTTGTCATGTCTTGTTGGGAAGACATTGGCAACTTGATAGAGGAGCTATCTATGACTATTGAATAAACCTTATCACTATTGAGAAGAATGGGAAGAAGTTCACATTGGCTTCTTTGAAGGAAAAAGAGGAGGAAGTGAGGAATCCGAGTCTTGAAAAGAGTTGTAGTAAGGATAAACCGGTTATTGAGGTTATACCGAAGGGTGGCATGGAATTGCCGAAGGTTCTGATAGATAAGTCTGATAGTAAGAAGAAACCGGATGGCAGTAAGGTTATGGTGGCAGACTAGATGAAGTCTCGTGGCATAAATAAATCAAAGTTGCAGAAGAAAGGGAGCATCAGTCAGAGACAGCGTGTAGGTCTGAAGCAGGGTAAAAGAAATAAAGAGAGTCGGGAGTTGGAGAATCTGATTGAGGTTCTAGAGCAACTAAGAAAGAGGTTTGCAGATAAAGAGATGTTTGGATAAGAAATGAGCATGGAGTTTATATATCGATTCCTTTTTAATGTTCATGAGTTTTCTCTCATGGAACATCTCTTTCTACCTGGGGTGTCTGATGCAGGAGCATCCTTGGTCAATAAGCAATCTTTCATCAACCAAAAATATTTCCTTTCAATTTTGTTTAGTTCAAGTTCACTGTTTTAGTTTCTGTGTTCATTTAGTAGCAGGTTGCTTTTCGTTGTGGATTAGATTTTTGTTTTCTAGGCATGTTCTTATGCTTAATTCCAGATTCTCAATCCATTTGTGTTCTTTACCCGTGAGACGTTGCTTCCAGTTTGAGTGTTCTGGTTCCCGGAGCAATTTTTGAGCTTAACGGCTAATTGTTGATTTTTTCTTGTGCGGAGCGATCTCTTGGTGTGTGGATCTATTTGGGGTCTTTCTCGATGATCCTGAGTCCTTGGCCGATCTTCTTGTTGATCCACACTCCTTTGTTGTTCTTTTCTAGAGGAATTTCCTTTCATCCTTGGGGCCGACCTATTTACACGTTTCATTTTCGTATCTTAGTAAATATAATCTTTTGTGGTCGACCCTGATATGTTCCAGAGGGTATAAATATTGTTATATGAGATCCTTAGTAGGCAGTTAGAAGTTTATGAGTTCCTAGATACAAAATTGATAATTGGAGGTCTCTCAGAGATCCAGATTGATTGTATTCTAGCTTGCATGTAACCGGTTGGTTACCGGTTGTATTCTGGTTTGTTAGTCTGCATGTAACCAGTTGATACTAGATGATGGTGCAAAAATCCGATTCTGTTATTTTTCAATGTGTTGTTGTTGCTTCCATTGTGTTACTCTTGTTGCATGTGCTAGTCTGTTCTCTTTGAGGACCCACCGGATTATGGTTGTGCCAGTGTTGAGGGTCTTCAGTAGTTACCCCATGAAGACTCTCTCCATCATCATCTGTTGGGCCAATGCCTTCTCTATATTTAGTTTTCCATCAAGGAGATCCTTGGCATGCTGAGTGCAATTCATAACAATGTGTCCCTTCTTCTTGCAATAGTAGCACAAGATTCTATCCATTGAAAAACGGTTTCCCTTTGTTGTAAAAGTATTAGCTTTGAAGGAATGATTGAGCTTATTTTTTCCGAACAATGTAGTTTCTTCTATGGGCGGATCCATTTTCTTAGCTCCTTCATCTATTAAAGTAGAAATTGTATCTTCTAGGCTAGCATCTACTTTGTTCAATGTCAACACAATATTACCATAACTAGGAGGCATGCTATTTAACAAAATTGCTTTAGCATCATCATTGTTTAGTTTAGCATCTATCCTTGGTAGTTGATTTAATAGAGAATGAAACTTACTAATATGTTGAAAAATGTTGTTGTCTTCCATCATTTTAGTCTGAACAATTTTCTGCTTTAAGCCCATCTTAGCACTTGATGCTTTTGATCCAAACAAAGTATTCAAAGTATCTCATACTTCATTTGAGGTTTTGGATAAGTCAATGTGATGGAGGTATGCATCAGACAATACAAGACCAATGAAATCTATTTCTCTTTGATCCTTCGCAGTCCATTTTGTGTTTTCATCAAGATCAGCTAACCTTGTTGTTGCTCCACTTACGAAATCCCACTGATCCTTTTCAATAAGGATCAACTGTAATTTGTTCTGCCATGTATGAAACTTTGAACCTTGAAACTTTTCTATCCATATACTATTTTTCTCCATTTAAAGAAATACAATTTGACTCCCTTTGTGCCTTAGTCAACCACCATCTAATCAATTTTGGCTAGGAAAAAGATTAAATGCAATAATAATGCAAATCAACTTCACAAATTTTCCCACTACGATTCACGCCCAACAGCAATTTCCTTGGTTCATGCTACAGATAGAAGCGACTTCAGTAGATATGTTATCACCAGCAATCTCCAATGTGCAACACTATACTACCTCACGTGATCCTCGGATGCCTTACGCCTCAGCTGTAGTGCATTATAGTGTTTGGATATTCTCCAGTACGAACATACCAATTGACGCATAAAATTGTGAAGTCTTTTCAAGCCTATGATATAAGCGAGTGTGGTAGCCATTTGACCAAGCTCTAATGAGCCATCTCAGCCCACTAGTGCATCGCGTGAAAGCCAGGATGAAATCAGGTTAATGAGAGAAAATCTGCAAGCAACTGCATATACACTAGACCATACACAAGAAGTTCGCTGCTACACAAAAATGCGTGGCTTCCACCAAAATGGTATGGTGCTTGCCAACTATAAAGAGAACAAACCAACACGATCAGTTTATGAGATCTCGCCGACAGAAATGGTGAGCCATCAATCAATGGAAATTCTCGATCACAACCATAGTGTGTACATATCGATGACTGAAACTTGTAGCCTAGTAAGCCTCAAACAATGGCCTGCAAGGCATTCACATTATCTATGGACTAGGCGCTTCTCCACAACAATCACAACTAAAAATAAAAATAATAAAAAATCTCTCTCACAATATTCTCACAGGTCATGCACATTCAACAGCACAACTCACGGCCCAAGATTTTCTCTTCGCTCTGATACCATATTAAAAATATGGGTATAGACATAGGAAGCTGAATAATATTAATATACATTAATGTGGTGCTTCTTTGATATTCTTTCATTCAAATGTATTACATTCTTATAGGATTCCAAAATCCTATTTTATGGGAAACCTCTTATAACAATTCTACTAAATATATGAGTTGATTTAACAGCTCAACTTCTTACAACCAAATACGCACAACCAATATATTAACTTATTAATAAACCATGTGACTAATAATAATATTAAGTTGTTTCTCAATAACTTAATATTAATATGACACTTATTTACAACACATATATCAACACCCCTTACATATTTTATGCTTAATTATTTATGCATCCTATGATGTAATATTACCACCTATGTGAACACTAATTCCCAACAGATTCTTCAATAATCTCCTCTTGGCATGTTGTTGCCACCATTGGATAGTGTCCTTCTAGACCTTTGTCAAAATATCTCTTCCTTCTCTTATTCTTCAATTCCATTTTCCCACCTTTTAATATGTAGCCACAAGGGTTGTTTCAAAGCAGTTGTAGCAGTGACAAAGATGATAGTCATCAACAACTTTCAAACATGGTTTCCTTCAACCAAGGGCAAGCCTTCCAGGGTAGTGATAGAGTCAAAAAGATTCTTCAACACATGAAGAGATTCTTAGAACTACCCACATTAGTTCATGGATCAATACCAACCCCAATCAACCACTCCCTAAGGGAGAAAACAATCCAAATTTCCTAATGCAAACAAATTATGCGCTACTACAAGATGGGTGACTTAATGAATAAGTTGTTCTTTTTCTTGGTATTAACCCTCAAAAAACACTTGCTCAAGCTTCATCCTATCAAGGCATCACCATTATGAGAGATTTCAGCCTGGAAACCTTTCCAAAAGTTAAAAATGCTTCAATTTAAACCAAGAAAATACATGGACAACTAGCTGATAGGGGTGACTTGCTTGAAAAATAATATTGAATAGTGCCTAAAGATCATATGCCTAGCCCCTAAAAATAGATTTCAATGAAACGTGAAAGAATTCCCACCCCAAACTATATACTCTCGAACTCCCAAAACATGTGTTGTGTCTATCTTAATCTTGCCTCCATTTAATGTTAAATGGTAATGCCACAATAGATGCAAATGTGAAAGCATTGTTTAGGCATGTGGGATGTGGAAGGACTAACATCCTTATTATTTTTTTATTTCATTCCTTTAATATATATATATATATATATATACATACACATATATATATATATACATACATATATATATATATATACATATATATATATATATATATATATATATATACATGTATATATATATATACATGTATATATATATATACATGTATATATATATATACATGTATATATATATACATGTATATATATATATATGTGTATGTATATATATATATATATATATATATATATATATATACATGTATATATATATATATATATGTATGTATGTATGTATATATATACATATATATATAATGAATAAAACCATAAACATAGCATCAATAATATTTTCTAGAACAACCCAACTACATGATTCTAAGTTTGTGTGTGTGTGTACTTGATTCCATCATGACAAGTTGCCTTTGTCATCTAAAACCTTCTTCTTGATGATACTCTCTCTTACCTAAGAAAATGGTTGATCTGTTAGGATCTATGACTGTTTTCATTAGTGAAGGTTAACTTATACTAACAACAATAATGTCTTAAACTTAATTTAATGTTCTTTTAAAAGACAATAAAAAAGATTAAAATAATGGAAATAAGAAAACATAAAAGAGAAGACAAAGACAACGAATTGATAATAAAGTTTACCAAATGGCTACGTCTCTAGGTCCCTCTAATGAGTGACCGATCCATGATTATGCTCCAAATCTTGTTTACAAGGCACCTTCCATCTATTACAAAGTCTTCACAAAATTCTTTCTGACGGTAATGAAATGTAGAAAATTCCCCTCCTTCAAATACAAATTAACTTGACTTAAAGCCTCTCCTAACTATTTGCACAAAGTTGAAATCATTTCATCATCTATTTCCCAAATTCCTCACCATTGTCTTCACAAGCCAAAAAATAAATAAATATCCCCCTTTAAATACAACTTTATGTTCTATATGGGGGTTAACAAAATAATTCTCCCATATATTTCTTATATCTCCTAAATTACCCCTTATCCTAATTAAATCCCTTTAAATTTGGGTTTCCCTTCTTTATAAATCGGGCCCCTCTCTATTAATACAAAATTTAATAATATATGTGGGGCTCGGGATAACCGAGCCCTCTTTTCACAGCACACCTCGAATCTTAAACAAACACATGGAACTGCCTTTCCTATTCCAAAACCTGTCGCGAGGTGCATTGGTTGAGAGGAAGTTACAAGGGAAAGGTTGGCACACCCCCAATATGGAATTGCATATTATTTAAATAAAAGCGACCCCATATAATAAGCAAGTAATCGTTTTGACGAGCCTTTCGACATGGTTCCTTTTCCGTCCAATTTTGAGATGATCAATTTTTTCAGCTAGAATTTTGAGATGATCAATTTATTTAGAGATTTAATGTTAAAAAGTGTTTTTTTTAAATCATTTTGATAGATGCGAGAGAGATTCCATTGCAAGCATTATTTAAGAATAGAGACGTTCTATCCAATGGATTTTGATCTAAGTGGCTTTAATCTCTCAACGTTTAAATCATTATATATTCTAAAAAATGTGTGATTTCAACAAAAATCAATTTGTATCAAAAAGTGTAACTTAGTATTGTGGGATCACCCATAACTACAGCTACACGCTAGAAATGTCAAGTCTGTGAGTGTTGACAAGTTGTAATGTGCATAAACATGTTCAATTGATCACACAAAATATTTCACAATCAACCAAGTTGAAGTGGTACAACACATGACAAAGGTTTAATCGGCATCTACTAAATTGCATGCATAAGTTTTTAATAAAGAGAATATAGATTTACAAATTCAAAAGCCAACATTGAATGAAACAAAAATAAAGAAAAAATACAATAAAATAATAAATCTCATTCAAATTAAAAAATTTCCAAACTGCAACAGATTTTCTTATGAAATACAATGAACTACAAGCAAATATAAATAGAAAATTTGAATGAAAAAAATAGAAAACTCCTACCTTCTCATATGTCATAGAAAAAAAAATTTATAAATGAAAGGTTATCAGATTGACCGTTTGCATTCACCTCCTTTTTCCCCTCCATTTTCCTTAAAACACTTTGTCATCTCTCCTTGATTTGAACTACTTTATATCCTCATTTCTGATAAATGTCATATTTGCACAATCCACAATTTTGCAATTTCCCTCAGCCCTGGATTTTTAATTTACCTCTCCAATAACCAAATCACTTGAAAGAAGTTTCTCAACAACTACATCGCCTACAACATTTACAATTACTATAGCTGGAAGCAAAAGTGCCTTTTGCATAATATCAGCACCATCTTTCCTCAGTGACTCCAATGATATTTACCTGATTGACAGCAATACCATTAAGAGTAGGGTTTGAATCATCAAACATGTTTCCATATTTCAATATAGGCTTAATCATCAATAAATATTTTAATCTTTTCTGTGTTTCCAAGTCTAGCTTATGTTGTTTAATTGTAATCGGTATTTTGCACATTGGGCAACACTCTTAATTCTTATAATCATTTAAAGAATTCATTTTGCCTTTGATTTAAATAATAGAAGACCATTAATAACTTTTTTCCAATCCCTCCAAATTCTGACCATGAATTTTGTCTTTGATGCATAATCTGTCTTTCCTGACAACAAACATAGTGGCAGCACCATCTTCATCAGAAGAAGATGAAGTAGCATTCCGTTACAAAGCCATTTTAACCCTAAGTGGATTATACAGCACACTTTTAAACTGAGTGAGATGAGACTGCTTGAAAATAATCTTTTGGAACTAGGGAGGTGAATGGGATATACAAGATATGATATTTTACTCTTCCCATCAACGTTATAGTATACATGTATGAGGCTTCTCAGTTCCCATGAAAAGTGGCTTTGGCCAAAGCAAATCCCGTTGAGCATTATTCTTGAGCTATGATATCAAGAATCTTTGAAACATTATTTTTAATCAGTTCGTAGAACTTTTCTGTAGGTAGATGCATATTTCTTCTTTCCTTTCACACATCTATATGACCAAAAGCTACTTCAATGGATCTCTATAACCAGATCCAAAGTTTTCACTTGGGTCTAGGCTCGGAGGACACTAGCAAAGGTTGAAGAGTCGGACCTGGAACCCAGGTGACCTCTCAATCCAACAGACATTCTGTCAAACATTTCATGTCTTGATGTCCTTAACTTGTCTATTTCTCTTTTTTATAACCTCTTTGCATCCATCAAATATATAGTATTTTATCGATAGTGTTATATCAGTACGAAGATCTACCCTCTGGCTTTTTCAATACCCATAATTCTGATATAAGATTGCCTAACAGCTAGCGTTCCTTTTTGGGTAGAAGAATTGATTGCCTGGAAAGTATATACATACCCCTTACAGTCACTCTTGTCCCAGGTACTATACTAAGCTGCAATCAATTGCAAGCAACATGTTCTTTAAAAATTGATTAGATATCTTTAGAAATACAAATTTGTATGAATTTTGAATAATTTTGCATTGTTCTCCATGCAATTTAATTTTAATTTTTGTAACAGGAAGAATAAATATTAAAATTTGTTAAAAAATTGCTATCAAAAGTTACAAAAATAAATAAAACTTATTTTTCTGTCTAGATAACTAAAAATCAAAACTAATTAATCATAGGTGTAAGAAAACGATAAAGAGAAAGGAAGAAGTAAAAACCTCAACTTACATCGAATCCTCAATACATGTCATTTGACAAATGGATGAGATTGATGATAACCAATCTCCATCAAACCCAATCCTAATGTGAGATGTTGCAATTTTTTAGGGAAGTCACATGCATTTTTGTTGGTGAATTTAATGTGTAGAAACATGTTCATTTGATCATACAAAATTCTTCCTAATCAACCAAGTGTTAGTAGTAGAAATATGTTACAAAAATTTCATCAACATCCATTATACTTTGAAAGTGGGGGTTCAATTGATTAAGCGTGCGCTTTTTTGGATCTATCATTTTGGGTCACAAGCTCTTTTTTGGTTAGATTCTTGGGATGGTCACCCACCTATTCTCTCTTCTTGCCCTCACCTTCAGTCCCTTTGTGATGTTTTTACTGTGGCTGGTTGGGACATTGTTGAGCGTTACAAATTTGCTGAGCATTGTGGTTTGGCTATTACCTTTCGCTGGAAAAATCCTTCTGAGTGGCCACCTGGGGGTCTGAGGGTGATAGGTGTGAGCTTTCTTAGCTTCTAGCCTCTTGTGCTTGTAATTCTTTGATGGGCTCTGATGTTTTGGCTTGGGATGGTTTTGATGTGTCTGGGAAGTACTCTGTGTCTGCTGGTTATAAACAGCTAGATAGGTAGTTGTTTGGAGATATTGAGGTCCCATGGTGGAAGCAAGTTTGGCACAAGTTGTCTTGGCCCAAGTGTAATTTCTTCATGTGGTTAGTGGCTCAAAACTGGTGTCTCACCTAGGATAATTTGTGCAAGCGTGGTTTCAATGGTCCCTCAATGTGTGTGTTGTGTTGTGATTCTGAGGAGAGTGTCTCTCATCTCGTCTTCCAATGTTCTTATGCTAGGGAGATTTGGCATTTTTGGTGGAGGGTGTGGAATATGCCCTGTAGGCATGTTTCCTCGTGGGCTGAGTTTGTGGATTGGTGGGGCAAGACCCCTTTTTCTACTTCCTTCCTTTAAGTTGCTTGGGCTATTGGACCATCCATCATTATCTGGAACCTTTGGCTAGAGAGGAATCGTCGGATTTTTTAGGATGTGTTGTTAGGGGCCCCTCGCTTGTGGTGGAAAATCTTGCATTCTCTGGGAGAAACTGTTGTGGCTAAGTGTGATAATGATTGAATTGGTGGTTCCTTGTGATGTTGGGTGTTTTAATCGTCTTCATCTACCTCCTCTACAACGACAGTTCATGTGAAACAGATGTAGACATCCTACCTTGAAGGTGAATAGGGAGGGAAGATGGTCTCCTCCACCTCAGAGAGTCCTAAAATTAACACGAATGGCTCTTCTCGTGGAAACCCTGGTCATGCTGGAATTGGAGGTGTGGGTCGGGATAGTTCTGGAGATGTTCAGTTTATCTTTTCTATTTATATGGGGTTTCATACTAATAATTTAATGGAGGCTTAGGCCATTTTATTAGCTCTGGAGCGTGCAAGTAAATTGGGGTGGCTCATGATCATATATGAGTCTGATTCTTAGGTTGTGGTCAACTTGTTGACTAGGCGGGATTTAGATGGTGTTAGTTGGCATTTGGATTTGATTGTTGAATAGATTCTGAACCTTTGTGTGTTATGTAAAGTCTGTTACTTTTACCCATGTTCCTAGAGAATGAAATGGTGTTGCTGATTGTTTGGCCAAATGGGCCTCTAATCATATTCATGATTGGAACTTAGTGGTTTGGGGTCACTTACCCCCAGATTTGTCTCAATAGTTGGTTCACTTAGTTGAGCTTGATAGGGCTATGTAATGCCCTTGCTTTGTACGTCTTGTTTTTAATAAATTTTTACCCCTCCTTTATGTTAAATGGATAATCTTAAATGAAGAGAAGGTGGGTTAGGATCATAAAAGACCACAATGAATTGAATAAAAATGAAGAAAAAATAATAAATTCCTTTCTAAATGTTTCTAAACCCCAATAAATTTTTAATAAAATAAATGAACCACAAGTACAAATAAGACAAAATTATTAAAAAAATTTAAAATAAAAAATGACCTTTCACATTCACCTCTTCTTACCTCCATTTTCTTTGAAACATTCTATCACATCTCCTTAATTTGAAACAATTTCTATACTCATTCCTTGTGTTTGAAACAAATGTCGGCTTTGCGAAATCTACAATTTTATAATTTCAATGTATCTCTGTATTTTCAATTTTTCTCAACCCCTACATCACCTGCATATATATAATTAATGAAGCTGAAATCAAATCATCTGTATAATATCAGCACCAAGCCTTTCCTCAATGACTACAATGGCAATTACCTGACTGGCAACTGTACCATTGAAAGTAGGGTTTGATCAACCATATTTCTAGATTTCAACATGGTTTCCTTGTCACTAAATAATAGAATATGTTCCATTCCTTTTGGTTTTCCAGTTTTTGCTTCTTTAGTTTGATTGCAATAAGCAATTTCCACATTAGGAAATATTCTTGGCTTTTACAGTTGTCAAAACACTTATCCTTTCCTTTGGTTTAAATAATAGATAATCATTAGTAACTTTACTAAATTCCCCACTGCTGATCATTTGTTATTCGGTTGCATAAGAGAATTACATCCCTTATATCTTCTGTGGTAGCTTGACAAGCCTGTTTAAACATATCTTGTTCAACCCTTTAACATTCTGCCTTCAACGTTCTCTGTTTGATGACAAAGTTTGCGAGCTTTGTACCATTTTACCTCCTACCTATCTCCCTGTGGCCTCAAAGCAGGGCCTAAGTGAAATGTAAGCTTTGTTGGAATATACAGTAATCTTTTCAACTGAGTGTGTTGGCAATGCTGAAAAGAATCTTTTGGAACTGGGGAGGTGAATATAACATGCTTTTGGGACGTTACAGAAGATGTGTTATTTTGGTAGCACTAGTCGTGCCATTAATGTCACACCATACTTTACATGTAGGAGGTTCCTCAGTTCCCATGAAATGTAGCTTTGGCAAAAGGACATCCCGTTGGGCATCCTTCTTATGCTATGATATCAAGGATTTTAGAAACATTTTGTCAAACAATTCATAGATCACAAGTTTCTTCCTGGCTTTCACACATCTAAATTGTAGGCCTTCTCTATTTTCCATGATTTGCATACATGTCCGGCAAGGCATTTACAACCAGAAACTAGTTTAATGGATATCTATAACTAGATCTATAGCTTTCACTTGGGCATGGTTTGGGAGGGCATTAGAAATGTTGAGTCTCGCCTCTCAATCCAACAAACATTGTGTCTCGTCAGTGTAAATTCTCACAGCCTGTTCTTCTATATTTCCTTTTTGATAACCTCTTTGCATCCATTAAATCCATATACTTTTACCTACAATAGTAGATGAGTATGAAAATATAGCCTTTGGTTTGTTCGATACCCACAATTCATTTAGACTTATTATATATTCCCTCTGTAGTCTCTCTTTGTCTTAGATATTGTACTAGATTAAAATCAATTGCAAGAAATATGTTCTTACGCATTAAATTCTCTACTGAATTAAATGCATAAGTTTAAATTAGGAGGTGGTGGGTTAGGAGCATGGAAAGCCACATTGAATTGAACAAAAATAATAAATTTCATTAAGATTTAATAGCAAAAAAGTGCTCTCTAAAGTGTTACAAAATGACAGAATTTTTTAAAATAAAAATGACCTTTCACATTCAACTCTTTTTACCTCCATTTTCTTTGAAGCATTCTATCCTCTCTCCTTAATTTGAAACAATTTCTATACTCATTCCTTATGTTTGAAAGGAATGTCGTATTTGCAAAATCTACGATTTTATGATTACAAGTATCCCTATATTTTTAATTTTTCTAGACCCCTACATCAGCTGCATTATTTATAATTTATGCAGCTGAAACAAAAAACACCATCTGTATAAACACCAAGTCTTCCTTCAAAGACTCCAATGGTAATTACCTGACTGGCAACTGTACCATCAAAAGTAGGGTTTGATCAACCATATTTATAGATTTTAACATAAATTTTATTGTCACTGAATATGTCCATCCCTTTTGGCTTCTTTTGTTTGATGGCAAATAACAGCTTCCGCCTTTCCACAGTAGAAAACTCTTGGTTTTTATAATTGTCAAAACATTTATCCTTGCCTTTGATTTAAATAATAGATAATCATTAGTAACTTTACTAAATTGCCCACTGCTGCTCATTTGTTTTTCGGTTGCATAAGATAATTTCATCCCTTACATCTTCTGTGGTATCTTGACAAGCCTGTTCAAACATATCTTGTTCAACCCTTTTACATTCTGCCTTCAATTTGCCCTGTCTGATCACAAATTTTGTGAGCCCTTTTACCTCCTAGCAATCTCCCTGTGGCCTCAGAGCATGCCTATCAATAAGGTAAATGGTGATTGCAATTTGTCTCTAAGTACTATCTTGTGATTTCAAATGTTTTGTGTATGTGTCTTGAATATTATCCATGTAATCCTTAAGCATTTTTGCCTTCTCATATTAGTTCCCTATAACTTTGACCTTTTAGAGAACTACTAGCAGCTAAAAATACGTACTTAAATTCCTTGGGATTGAATTGAGTTATTCCAATAAGCCAGTCATTTGACATTATTATCATTCCTGATATGCTTCCAGTTGTGGCCTAGAATTAGACTTTTTGGAATGGAAGCATTCTTCCCAATGTTAATAGTAATGTTATTCTTCAATTTACCCATCTTTGGACGCTCTCCTTGGCCACAGAACAATCTTGGTAGATTAATTCTGAAGTTGCCAACCTTCTCTATCACTCTACCCACTAAAGCTCACATGTATTTTACTCTTGTTTTAGCTTTTCTTCTTTCAAATGTTTCTTTTCTTCTATAGTCACCTGTTCTTCTTTCTTTCTCACTGAGATGCCATTCCTAAATTGGCATAAAGTGAAAAATTTTCAACTTTTGGATGATATGTTTCTTCACCAGAACTTGTTTCCGATCACTCCAAAATTTCTTTATGAATTTTTTCTATGCATAGTTTGTTTATTTCGTGATAACAAACATAGTGTCAACTTCCTCTTCATCAGGAGAAAGATCAGCTGGCTTTCCATTGTAAAACATATTAACCTCATGTAATTTATAAAGGCATGGCGAAAATTACTCCATTGTGCTGCTCCAGATTGTGCTTATTTGTAGTATATCCTCTTGAAGATACACGAATCCTTCTGTTTTGATCTCTGATCACGAAATGGAAACTTTGTTCGAATATACAGTACTCATGCCCTCAATGTCATACCATAGTCATAGTTCATATACAGGAGGCTCCTCAGTTCCCATTAAATTTAGCTCTGGAAAAAGGACATCTCATTGAGCATTCTTCTTATGCTATGATATCAAGGATTTTTAAAACATTTTGTCAAACAGTTCATAGACATTGTCTACAAGGAGTCACAAATTTTTTTCTGGCCTTCACACATCTAAATTCACCCAAACAGTTCTCAGGTCTTCTCCATGCTTCCATTTTTTGCATACATAAAGCATTTACATTGATAATTTATTACCAAAATCTAGATTAATGGATATCTATAGCTAGATCTAATACTTTCACTTGGGTATGGGTTGGGAGGGTACTAGAAAATGTTGTGGAGTTTGGGTTGGACCACATGTAGCTTCTCAATCCATCAAACATTCAGTGTCTGGTAAGCGTATTACCACAGCCTGTTCTACTATATTTCCTTTTTTGATAACCTCTTTGCATCCATCAAATCTATATTATTTTACCAACAACAGTAGATAAGTATGAACATATAGCCATTGGCTTGTTCAATACCCACAATTCATTTAGACTTATAATTATATATAGTCTTTATTGTCTCTCTTTGTCTCAGGTACTGTACTAGATTATAATCAATTGCAAGAAATATGTTCCTAACCGATTCTTCAATGGGTACACCCTTTAGACCCTCCTGCAGCCTTAAGGTGTGTTGATCAACACATTTATATTTATTAAGAACCTACATGACAAAGCTCTTCTCCAGGCTGAGGAACATGGTCACATGAATGAAGCACTATGGCACCACCCAATCTAGGCTGGTATGGAACAGATTTCCCATTTTATCATTGTTACAGAGCAAAGAGTCGTGTGTAACCTTGGCCTTTATTTTAATTGCACCAATAACTATTCCACATATCATCATCAGATAAATTCATTGAAGGGGCATTCTAAAACTTTCAGTTGTTGAAATTTTTAGGATTATTTTAAAGTGGATGTCTCATGATTTTTTTTAGTTTAAAGTTAAATTTTTAAGTTTCTAAATTTATAAAAGCTGGTGATTTCATGAATTTTATTATTTTTCATATTCAATTTAACAGAGAAAATTTAAAAAAAAAAAAAAAAAAAAAAATTGATGGTAGAAAAATGTCTAAGCCGATGGAGTAATTTCTAGTGCCCTCATTGCACTTGCTTAAATTTTAAAACTAAAAAGTAAAGACTGTTGTTGTTGAAGAAAATATTCTATATAACCCTGTAACATTCTTTAATATTATTATTATTTCATGGACCCTACTTCTATAAAATAGATTTTAAAGCCTCCCAAACATATTTCAATTTTGAGTTATTCTTGCTTCTCTTTGATAAGCCATTAAAAACATGTTGCACTTAATTCTCTCTAATATTAATTAGGATGGTTTCATTACTTGATTTCCTTTTACCCTCATTTTTCTTTGTCAACCTTTCAAATTATGAGGCCTGCATTTTCATTTGCAAAGTCACACATGAATTTAACATGAAATCTGCATAAACAAACGTGAGACAATGGAATTTTAGGAAAATATTTTGGTCAATAAAATTTAAATTTAAATATTAGATTTAAAATTTAAAATTATAAATTATGTATTTCAATTAAAATATTCAAATTTTCACATTCAAACATTAAATGTATATGTCAATATATATTTAATATGTTATTTAAACTTAAATTTATAAATTCAAAAGTATATTTTTATAACATGTTAATGTTCATGAAATTTTAATAAAAAAAAAATATTGAATATTTTAAAATATATTACATTTTTTTATAGATAAATCTTGTTCAAATTTCAGTAAGGTGTTGTTGTTGAATGTTTCTATGGAAGATGAAGTCTCTTGTTTGTGATCCCAAATATTCAGACTCCATATTAAAAAGTGTTTACTCCTTTAAAAAACCTTATTTAATTTTTTATTAACTTTAAAAAATAATAATATAAATTAAAGAAAAAACAGATGAGTGATAAAAAAAAATACATCCTAAAGACAAAATACAAAACAAAGATGAAAAACATAATAATAATAATTAAATATGGATTCATTTTAAATTATCTCATCATCATATTTCATTAATCAATAATAATAATAACTAGAGCATGGATTCGTTTGAAATTGTCTCAGCATCATATTTCTTTAATCAATACACTCGTTCTCCCTTTTTGCTGAACACCTAAGGCCAAAAATAAAAGACGATTCATATCTCCATTGGATTCAGAATGGATTTTTACACTGCAATTTGAATTAATGGAAGAGACCGTTTAAATTAACCAGCAAATCAGCGAAATTTATCAGCTAAACAAAATGACCATTTAATGAAATCAACTGTCTAACGAAACCAATTCTAAAGAAGGCACTAAAACAGGCTGCCAATATTATTTCTTGAAAGATCTTTAAAGAATTACATTGAGAAGAACGCCTAACAATTTGTCCAATAAAGAAAACTCTTGAGGAGCAAAAGCCCAATGGTAGAATTCATCAGAATCAAAATACTATCATTAAATTCTTCTAGTATAAGAAGTGACTGTAATAAATTGATTACAGTGACTGTAAACAATAAACGAGAAGAACCAAAAATAAAGATAAATTCCTGTCAAACTCTTTCGTGGCCCCTCCTTTCTATTTCAAAACTGTTCGACTAGAAAGTTTCCATGAGACAGGCTGAGCAGTGGAGACTCTTGTACCCAAAGGCGACCTACAGGAAGGCTCTGAATCATTTACATAAACACTAGAGGAAATACATGCGATTGTCAACTTTTGTCTGGGACAATAAGGAATTTCCTTCCTAAATTCCTTTCCCACATGCTGATCCTCTTCTTTTATTCTGACCACCTGACTGTGAAGAAACGGCCTTACATCATCCAAAGAATTCGTAGAGCAGCCACCCATATTAAAAACAAATCTGAAAAATCTCCTGCAACTTTCAAACAGGATGACAAATAAGAAACCCAAAACCTAAAAGCCAAAAGATTCAAAGAAAAAACTGTGGAAGAAATAACCAAATCTTTTTCAGAGTTTTGGGTAATCTTATAAAGGAATGATCTGCTTTTATACAGGTGTAAACCCCAAAAAAAAATGGGGCAAACTAATTAGACTGGAGAATGCAGTCTACATGTATTACACCTCAACCAGTAGATATATGTATGGAAGAGAGTTTATCACTGAAGAATATAGTCTACATATGGCGGCTTAAATAAATGTGAAGCTTGTTGCATGCAAGAAACTCATAACAAATTTCCCAATAAGCGATGGTATGGCGGAAATGTAGCATTTTAGCGGTCTTCACAGAGGTCTTGTGAGTCTTTTGATCACTAAATTCAAATAGAGAGTTTTAATGCCATTTTCTCGCCAAACCCAAGTCTCTAACTCCACTGCTTTAATGGCGGATTCGTACAGAACTTGTAAGTTTTCGGCTGTAAGAATGGCGAAGACAACGGTTTGTTGAACACGCCAATTTGCTGTAGACCATTTGAAACCCAGCTAATCATAGCCAACAATAGCTCTAATGATAATAGAAAGGAAAAGAAAAAGAAAAACTGCAGTTTATCCAGATTACAGGCACTTTGTGGGGACGATAAAATAAGACTGGGTTTTAAAGGAGGATTTTGTAGTGCCTAATGTGAACACCTAAACATTTAATATGGTGTTGAAAAAAACAAGTTAAAGGATTTGTACTATGTAATGTGAACACATTTCATCTCCGTTTCAGTGGGTGGTGTGTATATCATGTTTTAAATTATTTGGATATTTTTTCTATTTAATTTTTATTAGTTCTTTTTTTTTTTGGAAAATCTTATATCATCTATATTATTCGAGTCTCATATTTTATAATGTTGGAGTCTTTTATTTAGTAAGATTTGATTTTTGGGCGATTTATTAAAAAACCATTCAACTTCACAAGCAAATCAAAGGCCCATTGATTCATATATTTAAATTATGTGATAATTTATTTTTCAAAATTCAATTATATAGTTTTTGTGTCAATTCTTATTGATCTATATTTTAAGAGGAATGTTCTATAAAAATATGTCTTTCATGATTATAAATGATCCATTAGACGTTCATTTGATCTAGGCGATGCTTTCTGAGTTGGATTATCTCTTAGGAATTATCGATGCTTTAACCTAGTTAGCATCACTTAGATGCAATAAGTGCTATATAGACAATTCACGATCATGGAAGATAGGTTCTTATAAGATATGCACCAATGAAGATTGACTTAATAACTATCCATTTGATCATACAATTTTCTTTCACTTTCTTTACAAATAACTAAAACATGAGTTGGCTTGATGGTAATGACACATATAGGAGTTAATATTCATGTCCATAGGGTATGCTTCTTCTTATCAAATTCTCCCTCATAGAACTCTTAGGTATATACAACTAAACTCATATGAATAACATCCTATCTTTAATGAAGTAATCCAACCACTTACTTATATCTACTATAACCGGTTCTCTACATGCTTTCCAAGGTTCTGCAAAATCCGGGTCATCATCATACAAGGTCTTCAACTCCTCAAATCCTAGCACTGTCACTCTCATTTCTATCAGCAAATTCCTCCTTCTACTTAATGGATCAACAACTTTGTTTTACTTCCCACTCCTATGCTTCAATACAAAGGTGTAAGGGTAATTGCACAAAGATGGTGGTAAAAAAGGGGGGTATAACTAGACACTTTTTTTCAGAAATCAAGTGAACCTGAACTTGGAAGCAAAATTTGAAAGTCATCCACTCAAGATATGAAGATAATCAAAGAACAAATATTGTAGTACTCTGAATCTAGTTTCCAAAATACTAAACTTTTTCAATATTGGATAAGATTAAGGGGGGTAAAATCCTTCATGCACGAAAAAAAGACCCTTATTTTTCCTGAAAAACATAACATAGTGTCTAACATGCGCATCAAAAAAGTCATAGTTAATTTTAGTATTTTAACAAATCCTTTGGCAGAAAGATAGTTAAGAGTGAGAACTAGAAGTTGTGTATTTTTTTGTAATTTTTTGTTGAGTATTTGCTTTTAATTATTTTTCCAATCGAGCACATCCTGAAAATTAGGTACCTGTTCGTGTGAGAAATCATAAATTGCACTAAAAAATACAATTTTAAATTTTTTTTTTGTAAAGAATCAAGTGCACTACAATAATATAGAAAGTTTTTTAAATTTGGATAAGTAGATCAAAAGTTATTAAAAAAATGGTACAAGTATGTCTGTGAGAACTATGGAGACACTGGTAAAACAAATTCAATAATAATATGTTATTGTTGTTCAAATTTTTAAAAAATTATATGGTTAGAAAGCTTAGAAGATGGGTGAAAATATGGTGGCAATTTTAGAAATACCCACTTGATGAAGTGTAAACCTGATGATGACAAATTCGAGAAACCAAGTTGATAAAATAAAACATGTCAAAAAGGAGAGAAATCAAACTTCCAACCCATAGCTTTGTCATCTAGGCCTATTTCCAAGCCTAAACAGTCAAAAGCATGTACAGGGTACCTATGGTATCAGAAGCACATACAGGCTATGTTTATTTAAAATTTGGGAGTGTGTATAATATGAGTATAATAATATATTATATATATTATATATAATATATATGTATATAATAATATATAATATATTAAGTATATATATACACACATGTGTGTGTATGTATGTGTATTGTCTCTCTTTCTCTGTCCCTCTCTCAAGAACGTACATGGTGCCCCTCTCTCTCTCTCTCTCTCTCTCTCTCTCTCTCTACCTCTCTCCTCTTCTTCCTCTCTCCATACCCCATCCCTCCCTCTCTTCTTCTCTCCCTCCCCACTATTTCTCTCTCCCTACCCCCTTTATCTCCCTTACTTTATATTGTTGTATTTCAATTAGGTCTTCCATGTAGTGGTCACCATTTGGATGAATAGTAGACCTAATAATCCCAAGGTCCACAGTTTGAGTTCGAGAGGCTATGCTTTCCTTGATAGACTTAGCATTTGACTCAATGTACAAAACCAATTATGAATCATCTCTCTCTCTCTCTCTCTCTCTCTCTCCCTCCCCCCCCCTCCCTTTTCCTTCACATTTTCTTTACTACAAATAACGTGTACGGGGTACTGAGTCTATTATTTCGTTGCCTTGTCATAATATTTTTAAGGCCTACGAGCGCGTACACAGTATTTTATGAGTTCTAAGCGCGTATAGGTTAAAAAAATATTGTTGGGATTGCAAACATTTTAGGGACTAACAACGCATACGTGGTTATTAAAAGACCGCATACGTGGTTATTAATAGATTGCGTACGTGGTACTTAAACATAGTTTTATTTTCCCAAGAGCCTCAACAACCTCAAAATAATTTTTTGAGGTCGTTGAAGGCCCCACTGCAACTATGTCTGCACTTCTGTCATTGTTTTATACATAGAAGTAAGTGAATTTTTTGTTTTTGCATGACTTCAAATAATTGAATTGGTGTTCTTATTAGTTTTTTCAATATTATTGTGATTGTTTAATAGTTTTGATTCAAAAAAATAATGATAAGATACATATTTATGGTTATTTGATTGTTATGAACTTTTGTTTACATATATTTGTAATATGATTCTATTTAGGACAATAGATATCAACCATGAGAAAAAACAAGCGAGGAATGATGGAACAACGAGAGATTGAAAAGGAAAGACAAAGGCAACATATGAAGAAATTATGTGACATAAGAACAATGGAACAAGAAGGTATGTCATCCTCAACATCTCAATTCAATTTACCAAACAAACATAATGCACCTAATGCAATTGAAGAAGAGACATTTGATTTACCATATGAACCTAATGCAATTAAATGATGAACATTCACCTGCTCTATTTGATGAATTGAATGTACACAATGCATCGATGTTAACATTTCCTAGAATCATTCGTAGGAAACCAAAGTATCTAATTGACATTGATGAGAATATATTGAAGCGAATGCCCGATAAAATGAATGAACGAACTTATAGGAGAATGGTTAAAAGAATATGGAAAAACTATTTTGAAAAATTAAATCAAACCGCAATATGTCAATTAATTGTTCAAATGATTAAAAATTTGAATTTTAGAGAGACAATGAAAATTCTAGGCCTAAGATCATCTGAAAGTAACATCGAAATAACAATTGTGAGAAATCTATTTGATGCATATAAAGCTATTGGTTCAAAATCACGTACTAAAGATTCTAATGTTACTCGACGTGTCATTACATCAACCATAATGAGCAAGAAAATAAAAAAAGATCGTTTGATAAGAAAAACAAGTAAGTCATTAAACATTAGTAGAACAACATTAAGTAAAGCATTACAGAGGTGGGAAAAAATAGAGGGACCTAACAATAATTCTCTTTGGGCATTCTCGGGTAGACTACCATGCAAAGACATGGCTGTTGATGATGCACTAAGAACATTAATTAAATTTTTTTGGCATGACAACACAAGAGTTTCGCCCAACTAAAGAGATGTTGGTAGAAGGCAAATAGAGTCTATAAATTGTGAGCCACATGCCAAACACTATTTGGATATATGACAAACAAAATTTTATGAAAGATTCCTTGAAAAGTTTCCTCAAATAAGAATTTCTCAAAGATTTTTTAAAATGGGAAAACCTTTTTATATTAAGATTAATCATGCATGCACCATGTGTTGTTGTAGGATGCATATTGAATTTTCCATGCACTATGATATTTTTCATCATATTTGTTCTACTTTGCACACTAATAATGTTTTGCAGGAATGTAATATATAAGCACCTCCTAAGTCGGTAAGAGAATTTATTTCAAGTGGGCTATGTAATAGACATGATGATTGCATTTATTATAAGATGTCTTGTTTGGAAGGTTCTTGTGCTATATGTGGTGGTTTGCAATGTTTACCAAGATGTGTACATTTGAAGAGCACACATGAAACTGGTAGGAAACTAGTTTCTTTTGGAAAATACAAGACAGTCACATATGGAGTTAAAGATGGAAAAGATTTGAAGAGATGTGAGTTAGTGAAAAATGATATATGTGTAGTTGAATTTATGAAAATGTTTCAAGAGAAACTAGTTTATAAGTACATAATGCATACACATAGAGCTCAATGGTTAGATGAGCAATTCAGGTTATATAAGGACACATTTCCTCTTGGCACCATTGTCTCTATTGTTGATTTTGCTAAAAAATTATACACTGCAACCTGAAAATGAAGTGCAATCTATGTATTATCATTCTACACAAGTTTCTATTTTTGTACACATAACATTCATGCATGCAGATGATAACATAAAGGAGGATAGAAAAGTTGTAAGAGAGTATCACTTCTACATAGGCAATGATCATACTCATTCATGGGAGTTTGTACAAGGATGATTTAAAGCTTTCTATGATAATTTATAGGAAAGAAACCTACAATACAACCAACACTTAATATGGTCAGATAATTACACCGCACAATTCAAGAATGTGAGGATGTTTTATTGGTTGACAAGGATGCATATGACAAGCGGTGTACAACATTTTTGGAATTTCACTGAGGCTGGACATGGTAAGGGAGAGCACGATGGTGTAGGAGCATGTGTAAAAAGAGCCCTAGCTATAGAAGAATTGAAGTATGAAGGTGGTGCTGAGTTAATAGATGCATAAACAATTGTGTGATGGTGTAACTCTACGATGGGTCCAGGTAATCCAGGTACGTCAATGGTTTGTAGATATTTTTGGTTGATCACTGAATCTACATTGAAAAATATCTAGATTTTTTGTACAATTGTAGGATTGAGTGACATGCACTCATTTATGAGTTCAAATGCAAGTTCACTGATAATTTATACTAGATGGATGGTATGTTTTTGCTCTTTGTACATGTATTGTTTGTGGGAAGAATGTGAATCACAAGAGTGGGTTGACAAATGGTCTTGTAAACCGTTGGTGCCCATTGATACATATCAAATTCCCAAAGCACTACAATTGAGCCAGATGGAGACATTAGTGGATTTTGACCATGTATTTGACCTAGTGGATTTAGGTGATTTTTTGAGTTAATTTTTTGCAGGTATTATTTTTGGTATTAATTATCACTTTATAAAATGCAGGTCATGTGTATGCAATTGTTGCAAAAGAGAACAATGAAGAAGGAACAAATTACTATTTGTGTCGTTATATTGAGCCTAAAAGAAAATTGACAACCACAATCAATGACAGAGAGGGTATTGAGTACCCAGTAGGGTCTACTGTCGTTACAGGAACATGTCTTAGGAGATACCCTATCAAGAATTTTGATGTTTGGTTGTTCAAGGATTTTGAAACACACAGACATATTCTTCATTTCTCTAACCTTGTTGTTGCAACAAATATTCATTTGATGAAGTATCGTGGTAGACCTCATAACAAGATTTTATGTAAAGTTCATGAATGTGACCGCGAAGCAATACTTGACACAATATGGGTTAGAGACGATCCTGAAGGCTCACTTGATTGATTCTACGGTTCAGAGTAGAATGATTTTGAGAATTTTGTATATATCGTCGACAAATTATTTTATATTCATTTTTTTGTATATGTAAATGCCCACGAGCTGATTTGTACATGTTTAGGGGCATAATTTTGTATATTTAAATGGCAATGAGCTGATTTGTACATATATTTAGATGCCAAATTTTGTATATTAAAATGACGATGAGATGAATTGCACATATTGTAATGCCAAATTTTGTATAAAATCCCATTAGATTATTTGTAAGACATTTTTTTGTATATTCAAATAGCCAAGAGTTGATTTGACCATATTTAGAGAATTTTTTTTTAATAATATGTGACAATATTTTGTGACTATTTTTTGTGTCTATGTTTTGTGACTATGTTTTGAGTTTATGTGATGTGATAAGGTCAATCATGACCATTCTTGATTCTTGTATAATCAAGGATAATTATTTGAGTCATTATCTTGTCATAGGAGTCATAGATTGAGTCTAGATACAATTTGAGCAAAAAATGCCATTATTGTCAAAAAAGTTGTCAAGCAACTTCTACATCGCACCGATAGGGTATGACTCTCGATGCTCCGACACTTTGGGATGCACAAGAGGAGAATGCATAGTGTAAACCTACCCAACCAGATGCACTCATGGCATCAGTTTGTGCACACGACGAATCAAATCAATTCTAGCCTATCTTGCAACTGGTGGTTTTTGCAGCAGGCAAAAAAATGCTACCAATTGAAAATGGCTCTAAGTCGTCAGCAACTGAGATAGGCCATTATAGAGGAGCCTCACATGACCCCATAGGTTCAAATGGATTGATCATATATGTCCTAGATTAGAAGAAACAATCTATCAAAGTTTGATAATTTTTTGGACTCAGGGCACTTGAGAGATCGCGTCACTAGTTTATGAAACTCGACGTTCTGACGCTTTGGGATGCACGAGAGGATCATGGCTAGCGTAAAACTTCCCACCCAAATGGGCTCATGACGTCTATTTTTGCACACGATGAACTGAATCAATTCTAGCCTATCTAGCACCTTTGCATTGCATGTAACTGACGATTTTTGCTACAGGTGAAAAAATGCTACCAATTGAAAATGGATCCAATTCATTAGAAAACGAGATAGGCCATTGTAGAGGAGCCTAACACAACCCCATAGGTTCAAACTGATCGATCATATGTGTCTTGGATTGGAAAAAATAGTCCGTCAAAGTTTGATAATTTTTTGGACTCAAGGCACTTAAGAGATCATTCCGGTAGGGTATGACTCTCGATGTTCCATCGATTTTGGATGCATGAGAGGAGCATTAATAGCATAAAAATTCCCATCCGGATACGCTCGTGACATTGTTTTGTGAACACAACCAACCAAATCAATTCTAGCCTATCTTGCAACTTTTGCAACTAACGGTTTTTGCATTAGGCGAAAAACTGCTACCAATTGAAAATGGCTCTGATTCATTAGAAACCAAGATAGGAAATTATAGAGGAGCCTCATGCAATCCCACAGGTTCAAATGGATGGATCATATGTGTCCCGAATTGGAAGAAATAGTCCGTTAAAGTTTGATAATTTTTTGGACTCAGGGCACTTGAGAGATCATGCTGGTAGAGTATGACTCTTGATGCTCCAACACTTTGGGATGCACGAGAGGAGAATTCCTAGCATAAAACTACCCACCCAGATGCGCTTGTGATGTCTATTTGTGCACATGATGAACCAAATCAATTCTAGACTATCTTACAACTTTGCATTGCATGCAACCAATAATTTTTTGTAGCAGGCGAAAAAATGCTACCATTTAAAAATAGCTCCAAGTCCTCGGAAACCAAGATGGGCCATTGTATAGGAGCCTCTTGCGACCCCATAGGTTCAAACGTATCGATCATATGTGTCCTGGATTGGAAGAAATGGTATGTCAAAGTTTGACCTTTTTTGGACTAAGGACACTTGAGAGATCACATTGGTAGGGTATGACTCGAAATTTTGACGCTTTGGGATGCATGAGAGTGTTAGGAACCAGGAAAGACAACTGAGAGGGGGGGTGAATTAGTTGTCAACTAGTTGTCAATAAATTACAACCCAAAACTAATTAATCCAACTTGAAACTTAGTGCCGGTAAAACAAACTTAATGTCGGTAAAACAGATTAACAGTTATAGCAGTACTGATATAACTTAATGCATGAAAAAGAAAGAGAAACAACATCCACAACACATGACATAGAGATTTTAACATGGAAACCCTGTAAGGGAAAAAACCACTGTGGGAAACCTTACCCACAATCAGATGATACTACTAAAGATAGTAAGTGTATACAAATGGGGTCTGCACATGCAGAAAGGACAACCACCTAGAGCTCACTGGTCAATCACAAAATAGGAGTCACACTAACTACAATTGGATGGTTAAATCCAATAACAATGTACTGCTTTAGAATAGCATCTGCAATGCGAGATTTAGTACTGGTGTAAGCTTTGACCATGAGTGCCAAACACCTTCATAACCTTCCTTCAACCTTCAGATAATGTCTGCATGATTCACACAAGGATCTGCTTATTTTCGCTCTTCAATATTCACACACACTCATAATAACTAATCTTCAATAAGATCTTACAATCATTTATACAAAACCTAAGACCAAATGTTAAGGTCGACTCACTAAAGATATTACATTTAAATCAATTACAAATAAGTCTTGATGCGATACAATATGTCGGCTCAATACATTTACACATTATCCAATCAATAAACCATTTCCAAAATGTGTCATGCTGATCTGGAATAGATATCATGTACCGGTCCATAACTTAGACCTATCTGCCAGTAAAGGCAAATATGTCAACCCGATTAGACCAATAAGCAAAAAACCAAATCCAAACATCCAATCCATGTCTTCGACATAACCAAATGATCTCCAAATGATAACAAGTCATCATCACTTTCGGTGAACAATATATCCTACCGATGAACATATACTGGTGACTGTGCATAAGCCAATATCCATGCCGGTGAACACAATGTACTGGTTCAACAATAAACCAATATAACAATCTAGATAAGTGTTTACATCAATGACAAAACTAATGCAACACATGACGAAGTCATCAATAATACCAACAATCTCCCCCTTTGGCATTGATGGCAACACTAGATGGAGAAACATCTAAGTGCCAAAAATAGAATATGAAATACCAATAAACCAACAATCTCCCAAAATATATCAATACCAGAAATCAAAACCAAAATACATCTCTCCAAGTAGAATGTCCATCTCTCCCTAAAGTACAAAGTTTTTCCATAGATATCTCTCCCCCTTTGACATCAAATGCCCAAGCACTTAAGAATCAAAACATAACATACAACTAACTACTCCCCCTGAGTAGTAGCTCTCCTTCATCAAAGCCGGAAAAAGATTTTTCTATTAGTCCCTGTCGGTTTGATGGCAATCTTCATCATTCAAGTCTCTGTTGGTGGGGAAATTACCCCAAGCTGCTCTCTAAGATATTCAAATGTTTCCTTAGGTAAAGGATTTGTAAAGATATCTGCAATTTGCTCTTTTGTATTCACATAAACCAATCTCACTTCATTTGCTTCAACATTCTTTTAGAAAATTGTACTTAATAGACACATCCTTTATCTTAGAGTGAAATACCTGATTCTTTGATATATCAATTGCTGCTGAATTATCACAATAAATAATTATCAATACTTTGTACTTTACCTTTATATCCTTCAACATTTTCTTGATCCATAATACCTAAGTACAATTAGTTGCTACTGCAACATATTCTGATTCTCATGTAGATAATGATGTATAAGTCCTCTTCTTACTGATCCATGAAATTAACCTTCTGCCAAGAAAGAATGCATCGCCAGTGGTACTCTTTCTATCATCTACATCTCCTGCCCAATTTGCATCTGTACATGCACATAAATCAAAATTGTCATCCTTAGGATACCATAAACCAAGGTTTGTTGTGCCTTGTAGGTATCGAAAAATCCTTTTAACTGCTGATTCATGATTTTCTTTAGGATTAATTTGAAATCTTGATACAATACACATTACATTCATTATATCAGGTCTGGTTTGTGTCATATACAGTAATCCTCCAATAATAGATTTGTACCTTGTTGGATTAATAGGAGCTAAATCATCCTTTAAAATTAATTTATCAATTGTAGTCATATGAGTGCTTACTGGTTTGGAGTTTTCCATACCAAATTTCTTCAAAAGTTCCTTCAAGTACTTTGTTTGACATATGAATATACCTTTATTTGTTTGTGAAATATGCAAACCTAGAAATTTTTTTATCTCTCCAATCATAGACATTTCAAATTCTTCTTGCATCTTGTTAGCAAAGTCTTTACATAACTCTTCTTCACCTCCAAAAATGATATCATCCACAAATACTTCAATAACCAAAATGTCATCATTAGTAACTTTGTAATACAAATTGCTATCAACATTACCTTTTGTGTATCCAAGCTTTTAAAGATATTTATCAAGTCTAACATACCAAGCTTAGGGAGCTTGCTTTAATCCATATAAAGATTTCCTTAACCTGCAAACCATATCCTTATCATCTGTCAAAGAAAATCCATCAGGTTGTTCAATGTAAACTTCCTCCTCAAGATCTTCATTCAAAAATGCACATTTTACATACATCTGGTAAACTTTATAGTTCTTATGAGCTGCAAATGCAAGAAATAGTCTAACTAATTCAATTCTGGCTATTGGTGCAAAGGTTTCATTATAATCAATTCCTTCTTTTTGTGAATAACCTTTACAAACTAATCTTGCTTTGTTTCTGATTACTTCACCATCCTCATTAAGTTTATTTATATATACCCATTTAGTTCCAATTACATTTTTGTCTTTAGGCTGGGGAACTAATGTCCAAGTATTATTCTTTTCAATCTGTTCTAATTCTTCTTCCATTTCTTTTATCCAATATTCATCTTGACATGCTTCAACAATTGATGCTGATTCAACTTGAGAAATTAAACATACCTCTTCATTTGTAAATCTTCCTCTTGTCATAACACCTTGATTCTTGTTTCCAATTATCTGATTCTATGAATGATTCAATCTTACATACCTGGGTTTATTCTGATTTACATTCACATGTTGTTGTTCTTCAGCCACAGTTGAGTTTTTATGATGATGTCGGTGTCGCCAGTTCTTCACTTTGTACCGGTGCAATCTGTGTCGGTTCATTAATAATAATTTCTACTGGCGGTTCTACAGATCTTTAATCTCCTCTAAAATGTTCATCTATCTTCACATTAGTACTCTCAATGATTTTCTGCAATCTTTTATTGTAACATCTATATGCCTTGCTTCTAGTTGAATAACCAAGAAATATTCCTTCATCACTTCTAGGATCAAATTTGCTAATATACTCATCTCTCCTAATATAACATTTGCTTCCAAATATTTTGAAATATTTAAGAGTAGGAGTATGACCAAACCATAGTTCATAAAGGCTCTTACCGGTTTCACTTTTGATGTAAACTCTGTTAAAAAGTATAAACTGCTATATTCACTGCTTCTCTCTAGTACACATGAGGTAGATTTGCTTTCATCATCATGGTTCTTACTGCATCCAGAATAGTTTTGTTCTTCCTTTCCACAACTCCATTCTGTTGGGGTGTCCGGGGTGCTGATAGTTGTCTTTTGATTCCATTATCCTCACATAATGAATTAAATTCTCTAGATGTAAATTCACCTCCTTGATCTGATTTTAAAAATTTGATTTTTTTGCCGGTTTCATTCTCTACCATTGCCTTGTATATCTTGAATCTTCCAAAAGCTTCTGATTTCTCCCCGACAAAAGTAACCCAACACATTCTAGAATAATCATCAATTATTAGCATAAAGTATCTATCACCTTGAAGACTTCTTATTCTTGCCGGACCACATAAATCAGTATGAATTAAGTCAGGAATATTATTAGATTTCTTAGAAATTCTCTTAAATGTTGTTCTAACTTGCTTTCACATTTGACATTCCTTACATTCTGAATTATGAGGTTTCACAATCTTAGGTAAATCCCTTACTGCCTTAGTTAAACTGATCTTTACAATGCAATCAAATTCACATGACAGAGTCTTTTATGCCATAATCAACTTGCATCAATGTGTGCAATCAAACATGTCTTATCACTGGTATTCAAATGAAAGATATTACCTTTAGTTTGATTACAGGTTGCAATCTCCAATCCAGTTCTGTTCATGATTTTGCATTTTCCATTCTTGAATTGTAATTGAAATCCTTTTTCCACTAACTGACCAACACTCAAAAGATTATGCTTCAAACCTTCTACATAATAAAAATTTTCAGTATTGTGCTTACCATCCAAAGATATAGTGCTTACCATCCAAAGATATAGTGCCTCTTCCTTTGATTAAACAAGCTTTGTCATCTCCAAATCTTACTAGACCTCCATGAATTTCCTATAAAGATAATAATTTTCTTTTATCACCAGTCATGTTATGCAAGCATCCACTATCTATAATCCATTCATCATTTTCTTCAATTTTTGCTACCAGTGCCTACTCTATCGATTTGACAACAGGTGTCGGTTGATCTTCTTTTATTGCAACAAAATCCCATCCACTATCTGCCAGATCTTCATCTAAATCATTTGTGACACCTTCACCTGCATAGTAACATGACTTATCTCTATTTTTGTTAAATCTGTATCTATGATATTTAGGGTTAGGCTTATATGTTCTTTTTGCTTCCTCCCTTAGTCTTGCATGTCTATCAGGACACCTAGAAGCCATATGACCAACTTTATTATAATTAAAACTTTTGAAAGGTTCTTTACCTTCATACTTACTTCCTGTTGGACCTTTAGGCATCTTCCTTGCAAATAGTGCTTCAAGTTATTCAAGTTCTTTTGCATAAAGTGTTTTCCAATCAGTTTTGTCAAATGATGATGATGATGATGATGCTGATGATGATGCTTTGAAAGCTATATCAGGTTTGACTATAGCAATAGGACCAAACTCTTCAAGCTCAAATGCAGAAAGTTTTCCAACCAAAGCATCTCTAGAAACTGATGTATTAGACATTGTTCTCAACTCATTAATAGTAGTCACTTTCATTTTGTAAGCTGGTGGCAAAGCTCTTAACACTTTAGACACAATTTCATCTTCACTTAAGGATCCTCTACAATATTGTATTCCTAAAACAATTTCATTAACACTTTCCATAAATGCAGAAATTCTTTCATCCTCTTCGATTTTGAAATTTTCATACCTGACCTGGTAACATTCCAATTTTGCAATTTTGACAGTGGTATCTCCTCCATTTAATGTATCCAGTTTATCCCAAATAGCTTTTCCAGTAGATCTGTCTGATAATCCCATGATTTGCTGATCTGATAATGTGCTTAGCAGTGCTTCTCTTGGTTTGCAATAATTCTCCAAGTCTTTAGCCAATGTCGGTGGATGAGGGATGTACGGAGTAGGACCAACATAGCCATTCTTTGTAACATCCCATATATCTCTTCTAATGTTTTTCAGATGTGTTTCCATTATGATCTTCCATATACCATAGTTAGTTCCGTCAAGTTTAGGATTGTCCTTCCTAAAAGTATTTGTTGTCATAGGATCTCCTCAAGCTGTTAGGCTTCTGCAAAAAGAGGACTTAGCTCTGATACCAATTGTTAGGAACCGAGAAGGACAACTGAGAGGGGGGGGTGAATTAGTTGTCAACCAGTTGTCAATAAATTACAACCCAAAACCAATTAATCCAACTTGAAACTTAGTGTCGGTAAAACAAACTTAATGTCAGTATAAATTAATGCATGAAACAAAAAGAGAAACAAGATCCACAACACATGACACATAGATTTTGACGTGGAAACCCTGTAAGGGAAAAACCCACGGTGGGAAATCTTACCCACAATCAGATGATACTACTGTAGATAGTAAGTGTATATAAATGGGGTTTGCACATGCAGAAGGGCCAACCACCTAGAGCTCACTACTCAATCATAAAATAGGAGTCACACTGACTACAATTGGATGGTTAAATCCAATAACAATGTACTGCTTCAAAATAGCATCTACAATGTTGGATTCAGTACTGGTTTAAGCTTTGACATGAGTGCCAAACACCTTCATAACCTTCCTTCAACCTTCAGATAATGTCTGCATGATTCACACAAGGATCTGCTTATTTTCGCTCTTCAATATTCAGACACACTCATAATAACTGATCTTCAATAAGATCTTACAATCATTTATACAAAACCTATGACCAAATGTTATGGTTGACTCACTAAAGATATTACATTTAAATCAATTACAAATAAGTCTTGATGCGATACAATATGTCAACTCAATACATTTACACATTATCCAATCAATAAACCTTTTCCAAAATGTGTCATGCTGATCTGGAATAGATATCATGTACCGGTCCATAACCTAGACCTATTTGTCGGTAAAGGCAAATATGTCAACCTGATTAGACCAATAAGAAAACACCAAATCCAAACATCCAATCCATGTCTTTGACATAACCAAATGATCTTCAGATGATAACAAGTCATCATCACTGTCGATGAACAATATATCCTACCGATGAACATATATCGGTGACAGTACATAAGCCAATATCCATGTCGGTGAACACAATGTGTTGATTCAACAATAAACCAATATAACAATGTAAATAAGTGTTGACATTAATGAAAAAACTAATGCAACACATGACGAAGTCATCCATAATATCAACAGAGAGGAGCATGCCTAGCATAAACCTGCCCACCTAGACACACTCATGACGTCGGTTTGTGTACATGACAAATCGAATCAATTCTAGCATATCTTGCAACTTTGCATTGCATGCAACTGATAGTTTTTGCAACAGGCGAAAAAATGCTACCAATTCAAAATGGATCCGAGTCGTCAGAAACAAAGATAGGCCATTGTAGAGGAGCCTCACGTGACCCCATAGGTTCAGACAGATTGATCATATGTGTCATGGATTGGAAGAAACATTCTGTCAAAGTTTGACAATTTTTTGGACTCATGGCACTTGAGAGATCGCGCCTATAGGGTATGTCTTTCGACATTCCAGTGCTTTGGGATGCACAAGAGGAGCATTCCTAGCATAAACCTTCCCACCCAGATGCGCTCATGACATCGATTTATGCACATGACGAACCGAATCAATTCTAGCCTATCATGCAACTTTGACAACTTTGACAACAAGTGAGCAACTTTGACAACAATTGAGCAACTTTTACATCTTTTATCCAAATCAAGCCAAACTTTGACAAATTTGACAACTTTATCAACTTTGACAATTTTGACAATTGAGCAACTTTGACAACAATTGAGCAACTTTGACATCTTTGATCCAAATGACCCCAAACATGAGAACCAAAATTTGACCATTGCGAGCATGAGGGTGCTCTCACACCACACACATATTGTTGTTTATATTCATATTGTCGATTTTTATTATTTATATTCACATTGTTGATTACATAGGCAAATATTCATTTAAACTTATAAAAGGCCAGTCACCAAATACAATGAATACACAATAATGAACTGAATACAAGGAGTTTTGTAGAGTTAATTCAACATTTTAGAAATTTTATCAAATCATATTCCACGATTGCAATGTTTTATATCATAGATTTTTGTTGTTTATATTCATATTGTTGATTACATAGGAAAATGATCAATTAACTTCATAAAAGGGCAGCCACAAAATATAATGAATACACAATAATGAACTCAGTACACATTTATTGGATCAAATATCAACATTTATATATATATATATATAAGGCATGTCTGCCAAGTCAATACAAGTATTACAAAAATGTGGCATATGTCATGTCCAAATCGATATACAATAAAAATGTAGATATATCTGCATGTATTGGTCATTCTATGACAACAACTAACACTATATGATCCTAAACTTGTGGTGGATCATCAAAATCGAGCCTCTTTGATGCAATACGTGACTCTGTAGATGGCTACAAAACCACAATTTAAAAGCCAAGTTGGAATTCTTTTGTAGAAAATAGTTCATAATTAACAACATAACTATGCATTTAACTATAATTTCTTTAAAATTGAAATGTAGATTACCTTATCGATCGGTCTCAGATCTAATGTCTTTGCTCTCCTCTCCTTGTCGATCTTAGGAGTTTTCTTGAAGACAAAGTTAAAAGGATCCACGTTATGGCCAAACTGCAAAGGGGGCTATTGTAGATTAAATATATAATTAATACAATGTACTAACATAAATACATCAAAAACACTTAAAAGCTATAATATAGAGAACAATGACGTACCTGTGCCTAAGATGCTTCTCCAATGGATTGAGGGTGGCTCACCATCGATGGAGAAACTGTCACTACTACCTATACAAAAAATGATCAAAGATTAAATACAATTAATATAATGATAATTATTGTTGGTTAAAAATAATTAATGTAATATATCAAGAAAAAGTGTACTGGATCCTGAGATGCTTCTCCAGTGCATGGAGGAGGGCTCGCCATTGATGAAGCAACTATACATATTTTCTGTATGAAAAAATTATAAGATTATAATTTATCACAAGCTCACATGTACACATGCATATAATCATGAAATCAAGAAAATAAAGTAGAGATACATACCTCCACCCCCTCTCGATCCATGGGTGAATCAGGTGCATTCAACAAATCCACATAGTTCAATGGCCGTTGTAATGTAAAATGGACAAAAAACACTAATCAATCTACAAATCCCAACTGAGACAATCTCAACATTTTCAAACAATTGTACAACTAAAAATGTGTTCAATTACCTTCTTCCCATGTTTTGGCGTCTTTGAGGAATTCTTTTGCTTAGGATGAGGCCTAGACACAGAGGGGGTACCCTAAAAAAATAAAATTAACATGAGATATTAGTACATATAATATATTAAACATAATTTTAAAAATCTAAAATGAAATGACTTGCATATTCCATCAAAACAATACATAAAAAAGGGTGTACACAATATGATACCATATAGCCTTGTAGGCCAAAATTGATAGTTGAGAGAGCGATGTCATGAATTTGGGACATTTGGTCCCCTGCCAAAACCTACAAACCAAAAATTGGACCAAGCATTAAAGATAGTTAGTATATCTTGTATTTTTTTTGAATTGAAAGTGTACTATTCTATTTTAACATGTTACAAACTTTATACCTCAAGCGTTGAAGTTGCAACTGTAGTAACTGCAGGAGGAGTATGGGATACCACTACTGCATCCTGAAATGCATATTATTTTGTATCAATTTAAATAGATGTATAAATGAAAAATCATTTATGTAATTAAAAATTTAAAGTGATTGATAAATAAAATGCTATGAATTCAAATCAACACACCTATGTCTGTGGCTGATGGTCAAACAATGTGTCCATCAACTCGTCTGTCAGCGCCACATCCTCAGCCATGCGGGTCTGACATCTACTCCCTCAAATCATGCAAAAATAAGATGCGGATCCATTTGCAATAGCCTCATCATCCATCCCTATGCATATCCCCGAGCAACTGACACACATATGTTGAATGGGCTCTCTGTTGCCACCTGGAGCAACTAATGGCTCATCATCCAATACAAGAGGGTGTGATAACTATAGAGTCTGTTGCTCCATCATCTCTTTCAAATCTACTAGGACAACTTGATGCACCTTGGGTTTGGGTGCTAGGGGATAACTACTCTCTAGGGCTAATCACCTATGGGATCTAGGTCTATCTTGGGCAGAGCTGCCACCTCTACCATGGAACTCTCTCATGTCAAAATAGTTTGGCTGCACATTGAGGAAAAACTCATAGTATACTTTTCTCAAAAAAAAAAATGGCACCTCATAATTATTACAAGGTGGATCATCAAAGACCATCCACCACCTCTGCCAAAATTTTTATTTCATCTGCAAATTGGTACACCAATGTATGGGAAACCTCTTTGCATTAAGAGGTAATGACTGACTAGTTTTAGGATCAACAAAAAAGGAACATATTTATTGTTTACTAATATTTTTGTTTTTCACTCCCTCGTATGATAACCCACTAGCATAGTATTGATGACACATATCCCTAAAGTTTCCCCATTTTATAATTTGTGTGGAAATGACTGTGGCACCACTAGCTAATGTTTCTAGGCTAGTGGTGAGGGATTTATGATGTTGAAGCTCAGATGTTTTGAATTTATTAATCATTATATTTATTTTAGACGTGTTTTTCCCTAACTAATTAATCAATTAATCCTATGTATCATGTGTATGGTCAAAAGGAGGAACTGGAAGTGTATCTTGTGGGTTTTGTTTCGTTGTTTTTAGGAGGTGCATCTTGTTGTTGTTGTTGTTGTTGTGGATTATCAGAATCTAGTTTTTGAAACAAAAATAAAAAAACCTAATCAAAATAAATGAAATTAAATTCAAAACATATTTTTTTTTGAATAAACGAGAAAGAAAAACAAAAATTAAGAAAAACTAACCTTGATCCATAGCATTTGGTGGAGAAATGTGGCAATCCATTCGTGGTTTCATGGGGAAAATAGAGGAAACAAATGTTGTGGTCACGGGGAAAATAAGACCCAGTCATTTTTTTAAAAACTTTTTTTGACAGGTACCGCATACACAGTTTTTTAGGACTTAAAACCACGTACGCACTCACTTTCCTAAAAACACTACATACATGATATCTTTCTTTAGGCTCGAGAACAACAAACCTAGGCGTGTACATGGTGATTTCAAATTTTAATACCGCTTACGCGCTGCTTGTTTTTTCATTTTTTTTTTAGGTGGTGTCCACTTTTCTGACCACCATCTTTGTGCACATACCCGTAACTACAAAATATCTACCCATCTCATGTGTCTCTGATTCAACTTACTCTAAGTGTTCAAATACTATAAGGCTTGATGATCGGTATGTAACACAAACTCCTTAGGCAACTAATAATATCTCCATTTCTTCAAGGCTTGAACTATGGCATAAAATTCCCGATCATACATTGAATATCTCCCTCGGTCATTATTCAACTTCTCACTGAAATAAGCTACTGCTCCCCCTTCTTGACTCAAGACTTCTCCAATAGTGGTTCCACTTGCATCACAATCTACTTGAAACACTTTGTTGAAATCCGATAAAGATAACACAGGATACTCAGTCACTTTCTACATCAACAGTTCAAAACTTTTGTTTTCTCTAGTTTTCCACTTGAATTCCTTCCTATCTCCCCTCATGGTCTCAGCCATAGGGTTATAAACTGAACTAAATTTTTTGATTAACTTCCAGTAGAAACTAGTCAATCCATGAAATGATCTTACCTCTCCAATGCTTTCCAGTGTAGGCCATTCAACAATTGCTTTTACTTTCTCAGGGTCCATCTTTAAATTCATCCACAGATATCACAAATCCCAAATAGACTATCTCTTCCTTCATGAAAGTACACTTCTTAAGATTTATCAACAACTTTTCTTCTCTCAACCTCTGCAAAACTTGTCTGAAATGCAACAAATGCTCCTCTTTTGTCTTACTGAAAATTAGAATGTCATCTAGATATACAATAACAAACTTACCCAATAATTTCTTCAATGTACCTCATTCATCAACCTCATGAAAGTACTCGGTGCATTAGTCAACCCAAAAGGCATCACTAACCATTCATACAATCCTTCATTTGTCTTGAACCTTGTCTTCCACTCATCTCCTTCTCTGATTCTAATCTGATGATATCCACTCTTCAAGTCCATCTTTGTGTAGTATTTGGCTCCACTCAAATAGTCCATTATGTCATCCATCCTAGGTAAAGGAAATTGGTATTTCACTGTGATCTTGTTTATTTCTTTGGAATCGGTACACATCCTCCATTCTCCATTCTTCTTAGGTGCTAATACTACTAGTACTGCACAAGGACTCAGACTTTCTCTGATCAAACCTTTCTTCAACAATTCCTGCACTTGTCTATTCAACTCTTCATTCTCTGTTAGTTTTAACTGGTGTGCAGCTTTGTTAAGCAAACTAGCTCCAGGAATCAGGTCCATGCAATGACTGATACTTCTCATAGGTGGTAATCCATCAAGAATATTATTTGAAATGATGTCTGCATACTCTGTCAGTAATTGCTTTATCTCTTTTGGTTGTTTTGCTTCATGCTCCAGATGCTCAGTCTTATTAGGAACTAAGGCAAAACACACATTCTCATGTCTCATTCCATCCAAGAATTTTCGTCCATCCACCAAACATATTCTAGCATTCGTACAAACTTTACTCTTCAGGGGCTCCTCCAAGGGTAACAAGGTTTATTTCATCTCATTTACTATAATAGTGTATATGTTCTTCCTCCCATCATGTATTGCCTATCTATCAAACTGCCAAGCTCTACCCAACAAAAGGTGACAAATATCCATAGGCATAATATCACACCAGAATTCATCATGATAGTTCCCAATTTTCAATTTTACCAAACATTGCTCACTCACTAACAACTTATGATCATCCTGAATCCATGCTCTATGATAAGGCTTAGGGTGTTTCAATCTTTCCAACTTCAACTTATTCACCATCTCCTCTGAAACAAGATTATATGAACTACAACTATCAATAACAACTTTACAGCACTGACCGGATACCTAACATTGGTTTTGAATAGATTTCTCCTCTGCAAGGGCTCTTCATCTTCTCCTGTTTGACATAAAGCTATCCACATCATCAACAGTTCTCCATCTCCTAGTTTGTTAGTTGATCCGGTGGGGCTTTCTTCTACCAATGTTGTTCTCCTAGTGTTCTATGTCTTCTTACATTCAAAAGTATTGTGTCCTTCTCCTCCATACTTAAAGAAAGTTCCTCTAAATACTCTCTTGTATTGTCTTTTATCATCTTTTCCAAAACCCTCATTCCATTGGCCATCAAGTTCTCTCCTCCAGTAGAAATTTATGTCATCCTTTTGGTATGAATTACCTTCCTTTCTTACTTCCTTGTCCTTGTTCTGATCCATACAAGTTCCTCTTCCTCCGGAATATACTCTTCCTCCTTGAAATCTTCCTCTGGAAAACCTTCCACCTCTACCTCTCTATCTCTGCTCATGTCTTTTTTTCAGCTTCTCTTATGCTTTTAGGGCTTATTGATAAGCTTCTTGAACACTCTGCAACTTAATCAAACTGAGTTCATCTTGTATAGACATCCACAGTCCATTCAAATATCTTGGAACTTGTTCAACCTCATCATTGACATGTTCGGATCTGATATTCAACTTGTAGAATGATTTGGTGTACTCCTTCACACTAGATTCCTTCTGCTTCAAGTTCTGCCACTTCCAGAATAGGTTCACTTGATAATCAGCTGGCACAAATTTTGATTTTAACTTAGGAACCATCCGCTCCCATGAATTGATCTTCTCTTTACCTCTTCTTTGTCTATCAACCTACAAATGCTCCCACCAAAGAGATGCACGACCTTTCAACTGGGTATAGACATACTTCACCTTTCTTTCCTCTACGGTGTTCTCAAAATCAAAATACTTTTCCATCTCCAAGATCCAATCCATCAATTCACTTGAATCCAACTTTCCATCATACTCTAGTGGGGTAAAATGTGGTTTAGTGTTTGCCCTACTCAAAACCCTCAAGAACCTTTCTTCATCTAGATCAATCACTGGTGGATTCACTACTTGTTCTATCGAGGCCTCTTCTTCCTCATCTTCACTCACATCCTCAATATGTCAGCCTCTTCTCTGGGTTGTGTCAACGGCCTCCAACCAAGTTGCAATTCCTTGTAACATTTCCATCACAACAGGGTCTACATTCCCACATGCTCCACAATTCCTATTTCCTCTTTGCACCATCTTCACACCAGTCCTTTGTAGCTGCAGTTCAGATGCACATTCCGCCAACCCACAATAAAATTCTCAGGATAACATAATCTTCGGAATGAAATCTTCCTCTGATACCACTTGGTGCAATCACTGGTTAGGAGGGACCTCAAAAGAGACCAGTCAAAACCAGGCAGCAAGAGTAAACACAATGGAAACAAGAGGCTATGATGGAGATAGTGGAGAACTAAGTAAATTAGATTATGAAAATTGATTATAGATAACTGGTAACATCCAAGTTACAAGATTCATCTCACTTTCCTGCTACAAACATGCTTAATTATAGAACAAGTCACTCTTGGACCTCCAAGCCTAAGATCCATCTACTATGTTTTATCTGATTTCCATCTGACTGACTTCTAATGCTCAATTACAATGATTTATATGATCCAATAAGATCCGGTCGGTCCAAAAGGGATCAAATGCTGAAGAACAAGACCAAACATGTAAAACCAATAGGTCGGCCTTCGCCAAAGAGATTCCTTAAGAAAATCCAAAGGATGAAGTGTGGATCAAAGCAAAGGTCGACCACACACCAAAGAATATCAGAAACAATACACAGGGCTTCACAAGCTACGAAAGGTATCCGATAGATTCACCAATGCAAATAGGTCCAAACGGTTCTGGTGCTAGAAAATTATCTCGAAATCTAGAATCGATAACTTTCTGGAAAATGATCCAAATGCTATGCGGTTTAGGAATAAGGAATATGATCATGTCCTCAAGCAAAATCCAACTCCACAAGATTCAGTGAGCCAATGCAAGAAATTGCAGAATGAGATGCTGAAACTATAAAACATAAAACAAACAAAAAAGAAATATTTTTGGTTGATGCAAGATTGCCAAGAACCGGGGATGCTCTTGCATCACTTATAGAGGGGTTGTATACATACCTTCTTGCTACAAATTTTATTTAATTTTTACCACCTCTAAATTTGAAAGTTGTATATTCATTAAGGGTGTATCCTAACATTAAACTCAACTTTAGACCTTATTCCAGTCAGTTATAATCTCTACATCTTCCATTTGTCATCTCAGTTCATATTTGTTTATATAGAATTAACCCAAGTAACTTCTATATGCATAGATATGGAGCTCAAAACTTTCAAAACTCAAATTTGAAATTGAACTTTACAAACCTTTTTCTTACTAGCCATTATGCATTGACCTATTGTATATTTGTGTGAATTTTTCAGTCATATTTTAATAAAACCTAGGTAGAATCTAGATCAAGGAGAATTCACGACTCATCCATAAAGAGCATGATTGAAGCACTAGTGTTGCATCTGTTAGGCCCAATATAGAAAGCTAATGTACTGAGAGGGGAGGGGTGAATTAGTACTCCAAAAATTTTCTTTTGTAATAACCTTACTGTTATGCATAAACAGAATAGTGCAATAACATAAAATAAAACTATAATCAACAGATAACAATCATACATGATTCACTCCATAACACATATATTTTGGTCCCACAGAAACTCTTGGTTAGAGAGAAAAACTGCGATGGGGATGGCACCCACAACTTCACTACTGCAATAATAAAGAATGCTCGATTAGAGCTACATTTAGCTATTTCTGATAGCTTACCTTGTTAGGAGTATTAAGATCAGTTAGATCTACCTTACTAAAGGATTTTTACAACACTATATAAGTGTAGCACCTGGTTAAAGGATTTACAATTTATAGACTTGGTTAGAGTCTTTTACCCTGTTAAAGGTTTCTCTTACAACTTCAAAATATTACAATATATTCATTACAAATATCTGCAACTTTACATCTGAAATGTTAAAGCAGATTCTATGTGCTCTAAATAAGATTACCTAGCTTGTAGCATACCTCGGTAACCCATAATGAAACTCGGTAAACCCTTCTGTTTACTCTGTTCTTCGACTGTTCACTGATAACCTTCTTGGTGACCTCTCTGTGTCTCTATAATAGTCTTCCTTCATGCATACACACTGCTATCTCATTGCATCTCTTATCACATCATATCATGTCATATATCTAACCCCAGAATCATGCTGTATATATAGATCTCTTATAGTGGTGATCTGATTCATTGCTTCGATCTTACAAAAAGATTCTTCGAATGAATAACTTAACAAAATATCTCATAGGTTAGATTGGCCTTGTAATCATACATAATCTCATAGTGCAATTTCCAATGCAAAAACGGTTAGATGTGCCTTGATCTTGTAACACGTTTTCATGTGCATGTCCAGGTTCAATGTATCTAGTAAAATGTTTCACTCGGTGAATATCAACTCGGTGAGTTAACTTTACCACTCAGTAGCCATGAACCTTTACTCGGTAAACAGCTCGGTGAATACTGTGTTCTGTGACTGCTTTCTTCAGTAACCGACTAGATTGTTCATATCGACTTCTCTGTGTGTTCCAACTGCATGATTCGATAATAGTAACTGACTAGAATATATTATGACTTTGGATATGAAACTAATGGCAATTTGATAAGTAGTAACAATCTCCCCTTTAGACATTAGTTGAGATGTTTGACAAAAACTACTTACAAAGTCATAACTCAAAAAACTATATACTTGACAAAATGACTATACTTGACAATATATACAATAGTCAATAGTATATGCAGATATACTCCCCTTATCATTATCCTGTACATAATTCTGAATTTTGCATGTTCGGCTCAGTTCTATACTGTACTTGTGTGCTCTGAATGCTCTGTATATTCTGCTCGGTATACTCCCCTTGTATACAATACTCAAAATTGTCTTATCAAAACTGTACTACTCTCCAAGTGTAGAATTACTCCCCCTTTTTGACAAACATTAAAAACTTAATTTGCATCTAGAGGTGGTAACTGATAAAAAATAGTCTTATACTTGGTCCGAGCGTCAGTGAGGGCGACTGAGAGTGAGTCCTTGAGACTTTCCATTAATGAGTTCTGTGCTTGAATGTTAGATAAGAGTGATATCAAGCCATCAAGAGTGCTTTCCTCTTGGGTAGTTGATAAGCTTGTAGCTCGGTTAAGCTGCTCTTGGACTGATGAGAGATGAGGAAGGAATAATGTCTGAAGGGTCATTATATCCATCCTAATTTTATGCTCTTCATTCCTAAGTTCTAACTGTTGAGCCATGAGCTGTTGTAGCTTTTTGTAAAAAGTCTAAATTGAATTAGGCTTAGTGGTCAACTTGGATGAGAGATTGATGATCTCTTTCTCAATTGCATCAATTTTATTTTTGATGTCTTTAATAAATAAAGAAAATATACACAATTTATGGAATAAATAAAGAATGTACTTGAGTTGAGGGGTCAACTCAACAATGAATTTGACAAATTTTATCTTGCCAACAACAATTGATTTTTGGACTTCCTCTATCATTTTTGCTGTGAGCTCTTTATCCTTGAGCTTGCTGAGGTATTCAGATGCATCAACTCCAGATGTTTCAATCTGATTAAGGAGTTCATCCAACTGAATATGGATGGCTGCATCGGTTGACACTGTTGTTGATGGTAGCATTTCTGTGAGCAGTGTCCTAACCTTTTGAAGTACCTAATTCTTTTTTTGTATTGCCAGTTGTTTCTCCTGTTCGGCCTTTGCTTTGCATAGTTCATCGAATTCAGTGAGTGCTTGCCCTTTTAATTTGGAGATGTCGACATTGGGCAACACGATTGGTTTAGATAAGTCAAATTTAAAACCATGCTTTCTCACCTTTTTCTCTTTTCCTTTTATCTGGGGCACTAAGACAAGTGCTTGTTAGGCTTGTTGTCCCTCGGTAGGTTGCTCGGTAGATGCAACACTTTGCACTATTCCTGTAGTAGTTGCAGTGTCTTTGGATGGCTTGATGCTAGGGGTCTCTACTGTAATATTTGCTGTGCTTGTCTGTCCCTGAGACGATTGATCTTTTGTTGTGTCTGCTGTAGCTTCAGACTTGTTACCTGTATCTTCTGCAGCTTCAGATTTGTTACCTTCAGTAACTTGTTCAGTGTCCTTGGGGGCTTCGGTTGGTATTGTTGGCTTCACCGGTAGATAAGGCTGAACTTGTTCTAAGACCGATTCACTAGACACAAGTTTTGCATAAGTGGTGCCTTCAATCATTTCTTGCTCCAGTGTGGCTTCATCCATTACATCTTCATCAATTTGTATTGTGTCAACCGGGTCTGGACCTTACTCGGTGACATCTGGATCTTGCTCGGTGACATCAACAATTTCAATTTGAGATTGTTCACCGACATCCTTTTGTTTGAAGATCTCCTGCCACTTGGCCTTAGTCTCATTCTCCACATCAATATATAGCCCATTCATCAATTTTAAGGCTCTCTGTTTCACAAGAAATTTTGAATTGTATGTGGACAAATGCTTCTTGATTTCAGCTATGGACATGTCAGGAAATAAGTGGACAAGACTTCTTTCTCTTATATGTCTCTCTGAATCCATTGCATATTTCCATCTGTTATCAATATGTGAGTAGAGTTCACTTGGAAGTGACTTTGCTAGTTCCAATGGTGCTAACCGAAAATTTAGAAGTGTACATATGACAACTTCTTCAATCTATCATTTCTCATCATTGTTCCTAGACTCATACTTAACATATCTGAATCCTACAAATCCATCGTATTCCTTAAGATTGGCACAAAAGTTTTCAACACTGTGAATGTTTGCCTTTTTGCTCTTCACAATCTGGAATTTGTTAGCATCATCAGACTCTGTATCACTCGACTCTTTTGCCAAAATGAGTCTCCGAGTAGATTTCTTGTAAGTCTTTGTTACCTTAGGAGTGGCAACAGTCTTTTGTTTCTTGCTCGGTGATGCAGCTGATGCTTTGGTGTTGGGTCTCTTTGTTGGTGGAGTTGGCAGGGTTTTTGTGTTGTCCTGTTTCTTTCTTTTTAGAACTTTTCCCTTTGGCAACTCTGTGCTCAATGTTATTGCAGCCTCCTGTGATTTTGATTCTTCCTCGGTAATGGAAAGATTTCCTTTGACAGGTGTAGATGAGGATTCTTCTCTGAATTTCTCAGATAAAGCTTTTATCATCTTTGTAGCTTTCCTTGTAGCCTTAGGAACTACAATGCTCATTTTTACTTTCTCCTTTACCTCTTCATAGGTTCCATACCTTAGTTTAGTTGCATGCCTTGGCAATGATAGGTAGGCATCAATTTGTTGCTATGTGATATCATAATCAATTTCATAACCCATTGGTTGCAACGACTGAATCCTCAGTTCAACAACATTTACATAGCAGTAGTCAGTGTCGACTTCAAAACAAATATTGTCCTTGGATTTTTCAATCAGCTGTGGTGGGATCTTGTACCTATTGTGCATTTTCTCTTGGAATTTGCTAAAGTAATCATCCATGACATCATTAAAGTTATCTCCTAACTTATTGATGTAATCATTGATCTAATGGGTGATAGGTCGGTGTAGCTCCCATATTACTTTACCGACTGAGGGAAAGAACTTTTCAAAATAGAAAAACATATAGACAAGTAGTGAACCTAACTTGAGTGTGTTTGCCGAGTTGTTCTTCTTCAACTTCCTTATTGTGTTCAAGTACTCAAATAAGTTCTTTAGTAGTACTTCACACAAGTCTACTTTCATTCCCTTTACTATTTTGTAGGCCAAGTCCACTACAACACATGGTACACTATTTTCCCTTGCAGATTGGAAGAAACAGTAACCAATGATTGTGATTGCAAATTTCAGTTTAGCATCAGTGACATTATTCAATTTCAGTCCTCGGTAATTAGATTCTACTCCGGTTAGACTGATTAGCTCCTTTTGTGATATCATTTTCTATGCACGAGCATGATCGTAGATGGGATATCTGGTGATCAAGTGAATGACTTCCTTCGTGATCTTGAACGGTTGCTCTTGTAGCCACATGAAATCATCATGTACTCTGCTTAATACAAACTTAACCCATTGGGGTTTGAACACACAAGGATAGACTAGGGCTTTAGTTAACCCCTTGATTTTGATATGTTCAAATTTACTATCCAATTTACCGTCAGTGCACAATTCATCATATGTGTCACTAATCTCTACATGATCGAGTTCCTCAACATGACACTTGGTAAAGAATCTGACATCTTCTACCAATAAGACTGGATCCGGGATGAGTGAAAATGCAGTTTTATCATCTGGTTCTGAGGCGACTTTAGGAGTTAGGGAATACTTCAGAGATGGCTTCTCCACATTTTGGACAACTACAGGGTCTTGGATCTTGGGCACCATGGTAGATCTCGAGTAAAAATTCGATAGGTTATCCTTAGGGTTTACAAGTGACTTACTCTTCACACTTGGTAGACACTAGCAATTTGACTAGATCAGAAACTAGCTAAACAGTGTGAATAGATTGATGTAAATACCTTGAAAATTTTCTCTGAATGAAGTTTGGTCGCTTTGATTCGCTCTGCTCTGCTTCTCGAAAACTTGGGTGAATGAAAATGACTACGAAAACACTTTTAAGTACTCAAAAATACCTTATCGGGCTCCGTGCAAGTTAGGTCATGATATTAAATGCACTCAGTTCACCTTTTACCGATTTACTTCATTTTTTGTTTTCACCGAGTATCCAACTTTGCTTTGTTAACCGACTTGATAGGTTTCCTGTATACACCGACTTGACAAGTTTCCTGTATAGTATGCAAACTTTTCTAATTGCATCTTAACTATGCAGATTTTGAATTCTGTTCATAATAAAATAGGAACTATTATGATTTAACTTTTAAAGAATGCAGTCCCTTCTTACCTTTTCTTGATTAATTTGAAATAGGTGCACCTAACTCAGTAGGTAATGTGCTTTCTTCATCAGACATAATTTCTTTCTTTTTCCAAATCATCTTGAATTTTTCTTTTATCTCCTTAGTGTCTCTTCTCGGTTGATCTCTACAATCTCCAGCTAAATGTCTAGCTTTGTGACAATGAAAACATGCCATACCGGGATTTCTCCATGATCTCCGGTTGTTCATTCCAAACCTTATAAAACAGTTGGCACTTATATGTCCATATCTTCCACAACATTCGCACCATATCCTTGTATTGTAATCCCATGGTACTGCTGCATATTGTCGGTAAGAATCTGTGTGAGTTCGGTAACCTCCAGTGTTTGCTCGGTGTGGATACTTCATGTAGTTCTTTTGCTTAAACCAGAATCTCTCGGTACTATGTCCATATCTATTGCAGTTTTTACAAAACCCTTTGAATTTTTCCTTCTGATGGTTGTTAACAGACTTTGTCCTACATTGATTAGGTATGTGACCATATTTTTTGCAATTATAACAATATCCATTGGACTTAGAGATATTCGGTTGCTTACCTTTTCTGATCTGGCATATGTTGGCAGTATGACCTTGATTTCCACAGTAGTAGCAAATAGGCTTCTTCCTTTTGATGTTATTTCTTTTTTTAGCTTGTTTTGATGATTCTCCTCTCTCGGTAGTATTAATTCCTTTCTCGGTAGAGTCTTTTCCTTTATAACCGAGTCCTCCATCTTTGTAGAGTCTTCTTGTATTTAGTTGCTCATCCAACATCTTTGATGCTTCATAACTTTTCTCCAATGATTCTTTTGATTTCTTTTCTGTTTCGAGTTCACCAGTCAACCTTGATACTTCAAGTTTCAATGATTGATTTTCATCATTCTTCAGAATTGCTTCATGATGAGCATAACCTAGTTGATCTAACATATTTTTTTGAATGCCAGTTAACCTTATGATTTCATCATCCTTATCAGATACTAGAGCTTCAAGTTGTTGTTTCTCTCTTTGTAGATCTCTTGCTTTATCCTCAACTCTCCTTAATGCATCTAGATTTTCAGTCATTTGTGTACTAAAATGTTCATGTTCTCTTTTCATTGCTTTTAGTTGATCAGCTAATGCTTTGTTCTTTTCTTTCAACATTCCAATCATTTCTTCAATTTCTTCAGATATACTATTCTCAGATGATGTCTCGATTTGTTCCACTAGCTCTTGAGAATCCTGCAAGTCATCAGATAATCTTCTCCTTACTTTCAGAGATTTTTGCATTTGCCTCTACATGTCTGCAATCACTTGATTTACATTATCCATCTCTTCTTGAAGATGCACAATCCTCTGAGATTGTTTGTAGCTTTCCATTGCCAAGATCTTTCTCTTTAGGTGGTTAAACCCTTTTCCAAGATTCAAGCTTTGATACCAATTGTTAGGCCCAATATAGAAAGCTAATGTACTGAGAGGGGAGGGGTCAATCAGTACTCCAAAAATTTTCTTTTGTAATAACCTTACTGTTATGCATAAACAAAATAGTGCAGTAACATAAAATAAAACTATAATCAACAGATAACAATCATACATGATTCACTCCATAACACATATATTTTGGTCACGCAGAAACTCTTGGTTAGAGAGAAAAACTGTGGTGGGGATGGCACCCACAACTTCACTACTGCAATAATAAAGAATGCTCGATTAGAGCTACATTTAGCTATTTCTGATAGCTTACCCTGTTAGGAGTATTAAGATCAGTTAGATTTACCTTACTAAAGGATTTTTACAACACTATATAAGTGTAGCACCTGGTTAAAGGATTTACAATTTATAGACTTGGTTAGAGTCTTTTACCCTATTAAAGGTTTCTCTTACAACTTCAAAATATTACAATATATTCATTACAAATATCTGCAACTTTACATCCGAAATGTTAAAGCAGATTCTATGTGCTCTGAATAAGATTACCTAGCTTGTAGCATACCTCGGTAACCCATAATGAAACTCAGTAAACCCTTCTGTTTACTCTGTTCTTCGACTGTTCACTGATAACCTTCTTGGTGACCTCTCTGTGTCTCTGTAACAGTCTTCCTTCATGCATACACACTGCTATCTCATTGCATCTCTTATCACATCATATCATGTCATATATCTAACCTTAGAATCATGCTATATATATAGATCTCTTACAACGGTGATCTGATTCATTACTTCGATCTTACAAAAAGATTCTTCGAATGAATAACTTAACAAAATATCTCATAGGTTAGATTGGCCTTGTAATCATACATAATCTCATAGTGCAATTTCCAATGCAAAAATGGTTAGATGTGCCTTGATCTTGTAACACGTTTTCATGTGCATGTCCAGGTTCAATGTATCTAGTAAAATGTTTCACTCGATGAATATCAACTTGGTGAGTTAACTTTACCACTCGATAGCCATGAACCTTTACTCGATAAACAACTCGGTGAATATTGTGTTTTGTGACTGCTTTCTTCAATAACCGACTAGACTGTTCATATCGACTTCTCTGTGTGTACCGACTACATGATTCGGTAATACTAACCGACTAGAATATAGTATGACTTTGGATATGAAACTAATGGCAATTTGATAAGTGGTAACAGCATCATCTAGTTACTGTATCCAAGGAATACTATATGCTTGCATTTTGTATTTTATATGTGTTTATTGCCATTAAATGGATTCATCCAAGGACTTAGCTGAAGGAAAACAAATACTTACCTAGGAAGTTTTCAAATAATGTCTCAATGTCACCTCATTTTAGGCACATGTTTAGAAAGCTAATGTACATCTACAATAGCCATCAATTTTCTACCAACTAGGGCCCTCAATCAAAGATATGAACTTCTAGTCTCAATCAATCAAGTCAAAATGCCACAATTATTGTTAGCAAGAAAAGTGGGGACCATAGACCGAAATTCTAAGACCCAAGTACTCTCTATGAGTTACATGTGTATGCCAAACTCAATAGTAGAAGAGGGATCAAAGGTTAATGTATAATGTGGAACACATAATAGAATATCATATTAACACATATTAAATTACATTTCTGTACACCATATACACATAAATCAACTTCCATATATTCATGTAGATGTAGTGTTGTAAATCATATGACCAAACAATTTTAACTCTATTTTGGGCTCTTGTTTTAGCGTGCCTCTTCTTGGTTCATTTCTAGCCTATTTGTGCCTTATCACATGCTATTATTATTATCGTATACTAAGATTCAGACCAAATACTATTTTTATAGATAATTTAATATCATCTACACTATTTTGGTCTCATATCTTATAATGTTGAAATTTTGTACTTAGTAGGACTTGATCTCTAGGCAGCTCATTAAGAACCATTCAACTTCACCAACAAACCAAATGCCCATTGATTCATATATTTAAATTATGAGACAATCTATTTTTCAAAATTTAATAATATAGTTTTTGTGTCAATCTCAGTTGATCTATATTTTAGGAGTAATGGTTTACAAGAATGCATCTCTTATGAATATGAATGATCCACTTAACACTCATTTGATTTAGGTGATGCTTCTTAAGTAGGATGATCACTTGCCAGGAATTCTTGATGCTTCAACCTATCTAGCATCAGTTAGATGTAATCATTTCTAAAAAGATAATTCATAATCATGGAAGATAGGTTCTTATAAATCACTACATATAAGATATGGGCCAATGAAGAATAAAATTCATGTGCATAGAATATGCTAGGATTTCACCTTATAGAGGAGTAGTACACATACCTTCTTGCTAGACAAATTATTCATTTGTTACCACCTCTAAAATTGAAAGTTACATATCCGGTAATGGCATACTCTCACATTAAAATCAAATTTAAACATTATCCAATTGGTTCTAATCTCTACATCTTCCATTTATTATCTTGGTTCATATTTGTGGGTATGGAATTAACCTAGTCACTTTCATGTGCATAGATATACAACTCAAACTTTCAAAACTCAAGTTTCAAAGAGAACCTTACCAATCTTTTTGTTACTAGCCATTGTCCATTGATCTATTGTACATTTGTGCGAATTTTTATGTCATGATCTATTTAAGAACATCAATTCTCCATTTGAGATCATGAAAGAAAACCTAGGTAGAATCTAGATCAAAGAGAATTCATGACTCATACATAAAGAGCATAAGTAAAGAATTAGTGTTGTATCATTTAGTTACATCATCCAGGCATACTATATGCTTTTATTTTATATTTTATATGTGTTCATTTTAATTAAATAGATTCGTCCAAGGGCTTGACTGAAGCAAAGGAATCCTTTGTTTAATACTATCAGAAGTTGAGAGGTGGGGGGGTTGAATTAACATATACCGACAAGTGGCGTGTGTTGGATCTTGGTCTTAATGGAATCCTTGGTGAATATAATTGTTTGGTTACTTGATTTAGGTCCATGCTATGTAATGTAAATCATAATATTGGTCTGGTGGTATCATGTGATGTAATTTTTGTAATTATGGGTTTATGGGTTTAGGGTTTAGCCGACCTTGTCAATAAGGTTGATGATCTATATTAATAGGTGACTTATTCATGTAATATGGGATGCGATGGTTATGGTTGGTTCATTTTGCATTATCAGAGAAATAATTAAGTGCAAATAAATTCATATCATTAAGGTGAAGGTTGGAAAGGTTTTGTATTGCAGAGAAGACATTAGTGCTTAACCGAAACTGTATCAGGCATTTGTAGACACTACTTTCACAGTTCATTATTTTCTGGATTGTAGTCTGATGATTTTGTAAGTTAACGAGACTTCCCTTTGTGATGAGCAGTGCACTCTAGGTTGTTGGCCTTTTTGCGTGTGCAGACCCCATTGTAATTATTCACAATACTACTACAAAGTATTCATCTGATTGTGGGTAGGGTTTCCCATCGTGGTTTTTCCCTTTTTGGGTTTTCCACGTCAAAATATTGGTGTTATGTGTGTTTTGCTTTCATGTTATATTCTTCATTGAGTTGTGCTTCGGTATAAGGTTTATAATTGAATTAATTGTTGTTATTGTTAGTAAACTGATTCACCCCCCTCTCAATTTACTACTGATATTAGTGCATTCCAACAATTGGTATCAGAGCAAGGTCCTCTCTATAGAAGCTTAAATGCTTGAGGAGATCCGATGGCAACTACATCTAGTTCCACATTCAATCGTTACTAGAAGGAGAGTCCAAGATTTGATGGTACAAATTACAAGATATGGAAGGAGTGAATGAAGATTGATCTCAGATGTCTTTGTGAGGCCTCACCTCGACTCAGTCTGACATTCAGTGGATTTTATATTTTAGACTATTATGGATACTTTATTTTGATGCATTTTGAGACTTAGAACTTATATGATTTCAGGATTTGGATAACATTGCTATGATTTGATGATTTACTTACATGCTTTATGAGATAGAACTCTACATGATTATTAGATAGAATGATATTGCAATGATAGATGTCGTTATTGAATTTGCAGGACTTTACTCTGAATATAGAACTATGGTGTATGTTTAGTTTTTGTGAATTGGGATGAAATTTGCTTATGTGAATTTGCTTGATAAAGATGTATTCAATCTGTGCAGATGAAAATTGTATGCAAGTAATGATGTGTATTGTTATATTATTGAATTATATTATATTTGGATATTTGGAAGTACTAATGTGTAAATTGAGATGCGCAGGAAATTTACCATGTGACCATGGAAAATTATGGAGAATCAAACCTAGACTTATGTATGTTCGTAAGCCAGGGTTTGTCTATTTGGACAGACAACACCCCGTTTGTGTTGTATTTTATTCGTATCAGTATATGCTGCATGAGTGTTAAATGTTAATTAAATTTATTGTGTAAAAACCTCAAGAGACAATTTCATGTTTTATTTTTGTAAAAGTGTTTTATTTGTGTCACTTGACACGTGTGTATTTAAATTTAAATGTTTTATTTTGTCTCTTGGTGGGAAAGTGTTTAATTATAGTTTTCTTAATAAATTAATGTGTTGTCATAAATACTTTGGGAATATAATATTTGGAGTGGTCAACTTATGTTTGACCCGAAAATAAACTTCAGAGGGGTTTAAAATGGGTTAAATGAACACTTAGGGGTAGTTTAATAGGGTTTCCTAAAGCCCATAAGGTATACCTAGGGATTAGGGGTAATTTTAGGCAAGTTTCTACTTTATAATGATCTTTTTAACGCTTTAAAAATTGGCTTTTCTGAGTTGAGCGAAAATTGAAAATTGAAGTTAAATCAAATCAAGATTTTTCTTTTTGGAAGGAGAGTCTTTTTGCATTTTGCTTTCTTTCTTCTTTTTGGTTTTTTTTAGAATCCTGTGAGAACTCAGAGAGTGAGCTTCTTAAGGAAGATTTTTGGGAATAGCAGGGTAATCACCCACTCTCCATTTTTGGAGACAGAAGAAAATTTGGAAAGAAAATAATGTCATGGAATAGAGAAATTGAATAAGGGTAGAAGGAAAAAGATTTGTGGATTGGGCAGCTCTTCATCAGATATCATAATAACCTTTGGGCAGATTAAGGTTGGTTTCAATTATTATTTGTAATGTCTTCTTCTTGTTTATGTCTGGAAGTTGTTTGTATAAGAATCTGTGTTCTTGAAAGTTTATGTTTGAAAATCTCTTGGTATTTTTGCTTTATGAAAATGTTGTGTTTTGGGAGTTTTCTCAAGATCTCTTACTCTTGGGAGAGAAGAGGATCTTGAGGGTGGTAGCAGTGACAGCCCTCGAGTGAGAGACTCTCTTTTGAGAGCGATCACAAGGGATCTTTGTGTGACCCTTGCTGCATGGCCTGTTTGTGCAATGGGGGTCATAAGGAGGGATATAAGGCTAGAATGCCTTTGGGGGGCATAAGGAATAAGGGGTTGAGATTCTTGATATTTTTATTGTGCCATGAGGTGGCTTCTTGTTTATTTCATACTTGCAGTTCTCCTCAGGGTATTGGTCCACTACCACCCTTTGAAAATGTTCATCACCAGAGTGTGGTGCTATGAAAGCCAAGTTGGGAATGTGTCTGAAAAGAATCTGTATGCATTGCTTTCTATGTGTTTGCCTATTTGTAACCCATCTAGGATTTGGTTCTCCGAGCTCAGGGGTGGCTACCAGTTAGCCTAGGCTGGAGGTGAGCACTTCGTGGTCATATTTGTGTTTTCTATTATGCAGGAAAATCAGAGGAAAGAGAATAGAAACCATGAAAGAGATATAGAAGATTGTTATTGAAGATACTTGAATTCAGTTGCAGATGTTTGTTTAAAGTTGTTATAGAAATATGTCTCATTCATAGAAAAGAGAAGCAAGTTGTATTTTGTGAAAGTAGACTTGAAGTTTTATTGTTGTGACTATTCAGAGAAAACATTCTGTAAATTGGTAGAATATTTTAGAGGTGTTTTAAAAAAGAAAAGCTTGTTATTTCTACTTCTGGTTTATTTGAAAAAGAAAAGTTAATTTGTGTTGCATGCAAAAGCTTCTTGTATTTTGGAAAGAAATAAAAGAATTGTTTTCATTTAGATTTTACCTATATTTTTACTTGAGGCAAAATAGAAGTTTATTTATGCTGAAAGATTTTAAGTATTTTAAATGGAAAAAGTTGTTTTATGTGAATAATTTATTAGAAGGAAAAAAAATCAATGAATTTCTTTATTTCCAGAAAAAATATAATGTATCTTTGAATAGTATTCTAAATTGTATTTTAGTTAGCATTGATTTAAAAGCTTATTAATTATATATATATATATATATATATATATATATATATATATATATATATATATATATCTGATTTAACTTAATGCTTTTCCCTTTAATTATTTTAGTTTAAAATTTTTGCATGAAAATTCTCTTTAAAAAAAAAAAAATATAAATTTATATTGAAATAAATTTCATCTTTTAACTATGATTATTAAATTTAAGTAAATATAAATATATATTTATATATATATATATATTTATATATTATATTTAAAAAAAAAAAAAAAATTTAAAAAAATTTGTTTTGGGTCCTCGCGGGACTCCACTGTGTGTACGCACAGTGGAGGGCCGCGCGACGCCCACTGTGTGCACACACAGTGGAGCTGCTTTCGGCTCCCACTATGTGGGCACACAGTGGACGGCCACGGCCGCCACTGTGTGGCCACACAGTGGGGAGCCGCTAGCGGCACCCACTGTGTGGGCACACAGTGGTGCCGCGGTGCCCACTGTGCGCTCACACAGTGGCGCACGGCCAACCCGCCTCCATTTCCTCCCGTGACCTGCAATAAAGAAATTCATGGCCGCCTTTGGGGTCTTCGGCCCAGCAAGAATTTTGACTGTTAAAAAAAATATATGGGTTAAACCCTAGCCCGGATGGGGCTAGGGTAATTCGATTTTAAAAATAAAAATATTAATTAGTTTAGATATTTTATAAGTGAGAAAATTAGAACCCTAATTAGGGTTGGGGGGAAAAATGGATTAAATTTAGGAGGTTAAAATGGTTTTTGAATTAGAATTAAAATATTTAACATATAAGTAATATATATATATATATATATGTATCCATATATATATATATGGGTATATATATATGTATATATATGAATTTTGATCATAATTTTGGGTAAGTATTTATATTATAAATATATATATATATGTATATACAAATATGTATATATATATATATATTTATATAACCCTGATTTTTATTTGGAATAAATAATAAAGAGAAATTTATAAAATGGTTGTTTAAACTATATAGTCATATTGGAGATTAAATTAATTTTTTTCTCTCCCATATCCTTTAGCTTGATTGATTTAATAAACTTAATGACTGAGTATCTCTTGGAGATAAAATTAAAACGGTTAGTTTTCCGCAATTAAAATTAAACAATTTATCGATGCTTAGTTCGTATCAGAATTAGCTCGAATTTAATAATGGAAATTTCATTAACGCTTGTCGTGAGAGTGAACTTGTTAATTAATTTAGTATGTTTTAAAAAAAAAATTTGTTCCGTTTTTGCCCTAAATTTTGGGCATGACAGTCTTGGAGCTGAAGTTTTGGAGATAGTGGAGAAAGGGTATATACCTCATGATCCTAATTTTGGTACATCGACACTTGTTGATGAACAAAAGAGAGCTGAAAATGATGTAAGATCAAAAGAAGCATTGTTGTGCATCCTATATGATGAAAATCTATTGAATGTCATAGAGTCGGAGAATGCTAAGTTGATTTGGACAATGATTGAAACTCTTAATGAAGGTGACCAGGCTATGAAGATTGCAAAACTTGAAGGTTTCCAGGTAAGATATGAAACTTTAAAGATGGAAGAAGATGAGAAGATAAGTTCTTTCATGGATAGAGTCAATGATATTGTCATGGGTATCAAATGTTGTGGTGGATCTATCATGAAATGAGATATTGTCAAAAGTTCTAAGAGTTCTACCTCCAGCTTATAAAATGAAGGCTACTGCTATCAATGAACTCCAGACAATGTCAAGTACCCCTGTGACCAGAGATATACTACTTGGCAAATTGACTGCTTTTGAACTTGAATTTAACTTGGAGATCGAAGTTTTGCTAAAACTAAGTCTGCATTCGATAAATAAAATATAGATTGGAAAGAGATGTATGCTAAGGATATGGAGGAAATTGAGAAAGAAGAAATAGAGCTGGAAGAGCTGGAAACCCTGTTTCCTAGAAGAATTTCTAAAGGACCAGCTGGAAGTAAGTGTGAAGGAAAAATCCCTTTTAAATGTTTTTCATGCAATAAGATTGGTCATTTTGCATCTAGATGTCCTGAGAGAGCTGCTAGTAATCATGAAACATTTATGAGGAATTATAAGCCTAATCTTGAATATCAGAGTAGACCTAGATTCAGAAGGAATAAGGATAAATCATGTTATTATGCTGGTGATGATGATGGTATTTTTTATGATGATGATGATGATGATGAACGTGTGAGTGGATCCGATAGTGGTGCTTCATCTAGAAAATATTGGGTCTTTATTGATATCAAGGATGATTCTTCAGAATCTGTCATTGAAGAAACACATATTGAGGAAAAGGCCTTGACTACTAAAACTAAAGAAATGGATGAATGTGTTATACACAGTGGTTTCTTGCATCACATGACTGGTGACAGAAGAAATTTCTTATCACTACAATAATTTGATGGTGGATTGGTCAGATTTGGAGACAACAAGGCATGTAGGATCAAAGGGAAAGGAACAATATCATTGGATGGTAAGACTAATACTGATAGTGTTTATTATGTTGAAGGCTTAAAGAATAATCTTTTAAGTGTAGGTCAGATGGTGGATATAAGTTTTCATTTGCAATTCTAGGATGGAAAATGCAAGATGATTAATAAATATGGATTTGAGATTGCTTCCGGAACTTAGACCAATGGTAATATCTATCATTTGAACTCTGGTGAGAAGGCTTGCTTGATTACTTAGATTGATGAAAGTTGGTTATGGCATAATAGAATACGTCATGTTAATTTTGATTGCATAGTAAAGATCAGTTCAATATCAACTGTCAAAGATTTTCCCAAGATTTTTAAACCTCATAATATGGTATGTAGAGAATCTCAAATGGGTAAGCAAGTTAGAACTTCTTTAATAAGTGTACATGATAAATCTAATGAAATTCTTGATCTTATTCATACTGATTTGTGTGGATCGACAAGGACTAAAAGATTTCAAGGTGCATAGATATTTTATGTTACTTATTTATGACTATTCTAGAATGATTTGGGTGGCATTTTTGAAAGAGAAATCTGAATCTTTTGAGAAATTCAATATATCTAAGGCTATGGTCAAGACTGAGATAGGGCAGAAGATAAAGTGCTTAAGATCAGATCATGGTGGTGAGTTTACATCTAGCGAATTTAACAACTTTTTCCAAAGGAATAGTATTAGGAGACAACTTTTTGAACCTAGAACCCCACAATAGAACGAATTGGTGGAAATGATGAACATAACAATTTTGGATGTTGCAAGGACTATGATGACTGAAGCTAATTACCTGATACCTATTGGAGAGAGGCTATTAATACCACTGTATACACTCTCAATAGAGTACACATAAAATGTGATACCGGTAAGACTCCTTATGAATTATGGTTTGGTCATACTCCTACTTGTTAGATGTTTCAGAATTTTTGGAAGCAAATGTTACATTAGAAGAGATGATGCATTAGGAAAGTTTGATCCTAGAAGTGATGAAGGAATATTTTTGGGTTATTCTACTAAGAGCAAAGCATATAGATGTTATAACAAAAAAATGAATAGGATATTGGAAAACATAAATGTCAAGGTGGATGAACATGACATAAATCAGATCAGAGCATATGATTATGGACCGAAAGATGAATTTATTAGACCTAAACTAGTAATGCAAGAATTAGTTCAGAATAGTGAACCTGTGACATCGGTAGCATAAAAAAATTCAACAATGACAGTGGAACAACAGAATGAGTTGGCAAATCAAGAAAATTGAAAGACTCCCGGGTATGTAAAGCTAAATGATTTTGAAGATCAGATCTTTGGTGATTATTGCAAGGTGTGCGCCCTTAGTTTCCTTGTTTTGTGCACCGCAGTACTTAGATTTATGGCATGGTATTCATTCTTTCTTGGGAAGAAGTTGGTTTCATGGCTTAGTAAGAAACAATCATGCACTTCATTGTCTACAGCTAGAGTAGAATATGTTGCAGCTGCTACCAATTGTACTCAGATTTTATGGATGAAATAGATGATAAAGGATATAAGGGTAAGTTATGATGAGCCTATTGTTATTCACTATGATAATACGACTATTATTGATATGTCAAAGAATTTGGTATTTCATTCCAAATCAAAACACATTTCTATAAGGTATAATTTCTTGAAGGAAAAGGTTGAAGAAAAGGAAGTTAGATTGGTTTATGTGCCTACTAAGGAACAATTTACATATATTCTAATGAAACCATTGCCTAAAAACACTTTTTAATATCTCAAAGATCGGTTGGGGGTTACCTGTTAGGTCCCGGAGGCAATTGAGAGGGGGGGGGGTGAATCAGTTGTCCAATAAATACAAACCCAAACTAACTCAACTAAACTTAATGCTTAATGCCGGTAAACCAAAATTTAATGCTAGTAAACAGTTTAACGGTTAATTACAGTACCAGTAAAGTTTAATGCATGAAACAGAAAGACAAATAACATACACTACACATAACATAGTTATTTGTACATGGAAACCCTGTAAGGGGAAAAACTATGATGGGAAACCTTACCCACAATCAGATGATACTATTGTAGATAGTATGTGTGTACAAATGGGGTCTGCACATGCAAAAAGGCCAACTGCCTAGAGCTCACTGCTCAATCACAAAATGGGAGTCACACTAACTACAATTGGATGGTTAAATTCAATGATAATGTACTGCTCACAATAGCATCTTCATATGTTGGATTCACCACTGGTTAAGTTATAATTTTCCTTCTTCAAACCTTCCTTCAATATTGAATGATGTCTGCGTGTATAGATCTTCTTATATTCGTATATACCTTAGTACAATCCTTTTCCACACTCTACCACACAATCTCATAAATGAGATCTTACATATATACCAAAACCTAAGACCAAATGAGTAGGGTGGCTCACTAAGATATTACAATAAAATCAATTACAAATGAATCAATATGCGATGCATGATGTCAGCTCAATGCATTTACAGTAACAATAAATCATCTTCATGACGTGTCGTGCTGATCTAGAATAGATATGCTTGCTGGTCCATAACCTAGACCTATTTGCCGGTAACAACAAATATGAAAACACAATTATACCAATGAACAAAACCAAGTGTCCAAACGATGTCTTTGACATAACCAAGTAATTTCCAAGTTATTCCAAGTGTTGATGAACAATATAACATGTCGGTGAACCAGATATTGGTGACTGTGCATAAGTCACTGAACATGTCGGTGAACATAACCAAAGATCTCCAAGTGTTGATAAGTGTTGACAAGTGTTGACATCAATGAAAAAACCATATCAATATATCCAAAATACCAACAATCTCCCCCTTTGGCATTGATGGCAACACAAGATGGAAAAACCATCAAAGTGTCAAAATAGAAATGCCAAAAACCAAAAACCAACAATCTCCCAAAGAGATCATTAACCAGAAATCAAAATACATAATATCTCTCCCCCAAGGAATAATCTCTCAAAAGATAAAGTGTTTTTCCATAGATATCTCTCCCCTTTGACAAAAAATGCCAAAGCAATACAAAACCAAATTCAATCAGTTCAAAGAACTTATCACAAAATACCAACTTATCAATTTATCCAACTACTCCCCCTGAGAAGTAGCTCTTCTCATCAAAGCCAGAAAAAAAGATTTCTATGTTAATTCTGTCGATTGATGACAATCATCAACTGTCTAAGTTTCTACCAGTGAGGGTATAACTCCAAGCTGCTCTCTTAGATATTCAAAAGTTTCCTTAGGCAAAGGCTTAGTAAAGATATATGCAATCTACTCTTTAGTATTCACATAAACCAATTTCACTTCTTTTGCTTCAATATTCTCTTTTAGAAAATTGAATTTGATAGAAACATGTTTAGTTTTAGAGTGAAATACTAGATTCTTTGATATATCAATTGCTACCATATTATCATAGTAAATTGTTATAGGTTCCTTGCATTTTACCTTTATGTCCTTCAACATTTTCTTAATCCATAATACCTGTGTACAGTTAGTTGCTGCTGCAACATATTCTGATTCTATTGTTGATAAAGATGTACAACTTTGTTTCTTGCTCAACCAAGAGATTAATCTGCTGCCAAGAAAAAATGCTCCACCAGTGGTTCTTTTTCTGTCATCTACATCTCCTTCCCAATTTGCATCTGTGTATGCACATAAATCAAATTTTTCATCTCTAGGATACCATAAACCAAGATTTGTAGTTCCTTGTAGATACTGGAAAATCCTTTTCACTACTGATTCATGATTTTCTTTAGGATACTCTGAAATCTTGAAACAATACATACTGCATTCATAATATCAGGTCTTGTTTGTGTCAAATACAATAAACCTCCTATCATAGACTTGTACCTAGTCAGATTAACAGGTGTTGATTCATCCTTCAATAATAGTTTATCAGTTGTAGTCATAGGTGTGCTTATCAGTTTAGAGTTTTCCATGCCAAATTTCTTTAGTAATTCCTTCAAGTACTTTGATTGATTTATGAATATACCTTTACCAGTCTGTGAGATCTGCAATCCTAAAAAAAAATTTATCTCCCCAATCATAGACATTTCAAATTCTTCCTGCATCTTTTTAGAAAAGTCTTTACACAATCCATATTCTCCTCCAAAGATTATATCATAAAAAAAAAACTTCAATAACCAAGATGTCATCATTAGTTACTTTGTAATATAGATTGTTGTCAACATTACCTTTAGTGAAACCAATCTTCAAAAGATATTTGTCCAATCTAGCATACCAAGCTCTAGGAGCTTGCTTCAATCCATATAAAGCTTTACTTAACCTGCAAACCATATCTTTGTCATCTATCAAAGAAAATCCATTAGGTTGTTCAATTTAAACTTCTTCTTCCAGATCACCATTCAGAAATGCACATTTAACATCCATTTGATATACTTTATAGTTCTTGTGTGCTGCAAAAGCTAAGAATAATCTGACTCCCTCAATTCTAGCTACTGGTGCAAAGGTTTCATTATAATCAATTCCTTCCTTCTGTGAATAACCCTTACACACTAATCTTGCTTTATTTCTAATTACCTTACCATTTTCATTAAGTTTATTTCTGAATACCGATTTAGTTCCAATTACATTTTTGTCTTTAGGCTGGAGAACTAATGTCCATGTGTTATTCTTTTCAATTTGTTCCAATTCATTTTCCATAGCTTTAATCAAGTGTTTATCTTCACATGACTCATTAATTGATGCTGGTTCAATTTGAGAAATAAGACATACCTCTTCATTTCCAGTCTTCCTCTAGCCATAACTCCTTGATACTTGTTCCCAATTATATGATTTTCAGAGTGATTCAATCTTACATACCGAGGTGTTTTTACTTCTTGTTGTTTTTTAGTCACTATGGAATTCTCAGATGATGTTGGTGTGACGAGATCAACATTTTGTACTGGTGTGCTTATAGTAGGTTCATTTGTGATTATGTCAACTATCGGTTCAGAGTTTATAGACCTTCTAAACTGTTCATCAATCTTCACATTTGTACTCTCAATGATTTTCTGCAATCTCTTATTAAAACATCTATATGCCTTGCTTTTAGATGAATAACCAAGAAATATTCCTTCATCACTTCTAGGATCAATTTTTCCAATATACTCATCTCTTCTAATATAGCATTTACTTCCAAATATTCTGAAATATTTAAGAGTAGGAGTTTTACCAAACCATAGTTCATGAGGGGTCTTACCGGTTTCACCTTTGATGTAAACTTTGTTGAATGTATAAATAGTTGTATTGACTGCTTCTCTCCAATACAGATGAGGTAGGTTTGCTTATGATATCATGCTTCTAGCTTCATCCAAAATAGTTATGTTCTTTCTTTCCACAACTCCATTCTGCTAGGGTGTCTGAGGTGTTGATAACTATCTTTTAATTCCATTCACTTCACAGAATGTATTAAATTCCTTAGATGTGAATTCACCTCCTTGATCTGATCTCAAACATTTGATTTTCTTACCAGTCTCATTCTCTACCATCACCTTGAATAATTTGAATTTCCCAAAAGCTTCTGATTTCTCCCTGAGAAAAGTAACCCAACACATTCTAGAATAGTCATCAATGATTAGCATAAAATATCTATTTCCTTGTAAACTTCTAATGTCTGGACCACATAAATCAGTATGAATTAAGTCAAGAACATTATTGGATTTCTCTGGTATACTCTTAAAAGTTTCTCTAACTTGTTTTCCAAATTGACATTCCTTACATACCGGATTGTGAGGTTTAACAATCTTAGGTAAATCTCTTACAGCCTTAATTATACTGATCTTCACAATGCAATCAAAGTTTACATGACACAGTCTCTTATGCCATAGCCAACTTTCATCAATATGTGCAATCAAGCATGCCTTTTCATTGTTATTCAAATGAAAGATATTAAATCTAGTCTGATTACCAATTGCAATTTCCAAACCAGTTCTATTCATGATTTTACATTTACCATTCTTGAATTGTAAATGAAATCCTTTTTCAACTAATTGACCAACACTCAAAAGATTATGCTTACCTTCAACATAGTAAACATTATCAGTATTATGCTTACCATCAAAAGATAGAGTGCCTTTTCCTCTGATCAAACAAGCTTTGTCATCTCCAAACCTTACTAGACCTCCATTGTATTCCTGAAAGGTTAAGAATTTACTCTTATCACCAGTCATATGATGTGAACATCCAGAATCAATAATCCATTCATCTTTATCTTTAATTTTAGCTGCCAGGGCCTGCTCTACTGATTGAATAGTAGGTGTCAGTTGATCTTTTGTTATAGCAACAAAATCCCATCCATTGTTTGTTGGTTCCTCATCAGAATCATCAATGACTCCTTCATCAGCATAGTAACATGATTTGTCTCTATTCTTCTTAAATCTGTACCTTTGATATTCAGGGTTAGGCTTATATGTCCTTTTAGTTTCTTCTTTTAATCTTGAATGTCTATCAGGACACCTAGAAGCCATATGACCAAAATTATTGCAGTTAAAACATTTAAATGGTGCTTTACCTTCATACTTACTTCCAACTGGACCTTTAGGCATTTTCCTTGCAAATAGTGCTTCAAGCTCTTCCAGTTCTTCATTCTCCTTTCTAATTTCTTCAAGTTCTCTTGCATAAAAGGCTTTCCAATCAGATTTCTTAGATGATTATGATGATGCTATAGATGATGATGATTCTTTGAAAGCTAAATCTATCTTAATAGTAGCAACAAGACCAAATTCCTCAAGTTCAAAAGCTGAAAGTTTTCCAACCAAAGTGTCTCTAGATACTGATGTATTAGGCATTATTCTGAATTCATTAATAGCAGTTACTTTCATTTTATATGCCAGTGGCAATGCCCTTAAAATTGTAGAAACAATTTCATCTTCACTTAAGGTTCCTCCACAAAATTATATACCCAAAACAATTTCATTTACTCTTTTCATAAAAGCATAAATTCTTTCATCTTCTTCCATTTTTAGATTTTCATACCTGATCTGGAAGCATTCCAGTTTTGCAGTTTTGACTGTGGTATCACCTTCATTCAATGTTTCCAATTTATCCCAAATAGCTTTAGCAGTAGATTTGTCTGATAATCCCATGATTTTTTGATCAGACAATGAGCTCAAAAGTGCTTCTCTTGCTTTGCAATCATTTTCCTCATCTTTAGCCAAGGTTGATGGAATAGGTTGACCTTGAGTAGGAACAACATAGCCATTCTTTGTAACATCCCAAATGTCCTTTCCAATGCAATTCAGATGTGTCTCCATCCTGATTTTCCATATGCCATAGTTGGTTCCATCAAGCTTCAGACTGTTCTTCCTGAAATAGTTAGAAGACATTGGATCTCCTCAAGCTGTTAGACTTTTGCAAAATGAGGACTAGGCTCTAATACCAATTGTTAGGTCCCGGAGGCAACTGAGAGGGAGGGGGTGAATTAGTTGTCCAATAAATACAAACCAAAACTAACTTAACCAAACTTAATTCTTAATGCCGACAAACCAAACTTTAATACTGGTAGATAGTTTAACAGTTAATTGCAGTACTGGTAAAGTTTAATGCATGAAACAAAAAGACAAATAACATACACAACACAACACAATTATTTGTACGTGGAAACCCTGTAAGGGGAAAAACCACAGTGGGAAACCTTATCCACAATCAGATGATACTACTATAGATAGTATGTGTGTACAAATGGGGTTTGCACATGTAAAAAGGCCAACTGCCTAGAGCTCACTGCTCAATCACAAAATGGGAGTCACACTGACTACAATTGGATCGTTAAATCCAATAATAATGTACTACTCAGAATATCATCTTCATATGCTGTATTAGTACTGGTAAAGCTCTAATTTTCCTTCTTCAAACCTTCCTCCAATCTTTAATGATGTCTACGTGTATAGCTCTACTTATATTCACATATACCTTATTACAATCCTTTTCTACACTCTACCACACAATCTCATAAATGAGATCTTACATATATACCAAAACCTAAGACCAAATGAGTAGGGCGGCTCACTAAGATATTACAATAAAATCAATTACAAATGAATCAATATGTCATGCATGATGTCAGCTCAATACATTTACAATAACAATAAATCATCTTCATGACGTGTCATGCTGATCTAGAATAGATATGCTTGCCGGTCCATAACCTAGACCTATTTGCTGGTAACAACAAATATGAAAACCCGATTAGACCAATGAACAAATCACCAAAACCAAGTTTCCAAATGATGTCTTCTACATAACCAAGTAATCTCCAAGTCATTCCAAATGTCGGTGAACAATATAACCTATCGGTGAACCAAATACCGGTGACTATGCATAAGTCACCAAACATGTCGGTGAACATAACCAAAGATCTCCAAGTGTTGATAAGTGTTGACAAGTGTTGACATCAATGACAAAACCATATCCATATATCCAAAATACCAACATTACCAACCCTCCAGAAGAGACTTAGAGATGCAGGGATGCAACAATCCGGTGAGCTTATCATATGTACTTTTTAGATCCAGGTTGATGAAGATGATGCTACTAGTTAGGGGGAGTAGTTAGTTGTTTGGTTCAGTAGTCTTGGTTTAGTATCCATCCCTTGTCATTGATATCAAAGGGGGAGAAGGTATTCATTTGAAAACTGCTATATCTTTTGATGGTTTTGGAGATTGTTGGTATTCCTTGGCACTTGGATGTTTTCCACATTCAGTGTTGCCATCAATGCCAAATAGGGAGCTTGTTGGAAATATGTTGGATTTGGTTAAGTATTGTCATTGATGTCAACAATGTATCCCAGTTGGAGACTATCCCGGTTGGATATATCCTGATTAGTCTTGGTGATCATTCTGATCTGGTATGATCAAATCTCTAGAATCCATTTTGGATGCTTATTCTGATGGTTATATGCTTGCTATATTTTGGTGGTTTCATGATTTGGTTATCACTTTTAGTATTTCCAATTACCATTTGGTCTATGCCTTTACTGGCTGGCTTTTGGCTTTATAGTCTTCTGACATTCTTGGTTAGCTTTACCGATATGTTGTTTTGGTGACTTGGTCAGTGGATTTTGGGTCTGGCTTATGGAATCGATTTCCTTCATTATGTTGGTGCTTCTTGATCATATTCTGAATGTTTGGTGACTTTTCTATTATGGTGGTCCTATTTAGATCCGGTTAAAATTTCACTGAGGATTTCTATCGGCAAGTGAAGCATGTTTGACCTTGGTCTTAGTAGAATCCTCGATGGATATAATTGTTTGGTTACTTGATTTAGGTCCATGCTATGTAATATAAATCATAATATTGGTTTGGTGGTATCATGTGATGTAATTTTTGTAATTATGGGTTTTTGGGTTTAGGGTTTAGCAGACCTTGTCAATAAGGTTGATGATCTATATTTATAGGTGACTTATTCATGTAATATGGGATGTGATGGTTATGGTTGGTTAAGTCTGCATTATAAAAAAAATAATTAACTGTGAATAAAGTCATATCATTCAGGTGAAGGTTGGAAAGGTTTTGTATTGCAGAGTAGACATCGGTGCTTAACTGAAACTATATCAGGCATTTGTAGATGCTACTTTCATAGTTCATTGTTTTTTGGATTGTAGTTCGATGATTTTGTAAGTCAGTGAGACTTACCTCTATGATGAGAAATACACTCTAGGGTATTGGCCTTTCTATATATGCAGACCCCATTGCAATTATTCACAATACTATTGCAAAGTATTCATCTGATTGTGGGTAGGGTTTCCACCGTGGTTTTTCCCTTTCTGATTTTTCCATGTCAAAATATTGGTATTATGTGTGTTGTTCTTGCATGATATATTCTTCATTGAGTTGTGCTCTGGTATAAGGTTTATAATTGAATTAATTTCTGATATTTTTAGTAAACTAATTCATCACCCCCCTCTCAGTTTACTGTCGGTATCAATGCATTCCAACAAAAAGCATTTGTCAAAATGAAAATAATAGTTCACAATTTATACTCATATGTCTTCTCTACACAACCACTGAACCTTAGATATATTTCACACTTCCTTCATATCATAATAGAACACTATTCTTCATTCATCATCATCATATATCTTATATCAAGCATAACCGATCTACCTAATATTTACCAGTCACATCAAAATAAAATTTGCTAGGTCAATCGAAGGAAAATGTAACATGTACATAACATTGACCTAAAAATATATCATTCAGAAGGTAAATAAAACATGTGAGGGTTCACACCAAATTGGAACACCTTCTAATCATTATCAAAAAGCTTTGCACACGATTTCTCTGACCAATATGCATAAGATAGTACAAATAGATTTTCTAGATTATCAAAAATGTCTTAACCTAGACCCAAAAATAGAATAAGATGTCCATCATTAAATATCTACACCACCTTAAGAATAGTAATATTTGATCTACATGATCATTTGAATCATATATAGTATAGGCATGTTGGCATTGTGTTGTCATTGATGTCAACCGGTATGGGATATTGATGTGTAGTATCGTCATTGATACATATAGGATGTGATGTCTTTGATGTCACCTAGCTTAGCAATTAACTAGTAAGGAAGAGAAGGTAATATATCATAATGGCCATTGGATTCACCAGTACACAAGTTAGTGTTGACTTGTGTTGAAGACATAAGGATTGCAGACTGGTAAGTGATATGTTGGTAGTGCATAGTTTCCAACCAACAAGAGAGCAAGATGTTGGGTTGTTGATTGCGATGAAGAGGGGGGATGTTACAAAAATCATATCAACACCGAAAGTGAAGTATGTGTAGGCCACCGATATGTTGTGTGGATGTGAAAAAATAGGACTCCTGCCAGATAAAGATGCATTCACCAAATGAAGAGATGACTGATAGTGAATGTCCCCAACCAGATCATATGTGCCTGTTTGAAGATATGCATGCTCAAATAGGGAAGCCACATTCATGTGATGCAGGATGGAGATGATAAGGATCCACTCCCACCGGTAAGTGGAGATTATCTTCTATTATGCATGGAATGCATTGTAATCCTCCGAGATAAGATAAAAGAGTAGAAGGTAGGTGATTGAAGGCTCCCACTGGATGAGTTGGTGAAAGACTAAGTTGCCTTAGGTGCATGAGATCAGAGATATACACTGGATCAGGCAGGTAGACATGATGAGTTTCCTGTACACATATTGAAGGATATGTTTGTCACTTTGACAAACCAATTGATAGGTGAACCAGTCTATTGAATGAAGAAGGCAAGGCTGAGCAGTTTCAAATAGAGGATGTTTCCAAAATGTAGATGAAGTTTGGTGCCATCGGTGTGCATGGTATCTTACCAATATACATGCAAAAGATATTGCCGGTATAGATGTAGACAGGTAAGATGACAAAAATATAGATGTAGAAAGCTCCCATCTATTGATGATGTGCATAAGGTAAGTTGGCAAGTATGCCAACTGGGATGAGTATTCCACTGGAAGAGAAGCAAAGTGCAAGAGTGAAGACAAATCGGTTAGGGTATAAACAACAAGTTCTGTGAACTAGTAGATGAACCTGGTTGTGTGGTTTGTCGGTGATCCTATCCAAACCAACATAGAAGACTAAGTTGAGGTGGATGTCGACAAAGGGGCCACGTGGAGGTGAAGTGGAATCCATGCATAGATTGGTGTGGCGTGTTAGTGAAGTTGTTGGCAACTGGTCCAACATTTATGGCGACTGCAAAGATTGAGGAATCAAGGTAGAGGATTGCGTCTCGAGATCAAGGAAACAATAGAGGTCCAGTATAGGCTGATCTTGTAGATCTAAGAGGGTGAAGGAAACCACATCATGCACGTGATTGATTAGATAAAAGGCTAAAAATCATGCTATAGATGGCTAAAGAGAGAAGACATGATTCGCAAGGAAAATAGTTGGGCGACGCTCATTGATTGAGTGTTAAACATCGATCAAGTAAATGATATGAGATTAGATATGATATATCATGATGATCAAAGATCAGATCGGATGTAGATTCAGTGCATGGTGGAAACCCTAGCATGCCAATGTCCAAACTCATGTTTTGGCAGGAAAATATAAGAGTGTGAGCCAAAGATGTAGTTGGTGTTGCTGCATGTGAGGGAAAATTAGTCAAGTGCTCAATGCAATTCAGACAAGAGACTGAGTGAGTGACTAAGAATCAGAGAATTAGGTTGAAGAGTTCAACCGGCGAGAGTGAGGCAACCAGTAGCTTGCCATTAAGTCTGACAGAAGAGAACCAATAGAGAGAATAACCGACAGAGAAGAGTGACATAAGATTGTAGAGAAGGTAAGTTGAGAACCGATAGCAATCAGATAGAAGACATTTGACTGAGAGTAGAAGGCCAGTGGTCGCTAGCAGCAGTGTGATCAGAGAGTAGTGAGAAGCGAGAAGAACTGACAGAGAAGAAGAAGAGGCTGAACTGGTAAGGTTGTAGCAGAAAGAAGGTGAGAAGAGAATTGACAGAGATCTGTGTAGAGGTGAAACGGTAGAGAGATTTGCATAAGAGTTACAAATTTCTTTTGTAACAATGATATTACTTTTTTATTTAATATATGTTTATTGTAGATCACTTAGTTGGAGCTCGGTGCTCCTTGGGTTGGTACCCTAAATGTTGTAACTGAGGTTTTCATTGTGAGGCTAGATTGGAGTAGTAGTCTCCAGCAACATTTCTCACTAATGTTTTTCCCATCTTGGGTTTTCCTCATACATATGGTGTTATGTGGTGTCCCTTTTATGTGTGGTTGCATTTGTGTTATCCTCCCATCTAACTGGTATGTCTACTCTATGTTAGATCTATTAACCAGTTTATACACATAGGATAGAAAAGGGTTAAGTTTGGAAATCACTGATTCACCCCCCCTCTCACTGACATCTTGTGTTCAACAATTGGTATCAGAGCCTAGGTTCCTGGTTGATAAGATTTCTCTAGCTTGGGTAGATTCTAGTATTTGAACTCAATGGTTTGTTTTGTGTCAATCCCTATTCCTATATTTGATGATTCAAATTTTCTTGTTTGGATTTATAGGAAGGAAGTCTACCTATACTCTTTAGGGTTTGATGTGTGGATGTCGGTTGTTAATGGCTACCCTAGTAAAGTTAGTCCTCCCACCGATTCAGATGCAGAAGGAAGAAACTGGTGTAATGATGTAGCAATGAAGGCTATATTCTATGGGCTCACAGATGATATCTCCTCATAGGAAGACATATGCAAATTGGCAAAAATCCTATGGGACAGATTGAAGAAAATTTATGGAAATGAACCTTGTAGTGCAGAACCGGTTTGTGAAGATAAGATGAGAAATGCAACTCATGTATCTGCAGATGATGAAGGTAGATTTGTTTGTAGTAGCCACAATGATGAAAAAGGAACCCACCTCTTCATGGCTCAAGAATGAGAGGATGAGAGGCACACATATTAGAATGATCATGAAGATCACTCCTACTGACATGATGTGTTTGCCAGTGATAATTAAGGTGAAGAAGAATATGAGGTAGGAGTGTATCTTGAAGGAGAGCTTGTAAGTGCACTCGAAGAACTTAGTAGAGTGAGGAATGAATACAAGGTATTCAAGAATGTTGCAGTTGTGGACCAAAACTGGTTAATAAAATGCCTTGAAGAATCTGAGAAACGCATCTCAGAGTTGAAGACTCGACAAGAAGACACCAAGGAGTGTTGGTGTAAGGATCTAGCATTTGAGCTAGAGGCAAAACATAAATAATATTTGTAGCTAGTAGGAGAAGTGGAAAGTCTCTGAAATGACCTTGAGAAGTGTTAGGATGAGCTCAAGGTGAGAATGTGGTTTGATGGCAGCAGTGATGCCTTGGACAAAATGTTGAAGAAGCAAAAGCATGCCAAGGATACTAGAGGATATGGAAGTGGTTCTGGTGAATGCTCCACCAGCAAGAATGTTCCCCACAGTGACATTCTATTTGTCTCCTCAAATGGAGATAACAAGGGATATATATTCACTATCTGGAATTCTCCCTGGAAGAAGGTTGATCTAACCACAACCGGTGAAGACATGGAGTCAAGGATGAAGATTGGTGTTGCAAGAAGGAGAAACAATGCAGATCCCAAAGGTAAAGGCAAAACAGGAGAAGGCAGCTTCATTGGAAGCAAGAACATGAGAATACCTCCTACCAGTAGAAGACAAGGAGATTCTACCACCCACAAGACAAGGCAAGTGTGGGAAAAGAAGAGATCAGATGGAAGAGCTAGAGAGCATGGACAATCTAAGATCCATCCCCAGAGAAGTAAAAATGGAGATACTAAACCGACAAGATCTCCTCATGCATGGCAAAACAAATTTGTAAGTTATGCGCCCCCTTTCTCCAGTAGCTATTTTTCTTGTAAAGGATATGGCCATAGGGTAGATGAACACAGAATGAAGTCTAGGAATATAGAGTATGTTCTTCATAGAAACAATAATGTCATTTGTTGGAGGTGTAATGGCTTGGCCATAAAAGTCATAACTACAAAAGGATGAACTTGTAGTCACATGACAACTAGTGTAGTAGCTATGCTTAACATGAAAATGGATATAGAGCATATGAGAGACAAAATGTTGCATGGAACAAAAGTAGAATAGTTTTTGTTCCTACAAGATCAAGTGGTCGATCGGTTTCGGTAGGAGGTTAAAATGGCATGACCGGAAGAAGATGGTCTAACCAGTTTGACAGAAGGTCCTCCAAACATGCATTTGGCATGAACAATGTTTGATTCTAAAACAAAGTCTCTGGTCATGTTGCAAACTCGGGTAAAGAAAGGACCAATCAGTAAAAGAAGGAAAGACCTACTCCCAAGATTGAAAATGGGAATAAGAATGAGACCAAGTAGGTATGGAGGAAGAAGTAAGAAGATGCAACCATGGAACGACATTGTGCATTCAATGCATAGGTGATATCTCCTAAGGATTAAAGGAGATGCATGACCTTAGGGGGAGTAATACCTTGACCATATCATTCACCCCCCTCAGTGGAAGAGGACACATGGAGGATCAAATTGTTGTTGGTATGAAGGAAGCAAATCAAAAGATAAGTGTGTGTGTAGTGGCTGCCTTGGGTACACACCTACATATGAGAGATGGATCACTTCTACATGTGTCAATGGATGGAAAATTTGAAATTGGGATCAGATGCGAATTGACACAAGAAGACATGAGTAAGAGGAAGGTTCTCTGGTAGAAATGATGGTCTGGTGCAGGAAACTAGTATGAGCAGTAGGTTACCGGTATGTATACTAACTGGTAGTATAGGTTATGTAAGACAATGAGGTCCAGGATCATTGTGATGCAGAGCATCATACAAACCAAATGATCAATAGGATCCTTTATGATCCTTTCAACATTCATTCAATAATATCTTTGAACAAAGGCAACTTATAAAGAAAACCACAACATTGCTGTCTTCAAGACAGTCTTTAAAGATTGAATTATTTGACCAATCAAAACTCCAAACCAAAATTTCTGGAAAATACAATGTTTGTAGATAACTACATTATCTATCATCTTATAAAATCTTAAGGTCTGATAATCTCATTTGATTCCCCAAACAATTATTTTTTAGACTATAAATTCTGATCCATGTCTCTATCATAATCCAGATTTAAAACTCCAACCCCTGCCTAGGGCATCATATATCTTTCTCAAAACAATTTCAAATGATACCAAACCAATTCCATCTGAAGAATATATGAATCTAGTTTTTGAATATGTAAACTATTTATTTTTACCAATCATAAATAATTATACCATCACAACTCTTTTCCTGCAACTCCATTGAAGAGGGTTTAAAACCAGTCTTCATTAAAAATGTCATAGATTCCATAAATCATCATGAAATTGAACCAAACAAAAATGAAATGAAATATTACTCAAATATCTTTCCAATGAATATAATTAGAGTTCTTTAATCTTCCATATACGTTCTTACCACGCATTTCACTATGACTGTTCTCAAAAATCCTGAATCTGCAAATACTAACTTTCACGAAAAATCTCATAACTTCCTCCATAGTTAATAAAAATTGATCAAACCAAAAGTATAGGAAAGAGGATTCAATATACTATCTAAAAATTACTATATTACATGGTTTCCAGGCCTTACATGGCCATACAAGGCCTGGAAACAACAACTTAACAAAAAAAACAAATCAAAATAAGAGATTCAAATTCACTCAACTGCTCCAAAATGTTCTCCTCTTTCTCTATTCTCTCCAATATGATTTGGTTCGACCAATACATCATATTTATACATATTTAGGTAGTTAGAAACCACTTAACCACCCTTATGACCTTTCATCTTCCTTCTGACAACTTTTAATGCCTTTTTGCATTGTTTCATGCTTTACAATTTTTATGCATTTTGACAACTTTTATGACACTTAATAAAAATGACTCCACACTTTGTAAAATCACCCTAGACATGTCCAAATAACCTATTTAAGACCTTTTACATGATTTTTAGCCTTTATTAGACATTCTTTCATATTTTTGTCTTCTTGATCAAACTAGGACCTTAACATAACAATATTAACAATGTCATATAAATGGCTTCACATAGCCTTACATTTAGACTCAAATACATCACAAATGAATCAAATATATTTTAATACATGATATAAGGACTCTTAAACTCATTTATCTCTTGTACTTTAGGTGCCTCTGCACCACATTGCATTAACTTTGGTAGCATGGCATGAGGAGTTTATGTCTTAGGTGGTGCTAGTGAAGACCTAAATGACATATGTTGGCCTGGTTGTTGATCATGTATACATGCATCTTTTTTGGGCTAACCGGTTTGATTTATGGCATGATAATGATATTGTATGGTATTGTGTACATCTAGGATTATGTCATATGATGTGGTGGAATTTGTGGAACTGATAGATCATCAGTTGATCACATATGCATAGCTCAATCGATATATGGTGTAGATTGGAGCTCCAATTTTTAACTTGACAGGCAATGAGTGAGATCTATGACTCAGGGGGAGTAGAAAACCATGTTTTCTGACCTGTATCAAACTTGCTAGACACAGGGGGTGTGCATGTGTATATGGTTGTACCAGTATGATTGTGTCTCTGGAAGTATTCGAGGTTGTGAGATATTTCAATGCCTATTCAATTGAAATCACAACTAGACCATCAAGAGTATTGCTTGCAAAGAGGGAGAGTTACCTGCACAAGAGAACATATAGTTAGTATCAGAGAAGATACAATTGGTATCAATGTTAGCTTCAATACTTGGTATCGGCAATTTGGGGTCAAATTGGCTTCTGCATATCAAAGGGAGATGATGTAGTCTAACTGGTAGGTATGTTGTATTTATTGACATGTGCCTTCAATTGGTTTCAGATTTGTTTATGCATGTGTTTCCGGTTTGCATATACACTTTGTTGCTGAGCAATTCGTGTCAATTGGTCGTTGAGGTCTCCATCTCAAGTGATGTGATTTGAGAGGATGCAAAGTATGATGGTAAAAGGAGGATATGCATTTGATAGACACAAGGCAGAGAGAAACCCTATCAGTGTCCTTTGCCATTGTTGTCAAAGGAGGAGAGAAATTCAGTAGTATTCCACATACTATATGTGTGAGAATCCATGGAACACACAAAGGAGGATATTGATTATGTAGTATGCCATATGCTACATGTGTTAACATCAATGCCAAAGGGGGAGATTGTTGACATTGTGTTGTCATTGATGTCAACCCGTATAGGATGGCAATCGGTATGGGAGATTGATGTGTACTACTGTCATTGATACATACCAGATGTGATGTCTTTGATGTCACCTAGATTAGCAAGTAACTGGTAAGGAAGAGAAAGTCATCTAGCATAATGGTCATTGGCATCATCGGTACACAAGTTTATGTTGACTTGTGTTGAAGATATAAGGACTGCAGACCGGTAATTGACATGTTGGCAAAGCATAGTTGCCAACCAACAAGAGAGAAAGATGATGGGTTGTTGATTGTGATGAAGATGGGGAAGGTTACAAAAATCATATCAAAATTGGAAGTGAAGTATGTGTAGGACATCGATATATTGTATGTATGTGAAACAATAGGACTCCCATCAAATAAAGATGCAGTCACCAAATGAAGAGATGACTGATAGTGAATGTGCCCAATCAGATCATATGTGCCTATTTGAAGATATGCATGCTCAAATAGGGAAGCCACATTGGTGCAATGCAAGATGACCATGACAAGGATCCAGTCCCACAAGTAAGTGGAGATTATCTCCTATTATGCATAGAATGCATCACAGTCCTCCCAGATAAGACAAAAGAGTAAAAGATAGGTGATTGAAGGCTCCCACCAGATGAACTGGTGAAACACTAAGTTGCCTTAGGTGCATGAGATCAAAGATATGCACCATATCAGCTGGGTAGAAATGATGAGTTGTCAGTATAGAGATTAAAGGTTATGTTTGTAACTTTGACAAACCAATTGATAAGTGAACTGGTCTATTGAATGAAGAAGGAAAGGTTGAGCATTTGTAGATAGAGGATGTTGCCGAAATGTAGATGAAGTTTGGTGCCACCAGTGTGTATGGTATCTTACTAGTATACATGCAAAAGATGCTGTCGGTATAGATGTAGACAAGTAAGATGACAAAATGTAGATGCAGAAGGCTCCCATCTGTTGATGATGTGCATAAGGTAAGTTGGAAAGTATGCAAACCAGGCTGAGTGTTCCACTAGAAGAGAAGCGGAGTGCAAGACTAAAGACATACCAATTAGGGTATAATTGATAGGGTTTGTGAACTGGTAGATGAACCCGGTTGTGTGGTTGGTCGGTGATCCTATCTAAACTAACATAGGAAACTAAGTTGAGGTGGATGCTGAAAAATGAGACACATGGAGGTGAAGTTTCATGCATGAACAGGTCAGTGTGGCGTGTCGGTGAAGTTGTTTGTGATTGGTCCAACATTTATGGCGACTACGAAGCTCAAGGAATGAAGGCAGAGGATTGTGGCTCGAGATCAAGGAAACAATAGAGATCCACTATAGAATGATCTTTCAGATCAAAGAGGGTGAAGGAAATCACTTTATGCACGTGATTGATCAGACAAAAGGCTGAAAATCATGCTACAAATGGCTAAAGATAGAAGACATGATTCGCAAGGAAAACAGTTGGGCGGTGCTCATTGATTGAGTGTTGAACATCGATCAAGGACATGATATCAGATTGGATATGATATGTCACAATTATCAGAGACCAGATTGGATAGAGATACGGTGCATGGTGGAAACCCTAGCATGCCAATGTTCAAAGTCATGTTTTGGCAAGAAAATATGGCTATAAGAGTGTGATCCAAAGATGTAGTTCATGTTTTTGCATGTGAGGGAAAATCAATCAAGTTATCAACACAAATCAAAGAAGAGACTGAGTGAGTGAGTAAGAATTGGGTTGAAGAGTTCAATCAGAGAGAGTGAGGCAACCGCTATCTTGCCATTGAGTCTGATAGAGAAGAACCAATAGAGAAGAATCATAGAAGATTAGAGAGAAGGTAATCTAAGAACCGATGATGGGATGGGGTTTGGGATAGACTAGCCTAGTCTATGCTCTTGGATCCTCTCCTTGGATCACCAGGTGTTCTAACCAACCCTAGGGTCTCTAGGACTTCCTCTACTTGTGGAATCCCCTAACCTTGCCCAACCCACCCACCAACAACTTGAAAAACTACTCCTAAGGTCTCACCTACTCATGAGTTTCAAGGAACCTTTACTTAGGCTAATAAGGGTTTGGCTTGTTCCACACCTCCCTAGGTCTTAGCAAGGATAGATCAGGTCTAATACATGGTTTTTCCACCCATTCATGTGCCCCCAAGAGGCTTCAAGCTTTCAACCCCTTACCAATTTCACTATTTTGTGTTTTCCCTACAAAATAGGGCTACAAGGATTGTGACCAATTAGGCCTCCTATCCGGTCCTTTAGGGCTCCCTCTTGCAAACGATGCATTTGCTTATGAAACCTCCCAAAAGACCTGCTATTAATTTGGAAAGGACTCAAGGATTTTTCAAGTTTTAGGCCTCCAAGTGTCCATACACTACCCTAGGTGGATTTCAAGATTTTTTAAGGGTTTTAAAGAGGGTTTTTAGGCCTGCCAGGGTCACATTGTTGGTCTATTGCTCTTGCCACCTTGTCTGGATTGGTGGAAGCTCCTCCTTCACACCAATGGTGCTCCACTCACCCCTCTACAACTCCTCCAATGGGTGCCTCCTCCTCTGACCTTCCCTGCTCTCCAAGACCTCTGCAACTTAACCCTTCCTAGTCGGGCACTATCTAGTCTCGCCTAGGAGTGGGTCTTTAGATGGCCTCCTTCCATTTTCAAGGGCCCTTCTTGCTTTGAATTATAGTACAGGGTCTATACTCTCATTCCCCATGGTTTCATGGTGATTCCACAATGGGGAATGGAGTTATGAGCCCATTGACACAAACCAGTCCAAAACTGGACAGTGAGAAGCAAGTTTACAAACTATTTACAAACACACACAACCTGCAAAATAAAACCTAATCTAAATGCTCACAATTAAGGTAAATACACCATACAAGACACTCCACATAGTTTTTCTCAAAAATCAATCCACTAACAATCTTCTTTTACTCCATTTGTGCCGACTGGCAACAAAATTGCAGTCATAGTCAAGTCACTTTGCTTGGGTCGTACAACATCTGACATCCAACCCATTACCTTAGGGTTTGTAACTACTTATAATACCCTCTCCTCGATCTATGTGCCCATATTAGGGTTGTCCATGCTAAACTAAAGATTTTGACCACTAGGTGGAAAAGTTGCTTCACAACTTTGAAAAGTTGTCATGCAACTTTTGCAACTTTTGAGCAACTTTCTCAATGTTGCTTTTCTTGACTCCTAGACCCATATTGTGCTAACCTAAGGACACCAACATGCTAAGAAGGACCCCTAAACACCTCAAAGGCACACATACCCTCTATTTCCAAAACAACTCAACTTTTGACTCATGACCCTAGGACCTCAACTAGGACCCTAACTAGGACCAATGAACACATGGCTCTTATTGTATATACAATGGCTTCATAAAGAAGCAAGAACACAATAAAAAACAAATGGTGGGAGTCCTTTGAAGGGTTCTCCTACACCATACTCCCCCTCTGCAACAATCTAAGGAACTAGGGGAGTGAGGAGAGTCGGATCAATGCGAAGCTTCTTGAACTTGCTTTCTTCAACCCAAGTAGCTTCAGACATAGGTTGATCTGCCCACTTTACCAAGTGCTCCATGTAGACCTAGTGTCTAGTAGACTTCTTCACCCTTGACTCAAAGATCTCCTCTGCCATGGGCTACTTCACTTGAGGTAAGGCATTCATATCCAAGTCTTGCAATACCTTGGCTTGATTCTCAGTATGCCCTTCTATCTCACCCTTGTACATGATCAGATCAGCAATATTGAAGATTGGTGAAATGGCTAAGTCTGAAGGAAGTTCAACATTATAGGCATTCTCACCATATTTTGCCAAAATTCTACAAGGTCCTACCCTCTTCATTTGCAGTTTAGTAGGCTTGCCACTTTGCATTCTAGCTTTGCTCAAATGGACCATCACAAAGTCACCCACCTTGAACTGAACCTCTCTCCTTTTCTCATCCATTTTGGCCTTCAGTTTTTGAGTGGATTCAAGGTTGGCTTTCTTGACTTTCTCTTGGACTTCCTTGATGGTTTGAGTGAAGCCCTCTGCCTGGCTACTCTTCATCTCCATGGAACCAAGTTCCCTGAGTTCACACACTCCTCTTGGATGTCTACCACAGACAACCTCAAAAGGACTTCTTCCAGTGGTCCTATTTACACTGTCATTATATGCATACTATGCTTGAGGAATGATTAGGTCCCATGTCTACCCATACTCCTTAGTTAAACACCTCAACAAGTTGCCTAACACCTTATTGATGACTTCAGTTTCACCATCAATTTGTGGATGGTAAGCTGAGCTAAATGAGAGATTAGTTCCAAGTCTCCTCCATAAAGTTTGCCAAAATTGGCCCATGAACTTGTTGTCCCTATTTGAAACAATGCTTAAAGGGAGTCCATGAATCCTAACAATCTCCTTAAAGAAGAGATGTGCAACATAGCTAGCATCATGTGTAGTCTTACATGGAATGAAATGGCTCATCTTGGAAAATTTATCTACTACCACATAGATGTTATCCATACCTATCTTTGTCTTGGGGAGTCCTACTACAAAGTCCATTCTTATACACTCCCAAGGCCTATTTGGGACCGGCAATGGTTGATAGAGACCAGCATTGCTTGATCCTCCTTTTTCTCTTTGACACACACCACATTGCTTCACATACCTCTTCACATCTCTTGGCAACTTGGGCCAATAGTAGTACCTCTGCACTAAATCTAAGGTTTTGTTGACTCCAAAGTGTCCACTTAAACTACCATTGTGTTTCTCTTGGATGAGGTTTTCCCTCATGGACCCTCTTGGCACACACAACTGATTACCTTTGAACAAGAGACCATTTTGGAGAGTGTAATCTGCATACTCACCATGGAAATGGTTCTCAAACTCCTTGCAAACCTTGTAGGCTGATGAGAAGTCTTCATCTCCTTCATAGAGGTCCTTGAAACCTTCTATTCCTATGCTCTGCAATTGTAACTCTTGAACTGTCAATAACTTCCTGCTTAAAGAATCTGCCACCTTGTTGAGTTGCCCCTTTTTATGCTTGATGGTGAAGGTGAAGGATTGGAGGTATTCCATCCATTTCAAATGTCTATTGCTAAGATTCTCTTGAGTGTTAATGTAACTCAAAGCTTGGTTGTCTGTGAACACCACAAATTCCTTTGGGAGTAGGTAATGTCTGCATTTTATTAGAGACTACACTAATGCATACAACTCTAGGTCATATGCTGAGTACTTCTTCTTTGCTTCATTGAGCTTCTCACTGAAAAATGCCATAGGTCTTCCCTCTTGACTCAATACACCCCCTACTGCAATTCCACTTGCTCACACTCCAATGTGAATAGCTTGTCAAAAGTAGGTAGGAGTAGGATGGGTTTTGTGGCTACTTCTTGCTTCAACAATTGAAATGCTTTATCATCCTACTCAGTCCATTTGAACTTAGTTTTAAGGCCTCCTTTTATGGTGTCAAGGACTGGTGCACATATGCCACTGAAGTTCCTCACAAACTTCCTATAGAATTGGGCTAAACCATGGAAACTCCTAACTTTAGTCCCTGTTCTAGGTGCGGGCCAATTTAAGATTGCCTCCACTTTGTTCGGATCCATCTTCAAGGTTCCCCTACACACCACAAATCCTAAGTAGACCAGATCTTGCTTCAAGAAGTCACACTTCTCTAGGTTGATTGATAACTTCTCCTCATGCAACCTCTCTAAGACTAACCTCAAATGCTCAAGGTGCTCCTCTTTGGTTCTGCTATAGATGAGAATGTCATCTAGGTACACACCACAAACCTGCCTGTGAAGTCTTTTAACACCTCATGAAGGTGCTTGGGGCATTGGTGAGTCCAAATGGCATTAAAATCCATTCATACAATCCTTCTGTGGTCTTGAAAGCAGTCTTCCACTCATCTCCCTCCTTAATTCTAATCTGGTGATAACAACTTTTAAGGTCCAACTTGGTAAAATACATAGCACCTCCTAAATAGTCCATCAGATCCTCTATTCTAGGAATAGGAAACCTATACCTTATGTTGATCCTATTGATTGCCCTTGAGTCAGTGCAAAGTCTCCACTTGCTTCCCTTCTTTGATGCTAGCACTACTAGGACTACACATGGGCTGATGCTCTTCTTGATCAGTCCTTGTTCGAATAACTCCTACACTTGCCTTGCTACCTCCTTGTTTTGGTCAGGTGTGAGCTTATATGCAGCTTTGTTAGGTAGGGATGCACTGGGAACAAAGTCTATTTGATGGATTATAGACCTTCTTGGTGGGAGCGTTGTAGGTGCTCCATCACTCACTATGTCCTTATACTCTTGCAACATTTGCTTCACCTCCTTGGGTACCTCTGCCTACAACTTGTCTTCCTCCTCCTTTGGCTTCACAAAGTTGGCACACTTCACTATCTCCTCCTCATGTAGCAAGTGTAAGAACTCTTTACCAGTAGCCAATAAGACACTAGGTGTTCTTGAAGTTCCCTCTTCATTCTCTGTCAAAGACTGAATCTTAAAGGTCTTGCTATCCTTCTTGAAGGAAATGGAGTTCTCCTCTCCATCATAGATCACCTTCCTATCAAATTGCCAGGGTCTACCTAGCAATAGGTGACAGGCATCCATGGATAACACATCACAAAGGATCTTATCCTTGTATCCCCCAATAGAGAACTCTACCCAAGTCTGTTCATTGACAAGAACACTCTGCTCATGATTCAACCATGTCACCTTATATGGGTTAGTGTGGGGTATCCTTGTGAGTTTCAACTTCTCGGTTGCCTTCTCTGATATTATGTTATCAGTTGACCTTGAATCAACTATCACCTTGCAAACTTTACCAAGGATCTTGCATCTCACCCTAAACAATGCTATCCTATGCTTAGGTTCATTCTTAACTAGCTGTCTTATCAAGACACTATTGAACATTAGATTTTCTCCAATCTTTGATTCAATAGGGTCCACCTTAGGTGTCTTTCTGCTTGAAGAGTCTTCATGTGCATAAGCAACCCTCTTTCCACTATTTGATGAGATAGGCTTGTCAGGGCATCTATAGGCTGGGTGTCCCAATTGTCCACAGTTGTAACATTTCATAGTTGCAAAGTAGGAGTTACCGCTACCAGTACCTCTACCCCTACTTGGACCACCTTGTGCCCCTCTTCCTCTAGAATAGCCTCCTCTGAGATTGGGTTCACTACTATGCTCTATCAACTTGGCTTCTCCTTGGTTCCTTTGCTCATTTGCCTTGCCTTGGTAACCATCTCGGTGATTCATTTATTCTCTACCTCTACGTCGACCCCTGGTATTATAGTCTCCTTTCCTTTTGTTCCTCTCTTCCACCTTGGCTGATGACATTTTTGGACAGTGGTAGGAGTCCATAGGCTTATCTCGTCTTGAACGTTCCACTTTAGGCCACTTAGATACCTAGCCACCTTAATAGATTCATCTTCTTGGACTTTGGATCTAAGACAAAGCTTTTGAAATTCTTCGGTATAGGAGGTCACATCAAGGTCTTTTTGCTTCAATCCCTGTCTCTTCTTATGAATTTGGACTTCATAATCCTTTCGTAAGTAGTTCCCCTTGATCTTACTCACCATGGCCTTCCAATTAGCAATGGGTAGCTTCCCCATGCTAACTCTCTCTTCTTGCAAGTACTTCCACCATGTCAAAGCTGCTCCCCTTAATCTTGATTTGGCAACCTTAACCTTTTGAGCCTCTATCACTCCCTCACACTCAAAGTGGTTCTCCATACCCTCAATCCATTCCATGACAATGTCAATGTCCATCCTTCCACTGAAATATGGCAATCCTTCAAAAGCTTTTGTGTTCAAAGCCTTAATAGCCTTTACAAATGGTTCTTCATTGAACAAGGGATCTGGTTCAGGTATACTGTCATCTATGTCTATAGTTTTCTTCCCTTTATCCTAGGTGTCTTCACGCCAAGGTCCTTGTGTCCTCTGATCCACCACTTCCTACAGCTTATCCCTTATCTCACTCATAGCTTCTTCAAGGAGTCTGTTCTTCTCCTTCTGCTCTTCTACCTCCCTAGCCAGCTTTGCATTAGTGACCATGGTGCTCTCCCCTACTGATTCACCAGAGTACAAAGACATACACGGTCCACCAAATCTTTAACTTGCTCTGATACCAATCTAATGGGATGGGGTTTGGGATAGACTAGCCTAGTCTATGCTATTGGATCCTCTCCTTGGATCGCTAGGTGTTCTAACCACCCCTAGGGTCTCTAGGACTTCCTCTTCTTATGGAATCCCCTGACCTTGCCCAACCCACCCATCAACAACTTGAAAAACTACTCCTTAGGTCTCACCTACTCATGAGTTTCAAGGAACCCTTACTTAGGCTAATAAGGGTTTGGCTTGTTGGACACCTCCCTAGGTCTTAGCAAGGATAGATCAGGTCTAGTATATGGTTTTTCCACCCATTCATGTGCCCCCAAGAGGTTTCAAGCTTTCAACCACTTACCGATTTCACTATTTTGTGTTTTCCCTACAAAATAGGGCTACAAGGATTGTGACCAATTAGGCCTCCTATCTGGTCCTTTAGGGATCCCTCTTGCAAACGATGCATTTTCTTGTGAAACCTCCCAAAAGACCTGCTATTAATTTGGCAAGGACTCAAGGATTTTTTAGGTTTTAGGCCTCCAAGTGTCCGTACACTGCCCTAGGTGGATTTTAAGGTTTTTTAAGGGTTTTAAAGAGGGTTTTTAGGCCTGCCAGGGTCACATTGTTGGTCTGATGCTCTTGCCACCTTTTCTGGATTGGTGGAAGCTCCTCCTTCACACCAATGGTGCTCCACTCACCCCTCTACAACTCCTCCAAAGGGTGCCTCCTCCTCTGACCTTCCCTTCTTTCCAAGACCTCTGCAACTTAACCCTTCCTAGTCGGGCACTGTTCAGTCTCACCTAGGAGTGGGTCTTTAGATGGCCTCCTTGTATTTTCAAGGGCCCTACTTGCTTTGAAGTATAGTACAAGGTTTTTACTCTCATTCCCTATGGTTTCATGGTGATTCCACAATGGGGAATGGAGTTATGAGCCCATTGACACAAACTAGTCCAAAACTGGACAGTGAGAAGCAAGTTTACAAAATATTTACAAACACACACAACCTGCAAAACAAAACCTAATCTAAATGCTCACAATGAAGGTAAATACACCATACAAGACACTCCACATATTTTTTCTTGAAAATCAATCCATTAACAATCTTCTTTTACTCCATTTGTGCCGATTGGCAACAAAATTGTAGTCACAGTCAAGTCACTTGGCTTGGGCCGTACAACATCTAACATCCAACCCATTATCTTAGGGTTTTCAACTACTTATACTACCCTCTCCTCAGTTTGTGTGCCCATATTAGGGTTGTCCATGCGAAACTAAAGATTTTAACCACTAGGTGGAAAAGTTGCTTGACAACTTTGAAAAGTTGTCATGCAACTTTTGAGCAACTTTCTCAATGTTGCTTTTCTTGACTCCTAGATCCATATTGGGCTAACCTAAGGACACCACCATGCTAAGAAAGACCCCTAAACACATCAAAGGCATACATACCCTCTATTTCCAAAAAAAACTCAACTTTTGACTCATGACCCTAGGACCTCAACTAGGACCCTAACTAGGACCAATGAACACATGGCTCTTATTGTATATACAATGGCTTCATAAAGAAGCAAGAACAAAATCAAAAGAAAATGGTGGGAGCCCTTTGAAGGGTTCTCCTACACCAACTGACAATAATCAAATAACAGACACCTGACTGAGAGTAGAAGACCAATGGTGGCCAGCAACAATGTGATCAGAGAGCAGTGAGCAGAGAGAAGAACTAGCAAAGAAGAAGAAGAGGCTGAACTAGTAAGGTTGCAACATAAAGAAGGTGAGCAAAGCACCGACATAGATCTGTGTAGAGGTGAACTAGTGGAGATATTTGCATAAGAGTTACAAAGTTCTTTTGTAACAAAGACATTACTTTTGTATCTGACATGTTTACTATAGATCACTGAGTTGGAGCTCAGTGTAGGGGTTGGTGCTCCTTGGGTTGGTTCCCTAAAGAAGGAGTTGTACTCCTTGGGTTGGTGCCCTAAATGTTGTAATTGATGTTTTCATTGTGAGGCTGGATTGGAGTAGTAGTCTCCAACAGTATTTCTCACCAAGGTTTTTACCATCTTGGGTTTTCCTCATACATATGGTGTTATGTGGTGTCCCTTTTATGTGTGGTTGCATTTGTGTTATCCTCCCATCTAACTGGCATGTCTGCTCTATGTTAAATCTATTAACTAGTTTACACACATAGGATAGAAAAGGGTTAAGTTTGGAAATCATTGATTCACCCCCCCTCTCAGTGACATCTTGTGTTCAACAAGGCATACATTCCAGAACATAGCATAGTTCACCAGAGCAGTCACCAAAGACAACAAAATCACTTCTAGACTAGGTAAGGAAAACCAGGCATTCAAAATGATGGGATAGGGTTTGGGATAGACTAGCCTAGCCTATGCTCTTGGATCCTTTCCTTGGATCACCAAGTGTTCTACCCACACCCTAGGGTCTCTAGGATTTCCCCTACTTATGGAATCCCCTGACCATGCCCAAACTACCCACCAACAACTTGAACTACTTCTCCTAAAGTCTCACTTACTAATGAAACTCAAAGAACCCTTACTTAGGCTAATAAGGGTTTAGCTTGTTCCACACCTTCTTAGGTCCTAACAAGGATAGGACAGGTCTAAGACATGGTTTTCTATCCATTTATGTGCCCCCAAGAGGTTTCAACCTTCCAACCCCTTACCAATTTCACTATTTTGTCTTTTTCCTACAAAATAGGGCTACAAGGAATGTGCCCAATTAGTCCTACTATCCGGACTTCTAGGGATCCCTCTTGAAAATGATGCATATGCCTGTGAAACTTCCCAAAAGACCTACTATTCATTTGGCAAGGGCTCAAGGATTTTTCTGGTTTTGGGCCTCCAAGTGTCTGTACACTGCCCTAGATGAATTTTGAGGTTTTTAAGGGTTTTAAAGAGGGTTTTTAAGCCTACCAGGGTCACAGTGTAGGTTTGTTGATTTCACCACCTTGTCTAGATTGGTGGAAACTCCTCCTTCTCATCAATGGTACTCCATTCACCCCTCTACAACTCCTCCAAAGGGTGCATCATCCTCTGACCTTCCTTGCTCTCCTGGACCACTGAACATTAACCCTTCCTAGTTGGGCACTGTCTAGTCTCGCCTAGGAGTGGGTCTTTGGTTGGCCTCCCTACATATTCAAGGGACCTTTTTGCTTTGAATTAATGTACAGGGACTGTACTCCTATTCCCCATGGTTTCAAGGTGATTCCACAATGGGGAAAGGAGTTAACATCTCATTTTCTCAAAACAGTCCCAAACTAGACAATGAGAAAGTAATTTACAAAATATTTACAAACACACCACACTTGCAAAACAAAACCTAATCTAAATGCTCAAAATGGAAGTAAATACACCATACAAGACTCTTAACATAGTTTTTCTTGAAGATCAATCCATTAATAATCTTTCCTTACTCCATTTGTGCCGACTGGTAACACAATTGCAGTCACAGTCAAGTCACTTTTCTTGGGCCATACAACAACTGACATCCAACCCATTATCTTAGGGTTTTCAGCTACTTATACTACCCTTTCCTCGGTCTATTTTCCCATATTAGGGTTGCCCACGCTAAACTAAAGATCTTGACCTACAAGGTGGAAAAGTTGCTTGACAACTTTGAAAAGTTGTCATGCAACTTTTGCAACTTTTGAGTAACTTTCTCAATGTTGCTTTTCTTGACTCCTAGGCCCACATTGGGCTATCCTAAGGACACCACCATGCTAAGAAGGACCCTAAACACCTCAAAGGCACACATAACCTCTACTTTCAAGAAAAAATCCACTTTGACTTATGACCCTAGGACCTCAACTAGGACCTAAACTAGGACCAATGAGCACATGGCTCTTATTTTATATACAATGACTTCTTAAAGAAGCAAGAACACAATCAAAATCAAATGGTGGGAGCCCTTTGAAGGGTGATCCTACACCATACTCCCCCTCTGCAAAAAAATAAGGAATTAGAGGAGTGAGAAGAGCCGGATCAATGCCAAGCTTCTTGAACTTGCTCTCTTCAACCCATTTAGCTTCAGACACAAGTTGACCTGCCCACTTCACCAAGTGCTCCATGTAGACCTGGTGTCTAGTAGACTTCTTCACCCTTGACTCCAAGAACTCATCTACTATGGGCTGCTTCACTTGAGGTAAGACATTCACATATAAGTCTTGCAGTACCTTGGCTTGATTCTCAGTCTGTCCTGCTATCTCACCCTTATACATTATTAGGTCAGCAACATTGAAGACCGGTGAAATGGCTAAGTTTGAAGGAAGATCAACCTTGTAGGCGTTCTCACCATATTTTGACATAATTCTATAAGGTCCTACCCTCTTCATTTGTAGTTTAGTAGGCTTGCCACTTTGCATTCTAGCTTTGCTCAGGTGGACCATCACATAGTCACCCACCTTGAACTGAACCTCTCTCCTTTTCTCATCCATTTTGGCATTCAGTTTTTGTGTGGATTCAAGAATGGCTTTCTTGACCTGCTCTTGGATCTCCTTGATGGTTTGAGTGAAGTCCTCTGCTTGGCCACTCTTCATCTCCATGGAACCAAGTTCCCTGAGTTCACACACTCCCTTGAATGTCTACCATAGACAACCTCAAAAGGACTCCTTCCAGTGGTCCTATTCACACTGTCATTATATGTATATTTTTCTTGAGGAATGATTAGATCCCATGTTTGCCCATACTCCTTAGTTAGACACCTCAACAAGTTGCCTAACACCCTATTAATGACTTCAGTTTGACCATCCGTTTGTGGATGGTAAGCTGAGCTAAATGAGAGATTAGTTCCAAGTCTCCTCCATAATGTTTGCCAAAAATGGCCCATGAATTTGTTGTCCCTATCTGAAACAATGCTTAAGGGAAGTCCATGAATCCTTACAATCTCCTTAAAGAAGAGATGTACAATATAGCTAGCATCATGTGTAGTTCTACATGGAATGAAATGGCTCATCTTGGAAAATCTATCTACTACCACATAGATGCTATCCATACCTGTCTTTGTCTTGGGGAGTCCTACTACAAAGTCCATGCTTATACATTCCCAAGGCCTATTTGGGACCGGCAATGGTTGATAGAGACCAACATTACTTGATCCTCCTTTTTCTCTTTGACACACACCACATTGCTCCACATACCTTTTCACATCTCTTGGCAACTTGGGCCAATAGTAGTACCTCTGTACTAGATCTAAGGTTTTATTGATTCCAAAGTGTCCACTTAAACTACCATTGTGTTTTTCTTGGATGAGGTTTTCCCTCATGGATCCTCTAGGCAAACCTAAGTGATTACCTTTGAAAAAGAGACCATTTTGGAGAGTGTAATCTACATACTCACCATGAAAATGGTTCTCAAACTCCTTGCAAACATTGTAGGCTAATTAGAAGTCTTCATCTCCTTCATAGAGGTCCTTGAAACCTTCTATTCCTATGCTTTGCAATTGTAACTATTGAATTGTCAACAACTTCCTACTTAAAGCATTTGCCACCTTGTTGAGTTGCCCATTTTTATGCTTGATGGTGTAGGTGAAGGATTGGAGGTATTATGTAGTGTCCACCCTTGACTTGACTTGTTTGACTAGAGTTGAGCTTTAATTCATGCATGATAGACACTATTGGGCATAGGCTATTTTAGATGATTTATAGGATGTTGATACTATCATTAATGATCGTTTGATTTATTAGACACTATATGCTTATTATGTGATTGACTATCGAAAGATTATATTGATCATGTGATTTGATGAGCATAATTGTTGATGGATTTTACATGCCTTACTATAATCCTGAATTATACTAATCATGCACTGGATGATGTTTTTATATACTAACCATATTTAATGATTATCTATGATGAGTTGATCTTATGATGTGTTTGATTGTTGTATGACTGTCTTCGGGATAGAGACAATTCCACATCACTCATTGTGAGCGGGATATGTCGTTGCAATTCTCTAACCCTTGTCTGTTATAATATATATATGCATATGTCGTATCGTTTCTTTGTGGGTGCAAGATTTGAAGGTACCAGACACTGACTCTGCCTGGCTCCACAGGTCTGAGTGTGTCTTTAAATCCCAATGGTATGTGGTTCGGAGTTGGCACAATTTCCCCTCACATACTCTAGGTCTAAGTTGTTCACTATGAGTCATCAGTGTCTTGGTGCAAGTCGTCATGATAGTTAATAAGCTGGGTTTCTTCTGTGTTGTGAGTATGTTAGTATTGGTTGATTATTCCTCTTATGTTGAGATTGACTATTTGATTATTGATGCAAGATTAAATAATTCATGATGTTTATTTTAATTATTTTGATTAATAGCGATTTGATTATTTGGTTATCTAATGTTAAATTAAATTTATTGGATTCTTGCCTTTTTGGTTATTTGATTATTTGATATTTAAATGTTTATTTATTTTAATGATGATTTAATATTTATTTAATTTTTATTGTTTAGCTTATGATGTGTTTTATATTTTATTTGTGATTTGACCTTTATTGGTATTTATTTATTTGTTTAATCGCCTATGGTTTAATATTTATTTGGCTTTTAATGTTTATCTAGTTCATTAATTCATTTATGAGCCTTTGGTTTATTTAATTTAATTTCCCCATTTAATTTATTTAATTGTGGCTCATGTTTTATTTATTAGTTTGACTTTTATATTAAGTGGGTTGTATAAATAATAAAATGATAAAACATTCCCACCAAATTGTAAAAAACATGATTTATATTTACCTTACCTACCCTCTTCTCTTATTGGTTGAATTTAAAAAGGGAGGTAAAATTATATTATATGGCTGGGTTGGTAAAATATATTATAGATTGGAATATTTTGATTGGCTGAGATTGAGGCTAGGGTTTTTGGTTAATGTTTGTCTTTTTATTTTCTTTTCCGTGAATTTTTTGTGGGTTGGTTCCTCTCTGGAAAATTTTCTCCAGCAAGTTTTCTTCTTGGTTTTGGTTTTCTTCTCTCTTGCATTTTGGCTCGAGCTTGGGTTGGATTTGGTTTGACTGGTGGAATCTCTTCTTCAGCTTCTTCCATAACACGGGTTGCAGGTTGGAGATGTATTCTACCTTTTTTATATTTTATTTTATGGTTTTCTTGTATGCTCCATGTCTGTAGATTGAATGTGTGAGCTTGGGGAAATAAATCTAAAATTTGTATAGTGAGGAAGAAAATATATGCAGGTATAAATTTGTTGTAAGGTTTTATTCTTTAGTTTGTGGGAAATATTTGTATTTATGGGTTTGCTGAAAGCCTTATGTGTCTTTCTGAGTCTGTGGTGCATAGAGTTTTGATTTAATATTGGCCTTCAAGTGTTTATTATTTATTTAAGGTTGAAGTGAAATTTATTTATTGGGTAATATTATTTCACCCATTAAGTAATTAAAAGGGGGTAATTTGTATTCTTTTATTTAAAAGTTATTTTCACCCCAGGTCAATGGTTTAATTTATTTTACCTACCCTTGGAATTGATTGGCTAGAATTTTATGGTAGGTAGAGAATATATTTTATTTTCTTGAACTTTGGGAAGCTAGGTATGAAATATAATATTTTTGAAATATTTTGATTGGAGCATGGTTTTGCTTGGTTTTGTTTTATTTATTTTTATGTTTGATAAATAGGCCTTCCTGTGCATTCATGGGGGTTGGCATCTTTGGTGAATGAATTTCTGAGATTAATTTTAAGATTGTTGGTGGTTGGATTTAAATTGGATTAAAGGCTTGGACTAGTTTTTCTTGTAGTTTTTTCATGTAGGTTAATTTTCTAGTTGCTTGATTGTGTGGTACTTTTTGGATTAATTCTTGTACCAGAGGCATTGATGAGGGTGTTGATGATTTATAGTTTTATATCTGGTTTTATTTGATGTATTTTGTTGGTTTCAAGCATATTTACCTTCCTATGTTATTGGGGAAAGAATTGTGCTTTCATCCATATTGATGTGCTATGGTTGGTGAGTTGGAAGTGTTTCTATTTTGGGGCAGCAAGTGAGTTGGCCTTGCTATGGTTTTACTTTCATTAATGGCAAAAAATTTAATGGCTTGATATGCCTTTGTTTATTGCTAGCCAAGAGCCTCATTTTGTTATATTGATGGTGTTGTAGCCTTGCATATGTTGTGTGAATATGTGTGGAAGTTATTGGCTGCATTGAGTATTATTTTAATGTATTTATGTTGGTAGAGCCTCTTGTGATGTGTTGTTGGGCCATGTTAGGAGGAATGGGCTTCCTTGTGATGACTAGGGTCATGAGAGATAGGCTGGCATGAGGTTCCTTGTAAGGATGCATGAAGTCTAGACCACCAGGGCATATTAGAGTTTTCCATGATTTGTAAACAATTGATAACATTGATAATGAATTAATTGGGATGGGAAAATTATAACTCACTTAAACAGGATAATGAATAGTTTTGAGCCTCCTGACTTATGTCCTAGGGAGGATGTCTTAGGATAAGCATGAGAAGGCCATGAAGACAGTAAGCTAATCTCCCTTGGTCTCTCATAGGTTGAGATGGCTCCACATGTCCATCAGGCTAGTGCCTTGTGTTATTATGTTATTGTTTTATGAGGATGGCATGTGATGACACTCCACTCCTACATGTGTTCCCCCTATTGATTTATGGTTATGCTTATTGGATTCATTTATGTCCTCATGAGTTTTATGCCTCTGGGAGTTTATTCTTGTGGCTCTATGTGAGTTCTTTCTTAAGAGTCCTTGTTGGTTAGTCTCTTTGGTTTTGAGTGTCAGCCTAGATGTAGAGTGTGTGTTGGGACCTTGTGTCATATCCTACCATGGGGGGTGGTTCCTTTGGTTCCACATGGTCGGGTGGTTGGAGCTTTTAAACCATTGGGATGTTCCTATCTTTAGATTCTTCTTGCGTGGATGAGGATGCTTCTTTAGATGGTTCATGGATAATACTTGCAACAAGAATGTAAATGATGATGTGATTTATGTAATGAAATTCTTATGTAACGGTTGTAAAAGAAGTCATGTATATGAGAAATGACTATGTTGTTCTAGTTATAGTGATATCTTTTGATTATGGTAGATGATTGCAATGATGAACCTTGAGTGGTATTGTAACGCATTTATATTAAATGAAATGGATGCATGAGATATGGATAAGTATTGTTGTTTGAAACTAAATGATGTATTTTGTATTCTTGATGAACCATGTTAAAACTAAATCGGGTAAATGTTATGATAATGATATTAGATTTGAAATGATTCCTTTAACTAATGATTTAAGTAGAAGAAATGTTATGTCTTGATAGGATGTATGAGTTTGAGTAATGTTGGAAGATATCTTAGCACATGTTTATGAGTTGTGATTAAATAATTTGAAATTATATTATCATACTTCGTAGACAATGATCTAATGATTGAATCGAAATCCTATAATGCTTGGAATGTAATTGAAGGTTCCTTATGAAATATTTAATGGATGTTCTTAGTGAATGAAATGCTAATCTTATTAATGGAAATTACTAGTAAGTGTATGGGAAGATGACTAAATGAGTTCTTGTCTTTTAGGAAAGGATTAGAATGTATCATGTGTTATAGTTTAAGAATTATATCTCCATTTGGTGGATGCTATTAGTGGTTATGGAATTAGGATATTGTATCATAGTTTGTATTGAGATGATTTTGTGTAGTTACCTAATTTGTAATAAGATGATTGTTGGTTAATTGATATAGTGTAAGAGATTTTATGAGTATTAAACGAGCTATGGGTTAAATGTTTACGGAGACTTTGTGAGTATTGCATTATGTGCTTCTAGAATCATGATGAAGTAATAAGTATGCTAGGAGCATAGAATTATAAGTGACTATGTAGGAGTTAATAGTAAATTGAAATTGTGTTAATGCAATGAAAGGGTTAATCTTGATATATGGATGATGATGTTTATAGTCAGAGGTTGGTTAATGGTAATAGGAACATTTGGACTTGGTGTATAAAATGAATCTAAGTGAAAAGGGAAATAGATGTGCATTGAAAGATAGAATCTCAAGTTAAATAAAAGATTAAGTAGATTGCATATCATGGGTGTTAGGTATTTCTATGTTACACCTATGTGTGTATAGTGATTAAGATTATGAGGTATTGATCTGGAAGAAAGTAAATGCTTATTGCTTATGTAGGTAGATTAAGTAATGGCATTGAGATACCCTAGGGAGTTAGTAGTATTGAGTTATTTTATTCCGCTTACATAATTGTTTGAATAGCTTGAGTAAATTACTCTATGTTCATAATACTTAAATGTTGTTGTGTGCTCGCTGTATTGCTTATGAGATGTTATGTGTTATATTGTAAAAAAAAATTTAAAATAGTGTGTTTTTAGCTATATTTCTCTAGGGTATTTTGGCAGGCATTACATTTGGTATCAGAGCCCATGTTGCAGCGCTGGGATCTCTGGTTAAGGATATTGCTATTAGTCTTTTGAATATGCGTTGATGTTCCTTTCAATCAAGTTAATCTTCTAGATTTGTGTTAGAAGAAGTGTTATTGGAATTTTTGGAATCTTAGATATCTATGCCTTGTGTTTCTCTCTAATTCTTTTTAGGAATCATAACTTTAAGTAAAGTGTGTATTTATTCCATATGTATGTCTCCAGAATAAGAGAAATGTCTATGTGTTCTTACTTGCTTTGTAAATTTCTAGTGCTTACTTGAATGATTAGGGTTGCTTTCCTTATACATAATTAATTATGTTGTAGAGTGAGAAAAGAATGTGTGTATCCTCTTAACTAATGTGATGATCATAAAATTAGTATGTTATGTTGTTCTTCCTATGAATAGAAGGATGAAGTGTTTGTATTATACATTTAGGAAGAATTTGGTGTAGATCATGATGTGAAAATCGAAGGAATTGTATGTGGTGCTTAATAGAAGTAGTTGGAATGTCTTTTTCCTTATTTTTAATCTCTTATGTGAAATGTAAGGAAGTTAGTTGGTAATGTAATGATTACCCTGTAGAACTATTGGTTGTTTTGGTATATGTGTGATTTTGTATGTAATAAAAGATTGTTTGAGGAAATAATAGCTATCAAAGGATTTGGGATTGCTAGTTGCATGTGCATTGCTAGGAGATCTTATGGAAGTTGAAATTGTATACCTTTAAAAGTGGTAGCTGCATTTGGCATGACTAGGAAATTCAAACTGTGTTTGTATAAATTTGTGTGTATTGATTTGTGTGGCAATATCCCTTCCTTTCTCTTCTCTCCTTGTGGTAAAAGATTCAAATACTTGGGGGTTATTGATATTAAGTAGAAGGATTGGATAATAAATGATGAATATGACTTGTAAACACTAAAGGGAAGATTAGATGAAGTTAATTTGCATTGGAGATGAAATTTAGGTATTGCATTCATGATCCTTGTTCTATAAGGGAAGAATTGATTAAATAAAATATCCCATCATTTAATTAGGAAATGTATCGTGAAACTAAAAGGAGATAAATATGTGTAGTGAAGCAAGGATTGGTGCATTGCATATGTAGAAATTGAAATGATATCATTGTGTCTTCATTTGGTTTGGCAAGATAAAAGTTTTAGCTTTGTGTAGGAATTGTGTGGCATTGAATACATATTTCTCTTAACTAGATGGATAAATTAAGAAAGGTTACTATATCATTGCCTTATTTGAATTTTAAGAAGTGCTTCCTTAGAGAATTCTAATGAGATAAAATAATAATTAGTTATATGAAACTGTGTTGGGATTCTAAATGCCAATTTTTCTTGAAATGTTGAAAATACATAGTCTATGAATGATAGCAATCAAGTAATAATAGGAAGTGATTTTAAATAGAATGATGTGTGTGTTCTTGTAATTTAAGTGTTATTAGATGAAAAGAAAACTAAGTTTTGGAAGTGGGACTAAGATATTCTTAACTTAGATAACTAGAAGTATGTCAGAAGATTATTATTGGTAAGAGTAGAAATTGATATTAAACATTGGATTTTGTAATGAGACCTATTTTCCTTGTTTAAATATATGATTGACTAAATTGCTTAAAGACCTTATGAAGGAATTTCTAATCTTCTATAGGTTATTAGTTGTGCATTAATGGAAATAATGTGTGTTGTAGTTTACTATCAAGTGAGTAATTGAATCTCTAACCTTTGTTTCTGTTATAACTTGGTGAGTACGATCATGGTAGAGATAATATATCTTGATCATTAGTCATGGTATGAGTATATTCCTTGTGCATGTGTGAGTGCGTAGTTTCTTTATCTCTTCCTACCTATGTCAACTTTCATAAAGGATAATTGCCTATATTTTTGAAAATTTGAATTGCTTTAAAAAAATAATGAAAGTAATACGGACATATGGATAAATAGAAGTCTTAAATATGGCATGCACCCTCTAACACATTCAAGGCATTTCACCCTTGGATGTTGTGTAGCGATTACTCCCTTTAGTGTGACTAATGTTGGTCACCTCATGATGTGAGTTGGATGAATCATTTATTTTGCCTTGAGTTAATTTTTTATTTATGTGATGTGTCATAAGGATTAATGTGTATTGTTTTTAGATTTATTTACTTTTGGATGACCGTTGATTTCTTCTTTCTTTTATTTTTCCCTTGTGGTGGCACTTGTCACTTAAATTTTTGGATTGATTTCGCCGACAACTTTTCTTCTCTTTTAATTTAATGAATTGATTTCATGATATTTCCTTTGACCTCCTCTTTTGTTGTCTATGGTGGTCATTTTAAGTGTCGATGTATTTTGGGCCCAATCTTGAGCCAGTGTTGTCTCTATCATGTTCATTTTGAACCTCTAATAGCGTGTGTGAGGGAGGACATCACGGAAAAGTGTGCTAGGCTAAGAAAACAAGTAGATAATGTTGTTATTAGCTGAGTAAATAAAAAGTGTTAATAAGGTGAAATTTATTGGTAAGTTTCTAAAAGTTTATAGTAGATAGAAGTGCCTTGGAATTGTGAAGTCTGAAATTATGGAATAGTTAAATAAAAAGAAGTTGCTGATTTCTTGCCTTCAAATCTTTGTGTACACATACTAGATTAAGGATGCCCTTTGAATGATTTGATTGGATAAGGAATGCATCTAATGTTTGTATAAAGTGTAGCGCAGTGTAAGCATGGTGGAAATTAGGACATTTGAATGTCATGGAATTTGTCCTTTTAAATAAATAGGTTATTTATGCTTGGTTATTGTGTGAGGTCTTGAGTACATTTAATTTGAGGAAGCTTAGTTCTAAGAAAATTTCACTCATTTAGGCTTATGGCATGATTTGTTCAAGCCCAAATTGGACAACTAGTTGTTTCCCAACACGTCGCCTTTTCTGATAACGATATCTCTCCTGATAAGCTCCCTCATAATGATCCATTACATCTCGAAGTCTTTGTCCATAATTGCAAAATCTGACGAGTCTTGATAGATGGCGGAGTAGGTCTTAACATCTCTACCTTGAGAGTGGTCATTGGTCTTGGTTATACAGAAAATGACATTGATTCTTCCAGAAGGATAACAATCAAAGCATATGATGATGCTGAGTGCCCATCTAAAGGGGTAATTTCATTTCCTATCAAAGTCGGTCCAGTGACAAAACACTTTCTTGCAGGTCCTAGACCTCGATCTCCCTTACAATATGATTCTTGGCCGTTCGTGGATCCACGCAATGAAAGCAGTTCCATCTACTTATCATCATTGTTTAAAATATCCTTACAATGGGACTGAGATAACAATTCCAGGAGATCCTAATCCATTTCAATTTTGTGCTAATCTAAAAGATTCCCTAAAGCAACAAGTCCCAGTCAATAGAGAGGCCCACTCACATAATTATGTGGATCCTAATGAGTTGTTAGATGTTGTCAAAGGAAAATTGAAGATACAGGACCAAGGATGCGGAGAGTATTCAATGGCTCAAACATTCCTTATTGGGAATTTACCAATATCTCCAAAATCACATGGCAAACCACATTTGTTGCAAAAGGAACCTAAGATAGTCATTCAATATCAGCCCCCCACTACATTTACAAGGTGGGGTGAACTTGACAAAGAAACTTTGGATGATGATGTCATAGATTGGCTTTATAAGGATCCAACCGAGACACCACCTGTCAGGTTACCGGTGGAGCGGCATGGCAAAGGGTTTACTATGCTATAGAAAAAGGGATATGATGGCTGCAGTGGCTTGGGCCCTGACAAGAAAGGAAGGCTAGAACCTATTATACCCAAGATGCGACCTCCAACTTTAGGGTTAGGTTTTGTACCATTGCGAATTGGACCCTCGTCTACCAAAGTGACTATGTGTGGAAAGGGGCATGACTCTGATGATGAAACAACACCTGAGGATACCGGACCCAAAACTGATTCCAATGAATGGGAGTGGAGTTCCTTTTCTTCTAGCTCCTATGCCCTTGATAATGTTTTCCTTGACCCCGAGGATTTGCCCATGGAAGACAAACATGAAATAACTCCCCCTCCTAAAACATGTCCTAATGCTTGGATAGAGTCATTCTGGGACCTAAGTTCTAAATTAGATACGAGCAGTTCAGACAGTGATACCACAGACATTTACATTTTTACCATCTCGGCCCTCTCTCTCCTTACAACCGATGATGAAATGCCTCTTGTCTATCCTCAACTTATCCAACATGGCCAACAAGAACCACTCACATTAGATTTTTTTCAAAATGACAAAGCAATTGCCGAATTTCTGGGACTCCGAGAAGGCATACCACAAGGAGATCATAAAGCAGGATTTACTATTGATCTAGATTCCACAACACATTTTGGGGAGTCAACTCCATCTTCTAGTCATAAGAATGAAAAAGAAAAAGTAAAAAATCAAAAGAATAGGTCTTTGAGTGAAAACTGTAAGGCACTCTCTGATCATGAAAAAGTAAAAATAAAAGACGTACCTGCGGGTGAAAACCTCTCTGAGGCACCCAAAGGTGGAAGATTGGACATACCCCTATCAAGTCAGGATAAATCAACATTGCTTGTGGAAATGACCGAAGAAATAAATTTGGCTACACCTGAAAACCCTAAGGTTATTCATTTCGCTGCTTCTCTATCAAAACAAGAAAAGATAGATTTTGTCAATTTCTTTCTTGAGAAAAAGATCAGTTTTGCGTGGTCCTATGCAGATATGCCCGGCCTTGATCCAGAATTAGTCCTTCATCACTTGCCATTAAAATCAGATGCCAAGCTTGTCAAACAGAAACTCAGAAAGATGCATCCCCAGGTGGCTCTCTTGGTCAAGGTAGAACTAAAAAAATTATTAGAAGTGATCTTTATCAGACCCATTGATTATGCAGACTGGATTTCAAATTTGGTACCAGTTAGCAAAGTAACTGGGGGCATCAGAATCTGTACGGACTTTAGGGATCTCTATAAAGCATGCCCTAAAGATGACTTTCCACTGCCAAATATAGACATCATAGTTGACATGATTGCTAGATATGAGATGCTATCATTGATGGATGGTTTCTCTGGATATAACCAAATTCGCATTGCTCCTGAAGATCAACATAAGACTGCATTCACTTGTACTTGGGGTACCTACTGCTGGAATGTGATGCCCTTTGGTCTTAAAAATGCTAGAGCAACATATCAAAGAGCTATGACAACAATTTTCCATGATTTTATGCATACTTTGATGGAAGACTATGTTGATGACTTATTATGCAAATCCGTCACAAGAGATAGTCATCTAGCCATCTTGGGTCCAATCTTTGACCGAATGGAAACCTACAAGCTCAGACTCAATCCAAAGAAGTGTGTCTTTGGTGTCACAGCCAACAAATTATTAGGGTACATTGTTTCTCACAGAGGCATCGAAGTCGACCCTGCCAAGGTTAAAGCAATAATGGATATGCCTCCTCCTGCCAATCTCTGTCAACTAAGAAGTTTGCAAGGAAAGCTATAGTCAATCCACCGGTTTATAGCTCAATTGGCAGACAAATGTCATCCCTTCCAGCATTTATTGCATAAAGGAGTCACTTTTAAATGGACTGAGCAATGTCAATCAACATTTCAAACTCTTAAGGATTATTTGCTGTCACCACCTATTCTAATGCCTCCTATAGAAGGGAAGCCATTCATATTGTATATTTTTGCAACTGAAACGGCACTAGGAGTTCTCTTGGCCCAACAGGATGAGAAAGGCAAAGAGTGGGCTATTTATTATATCAGTCGGATACTAGTGGGCTATGAGTTGAATTATTCAACTATTGAACGAGCATGTTTAGCAGTGGTCTTTGCAACACAGAAGCTACGACACTATATGTTAAATCATCAGACACTGTTAGTTGCAAAAATTGATCCCTTGAAATACTTGCTTAGTAGGGCAGCTTTGACAGGTCGCCTAGTAAAGTGGGTTATGATCCTCAGTGAGTTTGATATTGAGTACATGGAGCGAAAGGTAATAAAAGGACAAATCATAGTGGATCAACTTGTCGAGGATCCTATTTATGATCATCATCCCATGTTGACCAATTTTCTGGATGAATCAGTCTTTGCTCTCACATCTTCTAATGAATGGAAGTTATATTTTGATGGATCCCATACCAAGTTCGAGTCCGAAGCAGGTATATTGTTTGTCACCCCTCAAGGTGATGCTATTCCAAAATCCTATAGAATAACTTTCCATTGTACCAATAACAGTGTAGAATATGAAGCTCTGGTCATAGGACTCCGAGTAGCAGTCCACTGGAACATCACACATTTACAAGTCTATGGAGATTCTTAGTTAGTCATCCATCAAGTGAATGATGACTACGAAACAAAAGATGAAAAGCTTATCCCCTACAAGCATATGGTAGATTTCTTCAAGACAAAATTTATGGCTATCCATTTCAGTCAAGTTCTAAGAATTCAAAACAAATCGGCAGATGCTATGGCAATGATTGCTTCCATGTTAAATATGCCCCACAATATGGACAGATGTGAATTTTTGGTCGAACAGTTGCTTGTCCCTTCCTTTGAAATTTCGACGACAGATGTGATGTGTGTTCTTGTTGGTCCTAATTCCCCATGGTACAATGACACCTATCAATATTTGAAATCCCAAACATTACCACCTAATCTTTCCTCTAACCAACGCCGAGCCTTCATCCGACAGACAACCAAATATATCATCATTGCCGACACCCTTTACCGTCATTCCTTTGACCATACCCTCCTCAGGTGTTTGGATTCTGATGAAGCACAAACGGCTTTACGCGAGGTTCACGATGGTATATGTGGAGGCCATTTCAATGGTCTGAGCTTAGCCAAAAAGTTGGTTCATGCTAGGTATTATTGGCCCACTCTGGAAAAGGATGTTCATGATTTTGTCAAGAAGTGCTACAAATGCCAAATCCATGGAAATTATATTCATGATCTTCGTGGCCCTTTCTCAATGGGGATTGGATCTTATTGGCAAGATTCACCCGACATCTGCAAATGGACACAAGTTTATCATTACAGACATAGAGTATTTTACAAAATGGATCGAGGCTATCCCTATGACCTATATCACTGGTGTGCAAATTTCAAAATTCCTACTAAATTATATCATATGCAGATATGGGGTTCCCCTTGCAATAGTCACAGATAATGGCCGTCCATTCAAGAACAAAGATGTCAAGGAAATTTGTGAAAAGTTTCACATCCAACATCGTTTCTCCAGTCCATACTATCCATAGGGTAATGGTCAAGCCGAAGCATCAAATAAAACCATTATCAAGATCCTGAAAAAGGTTGTCAATGCCATTGGTCGAGATTGGCATGTACAGTTGAATCTAGCACTATGGGCTTATCGCACTTCTATCCGCACACCTACTGGTGCAACACCTTATTCCTTGGTGTATGGTGCTGAAGCCATTTTACCCTTGGAAGTGGAGATTCCTTCTTTGCGTGTTTCCTTGCAACATCTGATTGATGATGAAATGCACAGAGTCTCTCGGTTGCATCAACTTGAGATGTTAGATGAGAAACATCAGACAACCCTAACACATTTGCAAGCATATCAAAACCGTCTCCGTCGCTCTTATAATAAGGAGGTCAAAGGGTGACACTTTGAAGTGGGAGATCTGGTTTTAAAGCCAAGCCCCAAGAATGCACAAGCTACTGACATCATCAAAACAAAGTTTGAACCTAATTGGGTTGGGCCTTTCATAGTTACTGTAGCCTATGGCTCAGGGGCATATCAGCTTACAACCCTAGAAGGTGAACCTTTGTCAGATCCAGTCAATAGTATGCACCTTCGCAAGTACTGGGCATAGTTTTCTATTAGCAGTTCTTCAAATATGATCCTGAAAAAATACAAAAAAAATTCAAAAAGTTCAAAATACAAAAAAAAAAAAAAGTGAAAAATTGAAATATCAAATAAAAAAGTGAAAAATTGAAAAATCAAATAAAAAGTGAAAAATTGAAAAGAACAAAAAAAAAAGTAAAGAAAAATAATTTGCCCTCTAGTGAAAACCTGACAAACAGGCGCTTTGGGCAACTACCATGGTGAAAACTTGGCAAACAGGCGCCATGTGTAAAAGATTATTGCTCCGTCATCTATCATGACCCTATAGCTTTAGCATGCTTATCCTTGTCCTGACCTAATGTTCTGTTCCAGGCCTGTGCATGGTCAACATCATTGTCTTTCATACTTAGTTTTCCAGTCCTTGTGCATGTGTTTCGGTCCTGGTCACTATATATATTTTTCAAATGTTCATTGGGTGCGCGCCCCTTGTCATGATCAATTACTGGAGCTTTCAACTCGCATAATGTCTTGAAAAAATCATAAAAATCAAATAATGTCCTAAAAAACTCATAAAAATCAAATAATGTCTTGAAAAAATCATAAAAAAATCACATAATGTCTTGAAATAATCCCTAAAAATAAAAAAATGTCTTGCAATAATTCAAAAAAATCAAATAATGTCTTGAAAAAATCCCTAAAACGTCAAATAAAGTCCTGAAAAAATGAACAAAAAAAAGGTAAAAACTCAAAAAAATAAAACATAAATGATCCCTTTGTGCATAGACAGATCGCTGAGCATACCTCCAATGACACTCGCTTCAAACATTGTGCTTTAATGAAATCACACATTCATAGATGAACTGTTCAACCAAGCATTCAAATTGATCAACATTGTCTTATCAATCGAACATCAGCATCAACATTATCTATCCTTGTCACATTATCATGGGTCTTATATAGGGTGTGGTATACTCGAAACCAGACTATGTCTTGTCTTAGATGGGGTACCGCATTCCCTGAAACTAGACAACATGATTGTCCTATCAACACTTTCAACTTTTGACAATGAAGATCAAGATGTTTGTTTGACTTGTTGAAATTAGTGAGTCTTATCATTTATTGATTTATCTTTGATCATGTTCCTATGTTGCTCGATGATGTCACTGAGTGATTTAGAGTGACCGGGATGGTTCATGGTCCCTTTTGTTTTTTTTGTTGTGTTTGCTGTTTGTGGAATGTTTGTCACAAACTGGGGCAACTATATCATTGGGTGTCTATGATAAGTACATTCGCTCTGTGAATGCCACACATACCTCGACCCTTGATGTATGCACCCTAGGATGCTTCACTCATTCCTTGTGTGTGATGTGTCTATCTTACACAAAGGGATTGCATTATTGCTCTGCCCTTCATTGCCATGTTGCGCCGCATCCATTTTGCCATATCAAATAAAGGTTCTCACCTACTTCTGTGCATTGGTGAAAGCAAGTTTTTCTTCATCTCTAACTGTCCCCTGTCTGATTTCTTCTTACTAACATTTCTTCCATCAGTTTGGGCAGTCAGTTCGGTCTAGTGCTCCGATCTCCAAAAACATAAGCAACATCCTGCATTCATTGATTAGTACATTTGCATTATACACAACATTTTATCTTTTTCATTTTATAAATGCATCAAAAGCACATAAAAGTATATTCATACATGTTCCACAATGGTACATAAATAGTGCATAAGCCATCCATACATGGAAAGTAACCATAAGCCATAACACATTGCATCCCATCATATAGCTGCATATCATATCATATTTCAAAAAGTATCAGAGTACAAAATTGGACTGTCTGTCTTAAGTATGGCCCACGGGATGAATACATAATGTCACACTACATATGTCTCTATCATAAGGAGCACGTGCCTCTATCACTGGGTGCTTCCTCTATCCTCCTCATCCCTACCATGTCTCAAGGATGATGTCCCTCCTATCCCTGGTCCTGGTTGTGGTGGTTTCCTAGGTCCACTCACCCCCATGCTGCTCACTGACCTCCGAGAGCATGGCCTGCTCTCTGTCCTCGACTGTGACCGATATGATGTTGCTCTCTGCTCTGGTGGAACTGCACTCTCATATAGTGTCCTCAACTAGCGTATCTCATCTCTGGTCTCTACCAACATCTGTGCCATCTCACGTGCACTAGCATCCCTAATCGACCCAATATACTCCGTCACTCTCTGCTCTGCTTGCTGTGCCTGGGCTATTGCTGTATCTTGAGCCGCTGTCAGTCTAAACTGATCCTGCTCTGTTCTCAAGATAACATTCTATCTCTCTAATGTCACAATGTGATCATGCTAACTCACTATGGTGGCCCTACATATCTCCATCTCCTCTATGCTAGCTATCTTCAGCTTTATGGGTATATCTTGCAATGACTCCTAATCGGCTAGATCTGGCTCATCCTCCTCATCCTCATATCCATCCTCATCATCCCCTCCATCCTTGTCATTCTCATCACCTCCATCCTCATCATCCTCCTCATCCTCATCATCTCCATCCTCGTCATCCTCATCATCCTCATCATCTCCCTCCTCCTCTCCAGCGAGTGGGAAGTCCTCCTATCTCCTAGGTACCGGAATATCAGGATCTATCAATGGTACAGGCCACCGTCGTGCAAACCATCGCTCATACTCCTCTGTCATCCTGGCATCCACAACATTTGATCTCCAATCCCACTATCTCTGTTGTAGTTGTGTGAAGTCGGCATATGCTATGTGTGGCTGAATCATCCTCCCCCACTGACTCGTCTCTCTGTGAGATTGGGCAAAGTGTGCAGTCCCTCTCGGTACATCCTACCTCTCTCCAAACTGTTGTCCGACTCTCTCTGGCAGGTACATCTCAATCACTCTCTGGTGATTCACTGGTTGCCCAATCAGGTATCTCTCCTGTCTGCAATACTGTAGCTCATCACTATCATCTGACCATACAGGGCAATCTTGATATGGCCTCCATGTGAACTCTCTCAATCTGTCTAGCTCATGTCGCCAATACAGTATGTATCCGAACGGACGCTATCTCAACGTACCCCCATAGCAGTACACATATGGTCGATGTGGTACTACCTATCTCTCTGCAATCAGTCGACATATGGCTATGTGCTCAAATGCCCATACCTATAACAGTGTGACTCCACAGCTCAATGTTTGCACCCTCTGATATGCTATCCGATGCAGCTGAAAATATAGCATAGCAAGCACGCATGGTCCCCATGTGTACACAGTCCCCTCTATTGCCATCCGCTCTAGCACTCTTCCCCAACCAATAGGGAATCCATGTCCTCATCTGTCCCCTGCTAATAGGCATGCTATAACCACGACTATCACCACATATCGCTGATCGTACTCTGTTGCCATGGTCTCCCAGCCAATCTCCCTCTCTATGATATCCAGATCATCTACGTCGCACTTGAATAATCTGCACAACACATCTCTCCCTGTCGCTGGATCATATTTTATCATCTCCCCATGAATCGGAATGCAGAGGATACGCCACACGTCCTCTAGTGTCACAGTCGCCTCTCTAGTCGCCAGATGGAAAGAGGAAGTCTCTGAATGCCATCACTCTACCAATGCGGTAAATAGTCCTGTGTTTGCCCTAATCTCGAGCATGAATGTGATATAGTATAATCCAAGTCCTGCTAATGTGTCTCTATCCGTGCTCCTGAGTCCATGTCATAACATGAAGCATTCAGGTCGGTTCTCTCGTGTAATCAATGGATACTGTCGACTATGCATCACAATTGGGGCACACTTTGTCAGTTTTAGGGTATTCTCCTAAGGGCTGCATTTCCTTGTTTCATGCACAAATCAGGGTGTCTCTAATCTATTTTGACCTATCCTATCCTTATCCCCCTTTTCGGGATCATCCGCGTGCTGTTTTCGGTAAAATTAGGGTCCTCAGTGCACAACTGTGCCTGTGCAACATCAATTTGCGCCTGTGTACCCTACACAGGCATAAATGTCTAGTTTTGACTTCCCTGTGGGCCCCACAATGTCCCGCAAGCAAGTAAAATTGATGAAATTGACAATATGGGTTTTTGAGATACATACCCCTGCTCCCGCATTGTCTGGTTGTCTGTAGGTGCATACACGTTCCCTGAGGTGATTTGCCATTGGAATGTTTGCCATCTCTCTGCAAGGGTCCTTTTTCAGAGCAACAAATCCTCCACTTTGGCTAGTGCAAATGAGCTATTTTCCTTCTCCTTGTCTCCTTTATAGCACTTTGTCAGTGCATAGATGGACATGCACCCTCTCCATCTTCTGCTGGTCACGGTCTTTTGCACCTTCAACTGCTTGTCATTTGTGTATCTGATCCCCGATTTTCAAACCGTTTGATCTTATCATTTTTTATCATTCTTATCGATCAATTGGCCTCTTTTCTGGATGTTTCCGGCGAATTCCTCGAGGGGGCATGCATATGTCATCATTATTATCTGGGGCATTTTCATTATTGTTCTTTGAAACAGCGCTTAGAATCACATTGCCTCAAAGAGGGGCAAAATGTAGACATCTAAAAATGGTCAACGCTTGTAGAGTCATATTTTAACATTTGCGCAATGCCTTATTTTAGGGTTTTTGCATCGCATTAACATTTCTTCTATGTTGCGCACTTGGTCTTTATCATTTGTGAGCATCGAGTCCTTCTTCTGCATTCTTCATTTGTCTCAATTTCGAATTTGGTCTTGTTGATAATAATTTTCAATCATGATTTTGGTCGATCTTATCCTGTCGCATCAATGTGCGTGCTCATTTGGCATATTTTGACATCGTCAATTCGATTTCATTTTGGACATCATCAATCCTAATCGATGATAGAATTAGGGTTTTGTCCTCTTGTCGATATCATCATCTTTGCGATCGATTTGTCATCGATCCTTGTCCTTGTCAATCTCGTCAATTTTGCGATCGATTTGTCATCGATCCTTGTTCTCTTGCCAATCTTGTCATTTTGCAATTGATTCGTCATCGATCCTTGTCCTCTTGTCAATCTCATCAATTTTGTGATCGATTGTCATCGATCGTTATCCTTTTCAATCATGTCAATTTGGATCAATTATTGTTCCTCGTCAATTGATGCCTATCAATTTGGTCTCCTTGTCAATCTTGGTCAATTTGTCATTGATTTTTGTCACCCAATCTCAATCATTTATCAACATTGGTCCTTTTTCAATCAGAATCATGATCGAACCTACATCAATTATCTTTTGTCAAGACCTAATTGTCGTCCTTGCATTTCTAATTCATCTTCTAGGATTTTATGATTTATTCATTTAATCTTGTTTGTCATTTTCCCTCTAGGTTAAAATAATTTATTTATTTATCCTAAGTCTTCTTGTCACAATTAAATATTTATTTAATTGGCTAATTAATTCCCCTCCTTTTTGTGAATTAATTAATGAATGAAAAATTATTAATTAATTTACCTAATTTTCCAATTTACTAATTTCTCCTAATTCCTAATTTTCTAATTTTCATCAATTTCTAATTTCCTAATTTCCAGTTCATCTAATTTTCTATTTTCTCCTATTTTTCTAATATTTCCCCTAATTTCATGGGAATGACATAGCAATTTGTCATAATTTGTCAATCAATCAATTTTGACATAGCAATTTGTCATAATTTGTCAATCAATCAATTTTGCATAGAAAGTGTCAATTTTGTCATAATTTGTCATATTTGTCATTCTTGATTTGAAATTTCCTTTCAAATCTCTTGATGCTAATCTTGTCATTTCTCCAATTTGTCTATAAATTGGATGAATTTCTTCAATCATGGTCCCTGATCAATCAATCACGCTTCTAGTATCTTTATGCTGCCTTGTCAATCTTGCTTTCATATTATGCTTATGCACTTGTAGGTGATATTAACAAACAAAGCAATTTGAAGGAGAAAGGACGATGAAGAATTATAAGGGAGATATCTGCATTTGGTTTGCTTTAATTTCATTTTGAAGATCTTGTCTTCATGTTTTCTATTGAGTGTAATAGGATTTCTTGTCATTGCAATTGAGTTTTCGTGATTGAGCTAGGCTAATATTTATGTTGCTTTGATGGCTTCCAAATTCCTATCTACAAATATAATAGGTGGATATGTGTAAGATATTATGTAAATGTATATATATATATATATATATATATATATATATATATATATATATATATATATATATATATATATATATATATATATATATATATATATATATATATATATATATATTGCATGCAACTAGATGTTGAGGGAGTATTATTATGAATACTAGTGCAAAATGTAGTGATTTCTTCTTATTGATGCTTGAATCGGTGATTGAAAGTACAACTTTGTATTGCAAGTGTGGTTAAAATGAAGTTCCCTTGTAAGTATTTTAACAAATTAGTTTACATATCATAATTAATAACAATTGGTGATTCATTTACCTCTTGTATAACATGTTTATTTCGAATAATTGAAGCATAAAGAGGAAATTTATTTGTCGTTATCTTTCTTGGAGTTAGAAAATATTATAATATGTTTCTATTAAAAGAAAGTTTTTGATTTATGTGTGCTAGTTGTCACCCTAAATCTTATGACTTCTAGGAGTAAGTTGAGTCTAAGGAGGGGAGGATGTAGTGTCCACCCTTGACTTGACTTGTTTGACTAGAGTTGAGCTTTAATTCATGCATGATAGACACTATTGGGCATAGGCTATTTCAGATGATTTATAGGATGTTGATACTATCATTAATGATCATGTGATTTATTAGACACTATATGCTTATTATATGATTGACTATCGAAAGATTATATTGATCATGTGATTTGATGAGCATAATTGTTGATGGATTTTACATGCCTTACTATAATCCTGAATTATACTAATCATGCACTGGATGGTGTTTTTATGTACTAACCATATTTAATGATTATCTATGATGAGTTGATCTTATGGTGTGTTTGATTGTTGTATGGCTGTCTTCGGGATAGAGACAATTCCACATCACTCATTGTGAGCGGGATGTGTTGTTGCGATTCTCTAACCCTTGTCTGTTATAATATATATATGCATATGTCGTATCGTTTCTTTGTGGATGCAGGATTTGAAGGTACCAGACACTGACTCCGCCTGGCTCCACAGGTTTGAGTGTGTCTTTAAATCCCAATGGTATGTGGTTCGGAGTTGGCACAATTTCCCCTCACATACTCTAGGTCTAAGTTGTTCACTGTGAGTCATCAGTGTCTTGGTGCAAGTCGTCATGATAGTTAGTAAGCTGGGTTTCTTCTGTGTTGTGAGTATGTTAGTATTGGTTGATTATTCCTCTTATGTTGAGATTGACTATTTGATTATTGATGCGAGATTAAATAATTAATGATGTTTATTTTAATTATTTTGATTAATAGCGATTTGATTATTTGGTTATCTAATGTTAAATTTAATTTATTGGATTCTTGCCTTTTTGGTTATTTGATTATTTGATATTTAAATGTTTATTTATTTTAATGATGATTTAATATTTATTTAATATTTATTGTTTAGCTTATGATGTGTTTTATATTTTATTTGTGATTTGACCTTTATTGGTATTTATTTATTTATTTAATCACCTATGGTTTAACATTTATTTGGCTTTTAATGTTTATCTAGATCATTAATTCATTTATGAGCCTTTGGTTTATTTAATTTAATTTCCCCATTTAATTTATTTAATTGTGGCTCATGTTTTATTTATTAGTTTGACTTTTATATTAAGTGGGTTGTATAAATAATAAAATGATAAAACATTCCCACCAAGTTGTAAAAAACATGATTTATATTTACCATACCTACCCTCTTCTCTTAATGGTTGAATTTAAAAAGCGAGGTAAAATTATATTATATGGTGGGGTTGGTAAAATATATTATAGATTGGAATATTTTGATTGGCTGAGATTGAGGCTAGGGTTTTTGGTTAATGTTTGTCTTTTTATTTTATTTTCCATGAATTTTTCGTGGGTTGGTTCCTCTCTGGAAAATTTTCTCCAGCAAGTTTTCTTCTTGGTTTTGGTTTTCTTCTCTCTTGGATTTTGGCTGGAGCTTGGGTTGGATTTGGTCTGACTAGTGGAATCTCTTCTTCAGCTTCTTCCATAAAACGGGTTGCAGATTGGAGATGTATTCTACCTTTTTATATTTTATTTTACAGTTTTCCTGTATGCTTTGTGTCTATAGATTGAATGTGTGAGCTTGGGGAAATGAATCTAAAATTTGTATAGTGAGGAAGGAAATATATGAAGGCATAAATTTGTTGTAAGGTTTTATTCTTTAGTTTGTGGGAAATATTTGTATTTATGGGTTTGTTGAAAGCCTTCTGTGTCTTTCTAAGTCTATGTCGTGCATAGAGTTTTGATTTAATATTGGCCTTCAAGTGTTTATTATTTATTTAAGGTTGAAGTGAAATTTATTTATTGGGTAATATTATTTCACCCATTAAGTAATTAAAAGGGGGTAATTTGTATTCTTTTATTTAAAAGTTATTTTCACCCCAGGTCAATGGTTTAATTTATTTTACCTACCCTTGGAATTGATTGGCTGAAATTTTATGGTAGGTAGAGAATATATTTTATTTTCTTGAACTTTGGGAAGCTAGGTATGAAATATAATATTTTTGAAATATTTTGATTGGAGCATGGTTTTGCTTGGTTTGTTTTTTGTTTTTTTTAATAAATAAGTCTTCCTGTGCATTCATGGAGGTTGGCATCTTTGGTGAATGAATTTCTGAGATTAATTAAAAGATTGCTGGTGGTTGGATTTAAATTGGATTAAAGGCTTGGACTAGTTTTTCCTGTAGTTTTTTCATGTAGGTTAATTATCTAGTTGCTTGATTCTCTGGTACTTTCGGGATTAATTCTTGTACCAGAGGCATTGTTGAGGGTGTTGATGATTTATAGTTTTATATTTGATTTTATCTGATGTATTTTGTTGGTTTCAAGCATATTTACCTTCCTATGTTATTGGGGAAAGAATTGTGCTTTCATCCATATTGATGTGCTATGGTTGGTGAGTTGGAAGTGTTTCTATTTTGGGGAGCAAGTGAATTGGCCTTGCTGTGGTTTTACTTTCATTAATGGCAGAAAATTGAATGGCTTGATATGCCTTTGTTTATTGCTAGCCAAGAGGCTCATTTTGTTATATTAATGTTGTTGTAGCCTTGCATATGTTGTGAGAGTATGTGTGGAAGTTATTGCCTGCATTGAGTATTATTTTAATGTATTTATGTTGGTAGAGCCTCTTATGATGTGTTGTTGGGCCATGTTAGGAGGAGTGGGCTTCCTTGTGATGATCGGGGTCCAAGAGATAGGCTGACATGAGGTTCCTTGTAAGGATGCATGAAGTCTAGACCACCAGGGCACATTGGAGTTTTCCATGATCTGTAAACAAGTGATAACTTTCATAATGAATTAATTGGGATGGGAAAATTATAACTCACTTAAAAAAGATAATGAATAGTTTTGAGCCTCATGACTTATGTCCTAGGGAGGATGTTTTAGGATAAGCATGAGAAGGCCATGAAGACGGTAAGCTAATCTCCCTTGGTCTCTCATAGGTTGAGATGGCTCCACATGTCCATCAGGCTAGTGCCTTGTGTTATTATGTTATTGTGTTGTGAGGATGGCATGTGATGACACTCCACTCCTACATGTGTTCCCCCTTTATGATTTATGATTATGCTTATTGGATGCATTTATGTCCTGATGAGATTTACGCCTCTGGGAGTTTATTCTTGTGGCTCTATGTGAGTTCTTTCTTGAGAGTCCTTGTTGGTTAGTCTCTTTGGTTTTGAGTGTTAGCCTAGATGTAGAGTGTGTGTTGGGACCTTGTGTCATCTCCTAGCATGGGGGGTTGTTCATTTGGTTCCACATGGTCGGGTGGTTGGTGCTTTTAAACCATTGGGATGTTCCTATCTTTAGATTCTCCTTGCGTGGATGAGGATGATTCTTTAGATAGTTCATCGATAATAATTGCAGCAAGAATGTAAATGATGATGTGATTTATGTAATGAAATTCTTATGTAACGGTTGTAAAAGAAGTCATGTATATGAGAAATGACTATGTTGTTCTAGTTACAGTGATATCTTTTGATTATGGTATATAATTGCAATGATGAACCTTGAGTGGTATTGTAACGCATTTATATTAAATGAAATGGATGCATGAGATGTGGATAAGTATTGTTGTTTGAAACTAAATGATGTATTTTGTATTCTTGATGAACCATGTTAAAACTAAATCGGGTAAACGTTATGATAATGGTATTAGATTTGAAATGATGCCTTTAACTAATGATATAAGTAGAAGAAATGTTATGTCTTGATAAGATGTATGAGTTTGAGTAATGTTGGAAGATATCTTAGCACATGTTTATGAGTTGTGATTAAATAATTTGAAATTATATTATCATATTTCGTAGACAGTGATCTAATGATTGATTCAAAATCCTATAATGCTTGGGATGTAATTGAAGGTTCCTTATGAAATATTTTATGGATGTTCTTAGTGAATGAATTGCTAATCTTATTAATGGAAATTACTAGTAAGTGTATGGGAAGATGACTAAATGAGTTCTTGTCTTTTAGGAAAGGATTATAATGTATCATGTGTTATAGTTTAAGAATTATATCTCCATTTGGTGGATGCTATTAGTGGTTATGGAATTAGGATATTGTATCATAGTTTGTGTTAAGATGATTTTGTGTAGTTACCTAATTTGTAATAAGATGATTGTTGGTTAATTGATATAGTGTAAGAGATTTTATGAGTATTAAACGAGCTATGGGTTAAATGTTTACGGAGACTTTGTGAGTATTGCATTATGTGCTTCTGGAATCATGATGAAGTAACAAGTATGCTAGGAGCATATAATTATAAGTGACTATGTAGGAGTTAATTGTAAATTGAAATTATGTTAATGCAATAAAAGGGTTAATCTTGATATATGGATGATGATGTTTATTGTCAGAGGTTGGTTAATGGTAATAGGAACATTTGGACTTGGTGTATAAAATGAATCTAAGTGAAAAGGGAAATAGATGTGCATTGAAAGATAGAATCTCAAGTTAAATAAAAGATTAAGTAGATTGCATATAATGGGTGTTAAGTATTTCTATGTTACACCTATGTGTGTATAATGATTAAGATTATGAGGTATTGATCTGGAAGAAAGTAAATGCTTATTGCTTATGTAGGTAGATTAAGTAATGGCGTTGAGATACCCGAGGGAGTTAGTAGTATTGATTTATTGTATTCTACTTGCATAATTGTTTGAATAGCTTGAGTGAATTACTCTATGTTCATAATACTTAAATGTTGTTGTGTGCTCGCTGCATTGCTTATGAGATGTTATGTGTTATATTGTAAAAAAAAAATTAAAATAGTGCGTTTTTAGCTATATTTCTCTAGGGTATTTTGGCGGGCATTACATATTTCATCCATTTCAAATGTCTATTTCTAAGCTTCTATTGAGTGTTAATATAACTCAAAGCCTGGTTGTCTGTGAACACTACAAATTCCTTTGGGAGTAAATAATGCCTCTATTTTTTTAGAGACTGAACTAGTGCATACAACTCTAAGTCATATGCTGAGTACTTCTTCTTTGCTTCATTGAGCTTCTCACTAAAAGATGCCACAGGCCTTCCCTTTTGACTCAATACACCCCCTACTGTGATTCCACTTGCATCACACTCCAATGTGAATAGCTTGTCAAAAGTAGGTAGGAGTAGGATGGGTTTTGTGGCTACTTCTTGCTTCAATAATTGGAATGCTTTATTAGCCTGCTCAGCCCATTTGAACTTAGTTTTAAGGCCTCCTTTTATGGTTTCAAGGACTGGTGCACATATGCCACTGAAGTTCCTCACAAACTTCCTATAGAATTGAGCTAAACCATGGAAACTCCTAACTTCAGTCCCTGTTCTAGGGGCAGGCAAATTCAAGATTACCTCCACTTTGCTTGGATCCATCTTCAAGGTTCCCTTAGACACCACAAATCCTAAGTAGACCATCTCTTACTTCAAGAAGTCACACTTCTCTAGGTTGATTGATAACTTCTCTTCATGCAACCTCTCTAAGACTAACCTCAAATGCTCTAGGTGCTCCTCTTTGGTTCTACTATAGATGAGAATGTCATCTAGGTACACCACCACAAACCTAGCTGTGAAGTCTTTTGACACCTCATTCATCAACCTCATGAAGGTGCTTGGGGAATTGGTGAGTCCAAATGGCATCACAAGCCATTCATACAACCCTTTTGTGGTCTTCAAAGCAGTCTTCCACTCATCTCCCTCCTTAATTCTAATCTGGTGATAACCACTTTTAAGGTCCAACTTGGTAAAATACATAGCACCTCCTAAACAGTCCATCAAATCCTCTATTCTAGGAATAGGAAACCTATACCTTATGGTGATCCTATTGATTGCCCTTGAATCAGTGCAAAGTCTCCACTTACCTCCCTTCTTTGATGCTAGCACCACCAGGACTGCACATGGGCTGATGCTCTTCTTGAGCAGTCTTTGTTCCAATATCTCCTGCACTTGCCTTGCCACCTCCTTGTTTTGGTCAGGTGTGAGCTTATATGTAGGTTTATTAGGTAGGGATGCACCGGGAACAAAGTCTATTTGATGGCTTATAGACCTTCTTGGTGGGAGTGTTGCAGGTGCTCCATCACTCACTATGTCCTTATACTCTTGCAACATTTGCTTCACCTCCTTGGGTACCTCTGCTTGCAACTTGTCTTCCTCCTCATTTGGCTTCACCAAGATAGCACACCTCACTATCTCCTCCTCATGTAGCAAGTGTAAGAACTCTTTACCAGTAGCCAATAAGACACTAGGTGTTCTTGAAGTTCCCTCTTCATTCTCTATCAAAGACTGAATCTTAAAGGTCTTGCTATCCTTCTTGAAGGAAATGGAGTTCTCCTCTCCATCATATATCACCTTCCTATCAAATTGCCAGGGTCTACCTAGCAATAGGTGACAGGCATCCATGGGTAACACATCACAAAGGATCTTATCCTTGTATCCTCCAATAGAAAACTCTACCCAAGTCTGTTCATTGACTAGCCCACTCTGCTCTTGATTCAACCATGTCACCTTGTAAGGGTTAGTGTGGGGTATCCTTGTGAGTTTCAACTTCTTGGCTGCCTCCTCTGATATTATGTTATCAGTTGACCCTGAATCAACTATCACCTTGCAAACTTTACCAAGGATCTTGCATCTCACTCTAAAAAATGTTCTCCTATGCTTAGGTTCATTCTTAACTTGGTGTCTTATCAAGACCCTATTGAATATTAGATTTTCTCAGATCTCTGATTTAATATGGTATACCTCAGGTGTCTTACTTCTTGATGTGTCTTCATAAGCATAAGCAACCCTCTTTCCACTGTTTGATGAGGTCAACTTGTCAAGGCATCTATAGGCCGGGTGTCCCAATTGTCCACAGTTGTAATATTTCATGGTTGCAAAGTAGGAGTTACCCCTGCCGGTACCTCTACCCCTACTTGGACCCCCTTGTGCCCCTCTTCCTCTAGAATGGCCTCCTCTGAGATTGGCTTCATTGCTATGTTCAGTCAACTTGGATTCTCCTTGGTTCCTTTGCTCATTTGCCTTGCTTTGGTAACCTCCTTGGCGATTCATTTGATCTCTACCTCTGCCTCTACCCTTGCTATTAGAGTCTCCTTTTCTTTTGTTCCTCTCTTCCAACTTTGTAGCAAGCTAATGAAATTTTTGGATAGTGGTAGGAGTCCATAGGCTTATCTCCTCTTGAATGTTCCACTTTAGGCTACTTAGATACCTGGCCACCTTGATAGATTCAACTTCTTGGACTTTGGATCTAAGACAAAGCTTTCGAAATTCTTTAGTGTAGGAGGTCACATCAAGATCTTTTTGCTTCAATCCCTGTCTTTTCTTATGAAGTTGGACTTCATAATCCTCTGGCAAGTAGTTCTCCTTGATCTTACTCACCATGGCCTTCCAATTTGCAATAGGTAGCTTCCCCATGCTAACTCTCTCTTCTTGCAGATACTTCCACCATGTCAAAGCTACTCCCCTTAATCTTGATTTTGCAACCTTAACCTTTTGAGCTTTTGTCACTCCCTCACACTCAAAGTGATTATCCATACGCTCAATCCATTCCATGATAGTGTCAATGTCCATCCTTCCAATGAAATGTGGCAATCCTTTGAAAGCTTTGGTGTTCAAAGCCTTAATAGCCTTTACAAAAGGTTTTTCATTAAACAAGGGGTCTGGTTTAGGAATAATGTCATCTATATCTATAGTTTTCTTGCCTTTATCCTTGGTGTCTTCACCCCAAGGTTCATGTGTCCTCTGATCCACCACTTCCAGCAGCTTATCCCTTATCTCGCTGATAGCTTCTTCAAGGAGTCTATTCTTCTCCTTCTGCTCTTCTACCTCCCTAGCCAGCTCTACATTAGTTACCATTCTACTCTCCCCTACTGATTCACCAGAGTATAGAGACATGCATGATCCACCAAATCTTTAACTGGCTCTGATACCAATTTGATGGGATAGGGTTTGGGATAGACTAGCCTAGCCTATGCTCTTGGATCCTTTCCTTGGATCACCAGGTGTTCTACCCACACCCTAGGGTATCTAGGAATTCCCCTTCTTGTGGAATCCCCTGACCATGCCCAAACCACCCACCAACAACTTGAACTACTTCTCCTAAAGTCTCACCTACTCATGAAACTCAAAGAACCCTTACTTAGGCTAATAAGGGTTTAGCTTGTTCCACACCTTCTTAGGTCCTAACAAGGATAGGACAGGTCTAAGACATGGTTTTCTATCTATTAGGGTTCCCACAGATACTGAGAGGGGGGGTGAATCAGTATCTGACCGGTTATGAGATTTTCTAAAACCTGAATATGCAGAATATAAAGTAACAGTATACCGGTATGCAAGAATTAATGCAAACAACAAAATCAAAAGCATCCACATGAAAAGAACACCATAACACAAGATGTTTAGCGTGGAAACCCAGTGCGGGAAAAACCTCGGTGGGATTTGTGACCCACAATATTCACTTACTAGCCAATAAGAGAATATTACTTACAATAGGGGCCTGCACATGCAGGAAGGCCAACTGCCTAGAGCTCACTGCTCAACAAGAAGTCACACTGACTTACAAAGAGGATTTACACAAATCCAATATTCTGTACTACTTTACATTAGCATCTTCAATGCCAGATTCAGTACCAGTTCTTGCTCTATTCTTTACATATACCCTTGACCTACAATTCGCACATTAGGTCTGCCTTATATTTTTTTTATTACATACTCTCTATATCCTACAAATGCCTACAATGATCTCTTTTATATACAAGAGTCATTTTACAATTTGCCAAGTTGGCTTACAATGATAAACAAAATATTACATATCAAAAATCCTGTCGGCCTCTATGCCGGTATACATATTTCCTTCTGTGCTGGTGTACATCTTCTGTGCTGGTGTCGATGTACATTGATTTTGTTGATGCCAGTGCACTGTTCTGTTTGAGTAATGCTTAGCCAGTATAATGTCTTTGTCGGTGCCATAGGATTGCAAGGTTGCCTATGTAATGCTTTGCCAGTATAATGTCTTTGTCAGTGCCATAGGATTGCAAGGTTGCCTGTCTAATGCTTTGCCGGTATAATGTCTTTGTCGGTGCCATAGGATTGCAAGGTTGCCTGTGTAATGCTTTGCCGGTATAATGTCTTTGCCGGTGCCATAGGATTGCAAGGTTTCCATCAATGACAAAACCTTCAATCACACACAATGTCTCATTGGAGTGGCCATATGCCAACAATCTCCCCCTTTGGCATTGATGGCAACACTCATGAGAAATTTCAAAAAGAAATCCAAAAATGTGTTTACCCAAAAAAATGTTACCAAAAATATGAGGGCTCCCCCTGAGCATGTGATCCCTATATTTTGAATTTTCTCATCTACTACTCCCCCTTTGGCATCAATGACAAAGGTTAGTAGATTTGTAGTTGTACCAATACATAACCTCAACCTTGTAGTTGGGTAGTTATTAGCTGAAGAATATCTCCCAAAATTAAGTTTATACCATCCATAAACTTCTTTCTCTCCTTTATTGCTATCTCAGTTCTGTGTACTGTACCGGTGAGATGCTGCAAGTGCTCTATCGGTGTTTTGCTACCCTGTTTTAGTGATCTGAGATTTCCTTACGCAGAGATGCTAAATAGTCCAATCTTGGACTTAGTTTAGATCTCAAAATTTTTGCCTTGTTTATTATTTTCTCTTTTTCTCTTTCTAATTTAAGCAATTCTTCCTCAAAATTTGTTATCTTTTCCTCAAAAACTGACAATGTATCAGGTGAGTTAACAAAATTATCAGCAAGTTTATTGATCTCTTCCTGTACCTTGCTCATCTTTTTATCTACATCCGTGGTCAAAAAGCTTATCTTACAAGTGTCTTTATAAAGAGTTTTGTGCTCTTTCAATATATTGCACAGTTCTGGTAGAAGTGTGTCAAATTCCCTGATACACTTCTTTATTCCTTCCTCAAAGAATTTTTGTTTTTCTTTTTGTACACTTTCCTTTACAGTTTCTACCTTTGATTGCTCAAAATTTCCAAAAATATATTTACAAAGTGTATCCAACTAGCCTAAAGAATCTTTGTTGGCTATATTACAATTTGGAGCTATTAATTTCAAAATTGGAATTGAATCATCTATTGCTTTATATGCTTGTGAGCTATAATCAGTTATTTTCTTGATAGAATCGAGCAATACCTCTGTTACATTTGATGATGACCCAGTAAACTGAGTGCCGGTGGAAGGGACCATGCTGGTATTGACCTCTGGTAGGTCTGTTTGTGTCTCCACAATTTTCCTTACATCATTTCTTACTGGTGGCATCTATGCTTGAGCCTTTAGCTTTATTGGTTGCTCTATTTGTGTTCCAGATTCCTTCTTTTTCTTTGAATCTGCTACTGGTTGCTCTTGGTTTCCTGTTGCCGGTTGCTCTTGGTTTCCTGTTGCCGATTGCTCCTTATTATTAGATTTCTCTGTGGTATCCTTATCTACCACTATGTTGATTTCTTGAGTATCAACATTCACAGTATATAGGAGTTCAGGATTAGGATTGTTATCCTCTGTGTCCATGCTCTCAGCTACCGGTTGATCTTCTGCAGTTGTTTTTACCGGTGGAGTATTTAAAGGAGGTGGGGGTAAGTTGTCTCTAATCTTGATACTTGGCGGTGCACCAACTTTACCTTTCCCTTTGTCTTATTGATATACCAGAATGGGCTTGGGATTCATATATTCTTCTTGTTTTTCTTTTTCAACCAAGAATCTATCCCAACCATCTTCTGTTTTGGTTGAGACTTTAGTAACTCTACCTGCCATTAATGATATTTGCCGGTGTGCATTGGAAAAGACTGTCTGGTTGGCTTGAGCTATCAAATCATCAATTTCCTTAGGTGAGTTGGCCGGGTATACTGCAAGTAATTTTTCTATTTTTATTTTCTTATCCAACTCAATTATTCCTTGCCTTCTGGCCTCAAGTCTCTTATATAATTCATCAAGAATTTCATTTAGGACTTGCATCAAAAACTTTTTATACATGTCCATGTGTAGTATAACACTTTCCTCAATTTGTCCTTTCTCATCTTCTGATAGGGTGTCATAGATTTTCCCTATGTTTTTCAATTTTTCTTCCACTGTGATTTCATCTAGTAATATGTCAAAAGGGGCCAAGTCAGTGTCTATCTTCTTCTTCCTTTTAGGGGTCAGCTTTTTCTTAGGTGTGGCTTTCTTGACTAGAGACCTCATAGCTTGTCCTTCTAGGTGAAGGAGTGGATACTGGTGAGGGGTCTCTTTTCCTCACAACTCTTTTGAAAGTTGCTGGCATATCTCCTTCTAAGGAGGTATCTACCGGTGATAGATGAGTTTCAGGCTGTTGGGCTGCCAACTCATCTTCTGTTATGCCGGTTTTCTTTAGTACATCATCTTTTAAGGCTTTTGCTTGCCTGCTTCCTTTCCTCATAGATGCCTCAACTTTCTTTACTCTCTTTTTGGATTGAATTTGAATTTCAATGTGCTCAGCACTACCAAATACTTCTTCCTTTGGTTCATGGGGGGCTTCCAGAAGTGCTTTGGCATAGGTTTCCACTATGTGGTCATCTATTTCATACCCCATTTCTGTAACCCAAATTGTTCTTGGGATGACTGCTTCCATCCAGATTTCATCCTTGTATTTGTTGACAATTTCCTGTGATAGTCTGATCCTCTTATTCATTTTGACCTTTAGTGCTTGAAAATACTCATGGATATTCTTTTCTTTGTTTTCACCGATGTTGTTGAATAAGTCAGACAATTGTTTTCCTACCGGTATGTCAAATCCAAAATCCTTGTTGCCTATACCGGGAGCCTATTTGGTTATATGTAGCATTAAGAATACAAGCAAATTTCCAAATCTAAAGGTTCCTTTCTTATCCTTCTTGATTTTTGCTAAGTTATCAATTAACTCATCTTTCAACCATTCACAGATGTCAATTTTTACATTGTTCTTAACCATGTCATAAGCACTTTTTATGCATAAACTGGAAAGAAAATTAAGCCTATTTGCATGAGTATCTTTGTAACCTAGAATCATGCTAATGAATCTTACATTTGTATTGGTTACATCATTAACCCTCAATGATCTTTTGTCTGATGTTGCACCAGTTAGTTTCGTTACTAGGTCATTGGAGACCTTCTTGGTTTGGTCGGGTCTGGTACCAATGGAAGGTAACCCTATTACTGCTTTCACAGCTACCTTTGTAATTTTATGTACTGAGTCAAGCCAAAAGAATGAGCCATGTACCCTATTGAGAACTATCCTAATCACTTCCTTGGGAAATTTAGGAATGCAGAGGATTTCAGTGAATCCTAGGGTTTCAACAATTTGGTGTTCAGGTTTCACATTTCCAGCATTGTCACATATAACAGATTTGTACATGTCTTTGATTTCTTCATCACCTAATTCCTCTATGTTGCAATGAATGTACATTCTAGGGTCTTCTGCATAAACAACACCCTTTGGAATTTGGGAAAAAGCATCTGTGTTGTCATCTTTCTTAGCTACCTCGGGAACTAGCTCAAACACGGGCCTAGGTTGTTTTATAACCTCGACTATTGTAGGGTTTGCTATGAATTCAGGTGCAGAGGAGGATGCCATGATGATAAATACCTTTTACTGCCTTTGGATGGACTGATTGCTGAAGTGCTTTTGCCTCTCTTCTTGGAATGCCTTAGCTCAGAAATCTTCGTGCTCTCTGGAAGTTTGAATTCACAGTGAAATGAAATGGAGCCAAAAACTTAATTTATAAAGCCTTTTCTACCACCTACCACATTAATTGTCTGCCGGTGATGTATTAACTCAACTTTATTTGCCGATAATGAAGGATTTTCAACTTCTTTTCTCTAACCAAGGGAATAATAGCACATGTGTCATTAAATTGCCAAACCCTCAAGATAATTTTCTTCAATTTGATGAAGAACATCCTGTCGGTAGAGCATTGCTTTGTCCTGTCGGTGGAGCATCATATCGTCCTTCCGGTGAAGTATTTGTTGGTTCTACCAGTGGAGGAGTAACCCCAATATTTAGATTACCTTTTCTAATCCATTGCTTTGAAAATTCTTGCTTAACCTCTTCAACCTTTTCTTTACCTTTCAAGCTAGTACTTTTGTTATCTACCGGTGTACCTTTGCTTCTACAGAATTTTGCAATATGACCAATTTTGTTACATGCATAACAAGTTACATTATTTTTCTGAATAGCTTTCCCATAACCTATGCCGGTTTGTGTTCTGCATTTATTTGATAAATGACCAAATCTTCCACAAACATAACATCTTACATTCATTCTGCAATTTTCAGAGTTATGACCAATTTTGTTGCATTTGGTGCATTGACCGGTGGGAGGATTGATGTTCTGATAATTCCTAGATCTACATTCATTTGTTTATGACCATATATATTACAGTTAAAGCATTTTCCATTGAATTTGTAAATATTAGAGGGTCTTAACGGTTTGCTTTGATCCTAGGTATTTGCAGTACTGGAGCTTTCTCCAACTTCAAATCCAACTCTAGAAGTATCACCTTTGGGTTTTTGATTCTTCAATAAGGTACCAAGTTCTTTTGAGCTTTTCTTGAATTCTTCTTTGTGTTGCTTTGCAGTTTCCAATTCCCTTTCCAAGATCTCTTTTTGTCTCATTAGTTCATTCGAGTCATTTTGAGTATGCATCAGATCTATCTTCAACATATCATTTTCATAGCTAAGTCTTGTGTTCTCATTTGCTGCATCACTTAGTCTTCTGGTCAATTCTTCTTCATTCCTCTTTCTGTCCTCAATCTCTTTGCAGAATCTCATAGTCATATCCTGCATTTCATTTTTTGTTGTCATGATCTCTTGTTTCAATTTGCTCATCATATCATTTAATGATTCCTTTTCATCATTTTCATTTTGCAACTTTTCACAAATTTCTCTTCTCTTGTTTCTTGTAATAGTAAGATTTTCTTGAAGTGCCTGAATAATGTCCTGAGCTGCTTTTAAATCATCTTCTAATTTGATATTTTTCAACTTCTCTGCATCATAGTCAGTAAGAGCTCCTTCAAGTTACTTCATCAGATTTTCCATCTTTATCGGTGTCAAGATCTTCCTCAAGCTATTAGGCTTCTGAAAGTAGAGGACCAAGCTCTGATACCAATTGTTAGGGTTCCCACAGATACTGAGAGGTGGGGGGTGAATCAGTATCTGATCGGTTATGAGATTTTCTAAAACCTGAATATGCAGAATATAAAGTAACAGTATACCGGTATGCAAGAATTAATGCAAATAACAAAATCAAAAGCATCCACATGAAAAGAACACCATAACACAAGATGTTTAGCGAGGAAACCCAGTGTGGGATTTGTGACCCACAATATTCACTTACTGGCCAATAAGAGAATATTACTTACAATAGGGGCCTGCACATGGAGGAAGGCCAACTGCCTAGAGCTCACTGCTCAACAAGAAGTCACACTGACTTACAAAGAGGATTTACACAAATCCAATATTCTGTACTGCTTTACAATAGCATCTTCAATGCCAGATTCAGTACCGGTTCTTGCTCTATTCTTTACATATACCCTTGACCTACAATTCGCACATTAGGTCTGCCTTATATTTTTTTTATTACATACTCTCTATATCCTACAAATGCCTACAATGATCTCTTTTATATACAAGAATCATTTTACAATTTGCCAAGTCAACTTACAATGATAAACAAAATATTACATATCAAAAATCCTATCGGCCTTTATGCCGGTATACATATTTCCTTCTATGCCGGTGTACATCTTCTGTGCCGGTGCCGGTGTACATTGATTTTGTTGATGCCGGTGCACTATTCTGTTTGAGTAATGCTTAGCTGGTATAATGTCTTTGTCGGTGCCATAGGATGGCAAGGTTTCCTATGTAATGCTTTGCCGGTATAATGTCTTTGCCGGTGCCATAGGATTGCAAGGTTGCTTGTGTAATGCTTTGCCGGTATAATGTCTTTGCTGATGCCATAGGATTGCAAGGTTGCCTATGTAATGCTTTGCTGGTATAATGTCTTTGCCAGTGCCATAGGATTGCAAGGTTGCCATCAATGACAAAACCTTCAATCACACACAATGTCTCATTGGAGTGTCCATATGCCAACACTATCCATTTATGTGCCCCCAAGAGGTTTCAACCTTCCAACCCCTTACGGATTTCACTATTTTGTCTTTTTCCTACAAAATAGGGCTACAAGGAATGTGCCCAATTAGGCCTCCTATCCGGACTTTTAGGGCCCCCTCTTGCAAATGATGCATATGCCTATGAAACTTCCCAAAAGACTTGCTATTCATTTGGCAAGGGCTCAAGGATTTTTCTAGTTTTGGGCCTCCAAGTGTCTGCACACTACCCTAGATGAATTTTGAGGTTTTTAAGGGTTTTAAAGAGGGTTTTTAAGCCTGCCAAGGTCATAGTGTAGGTTTGTTGATTTCACTACCTTTTCTAGATTGGTGGAAACTCTTCCTTCTCACCAATGGTGCTCCATTCACCCCTCTACAACCCCTCCAAAGGGTGCATCCTCCTCTAACCTTCCTTGCTCTCCTGGACCTCTGCACTTTAACCCTTCCTATCCAGGCACTGTCTAGTCTTGCCTAGGAGTGGGTCTTTGGTTGGCCTCCCTGCATCTTCAAGGGCCTTACTTGCTTTGAAGTAATGTATAGGGATTTTACTCCTATTCCCCATGGCTTCATGGTGATTCCACAATGGGGAAAGGAGTTAACATCCCATTTTCTCAAAACAATCCCAAACTAGATAGTGAGAAAGTAATTTACAAAATATTTACAAACACACCAAACTTGCAAAACAAAACCTAATATAAATGCTCACAATGGAAGTAAATACACCATACAAGACTCTTAACACAGATTTGCTTGAAGATCAATCCATTAATAATATTTCCTTACTCCATTTGTGTCGACTAGTAACAAAATTGCAGTCACAGTCAAGTCACTTTTCTTGGGCTGTACAACAATTGACATCAAACCCATTATCTTAGGGTTTTCAACTACTTATACTACCCTTTCCTCAGTCTATGTGCCCCTATTATGGTTGTCCATGCTAAACTAAATATCTTGACCTACAAGGTGGAAAAGTTGCTTGACAGCTTTGAAAAGTTGTCATGCAACTTTTGCAACTTTTGAGCAACTTTCTCAATGTTGTTTTTCTTTACTCCTAGGCCCACATTGGGCTATCCTAAGGACACCACCATGCTAAGAAGGACCCTAAACACCTCAAAGGCACACATACCCTCTACTTTCAAGAAAAACTCCACTTTGACTTATGACCCTAGGACCTCAACTAGGACCAATGAGCACATGACTCTTATTTTATATACAATGGCTTCTTAAAGAAGCAAGAACACAATCAAAATCAAATGGTGGTATCCCTTTGAAGGGTGCTCCTGCACCACAAAAACACACTGAATCATCATCCCATATCCTCTAATCAACACCATGTGAATTTGCAATCAATTCTATAACATAATATTATAAAAATAGACATTCAAACCATCAACCAGATAAACCATACTTCCACTAACAATATTCAATAAAATACATATCCATATCATCAACGCCAACTAGACCACCATACATATCCAAATATTCAATAAAATACTAAAATTTATATGTGCAATAATATCCTCCTTTGTCATTGATGGAAAAACAAAAACTTCCTCAAGTAGTATTCCTCCCCGTTTGACAACAATGAAAAAGGGAAATTTCTCAAACTAAAAAAACAATACTGAGCAAAACAACAACTCCCCCTAACAAAAATCTCTAGAAAGAGAAGGAAATAGGAATATATGGAAAATGTTTCCAAGACAAATATCCTTGTATCATTTCTTCAATTCAATAATATAAGATTTTAATGAACAAATTATGGTACATAGAGTCATGCTTTGACACTCACAATCAATATATAAATTGACTACAACATCAAAGACATCAATATTAACCACACTCTGCTCAAATTTCTCTGCATCAACCAATATTCTAAAAAAAAGTATACAATAATAATCCCATGGTATCCTTGGGTCCACAAAACAACCTCACATATTGTTCTATCAACTTTTGTCACAATGACAACTGAGAATGGAGATCCCGAGCCTTGGATCTCACATCATTAGAATCTTTGTAAATATTGAAGGACTAGGATAACTTTGTAAGTTGAGACTCAATAGAGTCTATTTCATCGTTAAATAGTTTTCGTTAAATAGTTTTGTAGTTGTTGGCCAGCTCAAGCAATACCTCTACAACTATGCTACATTATCCATCAATTTTTTGAAATTAATCAAATTCAACTTAAGATCATGATGTTCCTTTAGGCACTTTTATGTCACTCTCTCTGCTACATTTCTTTTTGCGCAAGGTTCACTAGAATCATTTTCATCACCAAGAACTGTAGGCATATACTCAATTAACAACTCTGTCAATACTTTTGGAAGAAGATCAACAACATTTGTGGGAACAAGATTTTTCTAGAGCAAATACGTTACACATGCATGTTCAATGGTATCTTGATCATAAGAGGGTACAGTGAGATACAACTCACCAACACTTTTTAAGCCATCTAGTCCCCCAAGAATCTCAAGCATTTTATCTTCATCAAAATATACTCTCTAAAGAAGAAGGAGAAGCAGTCAACATGTTCCTTGTTGTAACACTTTTCTGCATACTAACCTTCTCTAGTTTTTCTTCATCACTTTCAACAATAACAACCTCTGCAGATTATTTTGATACATGTTTAGCTCTTGACAAAGAAGAAGAAGAACAAGCTTCTCTAGATGATTTCCTTTCTCTCTTTCCATTCGTCATGTATTCTTAATTTTCTTGGGTCTCTTTCCAACACTTTTACCCATAATCTCATCTTATATTCCAAATATTTCTTCATTCACATTTTTGGCATTTGAAGGATTATTTCCACAGTACTCATTCATTTATTTTATAACACTTCATAAGGAAGCTTAGCCACCCATAAATTCCTCAAAATAACAACTTAACTAAAACAATTGTCCTTGTTAGCTAAGAAAGTAATATCATCCTTGTACCATTCAACAAATTTTGGAGGTGTTGTCGTTGAATTTAAATCAATGGAATCCCATGGTTTCATTGAAGCTACGTAAGTTTTCTTAAAACAAAAAATGAAATCAAGCATGCCCTTAAGAATTTTGATAGAACCCTTGGCATTTCCATCGATATTAGAATCCTAAAAATTATTGCTCAAACCAAGGCCACCGGATATACATAGTAATCTCTCACCAAAATGACTTCTATCGAAGAAGCCTACCATTATCCTATTGATAAAGTGACTTATCGAATAAATCTTGGCCGCGATGGACTTCCAAAAGGATTCACTGAAAACATTAGTTCCCTCAACATAAAGTACATTGAGGAAATTAGGAGTGGTCCCCGCCGATGAAATAGAGTTTTGATGAAACTACAGTATCAATGAGACATGTGAACAACTCGTTGAGCGAAGAAGTTTGGCTAAAAGAGTGATATCAAAGGAAGCAATGGATATTTTATCGATGAAGCTATTTCTGGGAAAAGAGCATTTTTTTAGGCACAAAAGATGTTGACCGAAGATAGCTTTCTCATCGATAAGACTTTTTGAGAAAAGAAAGGTGTCGAAGAGCTACGAAAGTAACTGGCCAACGATCATAGTTTCATCGAAAACAAAAATCCAATAAAGATTAAATCGACATAAACATGTGAGGTTGATCATTTCTATGAAAGTGAAGGGATCAATGAAGCCACAAAGCTCCTTAACAATAATGGTAGTTTCATCAAAAATAAGGAGACATCGATGAAACATGAAATTTTCAGGAAAGATAAAGTTAAAACACCGAAGTACATGATTCCATCAAAAAAAGGTGCGGCCATAAAATTGATGAGCATCGATGGACAATATGAAGTACTGCTAGATGAATGATTACTTTTTGCCACAAGGATCAATAAAAATATTAATAAAGTCACTTCATCATAAATTCAAATAAATGCCTCTGTGACCGTTGTGCCACTGGTAATGGTAACTGCTAAAGTTTCCATGAATTCTTGATAAATTGACAAAAAAAGAAACACTTCTGACCAACACTTGAAGAATTCACAGCGAAGCTCGGAGAGCCGAGACAATTTGAGATCAAATTCACGAGTGGTCTACCCAGAATTCAAGTAAGTTTCTTCACTCTCAGAGATCTATAGTGATAATGGAGGGGTCATCTTCTAAAAAGAATAGGGCTAGGAAAGTTAAAGAGACCCAGTCCTTAGAAGACAAACCTAAGAGGCAGAAAAAGGAATTTGCACAGATTAAGGAGAGAGTCATGGCTAGATTTAACCAGGATGAAGATATAGCCCCACATGTCAACTATGAAGTGTTTGATCTATTTTTATTGGAGACAGATATGAAAAGAAAGAGTGTGGTCATTAAATGCTATAAGAGTGACAGTTATATTAATCATCTTGGCATGCTTAATCTCTTTATCTTTCACTTTGTTAAGCAATTGCAATCAAGTTATTAATGATGAAGGCTCATGACTTCTCATAGAATAGGTGTTGCTCGTTTATTTATATGAGCATATTTTGTAAAATGAAGACATTATTAGAATAGAATATACTAGACAAATACTATAGCCTCTGGCATACTATTATACCATTTTGAAGATTTAATAGAATCAATCATTTTTCTGTGCATATGTGTTGTGGATTATCTCATTTTCTGTAGGTAGTTGTTTGTGATATTATCTAAAGGAGATAAGGTTATTCGTATTCTTACAATGAAGTTTATGTTTCTATGTTATAAACTTGGATTAAAAGGATCTACTTGTGAATTGTAATTTTTCTTGTAGTTCTTTCTTGGATAGTCCTTTAAGGTTAAGGTTAAATTCATTCAGGTGGTTTATGATAGAAACATTTAGCAGATCTCATAAGAAATAATAATTGACAGATTTACCAAAGGGGTAGGTTTAAAAACTGTCTCACAAATCATACATTAAGTCCTAGGGAAATATAAGACTTTGTAGCCCAAATAATAGGAAAGACACTGGTCATTCACAAATCACAACCTTTACCATATTAATTACCTTTACATTAAAGCAATAGAACTAGTTGAGTAGGACACATAAAACCAATTAGCAATAGTGTACATAATTATAAATTTCAAGTAGAAAGATCGAATAGTTTTCACAACAACAATCTTGAACTCATCTAAAATCCACCTATCCTAGGAACCTATGCCATTCTGAGGTAGGAAATAATCTAGATCAAGATACTCAATTTTCTATAAAAAGCATTAGTCATCGAAAGCCACTGGTGAATAGGTATACCCGCCTAGGTCTTGCAAAGCCTAAAGTGAGGGAGTTAGTAACCAAATAGGTTTACTCTATAAGCTGGCCAAATCAATTGGAGGGTTTGATCATAGGAGTTGGAATTTCCTTAGAACCAATCCAATCTGTTGATTTGAGATCCAATAGATTGGCGACTCTGTTGGGGACAATATTCATTTAAAAAGACTTTGTTGTGGGAGAGAACTCAAATAAAAAATAAACAAATTTCCTCTCTAGGGAGAGGTGGCGACTCTGAAGAAAAGAGAAGATTTTTTATGTATGAGAGGAGGTCAATAACACAAGGTCATCCAACAATACAATTGAACTTTGATCAGAAAAGAAACAAGAAAAAAACCAAACAAAGAATCGATCGACAATCCAATGGAACATGTGAATGATTTCATGAATGAGGTATAACCATTATTACTCTAAAAATAATTCACAGTCAGCTTGGAATAAATAGAACCATACAATTCCTTCATACCCAAGAAATGAGGACTTGGCAGTTGTAGATAAAGAATGAAAAGGATAATTCCCTCCTGGTTTTGAAAATCATCACCCAAAGTCGAGAGCAAATACATCAAGTTCCTCAAGTTCAAGAAAGATGGATGCACCAGATTGTTTTGCAGATTTGATGAAACAAATGTTAGATGTGGCCACCGAAATGAAAGATACTGGAAGAACAAGGGAGTGTGTGGAATTATGTGCTAGGCTGGGTATCGCTGTTAATGAAAATGATATTGATCATGACTTGAATAAGTATAAAAAAAGATGTGAACATGCAACCCAAGGGTTGGACAAGGGAAGAAATCATCAAGTTGAAACCAATGTAAATAATAATACCGATAAGATAACTAGAAACCCCTTATATGATCATGAGAATGGTAACTGTGCATACACCCATGTACCTCCTGAATATTAGTACAATCATTATAACAATTTTGCATATCAAACTCAATTCCAACCCCGAAACCAATTTCCCCATTATAATAACATGAGTCGGAACCATGGGAATTTCTTCCAGGGAGGATATGGATTGATGAATACATAGCATATCAGACAATTTGACTTTTTAGGAATGATGATGTATCCTCATCCCATCCCAAATGAAATCAGAATTGCAGTACCAAAATTCACTGGGAGTAATGCTATCATAGGAGAAGCACATTGCAAAGCTTTCGATACAGTCATGGAAGATTTCGGCCACCCATATGAAGATGTTAAAATGAAGTTATTCATGCAGTCTTTAACAGATGATGCACGAGATTGGTTTAGAACATTACCTGATGCTTCAATAAGAGGCCTTGCAGAGTTTAAGAGACTTTTTCTCAAACAATATGGAGATCAAAATAGCCCTCAGTTTGCACTACATGAAATCATAAGTATCAAGAAAGAACCTAATGAGACAGTAGTCAATTTCAATAAAAGATTTAATAGAGTTATAAACAAAATTCCTAATAGGATAAAACCAATCCCAGAAGTAAGCATCTTGTACTACATAAATGCCTTTGACATCAAGACAAATTATGAACTCAGAACAAAAAACACTACAACTCTTCAAGGAGTTATGAAAGCTTCCATAACTATAGAAAACAATAGAAAAGTTATTGGGAGAATTGGGAAGATAAAAGATACTAGGTTGTTCAACCCAAAGGCTCCCAAACAAACTAAAGATGAAGATAAATTAGACAAGGTATTAAATGTTCTAAAAGATTTATCTTTGAAGGTAAATAAAATAGAAAAAGAACATTTCTTCCATCATGATAGACCCAGACTACACGATATGCTTACAACACTACCGGGAAGGATGGAAAACTAGTCGAGAAGAGTCAAAAGGATAATATGCAAACACCATATCCTCTGAAAAGAACTGTTAATCAAGTGTCAGATGATAACCTATGGTGCTTTTCCTGTGACATGCCACATTCTCCTTACTAATGTATAGTGGCAAAGAAGCTGCAAGAAGAAGAAGAAGAATGTGAAGGGTATATAGATGACCACGCCATAAATTTTCTATCATTAGAAGAATACAACTCATTTGAGGAAGAGGAGGATGGTGATGTAAGTTCCAGATGGATCAATTAGCACTATTGTATGCAACAAATATTCTCAGATGAGGAAGAAGAAATCAAACTCAGGGTCCCCACCAAAGAAGAAACGGAAAGAATTACAGCAGCTGCAGTGAAACAAGCCAAAAGAACCTATGCTCTTAGGAACAAAACCATAAACCCCGAGCAAGGAAAGCCCTTCGAAATGTTCATGAAAGAAGTCAATAAAATATCTAAACCAATAAATAGAATGAGTAATATCCAAGATAAGGACATAGGCAAAACCAAAGAGAAAGAGGTTCAAATAACAAAACTGCAAAAGGGAGAGAGGGAGAATATGGAAGCTACTTCCCCAATACCCATTGTCACATCGTTTGACATTGTCAATGCTTTGACACAAAGGAAGGTCTTTGTGCCATTGCTTGAGATAATGAAGTTCCCAGAATACAAAGAGAAGACTCTAAGGATGATCACAGATGTTTCAGGAGATAAAGTGAAAGAACACAAGAAGGGTGGTCAAGACAATAATGGTGAACATGATCCAACTCCAACCATTTATTTGGGGTCAACAATAATAAAAAATCCTTCCCAAGTAGATCCCTTTCACCTAACTCTAATGATCAATAATAAGATGATTAAAAACTACATGATTGATTCAGGAGCAACAATAAATGTTTTGCCTGTAGGAGTCATGTAAGAGCTTAGAATGGGGGTGGATACGACATTCAACAAGTGTTACGCTATGGATAATAGACTTGTTCTAGTAGTGGGTGTTATGAAAGATGTAGAGTTCAAGCTAGCAACATGCCCTGAAGCATCCTACAAGACAAACATCATGGTGGTGGATGTCCCTCCAAGTTATAGAATGTTATTATCTAGACAGTGGTCAAACCTGATAGGGGGACATGTCCAATTGGATTTGTCGAATGCAACCATACCAGTGAATGGACATGAAGTGAGAATTGAAAGAGAGCCTCGTTCCTCATATATCATTGAGGATTGGAAATGCCTGAGCGAATATGTTTTATTCAGTCAGACATGGATAATTTTAAAGTACAATTGACAAATCCAAAGACTGAGGATTTGTCTCCAATTGAGTCTTGAATCAAAGAAACAAATGATCAGGTGTGACGCATGTACTTTGATGGCTCATGTAGTAAGGAAGGAAGTGGGGCTGAGATTCTATTCATTTCACCAAGTGGAGAAACATTGAAATATTCTTTCAAGTTAATATTTGAATGTACCAACAATATTGTTGAGTATGAGGCTCTAATCATAGGACTAAACCTAGCGGTTAAGCATGGAATTAAAATCCTTAGTGTATTTGGGGACTTAGAGTTGATAGTGTCCCAAATTAATGAAAAATATACCTCTAAACACATCAGATTGAAGCAATATAGGAATGAAATGTGGGACACCATCGAATTGTTTGATGCCTTTCAAATAAATTGGGTTGATCGGTCAAAAAACATAATGGCTGACTTTCAGAAGTGGAGATAAAAGTTAGACCTTCTATCCCTGATAACCTATACAACTGGCAAATTTTTCAAGATGATACTAAATTGCTAAACTTCTTGCAGTGTGTGGATCATTATCAGATACAGGCTATTAACTTTAATGACTTTGTGGAAGAGACTGATGGGAAAGAAACCTTGTTTGGACAGGAAATCATATAGCTGAAATCAAACAAAATACCAAGAGGTTTGGTTACATTAGAAAGAACTTTCAATGCATAGGATAGAATGGAAACTAAAGTAACTGCAGCTAGAGAAAGTGGTGTTGAACAAGTTAACATGGGAAATGAGGAGTCACCAAGGCATGTGTTTGTTGGAAAGAAATTAACCCCTAAAATGAAGCAAAAACTGATAATATTGCACAGAAAGTATAGGCACATTTTTGCATGGTCATATGATGACCTCAAAGCCTATAGAGAAGATCTTTTCCAGCATGAAATACCCCTTAAACTTGATGCCAAGCCATTTAAACAAAAACAAAAACCTATAAATCCAACCTTTCTACCTAAGATGAAAGAAGAAATAATAAAAATGAAAGATGTAGGGAAATCAAACCTTGTAGGTATTCCACTTGGGTTTCAAACCTAGTGCCTATTAGAAAAAAGAATGGAGACATAAGACTCTATGTAGATGTGAGGCCCTACCCCGAGCCGTCATAGCATTTCAGTTATTTCCATGTTGGACCTATTATTGATACTATGTTTTGATGCATTATGGACATAGATTTTATATGATCCAGTGTTTGGATAACATTGATATGATTATGTCATTTACTTTGATTTGCAGTACTTTATTTTGATGCTAGAAATTATGGATGCATGCTCTATAAATGATTTAATTCCATGATTATAATGATGATGCCATTTAGTAGATTATTTTATGTAGATGTTATTAGATAATTGGATACTTGATTATTATAATTGAAATCGTAGGCAATGTCTGAATTGTATTCTTTTTATATGATAATATTATATGTGATTTTTGGAATTACTAATGTGCAAGTGAGATGTCCTGGAAAATTATTCCATGTGACCATGGAAGCTATTCAGAGAATCAAGCCTAGACCTATGTGCGTTTGTGAAGCCAAGGGTTGTCTATTTGGAGAGACAACACCTCATTTGTAAATGTGTTTTAATTTGTAAATGTTATGCTTGGATGTGTGTTTAATTTGGAAATTATTTAATTTATAAATTCCAAAAAAAGGACATTTTCCATGTGTATTTTAGTGATCTGTAATTCTTTTTGTAGTGTCACTTGACACATGTGTCATAGGATGAGTTGGCAATGACATGTCCCTTTGGAGGAAATTTGTTTTACCAATGCATATTTTTTCAATGATCCTAGTATGGTCCCAAGAAAGTCTTGGATAGGGAGCCATTAGAAAGGTCAACTCAGGGTTGACCCATAGGTAAACTTTGGGTGGGTTTCTAGGGTTTTAAACTAACTCCTAGGGTCAAGTTAGGGGTATTTTTAGTGGGACATATGATTTACCTATGGATGAAGGCCAGCTTTAGCTATGTGTCCACTTCCTAGGGCCTGTTTAGCCACTCCAAATATTGAGTTTCCCATGTTGGCCGAATTTCAACTTTAGAGGAGTCTTCCTAGGTTAGACAACCCTCTTCATGAGTGACATTGCTCTTCCCCATTCCTTTTACCTTTTTGAGGTGCCTTGGCTAGAGATTTTAAAAGGTGTTGGGAAGACCAACCAATGAACATCCTTCACCCTTCCCAAGTGGGTCGGAAAGAGTGAGGAGTGTCTTCACAGGGAATAGTTTGGGAGGGAGAAGTTTGATCACCCACTCTCCATTTTGAAGACTCGGATTCTTGAGTAGTTTTTTGGTAAGTTTTTGGACAATTTTTGGCTAAGTCTTGAGGGGAAAAGATAGTGGATCTGGGCAGCTCTTCTACAAGATTCATCATCCCTTTTAGCAGATTTAAGGTTGGTTGTTTTTCTAGCTCTTGTATGTTGTTGTACATTTGAAAAGATTGCTTGTTATACTTGTTTTCATTGTTGATATCTTAATGTGCTAGGAAGATGTTGAGTTCTTCCCTATGTGTTCTTTTATTTTGTTATTGTGATTTTTGAGTTTTGTTTTGGGAGTTTTCAAGGCCAAACTCACCCTTGGGAGGGTAGAGTGGCCTTGGGGTGAAGGGTTGTTTGACAACCTATGAGTGTAGAGGCTCTCTTTGGAAGAGAGTGATTTACAAGGGGTTATGGGACCCTTGTTGCATAGTATTCTGTTTATGCAATGGGGGTCATAAGGGGAGTTTGTTGGCTTGTATGCCTTGGGGGACATAAGGAATTGTAGTTACAAGTTTGGAACTTGTGAATGTGTTTATTTTGTAGCCTTGCAATGTCATTGTGTTCTCCTACTTGCAAAATTCTCCTCTAGGTATATGGTCCACCTTCACCCCACTTGAAAAGTGACACAAGTGACATTGTTTATCAATGGAATGGGAGTGTCAATGTTGTTATGAGTTTTCTTTCTTGTATGTGTTTTGAATGTGTGTTTCCCGTCTAGCCTTCGTTCTTCTAGCTCGGGGGTGGCTTCTTTTAAGACTAGGTTGGGAGGTGAGCGTCCATGGTCACAACCTAGAAGCTTTTATTGCAGGTTTGCTTAGGAAAATATTGGAAGGAAAATCTTTGACTGGATCCTATCTTTATTTGTATTAAGAAAATAAATGTATTTGGGAAGCCCTCATTTAGCAGAAATGAGAGGCTAGTTTTTGTACCTACCTATTTGTAAAAGAAATACCATGATGTATTAAATGTATTTATTTGATTAAGTTTTATCATGAAACAAGATGCATTCTTTTTATTGGATTTTGATCTTGCAAAGAAAGAATAAAATTTGAGTTTTTTCCCTATAGATATTTTAGTTATTTCTTTGTAATTATTCATTGCAAAAAAAAAAAAGAATGGAAGGAAATCTGTTTTCTATTTTTTAATTGTTAATAAAGTGTGTGCATGTTGGAAATGGAAAGGAAATAAATAGTTGTATATCTAAGTTGTTCCATTCCATTTTCTTTTATTATTCTGCAAATATAAGTGTCAGAAATGCAGATAAAAATAAATAGAAAAAAAGTTATTTTTATCTATAGTTTTGAAAGCAAATATAGGGATGATACTTTTATGTGTTAGTTTTAATCCTACTTAAAATATTGATCCTACTATTTTTATTTAGTTATTTATCAAAATAAAGAGAAAGAATTAGTGTAGTTGTTAAATAAGTTATTCGTGTCATTTATACCTATTTCCTGAGTTAAGTGTACAAAAAGTTAAAGTGCATATATATATCTATGCATGCAAGTTAAATATTCAAAAAAAAGGGGAAAATCTACTGTTTTGCTTCAATGTATTATGTTGTTGTAAGAAATATTATATAGAACATGTGCTGCATCTAATTCAAGAAAAAAGAGGGATCTCATATACATTATATTTTGGAAATGAAATAATGTCATTTTATTTAGATTTATGGTTCTTACCAGAGTTATGTTGCCCTCATAGTTAATAATATATTCACACACACACACACACACACACACACACACACACACACACACACACACACACACACACACACACACACACACACACGTATAGATATATAAATATATATAAATATATTTTTAAAACATTTTAATATTTTCTATTTTTAAATAAAACTATTTAAAAAAATAGACAAAAAAAAATTAACCTTTGCCAAAAATCGGGATGGGGGAGCCAAGGGCTCTACCCCACCCTGCCTCCTCATGGGTTGCTATAGTGCGGTGCGGCCGCCACTACGGGTTAAGCCATAGTGGTCGGCTTGGCCACCATTGTGGTTAAACCGTAGTGGTCGGTTTCAACCGCCACTGTGGTTAACCACAGTGGACGGCCATGGCCGCCATTGTGGTGAGCCACAGTTCGATCACCACTGCCCTATTCAACACACACAAAAAAAAAAAGGGGAAAAGAAAGAGAAGTATGTAGAACAAGCAGTCCTAACCCAATTTTTGGTTAGGGTTAGCTTGATAAGAATAAAAGATAAAAAGAGAGGAAAGAGTTAGAATAAAAGAATAGGGTTAGGACATAAAGAAGAATAAATCAACCCTAGATAGGGTTTGTAATTAAAATAATGATAAAATAAAATGAGGGAGAATTCTTTTTAAAATTTGAAAAAGAATTTCCCCCCCATTTGTCTATTTTCAAAAAGTAGAAATAAATAATTTCTATTATTGATTAGGGTAAAGTTAGTTCTTATATAGGCTAGTTTGCATATTTAATTAAATATTGTTGTTTGGGTTAAAATTCTTTTGGGGACTTTATTAATGAAATTTATTAAATGCATAATGTAAAATTTTAACCTATGAGGTCATTGTTGACCAAATATCTAATAGTTGAGATTTAAATATCGAAGGGGATTTAAATTCGATTTTAATATAAAATGAATTTATTAATCTAATATTATATCTGATTTGGTTAACTTTATTAATTTAATTTAAAGGCGTTTTTGCGTTTTCTCAATTAATTATTTTTAATATGAGTTAACATTATTTTTATTTAGTCTTGAGTATTTTAATACTGTTGAGATATTTAATATCTCTTGATTTATTATTGGAGAAATTTTAATTAGAGAAAATTAAGTAATTTAGTTTAATTAATTAATTAAGTTGTCACGACCCCTTTTAGGGAATAATTAGTCTACTCTAAATATTAGCACTATAATGACAGAATTGAATTAAATCAACTTAGTAAACCATTCTATTTAACCAAGAGTTAACCCTTAGTTAAGACAAAACTTATTTATTCCATTTTAAATGTAGATTATTTAATGTATTTGTAGCGTCCTAAAATTGCGACACTTGCAATTTCGACTGCATTTCGGTCTTCACGATGGCGATGCAACACGCAACCTGAATGGAGACCCCGAAACCTGAGTACGACACTGAAAACTGCATTTTTCAAGCACCTTGGCCTGAACCTCCTTGCACCCTGCTGTCCCGGGAGGTGGGACCAGAGCCCCCAGCGCCCTGGTCCTTCAGGACCAGGGCACCCAGCGCCCTAGTCCCCAGGACCATGGCGCCCAGCGCCTTGGTCCCTGGGTCCTATTTTGGGCCCGGTCTCTTTTGGACTTCGGGTCTTTATGTTTGCAAATTGGAAATTAACTTTCCTAGTCAGCCTAAGGTCGGGAAAATCAGTCTATCAGCCCTAATTGACAAGTATATAAACTACATTTTCCTCTCTCATTTGGATAGAGACACACATGATGAAAAAGGCGTGGAAATTATACTCAAGCATTCAAGCATTCAAGCATTCCTTCAAGCAATTGATCATTTCAAGTCTCCATTCAAGGCTAAGTGTTGCGTTCAAGACAAGGATTCAACCATTGAAGAGGAGATCACATACAACATACTACAACAAACATACAACATCTATACCTTTGCACATAAGGATACAAACATCCTTAGAACAAGGTATTAGTACTTGTTTTACAGTCATTTACATTTACAGCACTTGCTCATTTCTTGGTTAATTCCAAAACCGGGGTTTGACCTAAAGGCAAACCCCTAATCCCTAACCCCCCAATCGTCTTCGCTTTTCTGTGTGTAGGTTGTAGGTACGCGGCTGAAATTGAAGATCTGGAATCCTTGTGCAGAGATGAACAGATCCCCCTTCGTTTCGCGGATTTTTCGGAGGACCGTGGCGCCGGGCGCCATCGTCCCGACAACTTTTGCTCAAATTTGCAGGATAGCGCCGTATCGACATTTTACTGCTAATTCCAGGTCTGCAGCTTCATACTATATCCCTAACTCAGTTTATAAGCGAATCTTTGTCACTTTCTATGCATGCTTAGCTTAATTCTTCTATGCACATTCTTTACAAGAGAGGGTAGCCTTACTTTCTTAACCCTTGAAACACATTTAGCATCCAATCTTGCATTGTGTGGGATTGGATCTTGTGGGTTTCAACCCCTCTTTTGAATGTAAAGTCTCTCCCCTAAGTGAAAACCATCGAATCCAAGCGAACCTCCCTTCTCTCTCCTTGGAGTTGGAAGAAGGGAGAGCAACTAGGGTTCGATCGCGATTTTCTGCTTTACATTTTGGTGAACCCGACGTGAACATCCTTTCTGATTTTTCATGCTTAGATCTGAAAAAATTGATTACATTTCCATGTTTGATCTTTTGCAAAATTTTAGAGGTGATTGCATTAAAACCCTAAAATTTCTTTTTAGTAATTGAACTTGCGAAATGTCTAAATGTTAATGCTTGTTTCAGATCTGCCCTTCTATTACAAATTATCAATTCATATCTATGCTTTAATTTTGAAAATTAAGTGGTTAAGTGTCAAAACCCTAATTTTTGAAACCCTCTTGATTCAACCTTTGTCCGACAATTTCACTGATCAAAACATCTCCAAATCAGCTGTAACTTTGGATTCCGCAATAAAATCACAATATCTTTCATCCCTGAAAATTTGGAAAAAAGTTGCGAGGACCGTGGCGCCGAGCGCCATCGTCCCCGACATTTTTTCCTAAATTTCGGGAGCTAGATCTTACTGTATTTTCCTGCTAAAATCCAGAATTTTGGCTTATTTTATCAATTTTAACACCTTCAAAATTACAGTCAAAGTTGGTCTTGTGATTGCTTGGATTAAGGCTTCTAAACATTCAAAAATCATTGAAATTGAAATTTTGTGTCAAAATTGTGTTCTTACTATCCTAAATCTGAAAAGTGTGTTTGCATTCATTCGAAATTTCAGTGCTTTATTCAAATTCTTGCAATTTGTGACTTTTGAAATTAAGTGCTTAATTACAACAACTTGGATTTCTGCTTTCAAAATTGAATTTTGCGTGAAATTGAGTCAACTTTTGAATTTCAAAATTTGCATTGCTCTTGACATTCCCTCTAAAATCATAACATTCAAAATTTCAGTTTCCCTCTTTTTTTTTTCAAAATTCAAATATTTGCATTTTTCGACGATCTTGATAGGATTCAATTTTGAATTTGCAACTTTAATTTGGCCTATCTACAGATCGTAAAATCACTCAATTTTTTCAGATTAGCTTTAAAATCATCATACCTTTCATCCCTGCAAATTTCGAAAAAAGTTGCAAGGACCGTGTTGCACTCCGAGCGCCACGGTCCCGGACATTTTTTCTGAAATTTCGGGAGACTGTCGTGATTGCATTTAACAGCTTAAATCTAGAAGATTGGCTGATTTTACTGAAAATTGCTACCTCTAAATTCAAAATCTTCTCTCTCTTTCTAGTGCATGAGTTTTACAACAATAAGCCCTACCTACACTATTCCCGTTAGACGAAGCCGTAGAATTAAGTCTTTCCAAGGTTTAACTACCAAGGAGATGGAACCTAATTTGAATAGCCTTTTTAACGAGGACATGGGTAATTCCTCTAATCCTCCTAATGATGAAGAAGCTCTCCATGAGGTTTCTGTAGAACAACTTTCGAAATTGGATAACCAATTTGACGATTTTCGACAATGGATGTCTCAAGAATACCCTGATAGTCAAGCTCTTCCTTTAATTGAGGGTCTAAAACGTATGCTTCAAAGTGATAAGAATGGAATTGATATTTTGCGTGGTATTGCACACATTGTGAACTCGAATGTGATGCCTATGAAGAGTTGTGCCGAAACTCTAGGTTATACACAACCTCCTACTCAAGTCAATCATTCTATTCCTTTGATGACTTCTATTGCTAGCATACCTACTTTTACATCAAACATAATGGCTACTTCTACACAAGACATTCCTCCTGTGATCACCAATCATGGGGGCAACCCTTCTTCTTCAATTAACCCTCTTCCTTCATTTAATCCGACTTCTTCATACATTCCTTCAATGAGTGTTCCTATTACATCTTCACAAATGAACATGACGCAAGGGGGCAATTCATTTAACCATTCTATTCCTCCTTGTAGTGTTCCTCCTATCCAATCATCCCCTATGATTGACTATCATAGAGTCCCACCACCTTACTCTCTACCTTCTTTCAATAACATAACACCTCCATCTCAATCTAACACATCTAATATGAATTCTTCGACTGAAGCGACCATTAACAATCTTGCACAAATTGTCTCCTCTTTACAGCAACAAATTGCCTCTATGAATCAATCTAAGTTTAGTGTGCCCACATTTGATGTTGCGAGCCCACTTTCTCTTGACATTGTTCGAGCTATCCCTCCTAAACATGTTGAAATCCCGCATTTGGAGCTTTATAATGGTAAAGGTGATCCTCTAACACATGTTAAGACTTTTCAAACAATATTAATTGATTTTGCTTATGACCAAAGGTTGCTTGCAAAACTGTTTACTAGAACATTAAGAGACAAAGCCCTACAATGGTATTGCTCGTTGCCTTCCTATTCTATTACTTCTTTCAAACAACTTGCAAATGCTTTCATTCAACAATTTCAAAACAATATAAGTCCTAAAGTTACTTTGATTGATTTAATGCATTGTAAACAAGGTGTTAAAGAAAAAGTGACTGATTTCATTGGTAGATATAAGCATTTGTATGCTCAAATTTCTTTTCCAGTACCTGACAATGATATTCAAAGAATCTTTATTTCTAATTTACAAAAAGATATTCGAGACAAACTTCTGTTTTCTGAGTTTACTTATTTCCAATAGTTGTGTGCCACTCTTCACAATTATCAACTGACTGTGAGTCAAATGGAACAATCACATCCTATGGCTCCGAGTGATAAGGGTGATAGCAGTCAACAACCATTTGGGAAGTTTAAACCGAACAGAGATTCCATCAAATTCAATGAAAACATCATCAACAACAATGTGAATGCAGCATCAGGTGTGCCTCCTATTTCTAAATTTTTCAAGAAAGAAAGAAAGTATACTCCTTTGAATGAATCATTGCATAGTATTATGAATAAATTATTGGAACAAAATGTGCTTACTCTTCCTCCTATAAGGCAAATTGATCCTGCAAAGATTACTTCACCTTATTTTGATAACAAAGTCTTTTGTCAATTTCATCGTCAGCCTGGGCATGATACTGAAAAATGTTTTTCTTTAAAGGGTAAAATTCAAGATTTGATTGATAATAATACTATTTCTGTTTCTGGAGTGAATGATAAAGGCAATACATCTGTAGCTCCTCCTAATCAAAATCTTCAGATTTTCACTGATCCATTACCTTCTCATACCTCTAATGCGATTGAGACTAATGATTCCTCTTTTTCATCTGATGGTCTTGTGTCTATGGCTCCGAATGTGATTAACTTTGTAGAGCAGCAAGAAAACCCTAAAGAACCTTCCATCAAATTTGATTCCAGTGAAACCATTAGGGCACCTGATGGTCCTTTATACATAGTTGCAAAAGTCAAGAATACACCTTGCCGTGGAGTGCTTATTGATCCTTCATGCATGATTAATGTTATTACTGAAGAATTTCTTTTTACTTTGCAATTGAATCAAGTGATCTATGACAAAACAGATGTGATTGTGAAACTATTTGATGCATTTTCTTCTCCTGCAATTGGTTCTATTACATTGCCTATTGAGGTCCATAACAAATCCCTTGATGTGAACTTTGCTATTATTCCATCGTCCGAACAATTTCGTGTGAAGCTTGGCTATCCTTGGCTATCTTCCATGAAAGCTATTGCTTCTCCTATCCACAAGTGTTTAAAATTTCCCCATAATGGTGAAGTTGTTACTGTCAATCATAGTCTCTTTAAACCAGCTGAAAGAACCTCTAGCGTTCCTATTGATTACTTTTGGCCTAAACAATTCCAATCTCTTCCTCCGCGCAGTGATCATCTTTTCAAATTTTATGAAAAGTGGAAAACAGATATGATCCTATCTCTAAGTGAACCTAGAACACCTAAGCTTGATATTCCTATCATTCTTGAGAAGGAAGTTCTTCCTTTGAAAGATAAAACTAATGTCTTTCCTCAAGAAGATTCCCAACCCATCCCTATGGATGTAACTATGTCTATGCCTAATAAACCTCCTAAAAGTAGACCTATCCCTCCTCGTCATGATGGACTTGGTCTCCTTCCTAAACCAAAAATTCCTCCTTTATATGGAGCAGTTCCTCCTCCGTCCTTTTATAGAGAGAAGAGACCTTCTTCTTCTCCTATTATCCAGCCTAAGAGACCACAACCTAAACACCCAAGTGATAGGGATGAGAACATTCCTCCTCCTCAATCTTCTTCACTTCCTACTAAGACTAGACGAAATCGTTCTGCACGTGAATGCCGGTGAAAGCGTCGTCTTAGAGCTCAAACTTTGCAATCCCCAAAAACACCTTCAACAAGCATTATTCCATTTTCTCCTCAGCCAGACATTGAGCCTAAATCTCCTAAACATAAGATGCATGATGGTCTTGATCCTGTGTGAGTTAAAGATCCTATTTTTATAAATCTTGATGATGATATAGATGAAAATGTTATTCATGATGAAAATGTTATTTCTCTTGCTTCTGATAGTGAATATGAACTTGTTGATATTGATAACCATTTATCTAATGAATTTTCTAAAGCACTTATCCTAGCTCCTAGACAAGAACACCGCGGCTTGGGATATGAACATAGCCCTTGTTTGGATCTAGTGATAGCTCCATCTGCTGTGTTGGATGTTCTTCCTCTAGCATGTTCCCTGCCTTCCCGAAACATTGATCAGCAAGATCGGGGGGAAGATGACGTGCTAGACTAGTTACATTAGCATAGCAGATTCTCTCCTCCTCTCTTGTGTTACTTCTTCTATATGTTATTCTCATTCTTCTATTTCTTGTCCTTAGTGTTGTCTACTTGAGGACGATGCAAAGCATTGAGATCTCTCGATCTCTCTCATGTTGACTCAAAAGACACATGTGTTCCCTTCTTCTAGGTGTCCTTCCTTGATTGGGGAATGAAGAACAATTATGCATACATACATATGATATATATACATGAATTATCATACAGCATACTGACCCCAAGGAAAGTGAAGTCACCTTGTGCTTTGTGTTTTGTGTCTATTATCCTTGGGTTTATCTCACACTTGGGGGCTAAATCCTTGTGATAACGTGCTCCTTTCCTTTCTCATTCTTATATGTATCACTACATTAAAACAATCACCCCCGGTGAGGCGTGTGCGATCGCTTTAACGTAGGGGGGCATACATCCCGTTCATATCTTTTCAAGATACTTGAGAATTTCTTGACAAATTTAACCTTGCCTTGAAAATTTTTGATATCTTTCTTGCATGACTCATAGTGAGGGAACCTTACTACTGACAGTCATGGTTCTCCCTCGTGATCTTCCCTTTTGCTTTGTCAATCGAAGTCGTAAGATCCTTAGTCCACTGGGGGCTTGGTGTATCTTGCCTCCTTGACGTGGTGAAAGTCTTTCAATGTTGTTTCCTTGTACTTTACTGGAAGTATGAGCATACATACTCTCGCTAAAGTGGGGGCTAAATGTAGCGTCCTAAAATTGCGCCACTTGCAATTTCGACAGCATTTCGGTCTTCACAATGGCGACGCAACACACAACCTGAATGGAGACCCCGAAACCTGATTACGACACTGAAAACTGCATTTTTCAAGCACCTTGGCCTGAACCTCCTTGCACCCTGCTATCCCAAGAGGTCCTTCAGGACCAGGGTGCCCAGCGCCCTGGTCCCTGGGTCCTATTTTGGGCCCGGTCTCTTTTGGACTTCGGGTCTTTATGTTTGCAAATTGGAAATTAACTTTCCTGGTCAGCCTAAGGTCGGGAAAATCAGTCTATCAGCCCTAATTGACAAGTATATAAACTACATTTTCCTCTCTCATTTGGATAGAGACACACATGATGAAAAAGGCGTGGAAATTATACTCAAGCATTCAAGCATTCAAGCATTCCTTCAAGCAATTGATCATTTCAAGTCTCCATTCAAGGCTAAGTGTTGCATTCAAGACAAGGATTCAACCATTGAAGAGGAGATCACATACAACATACTACAACAAACATACAACATCTATACCTTTGCACATAAGGATACAAACATCCTTAGAACAAGGTATTAGTACTTGTTTTACAGTCATTTACATTTACAGCACTTGCTCATTTCTTGGTTAATTTCAAAACCGGGGTTTGACCTAAAGGCAAACCCCTAATCCCTAACCCCCCAATCGTCTTCGCTTTTCTATGTGTAGGTTACAGGTACGCGGCTGAAATTGAAGATCTGGAATCCTTGTGCAGAGACGAACAGATCCCCCTTCGTTTCGCGGATTTTTCGGAGGACCGTGGCGCCGGGCGCCATCGTCCCGACAACTTTTGCTCAAATTTGCAGGACAGCGCCGTATTGACATTTTACTGCTAATTCCAGGTCCGCAGCTTCATACTATATCCCTAACTCAGTTTATAAGTGAATCTTTGTCACTTTCTATGCATGCTTAGCTTAATTCTTCTATGCACATTCTTTACAAGAGAGGGTAGCCTTGCTTTCTTAACCCTTGAAACACATTTAGCATCCAATCTTGCATTGTGTGGGATTGGATCTTGTGGGTTTCAACCCCTCTTTTGAATGTAAAGTCTCTCCCCTAAGTGAAAACCATCGAATCCTAGCAAACCTCCCTTCTCTCTCCTTGGAGTTGGAAGAGGGGAGAGCAACTAGGGTTCGATCGCGATTTTCCGCTTTACAGTATTTATGTTGTTTAAAAAAAAAAATTGTTGCTCCGTTTTTGCCCAAAAGTTTGGGCATGACAGTAGACTTCAGTAGCTTGAATATATCATCTTTGAAAGATAACTACCCATTACCAAATATGGATATCATGTTGCAAAAGGTAATTGGATGTGAACTATTATCTATGATGGATGGATTCTCAAGTTACAACCAAGTAAAAGTCAGGGAGGCTGAACAATACAAGACAACCTTTACAACACCATGGGATACGTATGTGTATGCAAGGATGCCATCTGGCCTAACTAATGTTGTAGCAACTTTCCAAAGAGACATGATAATGGTGGCATATCAGGATGATCTAACTGCTTATTCAAAAAGGGCTGAAGACCACTGCAATCCCCTTGAAAAGATATTCAAAAGGGCTTTAGAATATGGGATCTCTCTTAATCCAAAGAAATGTCATTTTGGAGTTAAGGAAGGAAAGCTCCTAGGACACATAGTATCCAAGGAGGGAGTAAAAATTGATCCTGGAAGAGTGGCTGCAATCAATGAAGTCCCCATTCCAAAAACTATTAAAGCCATTCAGTCATTCTTGGGACAAATCAACTTTGTGAAGAGATTTATCCTAAACTTTGTAGACATTGTAAAGCCTATAGTGTAGATGTTGAAGAAGGGAGCCAAGATAGATTGAGATGTAGAAGCATTGGATTCCTTTGTAATAATCAAAAGAGCAATATCTGAGGCACCAGTACTAATATCACCAAATTTTAGCAAACCATTTTTTATCTTCTCTTTTGCCTCTTGTCACACGGTAGCAGCAGTATTACTATAGAAGAACCAAAATGATTGTGAGCAACCCATTACATACTTCAGCAAATCGTTGAGCCCATTTGAGATCAAATATGATATAAATGAGAAATAGGCCTATTCTCTGGTAAGAGTGGTAAAACACTTTAGACCATACCTGGTAGGGGCAGAGACCACAACTTATGTTCCTAATGCAGCAGTGAAAGATATTTTCAGACAAACAGAAGTAATAGGAAAAAGGTACAAATGGATCAATCAAATCCAGGAGTTTAACATTGAGCTCAAGATTTCACAAGTCATCAAGGGTCAGGGATTAGATAAACTCATGGGAGGAGCAGATTTTGAAGGATTTCAAGTAAATGAAGTGGGGCTTGAGGAAGCCAGTTTCAGTATCGAGCACATAGTATGGTACACAGATGTTGTGTATTATCTTAATCATATTAAGTGTCCAGACAATATGACTGATAATCAAAAGAGGACCTTGAAGTTGAAACCATTAAACTATGTGATCATTAATGGTGACTTTTATTGGAAAAATAAAGATGGAATATTACTACTGTGTTTAGATGAATGTCAGGCAGACAAAATCTTGCAAGAAATGCATGGTGGAGTGTGTGGTGGTGATTTTTCTTCCAGGACTACAGCTCACAAGATATTAAGGGTGGGGTATTATTGGCCACATGTGTTTAATGATTCCTATCAGTATGTTAGAAAGTGTGAAGCATGGAAAAAATTCTCAGGAAAAATGAAATACCAAGGAGCACTCCCATTAAGACCAATACAAGTTGAAGAACCATTTCAACAATGGGGATTGGATTTCATAGGGGAAATATGTGATAAATCTAGTGGAGGACATAGATGGATCTTCGTAGCCACTGACTATCTAACTAAATGGGTGGAAGCAATCCCTACCAAACAAGCTACTAGTAAAGTGGTGATCAAATTCTTGATGGAAAATATCATTGTCTGATTTGGTGTCCTTGCAAGAATCATCATAGACAATGGTATGTGTTTTAGATCTGAAGAATTCAACACCTTTTGTGGAGAATATGGCATCAATATATCTCACTCATCTCCCTATAATCCTTAAGGTAATGGACAGGCTGAGTCTAGTAATAAAAATATTCTCAAGATTATTAAGAGGGTGTTAGGACAGAATAAGAAAGCATGGGATACTAAATTGAATCTAGCAATCTGGGCAGATAGGATAATAGTAAAGAAGTCTATAGGAAGATCTCCATTTGAGTTAGTTAATGGCAAGAAAGAGAGACTTCCTCTGGATAACCTCTTGCTTGTTCACAAATTCATAGTACAGGAAGAGATTGATATCATTGATCCTATGCAAGAAAGGCTTGTGTTGTTAATAGAGTTGGATGAAATCATGATAGAGGCCCAGAAACAAAACATTAAATTACATAATCAAATGAAGAGATTGTATGACAAGAGAACAACAAATAGAAAATTTGAGATAGGTGATTGGGTTTTGATGTAGGATGCAAGAAATCAGGAGAAATGAAAGCATTGGAAGTTTGAGGCTCTTTGGCTAGGACCATATATAATCCTAGAGAAGGTAGGAGAAGACTCATATTTTATACAAAGTGCAATAGGAGAGAGTCAAGATTTGTCAGTACATGGACAATTCCTGAAGAAATTTTTCTCTTGAAGCAATATAATTCCATGTATAGTAGAGTAGGATTACTTTCTCATTGTATATGCCGCGAATTCCCATTAGTATGTTCTTATTAACCAAAGACTCTAGATTCTTGAAGGCATCCATAGTATACCTCCATCCCCAATTAGAGTCATTGTTAAGCATTGAATTTAAATAAATGGAATCCTACGGTTTCATTGAAGCTACAAAATTTTTCTTTAAAAAAAAATGAAATCAAGCATGCCCTTAAGAATTTTGATAGAATCCTTGGCATTTCCATCGACATCAGAATCCTAAAAATTATTGCTCCAACCAAGGCCATCGGATATACATACTAATCCTTCATTTAAATCCTCAGTTTGATTGAAATGACTCTATCGAAGAAGCCTACCATTATCCTATCGATAAAGTGACTTATTGAACAAATCTTGGCCGCGATGAACTTTCAAAAGGATTCACCGAAGACATTATTTCCATAGACATAAAGTACATCGAGGAAATTAGGAGTGGTCCCTGCTGATGAAATAAAGAGTTTCGATGAAACTACAGTATCGATGAGACATGTGAACAACTCGCCGAGGGAATAAATTTGGTGGAAAGAGTGATATCAAAAGAACCAATGGATATTTTATCAACGAAGCTATTTCTGGGAAAAGAGCATTTTTTAGGCACAAAAGATGTTGATCGAAGATAGCTTTCTCATTGATAAGACTTTTCAAGAAAAGGAAGGTATCGAAGAGGTACAAAAGTAACTAGTCGATGATCACAGTTTCATTGAAAAGGAAAAGCCGATGGAGGATTACATCAACATAAACATGTGAGGTTGAGCCTTTTGATGAAAGTGAAGGGATCAATGAAGCCACAAAGCTGCTTAACGATGACCAGAGTTTCATTGAAACTAAGGAGACATTTCGAGGAAAGATAAAGTTAAGCCACTGAAGTACATGATTCCATCAAAAAAAGGTGCGGCCATAAAATTGATGAGCATCGATGGACAATATGAAGTGCTGCTAGATGAATGATTACTTTTTGCCACAAGGATCAATAAAAATATTAATAAAGTCACTTCATCATAAATTCAAATAAATTCCTCTGTGACCGTTGTGCCACTGGTAACAGTAACTGCTAAAGTCTCCATGAATTCTTGATAAATTGACAAAAGAAGAAACACTTCTGAGCAACACTTGAAGAATTCGCAGCGAAGCTCGAAGAACCGAGACAATTCGAGATCAGATTCACGAGTGGTCTACCCAGAATTCAAGTAAGTTTCTTCACTCTCAGAGATCTGTAGTGATAATGGAGGGGTCATCTTCTAAAAAGAATAGGGCTAGGAAAGTTAAAGAGACCCAGTCCTTAGAAGACAAACCTAAGAGGCAGAAAAAGGAATTTGCACAGATTAAGGAGAGAGTCGTGGCTAGATTTAACCAGGATGAAGATATAGCCCCACATGTCAACTATGAAGTGTTTGATCTCTTTTTATTGGAGACAGATATGAAAAGAAAGAGTGTGGTCATTAAATGCTATAAGAGTGATAGTTATATTAATCATCTTGGCATGCTTAATCTCTTTATCTTTCACTTTGTTAAGCAATTGCAATCAAGTTATTAATGATGAAGGTTCATGACTTCTCATAGAATAGGTGTTGCTCGTTTATTTATATGAGCATATTTTGTAAAATGAAGACATTATTAGAATAGAATATATCGGACAAATACTATAGCCTCTGGCATACTATTTTACAATTTTGAAGCTTTAATAGAATCAATCATTTTTATCTACATATGTGTTGTGAATTATCTCATTTTCTGTAGGCAGTTGTTTTTGATATTATCTAAAGGAGGTAAGATTATTTGTATTCTTACAGTGAAGTTTATGTTTCTATGTTATAATCTTATATTAAAAGGATCTACTTGTGAATTGTAATTGTTCCTTGCAGTTCTTCCTTGGATGTTCCTTTAAGGTTAAGGTTAAATTCATTCAGGCAGTTTATTATATAAACATTTAGCAGATCTCATAAGAAATAGTAACTGAAAGATTTACCAAAGGGGGTAGGTTTAAAAACTATCGCACAAATCATACATTAAGTCCTAGGGAAATATAAGACTCTGTATCCCAAATAATAGGAAAGACATTGGTCATTCACAAATCACAACCTTTACCATATTAATTACCTTTACATTAAAGCAATAGGAATAGTTGAGTAGGACACATAAAACCAATTGGCAATAGTGTACATACTTATAAGTTTCAATTAGAAAGATCGAATATCTTTCACAACAACAATCTTGAACTCATCTAAAAGCCACCTATCTTAGAAACCTATACCATTCTGAGGTAGGGAAGAATCTAGATCAAGATACTCAATCTGCTATAAAAATAATTAGTCATCGAAAGCCACTAGTGAATAGGTATACATGCCTAGGTCCTGCAGAGCCTAAAGTGAGGGAGTTAGTAACCAAATAGGTTCACTCTATAAGTTGGCTAAGTCAATTGGAGGGTTTGATCATAGGATTTGGCATTTCCTTAAAACCTATATCCAATCTGTTGATTTGAGATCCAACGAGAGGGATCCAATTCTTCACAACCATCTCTAACCAAATTTCCATGAGGAACTTGTGACAAGAAACATCACAATAATACAAACAATCCAAATGTTCCTTAATTTGAGCACTAACATAAACATATGTTCTCCATACAACATTATTTATTCCAGGCAATGCATTGAGAAAATAGAATACTAAGCACACAATGAGTGATCCATATCGGAAAGGGTACAATTTAGTCTTCGTCAATTGAAGGCTATCCAATAATTGTTGCCTCAATAATTTACACAGAACATAGTCAGCATTTATTTTACAATTTTATAGGCCACATATACTATTGTGGAAGAAGACGATCCCTCACAATTCCTATAATACACCTTGTATGAGATTCTCATAGATGCATATTTCTGACTACCAAGTCATCAATACTATCAATATGAAGGGCTCTCTTATTAGACACAACACTAGTCAATATGTTTACCTCATTATTCTTTATATATTTCAAAGAAGGCATAGTTCCCATCAAGCATAAACCAGTTATGTCCCTTACAGTTTCTTTTGAAATGAAATATGGTTGATCCAACCATAAACAATCTTCATGAATTATTCTTAGCATTATCTTAATTATTTATTCATCATTAAACATGGAAAAATTACTCCAAGCATCCAAAACCTTATGCCCCAAACTAGCATACTTTGCCTTAAGTATCTATGTACCATCTACTAGATGAATCTTCTTAAAGTTATGAAGTTTGTTGTGATCATACTCTTCCAAAATAAGATTAATATAACTAAAAATATCTTCTCTGCATACCAATTTATAGGGAACAATAGAAAATGCACCAACAAGGTTGCTCATCACCGAAATAAATAGTCGAATCTCATAACTAGGTCAGACTGCCTCATTGTTGACATTAATAATTTTAGGATTTGCCTTTATAAAATATCACAAGCAAGAGAAATACCTTTGATTGATATCCTTCTCTTCTCTTCACTCTCTACAACTCTTCGATTGTATTTTCACAAATGAATTTTGAATAAGCAATATATAGTCATCATATAGGGTTTTCTCAAAAAGTCGATACACTATATACTCGAAGTCACCAAAAAAGTTGTGAACCATCAAACTCACGTAGAATCCACTAGAAATGTCTTTCACACTTCTGCCATGTTGAGAAATTATCAACACCAAACTAAGAGGGGATAAAAGGTATGTGTTAAGCTCTCCCCCTCAGGCACAACTATCTGAGCTAGTTACTAGAAGAAGGATTTGCACCCACAGAAGGTTCAGATCCATCCTCAATATTCTCTTCACTCATATCACGAGGGCTTCACTTAGTGAACTTGGGTTATATCATGTGCATTTGTTGCATACTAAAGAATCCCCCTATTTTCAAAAAATATTTCCCTAAAATCCTTTTTTGTCAACCCCTCCCAATACATAGCTCAAATTGAAAAACCCCCTATTTTCACCAGATATTGTATGTATCATTTTTTTCTTTAGCTTTTTTCATACCCCTTAATATTTCTATCTTGTGTTATGATAAAGAGCTGGTTGGGTTTCAAGGAGAACAGTAGATTTGGCAAAACGTACTAATATTAATCGATGGGTTCTAAATTAAGTAGAGCTACTATTTAACTTGGCTTTGTTTAAAGTTGGATCCCTGGACACATGTTAACCATTGAATATCAAAGGAAATATTGTTATATCCTTTTGATTGAAATTAACAAGTCCTAGTGTTGGTTTTTCCAACTGATTTCCTAAGAAATCCTAAGATGGAGCCAAGATCTATTATCAGTTCCTTGGATCAATGACCAACTAATGAAGATCATGTTAGGACTACTTTCTTAGGGTTAGGGTTTCATAAGATGTTTTGGGTTAAAAAATTTAAATAACCTTAGGCGGGCTTTTGTTTTAATTTTTAGTTGATTGGCTCAACCAGTAAGATCTCCTCTTAAGTTGTCTCTGGGGGTTTTATCTCATTGTGTTAACTGACCCCATTCTTAGGCTTTTTCTATTTTACTGGCCAATAAATTTTTTCCTTAGTCTTCATGTGCATGTTTTTATTTGCCTAAGTCATGTCTTAGTGCTTGTTAGTCCCCTCTTATGTCCTAGTAACTTTCATTTGTGAGGAACTGATTATTACTGAGAGGGGGGTAAATCAGTAATAATAATAAACTTTAAAACTTTAACAACCACCATAAACTTCTTTCAAAACAACTCATAAATAGTACAAGTAACAATTAAAATCATACTGTTGATTAGATTGATCAAACTGTTTATTTAAGTGTTCCACTTCATGCATGTAATAGAAAGATATCAACTTAACACATAAGAAATCAAGCAACACATGAACACCAGGATTTTCACATGGAAACCCAAATGGGAAAAACCATGGTGGGAATTGGTACCCACAAGATTTTTGCACTCTTTTGGAATGCGCCCTATTAGGAGCCTAAACTGGTTAGGAGTCCCCCGGTTAAGGGATTTACCTCAGCCCTATTAGAAGCTTTACTCTGTTAGGAGTAACCTTGTGAAAGGATTTAGAACCCAAGCTAATGAGTTACCCGATGAAGAGATTTATACAATCAGGCCTGTTAGGACCTACTCGGTTAAGGAATTTTGATTATGCTGCAACTATTAGGGAACAATAGATGTATGATCTAAAATAGCACTCTTTGTTTTCTTGTATAGATCCTTTTCTATTCCAATCTTCTTCTCTCTTGTAGACACACACATTGGGTCGGCCACACACTCTTCCTTTGATCACTGACACAGTAAATCATCACAAACTTACCCTTAATAGACTTTAAAACTTAGTCGATTACAAAACCATAAGATTTACATCATAGATCATCACATATCTTTATAAACCATTACAAATCATCATATGGATCATTACAATAAATTACAAATCAATTAAAGTCATTGAATGATCACCACACATCGATCTGATACACTTTCAAACCCTTAGCTCATTCTACTAAGCACTTCACTCATTCCTAAGAAATTATCTCTTTGATCAATCCAAAAATCATTTAAATAGTTCACGTGGATTCAACCACATCATCACCAACTTACAAACATAATGTAATACACCGTCAAACTCAAAATCATTACCGGTTATGAGATTTGAATACCGGTTCTTAAACCATACTAAAACCCTACACAAAATACATCAGTCAATCACAAACATGACTTCTAGTAACCAAAACATGATGTGGTTCCAGTCATAACCTTATTATAATTTTACCAACACATATTCCAAACCACAACACCAAATTCCTCATCAATCTCTAGATCCAATTACTTAAACATAACAAAGTTTCACATTTACTGGTTAAAGTCTTATTTGCCAGTTAACTATCCAATCCATTCCATAGCTTTCTGGTCAATCATAGATGACTTAGATAACATCATAAAACAATCTAACCATAGTTTCCATCAATGACAACACAAACTAATCATCAAGTCATCAATCAACATCTGAACTATATCATCACCAACAGTCCTTGTACTCATTCATCAATATCATCACATTATTAGTTATGCCAATATGCCAATAGTAACTTCATCTTGTAAGAATGTGCTTTAAGTCACTCTTAAGTCATGGTCCCACCTGGGAGTTATCAAGTTGTCATTTAAATCTATATTGTATTCTAGGTCATTCCACCGAGCTGATGTACAAGTCTATGTCATGACAAATATATAATAGAAGAATCTTTTTGTAACATTGGTGATACCCTTCTCAAAGCTTCAATGACATGACGATGTCCATATGTCAACAAGGAGTTAGAAAAAGAATGATGTTGAAGGTTCGCTAGGAAATTTCTTAGACACTTCTTAGGTCCCAACGACTTGACAATGCCAGTGTGGCCAACATTCAAAGAAGGGGAAGGCTTGTCAATGAAATTTTGTGTCTTATCTAGATGTTAAAAATTCATCTTGCCAATTCACTGATGTACATGTGGATGGACACATCAGAAGGAATGGCCATCAGTAGAATATTTTTTTCAATCAACTAATCATTGTAGACTATTTTTCCATTACTTTAATATTCCTATAGTTTCCAGATCTTCCTATCGGTCGATGGCATCAACAATCATTGCATGGCTGAACTGCCCAATTAAAAAAAGTATTCACAATCTTTGTAATTTTTCACTTGTTTTTGATCGGAAACACAAGATATATATTAATCATTTAAAATTATTACAAAATTTATAAGGATTCTAGAAAGACCTTCGGAATCCAAACAATCATGTCAAAACTAGCAATTTATTAGAATCATTGTATAAAATGCAAGAAGAAAAATAAAAGAAAAACCAAAAAAGTTCCTTACATAATATAGCTTGTAGAATTATACATTCTTCATATTATAAAACAAAAAATCAAATATTGAAATTGTTGTAGTAGTGATGTGCAAAAAGAAGAAATCAAGGGGTAGATCATCTCTTAGACCTTAGTGATGGATTGGTCCTAGTATGTCTACCCTTGCCACACCTAGTGTCTTGACTATGGTTCATCATCACAAGGCCAAACTTCTTCTTCAATAACTAGCCCATGATGCTCTAGTTCATAGTTTGCGCCAAACCCTTCCTCATTGATGTATTCCTTGAACCTATCCCCACCTTTTTTGAACTTTAGATGCAAAATTTTCTACACAAATCTCATAGGCTTAAGAATTTCCAGTCTTCTTGCTTCAAACACATCAACCAATGCCCTAGAAAGAATACAAGTCCTACAAACTTGTCAACCCCCACAATGAGTTGGAAAATAGTCCCGTGGGAATGAAATGGTGAAATGGTTGTAAATATTAGCAATGACCATTTTATTTTCTCCCAAAAAAACATCATTGAAGATCTTTTGACACAATTACATGGCCATCACCTCTGCTTCTCCCGCCTTCATAATTGATGCTAGGAATATAGCAGGGATGTTTTTATTCATTCTATATCTATGAGAAGTCATGATGAAATCCTCCCCCGGGATTTTTTTGATTGCAAGAATTATGAGGGGGCTAGAATAATTCAAAACCCCTAAGAGACACTTATCTTAAATTTCCCCAAGAAAAGACATTTGTTGTTTTGTAGAAATCAATTAGATAGGAGAATCCATAGATGCAAAGCAAAAAAATAGAAACAAGGGAAAATGGTGGGAAAATGAAGGAATTGAAATGGAATGCAAAAAGAGAAGCTAAAAATTAATATATATAGAAAAATAACTTGCTTCACCAGAAATAATCAAGAAAGAAATCATAAATGTGGAATAAATGTGATATGACTAGAGAACCTGGAAATCCAAAAACACATCCTTTCTATAGGAAAAATAATCTTGCCTATTGGAAAAATAGTCATTCTTAATCATGTAATATATCATTTTCCATTGGCATGTGTGAGGGTAAGGTAAGAATGTAATGATTTCAACCAAGAATTAAATGAGAAAAATGAATTTTGAGGAGGATGAATAAAAGGATTGCCTAATTTTGATGGTGTATACCTCAAAAAATAGAGCCGAATTGCATTTAATCTCTGCTTTGCCTATGTTCATGTTGACCAGCTTGGCTAGTAAGATTTTCCTCTTAAGTTGTCTTGAAGGGTTCTAAGCCATTGCATTAACCGGCCCATGCCTAGGCTTGCATTATTTTGTCGGTCAATATATTTTCCTTAAGTCTTCATGTGCATGTTTTTATTTTTCCTAAGTCGTGTTTTAGCACATATTAGTCTCCTATTATGTCCTAGTAACTTAATCTTCAAACCATGTGTTTTAAGTAACTCCTAAGTCATGCTCCCACAGGGAGATCACCGTGTTATCATAGAAGTCTAAATCATGTTCCACCAATCTGTCGAGCCAATGTGGAAGTCTACATCATGATAGATAAATAACAAAAGTATCTTTTGGTGGAATTAGTGATATCCTTATCGAAGTCTCAATGACCTAATGATGTTAACCTATCAACAAGGAGTTAGTGGAGGAATGATGTCGAAGGTTCATTGGGAGATTTCTTTGATCCTAGCAACAAGACGATACCAATATGGACACTGTTCAAAGGTAAACTGCTTATCAATGAGATCTTTCTCTTAGGGGAGGCTCTGATTCTATGCATTTTGGTCAGTGATAGGAAGCATTTGTGTGCAGTTTCACATGCATGGTATAAACCAGTAACAGAATAGGGCAGAATAGAGCATCAATGAACTGGTACATAGTGAGGGTTAAAAGAGCTTAAACTAGAACATATCCAACATGGTTAGATGCAATTTATGAGTTCATTTTTTTTTGTAATCATCTTGTAATACTATGTAAGTCAGTGAGACTTCCATTTGAGCAGTGAGCTCTAGGCAGTTGGCCTGATTGCATGTGCAATCCCCTCAATGTAATATTTGTATACCTTGATCAAGTATATAGATATTGTGGGTATCAGCCCCACCATGGTTTTTCCCTTTGCAGGGTTTTCCACGTATAAATATTAGTGATCATTCAAGTATGGTTCAATACTGGTATGTATCTTCTTCTATGTGAAAAATTTATTTCCCTGTAAGGGCAATGTAGTGTGGTCTATATATAAACCTATCACAGTTCAGATAGGTGAAATGATCAGAGACTTAGGTGATAAGTTTGGAGAGACAATGTGGGGTTATTTTAAAGAATTCCAAACTAGAATGCATCAAAGAGAAAGAATCCCGATCGATATAGTTCAAAAGTACAAGGACACTATTTGCTTTCTTGATGATACTGTCGATTGCATCATTCAAGCGATTGAACCTAGAACTTTCTAGGTACCTGCTATGGGTTATGAGATTGGGGCAAACATTGCCAAATTATAAGAAAACATATTATTATCTAAAGAGCATTCCAACTCACTATAATAAATAGGCCTCTTGGGATTAAAGTCCCAGAGGATGGGATTATTTGAGTTTTCTCTTTGAGATCTCTCATATCAGGTATTTTGTAGGGCCTCGCAGTCTTAATCACGTTTACATGACTTCAACTTGTTTCAGTACCTTGTCGGGCTATAGGTCTCAATCATTCTCGCGTGACTTCAAGGGGTAATTTCAAACGGAATTCCTTAATAGGAACTATAATATATAAGTTGTTAGACAGTTCAAATAATCAGAAGACAACTTGGGGGGGGGGGGTGAATCAATTGTCACATATTACAGGAACCATTAGCAATTTAAACTTTAATACCAGAACCCAAAACATTAATACCGAAATAGTAGTTAAACCAAATAAGCATAAACAATAATCACAGAATAAAAGCCATCCACATAACACCAAGATTTGTATGTGGAAAACCTGGTAAAGGGAAAAACCACAGTGGGAAGCCTACCCACAGTCAGATAATACTTCTGCAGTAAGTATGTGAAATACAATTAAGGGGCCTGCAATTGTAGCAAGGCCAACAACCTAGAGTGCACTACTTATCACAAAAGGAGCCTCACTGACTACATATAAATCTAGACTACAATTCGAAGAAGTTTTGAACTGCAAAAGATAGCATCTCCTATGCTTGAGTACAGTTTCAGTTAACCTCAATACTAGAGGAATAAATCCTCTTACATAAACCCAATTCAATCTCCAATGATCGACCAACTCCTCTGCCTAAATGATATTACATTATTCAAACATCACATTCCTTGACCATGACCTCTTGCATTAACCATGATGATCTACAATGAGATCTTAAATCTATATATACAAAACCCTTGACCATAAACAATCAGGTCGGCCACCAGATAATAAACCAATTACATAATTACAAACCATGTCGGCCTTAGACCAAACAAATAATATCAACACATAAGACATCCTGGACATACATCAATAGGTCCTATCCACACGTTACATTAAAGTCGGTCCATAACCTAGATCAACTGGGACCATGTATAGGTCCACATGCTTCAGCAATGATCTCCAACTACCAAGTCTTGAACATGATCACCAACAACATCCAGAAAACTCTATCAGAATTTGTACCAATACCACTTATGCTATTCATCTCCATGAAAATCTCTGCCGATGAAACCATCGCTGGAACCAGAAATCAATCTTTTAAGCAATCAGAATATCATCTGATGTCTAGACCAAAATCAATTGACCAAATATGAATATAAGTATCATGAACAATCCAATTCCATCACCAGACTAGACCGGATCATGTCAGATCCAATTTAACCAAAAAAAACTCAACCTACTAGGACCAGAAGGGTGTCGGTAAAGCATCGAAACAACTAGTGTTGGTATCAATGACAAAACATCAATACAACACATAATCAATTCCACCAAAAGGCCAACAATCTCCCCCTTTGGCATTGATCGCAACACTAGACATGAAAAACATCTAAGTACCAAGAAATGCCAAACAAGTCTCCCCCTTTAGAAGACAACCAACAATTTCCCACATATAGCTCTAAATTTCTCTCCTTAGCATTATCTCTCCCCCTTTATTTTCTTTTTTCACATCAATATCACTCCCCCTTTGACATCAATGCCATAAATATGATAGAAATATCAAAGCAAAAACACAAGCCTTTGAATCACAAAGTTGAGTACTCCTCTTGAGTAGTAGCATCCTACATCAGTGCCAGAATGAATAGTATCTCTGATAGTGCATGCCAGACTAATGCCAAACCGCATCAATCAAGTCACTACCAGAGGGGTAGAAACTCCCAATCTATCTCTCAGGTACTCAAATGATTCCTTGGACAAAGGTTTAGTGAAAATATCTGCAATCTACTCTTTAGTGTTCACATAAACCAATCTAACTTCATGTTCCTCCACATTCTCCTTCAAAAGTTATACTTGATAGATATGTGCTTTGTTTTAGAATGAAATACCAGATTCTTTGATATATCAATAGGAGCAGAGTTATCACTCTGAATAACTACCGGTGCATCACAATCTACCTTTATATCCTTCAACATTTGCTTCATCCATAAAACTTTTGTACAGTTAGTAGGAGCAGCAACATACTCAACTTCAATAGTAGATAAAGAAGTGCATGATTGTTTCTTGCTGATCCATGAAACCAACTTCTTTCCAAGAAAGAAAGCTCCACCGGAAGTACTTTTTCCATCATCAACATCTCCAGCCCAATCAGCATCTGTATATGCACACAAAGTAAAGTTATCATCTTTAAGGTACAACAAACCATATTCAAATGTACCTTGCAAGTATCTAAAAATCTTTTTCACCGCCATCTAATAATTTTCTCTAGAATCACTCTAAAATCTTGAAACAATACAAACAACATTTATAATGTTAGGCCTAGTCTGAGTCAAATAAAGAAGACCTCCACTCATAGATTTGTATCTTGTAGGATTTACCAGTGCAAAAACCTCTTTTCTTGTCAATTTCTCACTTTTAACCATAGGAGTACTTACCGGTTTAAAATCTCCCATACCAAATTTCTTCAATAATTACTTAGCATATTTAGTTTGACAGATGAAAATACCTTTATCAGTCTGATTAATCTACAAACCTAAGAAAAATTTCATCTCACCAATCATAGACATCTCAAATTCTTTCTCTATATTCTTAGAAAACTCTATGCATAACTTATCTTCACCTCCAAAAACAATGTCATCAATAAATACTTTAATAATTAGTATATCATCATCAGTGATTTTATAATATAAATTACTATCAGCACTTCCCTTAGTAAAACCGAGCTTCAAAATATATTTATCCAACATTGCATACCAAGCTCTACATGCTTGTTTCAATCCATATAAAGCTTTCCTTAGCCTGCAAACCATATTTGTATCATCTGATAGTTAAAAACCATTAGGTTGCTCAATATAAACTTCCTTATCAAGATCCCCATTCAAAAAATCACATTTAACATCCATATGATAAACCTAGTAGTTTTAATAAGCAGCATAGGCAAGAAATATTTTTACAGCTTCAATCCTAGCTACAGGTGCAAACGTTTCTCCATAATCAATTCCTTCCTTCTGAGAATATCCTTTACAAACCAATCTATCATTATTCCTTATAACTTGACCATCCTCATTCAATTTATTCCTAAAAACCCATTTAGTTCCAATAACATTTTTATTTTTAGGCCGGGGAACCAAGGTCCATGTGTTATTTTTCTTAATCTGATCTAATTCTTCTTCCATAGCTTTCAACCAATATTGATCTTTGCATGCCTCAATGACTGATACTGGTTTAGCTTGTGAAATTAAACATAGCTCATTAGTTGTCAGTCTTCTTTGTGTCATTACTCCATTGCTCTTATCCCCAATGATTTGATCTTCTGAATGATTTAATCTCACATACCTAGGAGTCTTTTGACTTTCTATTCCTCTTTCCTGTTCTTCAGTTACTGTAGAATTCTCTGATGTCGCCAGAGTAATTGGTTCAACTCTCTGTTTGGGTAAAGGTGTTGTTGGTTCAGATAAAATAATTTTCGCTACCAATTCCTTCTCATAAACTCTGATTTGACTTATGTTCATCTCATCTACTTTGACATTAGCACTCTCCATAATTCTCTGCAATCTCTTGTTATAACATCTATATGCTTTGCTTTCATTAGAATAACCAAGAAATATGCCTTCATCATACCTAGGATCAAATTTCGCAATAATATCATCTCTCTTGATATAACTTTTTTCACTGAGGATTGCACCCGTGATGCTAAGTTCGAAAAACAAGCAATCCTATGAAACATGGAAACACCTTCGAGCCTGTGGGTTGCTCAAAGTGAAGGTGAATCTCCAGAGATCATGTTGGCTTCCTATTCTGATGGATCTCCTACACTAATGTTTTGTGGGAAAGAGGTAAAAAGTCTTACATGTAATGAAAAAACCTATCCTAATAGAGGTGATACACCAAAATGATACAATTCTACTTTCTATCCTAAAACAATAACCATCTGCGCGAAGACCCAAAAATTATCTCATGAATCAAATAAGATCATGAAATTCATAAACATTTCATGTGAAGCCTCAAATTTATCTAACTTTTGCATGTAGGAAAAGTGTTTTTTCACAAACATGCAAAGAATTAGAAACCAAATGAACACAACCCACAACCTGAATTTACTATGAAATCTTCCTATCTCTGCAAAGCATAAATGAGACAAAGAAAAGGATTCAGAATTAAATCACAATAACTTCATCAAATCATTCATCTGACAATGGAAAAATAAGAAATAATTGACAAGGAAACTGAAACTCTCTATTGCAAACTGAAAATAATCTCTATTACTATGCTGAAAACTGGAAAAAAAAGTGTTGAGATACAATGCTTTTTGTATGTGTAAGCAAAAAGAAATAACTAGAGGGAAAAAAGAAGGAGAGAAGGAATATATAGAAATCATGATGAATCCCCTTCAAAACCCCTAAAATCACTGCATGAGAAAAGCCTTGGGCAAATCTGCCTCAAAAAAAGGGCATAAAAACTCATGCATAATCTGTAAAATAATAATCTTTTCTGCTCAAAAGGACTGCCACTGATCCTTCTATTTAAAAATTTGCATATCTAAATGCAAAAAATAGCTATCCCTATGTGAAAGTTGCATGATAAACTGAATTGTAACTATGTGGAAAAGAAATCCCACTGAAAAAAACTTATGCATTCCCTAGCAACTACTCTCCGTGTTGAAACTTCTGTTAAAAATGGTTGAAAAAAATGCATCTCTCTGTCTCGTGAGCTTTCCAATGGTATGTAACACTTTCATCTTCAGATAAACAATAAAAATTTGCATTAATCTTTCATGCAAAAATCATATCTTTGCTTGGTGGGCTTTTCACCGTTCAAACAACCAATTCTGAGTCTACCGTGCAATTTTTATTTGTCAACCATTGGATTGCCTACATGAACCATGGCCGCTTGCATTAAATTTTCATTTACTTTCTCGCGGGCCCCACCATTTGCTTTTATCTCTGCTTGTTTGCTTTCTTCATCCTGGGCCCATGGGAAAGAGTGATGGTAATGAACTTTGAACTATTGAACCACTTTGAACCAATGAACTTTGAACCATTGAACCACTTTGAACCGGTTCAAAGTTCAAGTTCAAAGTTGATTTAAAAAATATATACATCCGCTCATTTTTAGATTTTTGTCACATGTCAGCCTCTAATTTTCTCATGGGTCCACTTTGTCTACCATCTGGACCTACCACTGGACTTGGTTTGCCTTGGTTCTTCATCTTGACAACCATCTTAACCGCCACTGGACCTGGACCCACCTTGTCGCTGTTGGCAAATGCACACTCCAATGAGACATTGTAGGTGATTGAAGGTTTTGTCATTGATGGAAACCTTACAATCCTATGACACGAGCAAGGCAATCCACCGGCACTAGCAAAGTCAGATTCTACACCGGCACACAGACCACTGGCACTGGCAGTGAAAGGAAGCATACCGGCGCAGAAGCCGACAAGAATTTTGTTTGTAATTTTTTTTGTTTATTATTGTAAAATCATTGTAAGCCAATTTGGAAAATTTTAAAATGATTCATATATATAAGAGATCATTGTAGAACAAAAAAAAACAATGGAGGAATGTAATTAAGCGAAATAAGGTAGACCTAATATGTGAATTATAGGTTAAGGCTTTATGTAAGAAGCAGAGCTATAAACCGGTACTGGATCTGGCATAGTAGATGCTATTTTGAAGAAATACAAGACATTGGATTTATATAATCCATTTTGTAAGTCAATAAGACTTCCAATTTTGTAATTGAGTAGTGAGCTCTAGGAACTTGGCCTTCCTGCATGTGTAGGCCCCTCTTGTAGCAGTAATATTCTCTTATTGGCCAGTAAGTGAATATTGTGGGTCACAAATCCCACCAAGGTTTTTCCCACACCGGGTTTCCTCGTTAAACTACTATGTCATCGTGTGTTTTTCATGTGGTTGTTGTTATCTTTGTTCATTGCATTATTTCTTGTTTACCGGTATATAGTATTAATATGCTTTACATGTTTTAAGTCAAGAAAATTAACAAACCGGTTAGATACTGATTCCCCCCCCCCCCTCTCAGTATCTTGGGAATCCTAACAATTGGTATCAGAGCTTGGTCCTCTATTTTCAGAAGCCTAACAGCTTGAGGAAGATCTTGACACCGGTAGAGATGGAAAACTTGATGAAGCAACTAGAAGGAGCTCTCTTAGACTACAATGGAGAAAAATTGAAAAATATCAAACTTGAAGATGATCTAAAGGCTTCTCATGATATTATTCAAGCACTTCAAGAAAATCTTACTATTTCAAGAAACAAGAGAAGAGAACTTTGTGAAAAGATGCAAAATGAGAATGATGAAAAAGAAACTCTTAGTGATCTGATGAATAAGCTGAAACAAGAAAACGTGACAACAAAGAATGAGATGCAGGATATGACTATGAGATTTTGTAAAGAAATTGAAGATAGAAAGAAGAATGAAGAAGACTTGACTAGAAGACTGAATGATGCTGCAAATGAAAACACAAGACTTAGTTATGAAAATGATATGTTGAAGACAGATCTAATACATGCACCAAATGACTCAAATGAACTCATGAGACAAAAAGGTATTTGGGAAGGAGAACTGGCTACTCCAAATCAACATAAAGAAAAATTCAAGAAAAGCTCAGAAGAACTTGGTGACTTGTTGAAGAATCAAAAACCTAATGGTGACACTAATGGTCTTGGCTTTGAAACTAGTGAAAGCTCTAGTATTGCAAACAGACAGGATCATGGGAAACCGATAAGACAACCTACTGCTTATAAATTTAATGGAAAATGCTTTAACTGTAACAAGTATGGTCATAGAGAAAATCAATGTAGATCTAGAAATTATCAGAATACCAGTACACCCACTGGTCAATGTTCAAAATGCAACAAAGTTGGTCATAATTCTGAAAATTCCAGAATGAATGTGAGATGTTATATTTGTGGAAAATTTAGACATTTATCTAATCAATGTAGAACACAAACCGACATAGGTAATGGGAAAGCTATTTAGAAAAATAATGTGACTTGTTATGTTTGTAACAAGACTGGACATATTGCAAAATTTTGTAGAAGTAAGTCCTCACCAGTAAACAACAATGGTGCTAGTTTGAAAGGTAAAGAAAAGGTTGAAGAAGTAAAGAAGGAATTGTCAAAACAATGGATCAGGAAATCAGAACTAAATGTTGATAAGAATACTCCTCCACCGGCAGAATAGAGTAACACTCCACCAGCAGAAGAAAGTAACACTCCACCGGTAGGAGAGTCTTCATCTAACTAAAGAAAATTTCTTTGAGGGTTTGGTAGACAAATGTGAAACATGCTATTATTCCCTCGGTTGATGGTAAGAAGTTAAAATTACTTCTATACCGGCAGATATGTTAAGTGATTACTTAAAAAGCAAGCATTAAATATGGTGGTTGGCAAAATTAACATTATAAATCAGTGTTTTTGGCTCCATTATACTTCACCGAGCATTCAAACATTCGAAGAGCGTGAAAATTCCGAGCAAAGGCATTTCGAGCAAAGTAGCAAAGCAATTCAGCAATCAATCATTCCTAAGGAAGAGAAAGGTGTTTATAAACATGGCATCTTCTTCTGTACCTAAATTCATAGCAAACCCTACTATAGTCAAAGTAATCAAACACCCTAGGCCTGTATTTCAGTTAGTTCTTGAAATAGCTAAGAAGGATGACAATATTGGTGCATTTTCTCAAATCCCCAAAGGAGATAGATGATATGATCTCAGAGGCTAACCGGACAGTATTCTCAACTGCACACTGGCATGTAGCACTTATGGTTGGTAGAGTAAATGAGGTTGCAGAGGAAACTGCTAATGCATGGGACATATTCCTTGTTGAGAAAGAAAAGCAGGAAGAGTATAGAAATCCTAAACCTATCAAAGTATATCAGAAAGATAAGGATAAGGGTAAAGGCAAGGTTGGTGGACCTCTAAGAATAAAAATAAAAGATAACTTATCCCCACCGCCTCTGAATACTCCACCGGTAGTTACAACTGAAAGTCAACTGGCTAATGAGAGTATGGAGATACCACAAGAGGACACAAATCCAAACTCTGAGGTGTTATACACAGTTGACATTGATACTTAGAAATTTAACATTGTGGTAGATAAGGACATAACTGGAAAGATAGATATGGTTAGTGAGTCACCGGTAACAGATAATACCAAAGGTAAACCAACAGATGGTAACTCAGAACAACAAGCAGAGAAAAAGGCTCCATCATAGGAATAGGTTCACACAGAGTCAATACCATCAGCATCAACTGAGAAAGACAAACCTTTGTTTAAAGAAATGGAAACACAAACTGACCTACCAGAGGCCACCACAAGCAAGGATATTGCTCCCCCTGGCAGGATACAGAGTGTTGTCACTTCAAATGCAGGATTCAAATCAACTAATATAACATAAGTTATTTTGGACTCCTTAAAGAAAATAACTGATTGTAGCTCACAAGCATACAAGGCTATAGATGATACAATTCCAATTTTGAAAATGATAGCTCCAAAATGTAATGTAGACAATAAAGATTCTTTGAGTAAACTTGACACTTTGTCTAAGTATATTACTGACAACACTGTGACAGTTGAACAAATAAAAGAGGAAGCATGCAAGGAGAGGTTAGAAAAAGAAAAACACAAATTCTTTGAGGAAGAAATAAAGAAGTGTACAAGGCAGTTTGACACACTTCTACCGAAATTATGTAGCACATTAAAGGAATTCAAAACTTTGTACAGAGACACTTGTAAGACTAACTTTCTGATAGTTGATATAGACAAGAAGATCAGCAAGATACAGGAGGAAATAAATCAACTAGCTGACAATTTTATCAATTCATCTGATTCATTATCAGTTTTTGAGCAAAAGATAACAGGTCTTGAGAAAGAACTATTAAAGCTGGAAAGAGAAAAGGAAAGAATAAAAAGTAAGGCCAAGGATCTTAAATGGAGACTAAGTCCACAACTAGACTACCTCGCCGCCTTAAGGAAAGAAATATCTAATGCCCTGATTCAAGGATAGAAAACACCTGCAGAGCAAATACAACACCTCACTAGTACAGTTCAAAGGACCGAGGTCGCAATAAAAGACAGTAAAAAGTTCATTGAGAACTTGAATCTGGTTTTGGTAGATCTTTTTCAGATTGTAACCTTTGCCATTGATGCCAAAGGGGGAGTAGTGGTATGAGAAAAATCCAATAACTTAGGGATCATCTGCTCAGCGGGAGCACACATTTTCGGTAACAATTTTGGACTTCAATTTTTGGATACACTTCTGAATTTTTCTCATGAGTGTTACCATCAATGCCAAAGGGGGAGATTGTTGGCAAATGCACACTCCAATGAGACATTGTAGGTGATTGAAGGTTTTGTCATTGATGGCAACCTTACAATCCTATGACACCAGCAAGGCAATCCACTGGCACCAGCAAAGTCAGATTCTACACCGACACACAGACCATCAACACCGACAATAAAAGGAAGCATACCAGCGCAGAAGCCGACAAGAATTTTGTTTGTAATTTATTTTGTTTATTATTGTAAAATCATTGTAAGCTGACTTGGTAAATTGTAAAATGACTCATATATATAAGAGATTGTAGACACCTAAAAATGGTCAACGCTTGCGGGATCATAATTTAACATTTTCCTCATTTTAGGTTTTTGCGTCGCATTAACATTTCTCCTATGTCATGCACTTGGTTTTTATCATTTGCAAACATCGAGTCTTTCTTCTGCATTCTTCATTTGTCTCGCTTTCGAATTTGGTCTTGTCGATAACAATCTTTAATCATGATTTTGGTCGATCTTGTCAATCTCTTATCAACTTGTCAATCTCGTCGTTTTACGATCGATTTGACATCGATTGTCATCCTTTTCAATCATGTCAATTTGAATCAATTAGTCATTGTTCCTCATCAATTGGTGCATTTATAAATCAAATCATTTATCAATCCAAAATCATGATCAAATCGATATCAATTATCCTTTGTCAAGACCTAATTGTCGTCTTTGCATTTCTAATTCATCTTCCAAGGTTTTATGATTTATTCATTTAATCTTGTTTAGCATTTTCCCTCTAGGTTAAATAATTTATTTATTTATCCTAGGTCTTCTTGTCACAATTAAATGTTTATTTAATTGGCTAGTTAATTCCTCCTATTTTTGTAAATTAATTAATTAATGAGAAATTATTAATTAATTTACCTAATTTTCATCAATTTCCTAATTTCCAAGTCATCATTTCTAACCTAATTTTCTAATTTCTCCTAAATTCCTAAATCTCTATTTCTATTTCAAAATCTTGTCATAAATCCTTGCATAGCAATTTGTCATAAATTGTCATAAATTGTCATAAATCCTTGCATAGCAATTTGTCATACACATGTCATAATTTTGCTATTCTTGATTTGAATTTCCATTCGAATCATTATCATGCTAATTTGATCATTTCTCCAATTTATCTATAAATTGGATGAATTTCTTCAATCTCAATCTAATAATCAGATTATTGAATTTCTAACCACTTTGTCAAATCAATCACACTTCAAGTACTCTTGCGCCAATATCTTATTTACTTGCTTTCATCTCATGTGTGTGCACTTGAAGGTGAGATCCACAAACAAAGGCTATTTGGAGAAGAAAGGAGGACAATGGAGCTGCATGAAGGAGACATTCGAATCTGCATCTGGTTTGCTTAGTCTTTAGTTTTGAATGTTTTGCTTTTCATGTCTCTATTGAGTGTGTTAGGATTGATCATTGCAATCTACTTTTGTGATTGAGCTATTATTGATATTTGCTTTGATGATTTCCGATTTCCTAGCTACAGAGATAATTGTAGAACTAAAAAAAAAATGGAGGAATGTAATTAAGTGAAATAAGGCAGACCTATTATGCGAATTATAGGTTAAGGGTTTATGTAAGAAGCAAAGCTATAAACCGGTACTAGATCTAGCATAGTAGATGCTATTTTGAAGTAGTACAAGACATTGGATTTATATAATCCATTTTGTAAGTTAGTGAGACTTTTGATTTTGTAATTGAGCAGTGAGCTCTAGGCACTTGGCCTTCCTGCATGTGCAGGCCCCTCTTGTAGCAGTAATATTCTCTTATTGGCCAGTAAGTGAATATTGTGGGTCACAAATCCCACCGAGGTTTTTCCCACACTGGGTTTCCTCATTAAACTACTATGTTATGGTGTGTTTTTCATGTGGTTGCTGTTATCTTTTTTCATTGCATTATTTCTTGTTTACCGGTATACAGTATTAATATGCTTTACATGTTTTAAGTCAAGAAAATTAACAAACCAGTTAGATATTGATTCACCCCCCCTCTCAGTATCTGTGGGAATCCTAACAGTTGCTAAGTCGCAATGATAATTGGGCATGCAACTTTTCCTTGCACCTTAGTGACAACCATCGGATCTTCCGTACTTGCACGATCCTTAGCCTCTCCAAGCACTTTCTCTTATACCACGGTGTCAACATGTGTCACTGCTTTTGGATCCAAGTGGGCACCACCTTAACCACCATGTCATCAGTCTCTATGTCACAAGGGATAATCATCAAGCATCTTCATCACACGGTATAGTGATGGTCATCGATCTGTCCTCAAACTACTCAATCTTTAACACCTTAGCCGCTCACCTTTTCCACACGTACTTTGTCACCAAGTCGCGGAGGTAACTGGCGAGCTTCTTTCTATAGCGTTATAGCGATAGCCCTTAGATCTTTTGGTCTTTCCTCAAATTGCTCAACCTTTAACCTCAGTTGATCTTCTCTCTTGTGCCATGTGTCAACATGTGTCACCCCTTGATTGGCTATGGAGATCAGCCTGGGCACCACCTGTCTATCCTCTAGACTTGGACCCACCTTGTCACCAAGTCGCATCGATAACTGGGCGAGCAACTTTTTCTTGCGGCTTAGCAACCACTGTCAGATCTGTCCACCCAACCATTGGATGTGATCAATCTGGTCGATCTTCACTCTTGGTCTGCTCATGGTTCTTCATCTTCTCTCTACCATGTGGTGCATCCTCATTCACTCAGAGCCCACCTAGACAGCCACCTAGACGGCCACATCATCAATCACCAAGTGTTTTTCTCTATCGGATCTCTTCTTTTGGCCAAACTGCTCTCTTAGCAAACCATTTCCCAGTCTCATTGAACCTAAGCTTTCATTGATATTATTATGTTGATGAAACTGAGCCTTCGGTGAAACTCTTTTGGGACTCATTGCGGCCAAGATCTGCTTGATGTTGCCCATCAATGCCATGTCACTAGCCATTGGACTGCCACTTGTCTACCACTTGTCCTTGGTCTTACACTCTCTGTTCTGCCACGTCATCAGTTTCCAAGTCACAGCGATAATCCGATGTGCATCTTTTCATTGTGACATAGAGACAACCGTTAGATCTCTATGATCATCGTTGATCTTTCTTCAACTTTCTCGCTCTTTAGTCTCTTCTTGCTAGCTGGTCACAAAATTAGGATGCCTTGAGATGCGTGCACATGGGGTCCACCAAGCCACGAGCTTCTCTTCTTGCCAAAAGCATGTAAGCTTTGACATTATAGTTATAAGTGGCCTTATATTTAAGTGTGATAAACTCCGTCCGCATGGCCAATGTGGGATAAAAGGTCTTCCTGCCTGGCAACTGCTTGGAAACTCTAAGGCCTTTTAAAACCCTCTTTGGTGCCTAAGTAAAAGCTTTACACAGGCCGATTGCATTTTTCTCTGAGTTTCTTTTGGTCTTAAGGTTTTAATAGCTACGCCACTTCATCTACAAAGGAGCATAATATCTTTGTGATCTACAACATGTTGTCTTACTTTCCTGTATCTGCACATGGAGCAAACAAGTTAGAAAAAAAAATAGTGCATTTCTTTATGGTTCATGATTTGATCTTTTCAGAATGAATGAATGCAAGGCTTCATTAGGCCACCAAATTTGTCTTGTGCAAAATTTGGGTAACATTAAAATTTACTACCAAAAATTTTGAAGTACTTAACTATAGGGGTAAAGCCAAACCATAATTCATAGGGTGTCTTACCGGTTTGTCCTTTGATATGTACTATGTTGAGTGTATAAACCATTATACTAACTTCTTCTCTCCAGTAGATATGAGGTAGACTATCTTCCATCATTATTGTTCTAGCAACTCCAAGATAGTTTTGTTCTTCTTTTCCATAACTCCATTCTGTTGAGGTGTCCAGGGAGTAGAAAATTGTCTTCTTATACCATGCTTGTCATAAAAGTTATTAAACTCACCGGATGTGAATTCTCCACCATGATCTGACCTCAAAAATTTAATCTTCAATCATGTCTCAGTTTTCACTTTAGCCTTAAAGATTTTAAACTTTTCAAATGCCTCAGATTTTTCTCTTAAAAAAGTAACACACATAATTCAAGAATAATCATCAATGATTAGCATGAAATATCTATCACCTTGAAAACTTTTAACTCTAGCAGGGCCACACAAATTAGTATGAATAAGATCAAGAACATCATTTGATTTATCTTGTATACTTCTAAAAGAGGTTCTGACCTATTTACCCATTTGACACTCTTTACATACCAGATTATAGGGCTTCATAATCTTAGGTATATCCCTAACTGCCTTAGTTGAAATGATCTTCAAAATGCAATCAAAATTCACGACATAGATTTTATGCCATAGCCAGCTATCATCAATCTATGTAATCAAACATGTCTTCTCACTGGAGTTCAAATGAAATATATTACCTTTTGTCTGTGTACCGGTTTCTATCTCCAAGCCAGATATGTTAATGATTTTGCATTTCCCATCCTTGAACTGTAATTGAAATCCCTTATCTACCAATTTTCCTACACTCAAAAGATTATGCTTCAAACCTTCAACATAATAAACATTGTCAATATTGTTCTTACCATCCAATGATATATTTCCTTTTCCTTTGATCATACATGCTTTGTCATCACCAAATCTAACTAGACCACCATCAAATTATTGCAAAGACAGAAACTTCCCTTTATCTCCAGTCATATGATGTGAACAACCACTGTCAATTACCCATTCATCCTTGTCTTCAATTTTAGCAGAAAGTGCCTTCTCTTCAGGTACAATCTCTTCCACTATCAGATCATCTTCCTTGATAGCCAGGAATACCCATTCCTTCCCATTGTCAGATCCACTAACAGAGTCTTCTGCCAATTCATCATTTGAATCAGTAATGCCTTCCTCATCTGCTATGTAGCATGATTTGTCTCTATTTTTCTTGTATTTATATTTGTTTTGATATCTAGGGTTAGGCTTAAATGATCTTCTGACTCTTTCTTCAAATCTTTAATTCCTTTCAGGACATCTAGATGCAAAATGACCAATCTTATTACATGCAAAACATTTAAAAGGTACTTTTCCTTCATACTTACTCCCTACCAATCCTTTCAATATTCTTCTAGCAAATAGTTCTTCAAGTTGCTCAAACTCATCATCTCTCTCTTCATATCTTCAAATTCCTTTGCATATAAAGCTTTCTAGTCTTGTTTAGCGATTGCATATGTAGATGCATGAAAAGTAGGTTCAATCTTCACAGCTCCAAAAAGTCCAAATTCCTCAAGCTCAGAAGAAGATAGTTTCCCAACCAAAGTATCTCTAATGACAGATGTATTAGCCATTGTTCTCAACTTATTGAGAGTAGTAGCCTTCATTTTGTAAGCCGATGGTAGGGCTCTCAGGAATTTAGAAATAATTTCATCTTCACTCAAAGTTCCACCACAACATTGAATTCTCATAACAATCTCATTGACCCTTTCCATGAATTCAGTAATCCTTTCATCTTCTTCCACCTTCAAGTTTTCATATCTCACCTAGTAACAATCAAGTTTAGCAATCTTCATTGTAGGGTCACCTTCATCAAGAGTCTCCAACTTATCCCATATAGCCTTTCCAAATGATTTGTCGGTTAATCCCATTATTTGTTGATTAGAAAATGCACACAAGAGGGCTTCTCTTGCTCTACAATCATTCTCAAGCTCCTTGTCTAGGTTTTCCAGAGGAGGATTGCTAGATCTTGGATTATAGGGTGTGACACCATTTTGTGTGATCTCCCAAATCTCTTTGCCAAGACATCTCAGACGAGTCTCCATCTAAATCTTCCATACTATGTAATTTGTTCCATCAAGCCTCAAAATATCCCTTCGAAATATAGCTCCAGAAGAATAGATGAACTTGAACTGTTAGTTGCCATAGGATCTTCCTCAAGTGGTTAAGCTTTCTGTAGAGAGGACCAAAGCTTTAATACCAATTGTTAGACAGTTCAAATAACCAGAAGACAACTGAGAGGGGGGGGTGAATCGGTTGTCATGGATTACAGGAACCATTAGCAATTTAAAATTTAGTACCGGAACCCAAAACATTAATACTGGAATAGAAGTTAAACCAATTAAGCATATACAATAATCACTAAATAAAAGCCATCCACATAACACCAATATTTCTACATGGAAGACTCAGTAAAGGGAAAAACCATGGTGGGAAGCCTGCCCATAGTCAGATAATACTTTTGTAGTAAGTATATGAATTACAATTGAGGGGCCTGCACTTGTAGAAAGGCCAACAACCTAGAGCATACTACTCATCACAAAAGGAGCCTCACTGACTACATATAAATCTAGACTACAATCCAAAGAAGTGTTGAACTGGAAAAGATAGCATCTCCTATGCCTACGTACAGTTCCAATTAAGCTCAATACTAGAAGACTAAATCCTCTTACATAAACCCAATTGGATCTCCAATTATCGACCAACTCCTCTGCCTAAATGATATTACATTATTCACACATTACATTCCTTGACCATGACCTCTTACATTAACCATGATGATCTACAATGAGATCTTACATCAATATATACAAAACCCTTGACCATAAACAATCATGTCGGACACTAGATAATAAACCAATTACAAACCATGTCAGCCTTAGACCAAATAAATAATATCAACACATAAGACATCCTGAAAATACATTAATAGGTCCTATCCACATGTTACATTAAAGTCGGTCCATAACCTAGATCAACCGGGACCAAGTATAGATCCACATGCTTCAGCAATGATCTCCAACTGCCAAGTGTTAAACATGATCACCAATAGCATCCTGAAACTCCATTAGAAGTTGTACCAACACCACTTATGCAATTCATCTCCAACAAAAGCTTTGCCAGTGAAACCCTCGCCGGAACCAGAAATCAATCTTCTAAGCAAGCAGAATATCATCTAATCTCTAGACCAAAACCAACTAACCAAATATGAGTATAAGTATCATGAACAATCCAATTCCATCACCAGACTATACCGGAGCTTACTAGATCATGTCAGATCCAAGTTAACCAAAACCCACTCAACCTACCAGGACCAGAAGGGTGTCGGTAAAGCATCCAAACAACTAGTGTTGGCATCAATGACAAAACATCAATGCAACACATAATCAATTCTACCAAATGGCCAACAGAAGCTACCCAATTCACCTCTGAAAGGGGGATAATCTTTGTGCAAGAGAGATAGTAACTCTCCCAAGATACTTTCCATTTTATGCCACCATTAGCATTTAGAGTCAGCTAATATGGGGTTGAGAATCCATTGCATGAGACTCAGCAACTGTATTTGGATTAGGTATTGGGTGTGTACCTGAGTCTGCAATCAAAGGTTTTCTCTCTCAGCCAACGTCCTTAGGGTTAGCGTGTTGTGCTTGAAATCATTTCACATCTTGCATGTTTGCTATGTTTTCATCCTTGAAACTAAAACTGAAATACTCAAATGGGAGAAAACAATCAACAACGTCAAAAAAACTCAGTGATCAAAACTTTATCCTTGTCAGAAACTCATCTATGTCCAGTCCTTTGTCATACGAGTCTACTGTTTTGTCATCTGGCTATATACCTATTGTCATATGAGTATGGATTCATCCTGTCAGTTTGTCATTTGGTCTTGTCAGAATCATCATCCTAGTCCTTGAGAATTATCATCCTCGTCCTTGAGAATTGTCGCCTAGCCTTAGAAACATTGTCTTACAAGTAATCATTATCCTCATCAATTTGTCATCTGGAGAACCTTAAACTGTCATTCAAGTATAGTCAACAACTCGTACGAGAAACTACCTGTGTCATCTGGAACCTGCTAAATTGGCATCTGAGTCAGAATACTCTATCGTATGAATTTGTGGTCTACAGTGAACTATCATACTTCCCTAATTGGTCTACAGTGAGTGTATATCTATTCTTTTTCATCCCGAGCATAAAGAATCTTCATAGTGTACCCCTGTCATTGTGATGCATGATTTTGTCAATCATCTTTCAACTAGTTCAATCAACTACTTATCAAACAATCAACCTAAGTTACTTAGATCACGTCTTATATATGATAGATCGTTTCTAAAACCAGACTGGGTCTTAGTCACTTCACTCAAATCACTACGTCAAATGAACAACTAGCTTCAATTTGATCTTGACATCTGCATCACTTCTATCTCTTGGTCACATCAATTATAAATACCTATTCAAACCGGAAGTTGTCATAAGAAAGTTGCCAAAGGTAAAGGATAATCGTTTTCATTCTAGACTAATCCATTCTTTGTAGAAGAACCTCTCTCTAACAAACCTTCATTGTCAAGTATACCAATTTTTTATCAACCCTAATCTCCCACCATGTCTAGAGAAAGGCAAGAAAGAGAAGTTTCTAAACATGATACTTATGACAATATCAGTACCCATGCTAATGGTAGTGATTCCTCATCTAGCAAGTCTGAAGCTCACAAAATCTGTTATAAATAGTTGTCAAAATAATAAGGATTTTTGAAAAATGATGAAAATTATCATGGCTAGAGAAAAATAAGAGCGTTTTCCAAAGCTAGCAAAACAAGGTGCTAAACTTCCCACTGATTATAACATTGAAACCCTTATCACTAAAGAGGAAAAGACACCACTAGAATTAGTAAACAAACAATTGCAAGCATTACAAACTGAAATCAAAGAAATGAAAAACAAGGATAAATCATCTACACAATATTCTTTGGACATGATCTGCCCATTCCCATTTGACAAATATGATGGCACCGTAGATCCTCAAGACCATGTCAGAGAATTTTGTGCTTTATGTATGGAGTTCATGCATGAACAAACATATCTCATGCACCTTTTCCCGAGGATTCTAGGAGGACAAGCTATGGAATGGTTTTCAAGCCTAACTATGGGAATTAAATCTTTTGAGGAATTATTCCAATTGCTTCTCCAAAAATACTCCTATAACATTTGTCATCCAGTCACTATGATAGAGCTTTGTAATTCCAAATAGAAAACAAGAGAACCTTTTCTCACTTTCCTTTAGCGTTGGAGTAAGATGTTCTCTAGATATTCACGACCTATTCTAGATTCTGAGAAGATGGACATCTTTGACAATAACTTGATCCCTGAATTGAAATACAATATCCAAATGCAAGTATACCTTTCATTCAACAAAATGGTAGATAGTGTCCTCAAAAAGGAAGATGTGCTTATAAGGAAAGGAGATATATGACTTTATAAAGAAACACAACAAGGCCCTAGTTCCAAAGAGAAGAACAAATACTGGAAATGCGATAAAGATAACAAGATGAATATTGTTAATGATGGAGTGGTGGATATTGTTAAACCAAAATTAAAACCCACAATATTTAATCTGGCTAGCCGCACACAAGCCCTCAAAGTAGCTGAAACTGCTACAGAAAACCCTCCTAAGAAATCAAAAGAGTGGTTTAAAGAGAAGCCTTGGCTTTCAAAGCCTAAACATGATTTCACTCCTTTGGAAGACACATATGAATCAGCTCTAAAGACTTTATTGGCAAATGATCTGATCACATTGCCTGACAAATCTAGACCATATGATCCTGAAGTTAAACCCAAATGGTGGAGAGAAAATGAGTACTATGAATATCATCGAAACAAGGGCCATACAAAAAATAACTGCATGAAACTCAAACACAAGATTCAATACCTCATCAATGCTAGTAAAATTGTTGTTGGAAACCACACAACTAATGTTGATCATAAATCTTTCAAAGATCCTTTACCTTCTTATGAGCAAGGATAATCCTCTTAATCTAAGGGAGGTGGAAAAGTCAATTACACCTATGCCAGCAATGACAATGTGATCAACATGATTGAATCTTCCCAATCTGAGTATTCCAATGTGATCATAGTAAAAGATAAACAAAATAAAACACAAACTACAAATGCTATAACCTACGCTCAAAAGAAGGTTACTCTCAAGGGAGCTAGTTTCTCAACTCCTGACCAAACAACATCAAACCTATCAACTTCTTCAAACAAACAACTAGATACGATCACGGATAAATCTAAGCAAATTGCTTCATCATCATCTCCTGGTTACAACATTGTCAAACAATTAAAATGAACTACCGCTCAAATCTCTATTTTTGAACTGCTTAAAATCTCTTTTGCTCATAGAGAATCCTGGAAAAGCTTTTCTCACTACTAACATCCCTAAAGATTTAGATGTAGATCATTTTAATCTATGGTGGGTCACCTGAATTTGCCTCATTACCTCACCTTCTCTGAAGAAGATGACAATTCACTAAATCATCCCCATAACCAGTCATTACACATCGAAGCTATGATCCCTAAACACTGAGTCAAATGTGTTTTGATACATGGAGACACTCGGTTAAATATTTGTACCTATAATTTACTGATACAGTTGGGATTTTCTGAAAAATATCATTGATCCAACAAAGAAAATAACAATCAAGGCTTATGGTAAAGAATAGAGAACCTCTAAAGGTGTGGTACTATTACTGATCAGGGTAGGACCTGTGGAAATAGATGTTATTTTTCAGGTGCTTGACCTTCCTCTTTCCTACAACATCTTGCTGGGCAGGGCATGGATTCATGAAATGCAAGCAGTACCATCTACATATAATCAATGCTTGAAATTTCCTTATAATGGAGTTGAAGTCAATATTCCCGCTGATAGAAGCTACACATGTAATGCATTGAAATAGTGTGTTGATACCTTTTTTCCTCATAACAGAGCAACCTCTACAGCTGAAAGTTAAGAAACTTTGATGAAAGACTTAGAAAAGAAATTGAAAATCATAGGCATGGATGGATACAAGATAGAACATGTACTTTCACTAATGTCTCTTCCCCCATTGCCAAGATAGTTTGGAAAACCATCAGAGGCTATGAAGCCACAAACTTCAACTCCAAATGTCATTTATGATGGTATTTTTATACAGTCCTCTACTTCCCTTGTAGATGAAATAGAAGATGAGGTTGTTCTCAAATGGCTTTTTAGAGAAGAAAGTGAAAACAAGGAAGTGCAACACTGTGAGATTTCTCCTGAACAATATGGTCCAGGCTATAAGATGATTCAAGTGCAACCTATTAAGCTACAAAATAAGTCTACAAATGATAAAGCTGGACTTGGATACCATTTAGAAGAGTCATCAGATCAAAAACATACTTCTCATCATCAATTTAAGTGGAGGAAAAAAATACTACATCAAACAACACAGGAAGTAAATACTCAACAAACTCAGGTAGAGTATGAGAAAGAATAAGAAGAACTAACAATCAAGAGAGAAGAAACAACTTGTAATCAAGTTCCAAATGTGTCAGAAATAACACTACAACGAGTAGAAATCCCAGAAGAAATGAGAGAAGAGATGGAAGGAATTAAAGAATTGTTTGCACCACTGAACATTCTGGTCACATATACAAGAAGAATGCAAGTAGAGGATTAAAAAATAGACTCGAATAAGTATGAAAGGGGTCTTGAACCTTTATCAGGTGCATCTACTGAAGAAACTCCTGAAGAACCTAGTGATATCATAGATGAAGCACAAGAGATAATGTGATTGAAGCTGCAAAGGAAATAGAGGAAATCAAACTAAAAAGACAAGAAGACTATGAACAATAGCTGAAAGAAGGAAGAGCACAAGATTTATTTTCACCTACTATATCTCCCTCTAATAAGATAAAGAAAATCAGGTATGGGACTAAAAATGAAGGATTGGAGTCTACAACAACAAGGTCAGTCATTAGTCCAAAGGAAGCTGAACGGGAAAGACAACAGAGACTAATAGAGTCATCAAGGTTATGTCTATAGGTATGTCAACTAGAAGTGATCATTGAACCAAATCACAAAGGAACTTGCACCATCAAAGATGTAGATATTGATACTACACATGCTTTCACTAAGCCACTTGAAGAAGAGTTAGAGGCTTCATCTTCTGACTCTGATCACTCTAAAATAAGATCTATTTATGACATTACCTATTCGACACCAAACTATGACTACTTCATCATGAATGTCGAAACTATGTCTGTTGAACCTATTACTGTTGAACAATGATATGTAGTCTAGTTTGAAGTAGGGGACGATGCTAGTGGTAGGTCTATTGGGTTGGGTTTCCTAGATACTAACATAAACTTTGATAATTATGTTCTAACTCTTCTTGGTCTCAAGACGCTTACAGAAGGTAGTCTTCTAGAACTCAACTTGTCGGTCTGAGGTTGTGATGACAATACCGTGAATTCCCTTGAACCTGTTAAATTTTTATCCCTGATACATCCTGAGCTTATTGATTGTACTCTCCAAGATCAACCTTTGAATATACCTACCTTTGCCAATGACTATGCATTAGTGTGTTATCTTAATGCAGTTGAACAAATGGGTTCTTCTACCATTGAATAAAGTGAGAGCATGGCAACAACAGATGTCAAGTATCTTAGTCTCAAAAATTAAAAAAAGGAAAAATAAGTTTTGATGGCGAAAACCAAACCGTGGCAATGTTAGAATCAAAAATAGTAAAAATAAAGGGCGTACCTAATGGTGAAAACCTCTGCGAGGCACCTGAAGGTGAGATACTTGACATTTTTCCTCATCACTTTCAAGAGTGATCATCAGTGCTAATTGAACCTACACAACCAGTAAACATTGGTACAGAAGAAGCTCAACATACCATACATGTAGCTCAATCCTTGTTAGCCAAAGAGCTAAAAGAATTTGTTGATTTCTTCATGGAAAATAAAATCAATTTTGCATGGACATATGTTGATATGCTAGGTCTGGATCCTGGCCTCATATTGCATCATCTTTCTATCACTCCCGAAGTTCAACCTATTAAGCAAAAACTCCAAAAAATGCATCCTCATGTTGCATTACTTGTTAAAGTTGAGTTAGAAAAATTACTAAAAGCTAGATTCATCAGAGCAATTGATTATGCTGAGTGGATATCTAATATTGTACCTACTTCCAAACCTAACAAATCAATACGTGTTTGCACATATTTCAAAGATTTAAACAAAGATTGTCCAAAAGATGATTTTCCACTACCCAACATAGACATGATAGTGGACATGACTGCTGGTTATAAAATGTACTATCTAATGGATGTTTTTTCCGGATACAATCAGGTCAAAATTGCACCCGAGGATCAAGAGAAAAAAACATTCACCTATGCATGGGGAACTTTCTGCTAGAATGTAATGCCCTTCAGCTTAAGGAGTGCAGGCACTAATTATCAAAGAGCTATAACAACATTTTTTTATGATATGATGCACAAAAACATGGAGTACTATGTTGATGATAGTCTAGTCAAATCTATGAAAAGATCAACACATCTAGCAGGACTAGGTCCAATATTAGACAGGATGGAAAAATTCAAACTCAAACTAAATCCTAAGAAATGTGCATTTGGAGTTACATCTAGAAAGCTCCTAGGATACATTGTTTTAGCAAAAGGAATTGAAGTGGATCCACAAAAAAGTTAAAGCTATAATGAAAATGCCACCTCCAAATAATGTTAGTCAAATGAGAAGTTTACAAGGGCAGCTCCAATCAAGACAATGCTTCATCTCTCAGCTAGTAGATAAGGCTCAGCCATTCACAAAGGCATTACGGAAAGGGGTTACATACAACTAGGATAAAGATTGTGAACATCACCTGAAGAAGATCAAGGGATATCCTTCTAATTCACCTATATTGATGCCACCAATTCAAGGCAAGCCCTTGATTTTCTACATATCAGCTACTCATACATCACTAGGGGCACTTTTGGCACAATAGGATGAGAACAAAAGAAAAAGAGCTATATATTATATCAACAGGACCTTGGTGTCCTATGAGATGAACTATACTATCATAGAGAAAGCTTGTTTGGCATTGGTTTTTGCATCACAGAAATTAAGACACTACATTCTAGCATACTCTATCAAACTGGTGGCTAAGATTGATCCGCTCAAATACCTTCTAAGCAAAGAAACACTTGCAAGGAGATTGGCTAAATGGGTCATGATACTCACAAAATTTGACTTTGAATATATAAAACGCAAAGCTATCAAAGGAAAGGTCATTGCAGATCAACTTGTTGATGCTCCGCTTAAAGACAATCAAGCTTTTCATACAGAATCCATCATGCATGTTACTCGGTGATCCTAGAAAATGTTCTTTGATAGATCTTTCACTCAACAAGGTTCTGGTGTTGGAATACTTTTTATCACTCCTTAAAGATATTCAATCCCAAAGGCGTACATGATTCTCTTTCCTTATACCAAAAATATTGCAAAATATGAAGCCTTGGTAAATGGAATCAAGCTAGCTATCGAATGGAAGGTTGTTGAGTTATACATCTATGGAGACTCTCAGCTGATTATCAATCAGATCAATGATATATATCCAACTCGGGATGAAAAAATGATGCTTTATAAAAGAATATTTGGTGACCTCAAGAAATACTTTACCTTTATATCATTTTAGTAGATTCCTAGATCAGCAAATAGAGGAACAAATACTATGGCTACCTTGGCATCTATACCACATCTATAAGAATCTGAGTTCCTCTATGAATTCTTGGTAGACAAGTTACATTATCCTGCTTATGATTCCCCTGATTCCCAGATGGTTTGTTCTATCATTAGACATGACTCATCTCACTATAGCCATATCTACTCTTACTCATGTGACCAAATTATCCCTGCTAATATTACCCATAATGAGAAAATAAACCTAATCTGAAATGCTTCATGATATATCATCATCACTAACAATCTATATAGGAGAGGTTTAGATAGTACTTTGCTTAGGTGTCTAGAACTTGAAGAATCCAAACGTGTGTTATCTAAAGTCCACTAAGATATTTTTGGATCTCATTCAAACAGTCTTACTCTAGCTCGAAAACTTCTAAGGGCTAGCTACTACTGGCCAGATATGGAAAAAGATGTTATAAAATTTGCTAAAACTTGTGAGAAGTGTCAACTACATGGGAATCTCATATACGCTCCAGCAAGGGATCTAATACCTTTTCTCACACATTGGCCTTTTCAACAATGAGTATTTGACCTCATTGGCCAAATCTATCTTGCATCATCTAATAGACACAAGTTTATCATAACTGCCACTGAGTACTTCACTAAGTGGGTTGAAGTGGTTCCATTAATCAAAGCAACCAGTAAACAAGTGGCAATGTTCATCCTTCACTATATCATTATCAGGTATGAAATACCTTCTTCAATTGTGACTGACAATGGAGGGCATTTCAAAAACAAAGATATAGATGAGCTCTTTGAAAATTTTAAAATCAAACAACACTAGTCATCCATATACTACCCTCAAGGTAATGGACAAGTTGAAGCATCTAACAATTTTTTTTTGACTATCTTGCACAGTACGGTAAACAAATCTAGAAAGGATTGACATCTACAACTCAATCCTGCACTATGGGCTTATAGAAAAAGTATCAAGAACCTACTCGGGCTACACCTTTTTCTTTGGTGTATAGATCTGAAGTAGTCTTTCCTATTGAGGTGGAAATACCTTCTTTGAGAGTTTCTTTTCAAGGTCTTGTTACTAATGAAGACTACAGAATATCTAGATTGCAAGAGCTCAAGTTGCGGGATGAACATCAGCAAGTGGCATTTGATCATCTGAGAGTGTACCAAAAGAGAATGTCTATAGGTTATAACAAGAAAGTTCGACAAAGAAAATTTCAGGTTGGTGACCTTGTTTTTATAGAGAATCCTAAAAATCAACAGTTTCGAGACAAAGGAAAGTTTGAACTCAACTGGCTGAGTCCCTACATTGTTACTATAGTCTTTGGCTCTAGTGCTTATCAACTCTCAACATTTGAAGGAGAAAAACTTTGTGAACCGATCAAAACCATCCACTTGAATAAATTCTTCACTTAGTATTTTCTATTCTAGCAACCTGTACAGCTATAAAGTCCTAAAAAAAAAAAAAACTGAAGAAAGAAAAAAATCAAATGCCTTAGTGAAAACTTGGTAAACAGGTACCTTGGTAGTAATAAAAAAAAGGAAAGGATCTTTTCCAAGAAGGTCAAAACCTGGTAAACAAGTGTCTCTTATACTTAAAGTGCTCCATCTATTGATGCAAATTTGGCATTTCTTGTTTTCATTCCCGCTTTCTTGCATCTTTGCTTTAGCTTGTACATATCTTTTAGTCGCTTTTGTGATATCCAAGTTCTTTTGGAACCCTCATGGCTTGAAACTGATCAATGACCTAGTCTTAGGGTAGCCAACTGATCAATCTAAATGTTCTAAGTAGTTTAACCAAGTCATCTTTCTGTCGGTAGTACCAGGTCATCCACTCTAAGTTAGTCACCTATCTCCACAATACCACTGAGTTTTATCATTGAGTAAACAAGCAAAACAAGACTACTGAAAATAATCATCAAACTGTTTGAGATATGATTGAAATTTTCTTTTTGTTGTGTCTTTTAAATTGGTTTTTGATTATTATTCCCTCTGAGTAACTCGAGGAAGTCTATCTTGACTAAGAGGAGCAAGGATTGGGGGCATAATAATTTTTCTTTGTTTTCTACTTGTAAGAGTGATTTTGATGATCTACAAACATCTAATAAGTTGGGTGTTTGTGGTTAGTGCCTTCACATCAAGGTGAAATTGCCACACACACCTCGACTTCGCTTATTTGTATTCTACAGGGAGGTTGGAGTCATTTCTTTGTTTGTTTTGAGGGAATTTCTATAATGTGCAATCTAGATGCATGCGTAATCTGTCCAAGGATATGAATGATAAAAGGGTCATTGCAGATAAGATAATCAATAGTTGCATAAAAAAATTGACAGGAACTATGTTTTACTAGCTATGTTTTTAAAAGGCTCAATGATTATAATTAAGCATACCAAATCCAGTGACTAAGTTTAAGTTGCATTCATTCTAAATTTTATGCATTTCAAGTGATTTCGACATGATAATTGTTGGTGTTGGAAATAAGCCACACCCGGACCGACGATGGACTAGTCCAAGAGGGGATAGTAGCTTAGTGGTAGAGCACTCCAGCAGCATATGGAAGGTCCTAGGTTTGAGTCCTAGCTGGTCCATGTCTCAACATGGTATCAGAGCCAGGTCCAGGCTAGGAGCCCCAAGCACACGAGAGGTGTGGCTTAAGGGGGGGTGTTGGTGTTGGAAATAAGCCACACCCAGACCGACGATGGACTGGTCTAAGAGGGGCTAGTAGCTTAGTGGTAGAGAACTCCAGTAGCGTATAGAAGGTCCTAGGTTTGAGTCCTAGCTAGTCCATGTCTCAACAATAATAATGATCTCTTTATCTTTTGAATGAGACTCTGAAGCAATCGTCATTTCTCGGCCTATTGGTACCCTTTTTCATCATCGTTTCTCCAACCGAGTCCCTGTGTATTGAGATGTTAGTTACATACATGATCATCTTATATAGATCCATACATTTCATTATAAATTTATTTTCATTCATATTACTGCATGAAAAATAAACATTTGCATTCCTAGTTACTCATTTTCATTATTTATTTGCATATGAAAAGGAAACAAAAAAAAACATCCATATTCATCTTCATTACATACATCCATACTGAAAAGATATGCATACATATAGAAAGACATCTCATAATTAATCAACACAAGTACGATGAAATCAAATCAAGAGCTTGTATATCTCATCATAATCTCAGTGTTTAAGAGTACAAATGATATCAACTGTCATACACAATGTCTAATCGGAGCAATAATTGTATAGGCTACAATAATGGGGTGTATAATAAAATCTAGGAGGTATACAAATCTAGCTCTTTGCCTCTCCCTCATCATCAGGTGGAGGAGGTAGTGCCTACTGACCATCATCCTATCTAGGTGCCCTAGCTCCCTTAGATGGAGGCATATACTCAGAATACGACACAACCTGGTGTGCTACTGAGAACGCTATGCTATAAGCTACAACATAATAAGTTGCATGTATCATCTGATGCAAAACCTCTCGTTGAAGAGCATCTCACTCTACTCTCATCTATGTGATCTGTCGATCGCGCTCAGCTCTGATCTCAACGATTTGTTAGTCTCTCTCTGTCAGCTACGTTTGTGCCACTGTCAACTATGACTGCAAACCTGACACCCTTACCCTCAAAGACTGAACCATGTCTCTCCCCACCTCCTCCTCTCCACCTCCCTGTTCATCCCTCTATTGTCTCACCTACCAAGGAGCCTCTCTCTCCAACTCACCTCCAATCTCTACTACCCTAGTCCCTCCAGCCTCACCCCCAATAGCTCCTAAGGATCCACCCTCCCCTCTTTGTCAATGTCGACCTCCCGCTGGTGCCCTACTACTACTAGCACCAAGATCACCTCTTGTCTTCCTAGGTAGATATTCTCTCCATCCCTGTACCTTCCCTGGTCCCTGTGCCTATGCTAGTGCATACTCCTCAACCTCATCTATAAGAGGCACATGCTCTCCAGGATCTGTAAGTCAAGGAAAGGAGTGTCTCTGAAACCAATTTCTATAATGGGGAAATACCCCCGCATCTACCACATCCTCCAAGTACTCCCATATTTGTGGCTATAAACCCACTAACTCCTATATGGTCAAGGCATATGAGAGTCTAGGTTCCCATCCTCATCTCTCCTCATCCCCAAATCTAGCATATGCTGTAAACTCTCGGGATATACTTTGTGGTCTCCCATACTGCCTCAAAACCCTAGACACTACAAACAGCTCAATAATAATAGTCAATCTGTTGATGTGAGGTCTATTCATAAACATATCTCTCTATTGTACCCTCCAATCATCCCACTACTCTAGACCCCAATATGGTCTCCATACAACAATAATCAAGTCATCTAATTGCCTCCTCCAAAAATTAGTCTTGCCAAGGTGGGGCTGTGTGATATAACCTAAATACCGACATATGATAGGTTGATGTTCCTCCCTTGAATCATCCATAATAGGTTTGAAAATCAGGATATGCTCCCATGCACATATTTTAAAAACTAGGACACCTATTGCCATGCTCTTCCCCTCTCAATAGGCAATCTCATGCATCTCATGGTACATATGCGCGAGTAAGCATGAACCCTAACCTAATCTAACTGGATGAGTAAGAAATCTCTCTATAATTCTACCCCATCCACATAAGAATCCCTACTATCCTCTGTTAGGCATCATGAAACAACCAATCATGCCATCCAAAATGCATGCAAGAGGGTACTTTGCACCATACCTACTCAACAAATCATCCCAACTAATAGAACGATCAAGGATAGTATCATCATGGAAAATGCGTCTAAGAACCTCAATGTCTGGCCGTGGATTCGAATCGTAATCTACCTTATCTCCAGTAAAAGGAGTCCTTAATATCCTATAAATATCCTCAGGAGTGATTGTCACCTCTCCAATAGGCAAATGAAAAGTGTTATGCTTATAATAGAAATGCTCAACCAATTTGGTTAACAAACCATGATTCACATAGATATCTGGCATCTGTAACAAATATCCGAATCCACACAACCCAATATGACCTCTATGTGTGTCTGATAAGTCATGCACTAATCTTATAGTTGGGGGATATGTACACCGAAACTAAATATCAGGCAACTGAATCTACAAAATCGAACATAAAAATCATTAGTACGTGATCAAATTTTCACTAAGAATGTGTTAAACATGATAAAGAATCAAAATTTACAACATTGAAAATAAAAAAATTGTTGTTTGGACCTTCAAAAATACGTGTTGTTTTCCATAAGAGTTACTATAGTCAAGCAGCAACTCATACGACAAAACATCACGAGCCGCACGAGTAAACACTCTTATACCACAAATAGTAATATGTCACATGATTAAATGGTCTCTAAAGAACACTCTCCTACAATAAAAGGGTAAACACCATACGAGAAACCCTACATGACCTTACAACAAAACACAAAATGCCAGATAGTCGTACGATACATAGTAATGAATCGCATGATAAAACGACACAAGACAACTTCACACAAAATTAAAAATGAAAAATTCAACAAAAATTCAAAAAATGAGAAATGCACAAGGCTTGAGATCGATCACTTATTATTGGGGGATAGTTCTAAGGTCGATTATGTCATATCTGGTGCTTGAATCGATGCTCTTGAATAGGAAATGCCATTTTTCTTCATAGAAGGTTTTTCAAATTTTTAAATTTGAGAGGTAAAATGAATTGACAATGACACATTGAACCCCTTATATAGCCCAAACCCTAATTTTCTTGAAATCACATAACATGCAAGATAGGGTTTTGAAGAAGAAATTTTGGAATGTTGAGTGTTCTCTATTTAGGGATTTTCCTTGGACTCCCAAAGGAAATGTAGAGCAGGTTATTGCTCGCTCCTCTCCCAATTGGGTTGAAATTGAGAATCTCCATCCCGAATTTTGGTCATTCATCTCTTAGATTTTGAAGCCATTGGGCTCGGTCCTACAAGTTGAGGACATGAGAACCACCCTCCCTCACTTGAATGCTCGGGCCCTTGTTTCTCTTGATCCTGAGGTTATGTTTCCTGACATTATCTCTCTAGAATTTGAAGGAGAAAGATTTGCTTGGGAATTGTCTTTGTTGGATAATTTGGGGGCATGTTTTTTCTATAAAACTAATGGGCATATGAGAAAGGATTGCCCTTCTCTGAAGGAATCTCACAATGCTAATTTTAATATTGATGATAAAAATAAATTGAGAAGTGACAATAGTAAAATACCAAAAGTTGTTTCTTCCTTGAAAGAAGGTGTTTCTTTACCACTGGATACCCCATCTGACATGGGAAGGAGAAGGTTTATTCTGGCCTAGAGTGCCCAATTGGTGATAGTAGTGGCAATAAAATTGTTAGTCTATCCAATCCTCTATTCAAGGATGAATATGAGGTTGTGCAAGCCCCTATCATAAATAATCACCCCAATATCTCTGTCAGGTGTCATTCAGTACAAGCTAATCATTTTAACTATGATCAAGTAAGAGTTTTGAACTCTTCCCCCCAAGCCAAATTGAATGCTCAACAACATGCTCTTGCAAGTATTAAGGAGAACGATAATCTATTAAGAAATGCCACAATAGTCCTATCTGAGTCAAGGATGAGCAACTCCTTACCAGGTATCATGAACTCCGTGGTGGATGGTTCCTCAAATAAACAAATTGTGCCCTTTGGCTCGGATAGTTTAGCTAGTAGTAATGTTGAGCAGTTTATATAGGTGGTTAGTAAAAAACTTAGAAAGAAAAGAAAAACATCTGATAGACAATCTCTTTCCAATGATAATAGTAAAAAAATCAATGAGGTGCTTGAGTTCTTTAATAGACTGTACAAGAATCAAAAACCCTCCTCCAAATAGTTCTTATGATGATGCACATACATAGCTAGAAAGTTAGGGGCCTGCAGATGTCTGATAGAAAATATGTGGTCAGAAAATGGTATAATAGTATCAAGTAAAAATATATTATATGCGTTCAAGAGATCAAAGTGGTAGGGTTTCATGCTTACACTATGTTGAAATTTTTGTGGGCTTAGGCCATAGGATTCCACTCCAATCATGAAAGGGTAAAGGTGGTACTACCATTATGGTTGGCCCCAAGTGGGCATATAAGATCATTGCTAATGGTGTTTGCCCCTGCCAAAGAGCCTTGTGGGTCAGCTTTAAGGAGAAGGAATGTGTTTTTGGTATTTTCACCATTTATGCTGCTAATGATTATAGAGACAGAGCTAGACTTTGGGATTGGTTGACAACCGGTTTGCCAAATGCCCATTGGAGCTTTGTCGGTGATTTTAACATGATTGAACATGGTGAGGATAAAAGTGGTGGTAATAAACACTATTGGAAGGGTAATTAACATTTTTTATGAGCTAAATTCAAAAGGAGATTTAATCTGATAGACCCCATGGAGAAGAAAAAGGGTTCCTTTTATGATATCTAGTTCACAGGGTGCAATAACCAAAGTGGTAAACAAAGAATGTATTGTAGACTGGATAGATGTTATGCAGATGCCTCCTTTTTTTCATTCCTCCCTCAGAGGGGGAAAGCCCCCATTTGTGTCTCCCCTACTAGCATTTCATATCATTCTCCTATATCTATCACTGTTGATTTGGACCTTGACCCCTCCTCTGTGATCAGACATAAAAGGGAAAATGGTTTCAAACTTAATGTCTCCTTGATCAATGATGGGGATACTAGTGAAGCTATTAAGATGGTCTCTCAATTGACTAAAGTTTGTTCCTCCCACCTTAGACCTAGGGAGCGGTGGGAGGCCCTTATTGCTTCCTAGAGGAAAATGTTTCAGATCATTGGTAAGAAATATGCTATGGATAGGTCTAAAGAGGATTCCTTTCTTCAATCTAGGCTTAATAAGATTGAAAAGGAACTTCAGGGTAAGGGGAATGACCTAAGTCTAGAGGGATAATTGTCCTCGGTCAAGAACCTCTTAAGGAAACTGCAAAACTTCAAGATCAAAGGGCAGAAGGTTAGAGCTAGAATGAACTGGATTAAAGGTGGTGATAAAGAAACCAGTTATTTCTTCAATCTTATCAAAGCTAAGAACAAGAGGGAACTTATTGAAGACATTCAAGTCAAAAACTTAACCACTAATGATCTGATAGCCATCAAGGAGGCCTTCTTTATTTTTTACAATGGTCTCTTCTCTTCGGAGCATGGGGATATTAATCAGGAGGCCCTCAAGAAATGTTTATTGTTAACCGCTAAGAAAATTTCTTGTGAGGAAGGTAAGGCTCTGATCCATAAGATCTCTCTGGATGAGATCAAAGGTTCTATTACTTCATTATCCAATGGTAAGCCCCTGGGGATAGATGGTTTACCTGTTGAACTCTATAAGAAGCACTTGGATTGGGTAAGCTTGGAACTATTTGCATTATATGAAGATGTTTTTATACAGGGTTACCTAGGAGAAAATATTAATAAAGGTGTTATCAAGTTGTTACCTAAAGGTCGAGATAAGACTTTGGTTAAAAATTGGAGACCTATCACCTTATTGAATATCTCATACAAAATTATTGCAAAAGTACTAGCAAGGAGAATTGTTGGACTGTTAGCTAATTTCATCTCTGCCACACAGACTGGATTCATAAAAGGTAGGTATATTCTGGAAAACTTGGTTACCAGTTGGGAGGAAATGTACTGGGCTAAATTTGATAATCAGAATGTTGCAATGGTCCTTTTGGATTTCGAGAAAGCATATGATAGAATTAAGTGGCCGTTTGCTAGAGGAATGTTACAAGCTTTTGGTTTTCCTTCATATTTTTGTAGATGGATAGACATTATTTTTAAGGACTCCTCCATAGTTGTTGAGGCTAATGGTGAACTGTATGAGTCTATCCCCCTAAGAAGGTCTATAAGGCAAGGGTGCCCCATTGCCCTAGCCCTATTTGTCATTATTGTTGATGCTCTTTATTCCGAAACTTGGGGCCCCGAAACTTGGGCCCTCTATCAAAGGTCTTACTCTTCCTAATGTTGATGATCTAATTAATGCTCAATTTGTTGATGATACTACTTTATTTTTAGCCTTGAATGAGGAAAACTTTGATAATGCCATGGAGAGACCTCAGTTTTTTTGTTTGGCCTCTGGTGCTAAGATAGCTCCTCACAAATATACAATGCTTGGATGGTCTGAGACTCCTCCAAATTGGATCCCATGCAAAGGTTGGCAATGGGTAGGAATGGACTCTATTGTAAGATATCTTGGTATCCCCTTCGCTATCAATCAATCTATTCAAGATATGTGGTAGTGGATATACTCTAAAATTGAAAAGAAGTATCTTAAATGGTAGACCCACCTGCTCTCCTTGGCTAGTAGAGTGTAGATTGTCCAAAAGGTTCTCTCCTCCCATCATATTTATTGTGCCTCTGCATGGGTGTTTGCCAGCTATCAAACCAATAAGCTTGAGAGGATTATGAGGGAATTTTTATGGTCTGATGGGATGGAGCACAAGAAGAGGCACTATGTGAACTAGAATTAGTGTTGCAGAACAAGATGTATGGGTGGATTGGGTATCAAGGATATCAGGGCTCATGGCATTGCTTTATCTTCCAAATGAATTGTAAAATCCCTATATGGAAATGAACCTTGGAAGTTGTTGATCAAAAACAATATTGAAAGGTCGGTTGTTAAGAAAGGTAAAAAATGGAGGAATATCCCTTTATGTGATATTGTATTAGGGGATTATAGCATGAAGGTATTTGGTTCCAATGTATATGCTTCATTATGGAAGGCATGGTCACAAGTAAAGAGGCTACTCCCCTTTAAGGATGCAATAGGCAATTCTCCAGCATATGTTGTTGTGGATAGATCTATCTGGTGAACTTGGACAATAAACCCCTTGCTTTGACTCAAAGTTGCTCTGCTAAGATATGGAATGATAAGGGTATCTCTCTGATTAGCGATGTACTAATTGACAACCAACTTGGTTCTTGTGTTGAGATCAAGTCTAAATATGGGATCCCTACTTCACAAAAGAAAACACATTATCTCATTGGTAAGGCTATAGGTTGTTTTTTCCCTGGTAAGATCTTGGATATTGTCTCCTTCTTGAAATAACTTAAATGGTTGGATGGTTCTTCCTTCTTGGAAATCTCTACTAAATAGATTTATTTCATGTTGAAGGAGGACTACTTAATCTTCTCTAGAGTTAATCAAGGTTGGGTTTTAGAATGGCCCAAGTCCACGTGGCAATTTGTTTTTTATTTCTTTTGGCATTCTCCTATAGACCCTAAGAAGTCTTGTTTTAGATGGCTCCTTCTTTTAAAAAAGCTAGTTGTTGGTTCCTTTTTATCTATTGAGGGTCTCATGTCTATTAAGTGTGTTGTGTGTAATGTCCAAGAATCCTTTGAGCACTTGTTTTTTGAGTGAGTTTTTCTATGTTGTGTGGTCCATCTTCCTTGGCCCCTCTATTATCTAGAATCACCAGCCTGGTTCATCCTAGAGTGAGGTCCTTGCTGGTTTTGTAGAATCTTTTGACCTTAAGATGAATCAGTTCGGGTCTATCTTTTCTTGTGAGGTGTTGTGGTTTTTTTGGAAATAATGAAATGGAGAGTTTTTTCAAAACAAGAGGAGGAGGATTACCGAGTTTAATAATAAAATTACTCATTTTTATATTATGTCACAATTTTCTGCTATCTTGGAGATCTCTAAAGATAGGTTCATGACTCTGGTTTGTGAAGGTGCTATGCAGATTTACAAGGAAGATATCTAGTCTGTCCAGTACATCAAGAAACATATGGATATGTTGCACCCAAAGGAGATCAAGGCCTTGGTACAGTACATGCAGAAGCTCAAACTTGAAGACACAGATGATATTTCTCCTAGAACTAGGGAGAAAGGCATAGGAGAATAGTGAACAAGGTGGCTATTTTGATATCTATATACTAACATATGAGGCATTTTGTATTAGTCCTCTTTATATGTTGTTCATATTTTAATACCTAGTTATCTGACATAGGGCTATGACTTGTTTTGATATACATGTGAAAAAGATATTGTACAAAGAAGGAAATTGAAGAAGAACAAAGCAAAATATATGTAAAAAATAGGGCACTAGATAGTATGATGTATATGTTTTGAACTATTTTAATATAGAAAAAAATTGCTTCGATGGACATAAAATTTGTACCCTTGCCTAAATCGCTTATCTTGAGTGCATTTTTGGGATCTAAATCAAAATCTGACGTCAATTTTCTAGTCAAAATTTCACAATGTTGACCACTTAGCACTTTCATCCTCAAGTCACTTTTTGAATCATTTTGCACTCAATTCAACTCTGATCTCAAATTAATTCTTACATCAATCTTTGTGCTCAAATTATCATTGCTAAATCTTTTTATCTTTTAAAAATTGCCTAAAATCATTGTACCCTTGCTATCTTTCAATTTCACTCCCAAGGGGGCATAGTCATTACATCTTTTTTTAGTGATTATCATTATTTCAAAAGTCAAGAATTTTTTCAAATCTTCATATAAAGTCAAGCAGAAAACTTTTCAGTCAAAGAAAATCAACTAAACCTTGTTACTAGGGGCATCTTAACTAAATCATGTCATATTAAGTTGAGATTATTCAATGTCAAATAAAGAAATCTCTAGGGGCATAAGAATTTTTGTCCTTATCTTAATCAATCTTCAAATCAATGTTCAGTTCCATCACATCAAATCAAGCTAGACATTCTCTCTTCCTAATCGATTCTTGTTCAATCAAGTTCAGAATTGATTCTATCACTTTGCTCAGTCGATTCTTGTTCAATCAAGTTTGGAATCGGTTCCCTTTGCTCAATTGATTATTGTTCAATCAAGTTCGGAATCTATTTTATCTCTCGCTCAATCGGTTCTTGTTCAATCAAGTTCAGAATCGGTTTCATCTCTTCGCTTAATCTAGTTCAATCAAGTTCTAGATCAATGCTCATTTCTTGATCAATCAAGTTCAAGAATGGTATCTCTTTTCATCGGTCCTAGTTCAATCAAGTTCGGGATCGATATCGCTTTAATCAAATCTGTTCATTGTCATCGCTTCAAACCAAGCTGAACATCTCGCTCTTCATCGGTTTGCGATCCATCAAGTTCAGAATTGATATCTATTTGACATCAACTATTCTTTGAACCAACGTGTTGCTTGCACATTAATTCAAAGAGGGGCAAATTTAATACCCTAAAAATGGTCACCTAAACCATGGGCCCCTAATCTTGACTACATCATCAAGGTCATAACCAAAAGGCAATTAAATCAACCTTGAACACTGAATTAATTAATTCTTCAATCATTAATGTTACATGGCAAATTAATCACTCTATATTAATTAAATATTTATTTAATTAATTAATCATTCCAAGTAAATCATTTTAATCAATTATCCTATTTATTTAATTAAATATCTTAGCATATTTAATTAATAAATAAATTTGCCATTTAAATCACAAAAGGGAATTAATTTAAAGAAAAAGAGGAATTAATTTACAAAAAGAGATTAATCATAAAAAAAATGAATTAATATGCAAAAGAAAGAGTTAAATTGAAAACAAAAGAAAAGAATTAAATTGAGAGAAGAAATCAAACTTAAGATATAATTCTTTTTCTAAAATTGAGATAGCTTGAGAAATTTCAGAAAAGCAATTAAATTGAATTAATTATTTTCTCTAAAATTAAAAATCAAAGCTTTTCTTGAGGAAAGAGGTTCAGTTGCATTGAAAAGGATTTTTCTAAATAAAAATCTTGAGAAAATTAAAGAAATGTGCAAGGAATCAACTAATTTTATCTCCAATGCAAACTCAAACTTATAATCTAAATACATTCAATCATGCTATAATTGGAATCTATCTCAAGATTTACTTAATCTGATCTCTTAATTATTTGAATTAACTTGGAGCTTTTTATTGAGGAATCTCAACCACTCATTGTTAATCAATCTTGACCGTTGGTCTCTCTTTTGAGTCTCTATAAATTTTTCCCTTCATCTCTCATTCAAGACACCCTAGAGATTTATTGTTATTGTGCAGTTTTTGCTCTAGAGTCATTGAAAATATTGTGCTTTGAGATTATTGCATCTTAGTTTAGCTTTTTGCATACTTAGTTTAATCATGATTGCTTGAATTCATCTAGCTTAATATTCATTCATCTATCTTAATCTTTCATACATTTAGCTTATTCTTGTGCTCATATAGATTAAATCTTTCATCTTGGTATAGTCTAGTCATTGGTATTGCTTAGGTAAATCTGAGAGCAAGTCTATACTCACATCTTTTAGAAGGAAATAGTTCGATTTGTTGTGGTTTTTATATTCATGATCATATCTATCTAACCATGCATGCAATGATTTATTGAAGTGTTGTGTCTTACAACTTGCAGACTTATCCACTTTTTACACATATAGTCATTTGTTTACAACAAAGATCATGTTGTCAAGTGATCTCTCTCACCTTGACAAACATAAAAAACATTGTCACAACCTTATACGAATTGGATAGTCCGACCACACATGGTCTATACCCCTAGGAACATGACTGAACAATATTTCACATTAGGTTCTATAGACCCTTACTGACCAAAACAACAACAAAAAAAACTTAGTGGTTTTTATCCCTACAAGTAGGCCTCAAGACCTTACAAAATGCCATGAAATGGTCATAAGACCTTATTACAATGCTAAAATAAGAACCATGAATAGATCCCTTTGGATCCAAACATCTTTAGGCCTAGGTACTCCTGCACCATACTCCACTGGAGGAGAAAAACTCAAGTCCCTTGTGTGGCTAGGTCTATAACTGTGGTACCATGCTTAATGATATCTAACTCTATCATCCAAGTAGCTTAAACATATGGAAGTCCTTCCCATTTAACAAGATACTCTTTATAGGTTCCCCTCCTTGTCTTCTTGATAACCTTGGAATCAAGGATGCATTCAAGTTGCAAAGGCTTGCTTGGAGGTAGGTCTTTGACCCAATCACTGTCATCTTCAACATTCCCAATACCTGCAACATCATTTATAATAGCAGACCCTCTAAATTGAAATAAATCACACATTGAAAATAGAAGAGATACCAAGACCCAAAGGCAATTCAATCTCATATACATTTGCCCCAAATTTGTGCACCACTCGGCATGGACCAATCTTATTCATAAGGATCTTTGTGGGATGACCCTTAGGTAGCCTCTCCTTTTTCAGATAATACATGACCAAGTCTCTTATCTTGAACTGCAAATCACCTCTTTTAAGTTCTTCTCTGGCCTTATACTTTTCTACATTTTGTTGGAGAGTGGCTTTCACTATGTCATGCATGTCCTTCATGGTGATAGTAAAGTCCTCACCCAATGTACTTCTCCCATCCATACTGTTGAGGTCCCTGAGTTCCAAGATGCCTCTTGGATGGAAACCATAAACAATTTCAAAGAGACTTTTACCTATACTTCTATTCACTGAATCATTGTATACATACTTTGCTTGACTAATCACCAGATCCCATGCTTGGTCATGTTGCTTGGTGAGACACCTTAAAATTTTTCCCAAAGATCTGTTCACAACCTCAATCTGACCATCAGTTTGAGGATGGTAGGTTGATGTGAAGGAAAAATGTGTCCCCAACTTCTTCCATAATGTTCTCCAAAGGTGTCCCAGAAATTTGGAGTCTCTATCAGTCACTATGTTGAGAGGTAGGCCATGGATTCTAACTACTTCTTTGAAGAACAACCTTGCAATGTGGGATGCATCATTTGTACATTTTCATGGCACAAAATGAGCCACTTACTGAACCTATCTACAATGACAAAGATGCTATCAAATCCCCTTGGTGTCTTAGGGAGCCCCAACATAAAATCCATACTGATGCTTTCTCAAGGCCTATTGGGAATGGGAAGAGGTTGATATAAACCTACATTAGAAGACACGCCCTTGTCTCTTTGAAAAATAGGATAACTCTCTACAAACTTCCTAACATTTGTCTATACGTTTGGCCAATAATAATACCCTGTGACCTGCTCCAAGGTCTTGTCAAGCCCAAAAGTAACCTCTTAGACTTCCATTATGTTTCTCCCTAATGATGTTCTCCCGCATGGAGAATTTATGTACACATAACATGCTGCCCTTGAACAACAATCCTTCTTGCAATACATAATCAGAAAAATATGCATGGCAAGAGTTACAAAAGTTCAAACAAACTTCATAAATTTCTTTGAAGTCACTATCACCTTTGTACATGTCTTTGAGGGCATCTACTCCCATGGTTTGTAACTAAATTTCTTGAATTGTGAGTATCCTTCTACTCAAGGCATCTACTACCTTGTTTGATGCCCCCTTCTTGTGCTTGATGGTGAAGGTATAGAACTGCAATTTCTCCACCCATTTGATATGCCTCTGGTTCAACTTTTCATACCCATTCAAGAAGCTTAAGGCATGGTTGTCAGTGAAGACTATGAACTCCTTGGGGAGTAGGTAATGTCTCTACTTTTTGAGAGCCTACGTCATTGCATAAAGCTCCAAGTCATATGTGAAATACCTTTGCGTGGCCTCATTAAGTCTCTTAGAGAAGAAAGCAACCAGGTGTCCTTCTTCAGTAAGGACTGCACCAATGGCTTGTTTGCTTGCATCAAACTCACACTTTTCAAGGTTGATCACCAACCTCTCTTCATGCAATCTCCTTAGCACTTACTCAAGGTGCCTTATATGCTCTTCCTTGGACCTGCTAAAAACAAGAATATCATCAAGGTACACAACAAAAAATTTACCAATAAAATACTTCAATACCTCATTCATAAGGCGCATGAAGGTGCTAGGGGCATTGGAAAGCCCAAACAGCATCACCATCCACTCATAGAGACCCTCATTGGTCTTGAACATTTTCTTCCACTCATCCTCTTGTCTGATCCTAATCTGATGGTAGCCTGACTTCAAGTCAATTTTGGGAAAGTAGCAAGATCCTTCAAGATAATCCATCAAGTATTCAATCCTTGGCATTGGGAACCAATACCTTATGGTGATCTTGTTTATAACCCTTGAATCAGTGCATAATTTGTATTTCCCATCCTTATTAGGTGAAAGTACAGTGGGTACAATAGATGGACTAAGGCTTTTTCTCACCAATCCCTTTTCTAGGAGCTCCTGCACTTGCCTTGCTATCTCCTCATTTTGGAAAGGATTCATCTTGTATGTAGGTTTGTTGGGGAGTGTAGAACCTAGTATGAATTCTATTTGATGATGGATGTCCCTTATTTGAGGTAGTGCATTAGGTATCTCTTCTTCTACAATGCCCTTGTGCTAGTCCAACAACTCTTGTACTTCCTTTGGGAGGTCTTTCTTCATACTATTTTTCTGATCAGAACTATCCTTTGGTTTTAAAATCAATGCATATCCCTATCTTCCCTTCTGCTTCATGAGATCAAGGAACTCCTCGCCACTCACCTGCATCACACTTGATCCAATTCTCTTATCTACTCTTTTCTCAAGTAGAGGATCCATCTTGAATGATATTCCATTCTTGGTGATCATGTAAGTATTCTTCTCCCCATCATGTTGAGCCTTCACATCAAACTGCCATGTGTGGCCTAACAACAAATGGCATGCATCCATAGGAAGTATATCACATAAAATTTTATCTTTATATTCACCAATCTCAAACTCTACCCATGTTTTCTCATCTACCGCAAAATGTTACCCCTTGTTCAACCATGACACCTTATAGGGACTAAGATGGGGTACTCTTTTCAATTTCAACTTGTCTACCATTTCAAATAAAACCAAATTTTCAGTGGAGCCAGAATCAACAATCACCTTGCACAACTTACCATAAGAATTTTGTTGTGTTTTGAACAAGGTCTTCCTCTGATGTGGTTCTTGTTGTTGTGGTACCTTCAACAAGGTTATCCTTAGCATATGAATCACTCCTAGCATAGATGGTCATGCATTGCCAACAGGAAATTTATCACTGTGGCATTCATCTTCTTGGACTAGTTGGTTCCTTCTCTCTCCTCCATGAGAGGTTGAGACTTGCTTCTTAGGAAACATACTTGCTGGATGCCCCACTTGGTTACAATTGTAACACTTCCCTGTGAAGACACTTGGACCTCTACCAGGTCCTCCAAGCCTTCCCCTACCATTGGCCCTTCTTCCTCTAAAGCCTCCCCTGGAACCTGAATCTCCACCTTGCTCTTGGTGACTAGATTATAATTGTGATCTCCCCTTCTTCTCAACTTGTCCTCAGCCCTTAAGGCCATTTGGAAGCACTCATCCACTATTCTTGGGATCACCATGCTCATCTCATCTTGTATGTTGAACTTGAGTCCATCTAGGTATCTAGTAACCTACTCCTTCTCATCTTCATGATGATTGGCCTTAAAACTCAAGTTGTGGAACTCCTCTGTGTAGGATGCCACATCCAAGTCCTTATGCTTCAAGTTGTGTAGCCTCTTGATGATTTGGACTTTATAGTCAGCGAACATGAATTTTGCCTTAATTAGGGACACCATTCTACTCCATGAACTAATCATATTCTTTCCCATATTAACCCTTTCATCTTGGGTGTAGTTCCACCACATCAATTTTGACCCCTTCAATAGGATTTTAGCAAACTTCACGTTCTTATCTTTAGCCACCTCCTTGTATTCAAAGTAATTATTCAATGCATCAATCCAATATACAAGTTCATCTCCATGAAACTTGCCACTATAGATGGGTAAATCCACCTTAGGTTATGTTTGTGCTTCATTCACAACATCTATGAACATCTTCTGATTTGCAAGTATCTCAGGGGTACTTTGTCTTTCTCCTTCCCCCTTTGCTTCTTCACCTCCAGAGTCTGCTGACTCATCTCCTTTGCCCTTGTCTTTTCCTCTCAATTTATTGATCCCCTTGAACATCATGGCCTTACATTCATTCATCATTCTTTTCTCCAACTCTTGGAGTTATTTTTCCATGTTTGCCTTCTTTGGAGGCATCTCACTAGCCTCTCCTTCACTCTCTTTTGCTAACATACACCAAACTTCTCTTCAAGAAAGGCTCTAATACCAATATGATGCAGAGGCCAATAGACTCTAGTGGTTTACTCACCTAAACCAAGAAAACTTAAAAAAGGATCCAATGGAATGATAACATAAACTCAATGCATGATCAAGGAATGCAAACTCAAGGGGGTTTAGACTCACAAAGGTTGAAGGAGATACAACTTCTCACATCATGCCCACACATATACCAACACACCACAAGACTCCATGACACTTATGTTTTATCTTCACTAGGATGTTAGGAACTCAAACACTGCATTCAAATGCCCCAAGGACTCCAAAAATATAGACACACCACACCATTTGTTCACATATGCATCAAAGGTTATTGGCCCATTCACTAGGACTAAACCTAGTAGCCCTCCTTGTACGATTGCTCGGCAATAACCTTCCAAACTTACAAATGGCCCTTCAAAATTTTTATAGTTTTAAATACCCATCAAGGAGACCTAACATTATTGTCAATGCTAGTCCTTGACTCCTCCTTTGACCAGATCAAACAACAACTGCTACAGTAAGCCTAAATGACCAATTAGGCCACTTTTACAAAGCAAGTGTCCTTGAATGGCATGTACTCCTCAAGAAAATGGTTGGGAAAGGTCTGCACACATCCCAAAACACCAATTCCAACATGAACTTGTGCCTAACACCCTTTGTACGGTCTCTGCAATTAGTTCTTCCTTGTTCTAAGGCTAGTCACATAGGGATGCCTATCCATCTATGCAATTTTCACCATGGAAACCACTTGCCCCTACTCCAGAACCACTAAAATATTAGAATACATACACAACCCCTTTATTACATTAAAATCAAACTTTCCTATTGGTGCAATTAGGAGAAATGTTGCATTCTTGATGAAAACCCTAGGTTTCAAGGGTTTCAGGACAGTTTTCACAAAACGAATGGATCTCCTCCAAATCAATGCCAAATTTAGTGAGACCACCACCAAAGGAAAGCTAATTCATCATACCACACCTTCCAACATGTTCCAAGCCAAGGTTGATTTGTACAGAGCTGTACCAGATGACTGTTATGCGTGAAAAGAAGGAATCTTCAAGAAATCATGGCAAGTTTGCATTCAATTCCCCACAAAATCATCAACAACCATTACAATGGTGTGCCCAATGGCCTTATAATGCCTCTTGGGCCTTGTCCAACCAAAAACAACTAATTTTTTAATTATTTGATCATTGGCATTTATTTACAACAAAGATCATGTTGTCAAGTGATCTCTCTCACCTTGACAAACATAACAAACATTGTCACAACCTTATACAAATTGGATAGTTTGACCATGCATGGTCTAGACCCCTAGGAACATTACTGAACAATATCTCACATTAGGTCCTATATGTTGGCACTTTGGGTATGTGTGGCATTGATGTTTTGTCATTGATGTCAACACTAGCTGTTACCGACAGACAGGTTATCGGTATAAGATCTAGTGTTACCGGCATAAGAAATTATCTATTGGACACTTCCGGCATGTTTGGATCAGTAAAGTATATTGTATTTCATGTGTGATATGCTTCATAAGCATGTTTTGGTCAGTTGGTATTGGCTTGATAATTGGATGTCATCATACACACTGGTAAACCCTTACCAATACTGGTTTAAGGCTTTACCGATAGAGCTTTCATTGATGAATCATGACAAGATGCACAATCAGTGTTGGTGCAGCTTCTTCAAGAATTTCAGGATGTTGAATATGTTCATTGATCATGCTTCAATTGCTTTAAGGCTTTGCTTTGGTGTGGTGGACCCAGAATACGTTTGGTACCTACCTAGGTTATGTACTGGTATTCATGCTAGCGTGTACTCTACACGTTACTTGGATGATTCGATATGTTTTATGGATTTGTTATTATTGTTTTGATCTTAAGCCGACATGGCATATCATTTTAATAAGAGATTATGTAATGATATTATTGTAATATCTTTAGGTGGCCAACCTAATTGGTTTAGGCCTTAGGGTTTTTATAAATAAGAGGCAAAAACTCTTTGTAAACTATCATGGTTATTGAAAAAGGTCATGTTCAAGGAATATAATGTGTGAATAATGTAATATCATTCAAGCAGAGGAGTTAATTGATCATCGGTGATCAGATTGGTTTCAGAAGAAGATTTAGTCCTTCGACATTGAGCTTAACCGGGATTGTAATCAGGCATAGTAGATGTTATTTCTAGCAATTCACTCTATTGATTGTTGTCCATTTATCTTGAGAAGGTTGTAGCCTCTCTATAGTTAGTGAGAATCTTTTGTAATGAGCAGTACGCTCTAGGTAGTGTGCCTTCCTACAAGTGCAGGCCCCCCATTATAACACATACTTTCTACAAAAGTATCATCTCACTATGGGTAGGCTTCCCACCATGGTTTTTTCCTTTCCAGGTTTTCCATGTAAAAATCATGGTGTTATGTGGTATGATTCCTTTTCATTGATTATCTAGTTAATTGTTAAGCTATATTTGTTTATGGTGAAAATGGATAAACAATAATAACGATATTGAAAGGCTAAATGAATTCAACCACAAAACCCTAGCTTAACAACAACAAAGATCCACCATAACATATGAAGATTACCTAAGACAATGCAAATCAAATGAAATCACAGAGATTATACCATCACATGTCCAATAGGGTTTGGATCTCCATTGATCTTGCTTGATATATTTGCTCTCATATTTTATGTGCACAAGAGCTCAACAAAGAATGGAATGTGTTTGCAAGTAGGATCACCTATGTTCAAAAGCGTAGTATAGTTAAGTAGTCGGGTAGTTAGGGTTTGAAAATCAAGGAAGTATCTCCTTATATAGAAGACACAATATGAAATGAAGGGATAAGATAGAGAGGTGTAAAAGGAGGTTGGCTATGATTAGAGGGTAGGTAAAAGAAATAATAAAACAATGAAAGGAGTAGGTAGTGTACGAATTAAGAGATGAATGACATGTGTCATGGGTAGAAAAGGTTAATGAATTAATTAAATAAATAAAGATTTATTTAATTAATAGAAGAAGTGATATCAATTAAATAAATAAGATATTTATTTAATTTAGGAAAAGGGTAATTTAAAAAAGTATTTATTTAAATGAGAAATAAGGATAGAAGAGGATAAATGAATTAATTAAATAAATAAGAATTTATTTAATTAATAGAAGAATTAGGCTAAAGTAATTAAATAAATAAAATATTTATTTAATTAGACATGACAATTTTAGGTGTCTACATTTTGCCCCTCTTTGAGACAATGCGGCTTGTCGCGTTGTTTCAAAGAAGATAATATGAACTGATACAGAGTTGCCCCAAGATAGGAATGATATGCCCCCTCTAGAGATTGGATAAAAAAATGTCTGAAAAGATCACAGACAATCACGAGATAAAGTTACAAAGTCATGGGATAATGAAGATTGACTCGGGAGACGAGGGCTAGGGCTAGGGTAGTCTATAAGATAGAACACGAGGGAAAATACATCTTCATTGTCATCTACACATCCACAAGAGCAGAGTGTAGAGTGAAATAGAGTAGTAGCAGTCAGTAGCAATGGCTTTTGTTCATAGATTCGATCGCGTTCGCCGATTCCAGAGGCCAGTAGATGCAGGAGAGCCGGTAAGTACCACAAAACCTCCTCGTACAATGTTGCATTTATTGTTGTCATTAATGCATGCTAGATAGGGTAATAAATGCGCTCTGGGTTAGGGTCCAAAAAATGTCAAAAACATCCAGGTGCGTCTGCGTTGGTGCCAGGCACGTCTGTGCTCGCTAGGCGCATCTATGTTTGTGCCAGGCGCGTCTGTGCTAGAAAACGCGTCTATGCAAAATGTGGCTGTGTCTGTGTTGTGTAGGTGCGTCTATGCTAGGCAGGCACATTTGTGTCATCTAGGTGTGTCTATGCAAAGCATAGGCACGTCTGTGTGCTTCAGGCGCGTTTATGCAGTCTGCAAGCGCGTTTATGTCAGGAAAGCACGTTTGTGTCCAAAAATGTGAATTTGTGTCTTCTAGGTCAAATCGGCAGTTCTGTGATGAACATATGCTATCAATTGGATAAGCTGCTGAGAGGATACACTCAAGCAGGCCCTCTAAGGAAGACTAGGATTGCAAATAGGGCTAGGATTGACAATTCTGTGATAGAACATACGTTGCCAATTAGGAAACTACTCAAGAGGATTCACTCAAGCAGAGGCCCTAGGATAGGATAGATCAAGGCACTTTGTGATGAACAGTGAGTACCAAGATATAGTACTTTGTGATGAATAGGGAGTACTAAAATATGAGCAGCACTTTGTGATTAACAGTGAGTGCAAATGTGAGGAGCACTTTGTGATGAACAGGGAGTGCAAATGTGAGTAGCACTTTGTGATGAACAGGGAATACCACTAGGATAGAAGTAACACTTTGTGATGAACAGGGAGTGTCACTAAGATAAAGTACCATATGCACTTGGATAAAAAGTAGCATTTTGTGATGAACAGTGAATGCCACTATGATTGATATGATTGATTTGCTTGACTGCAGGATGATTTGCCTATGCTGGAGTCACGAGAGAGATTCCCATCGACTCAGAGGTTGCGACCTGAGCTGACGTTCAAGGATAGAGCTGCTATTGAGGCTATGGGTCTGAGACATATTCTGTATGTGCCTGAGTTTCAGGAAAACATGGGACTACTGACTGCACTGGCAGAGAGGTGGCACTCCGAGACTTGCACCTTTCATTTGTCGATGGGTGAGATGACAGTCACCCTAGAGGATGTATACAGGATTTTGAGGATACCAATCAATGGGGAGCTGATTCCCTGTGATTTAGATGGAGACAGGGAGGCCTTGAGATGAGTGTTTTGGGACCCAGGACTGGAGATGAGGGCAAGGCATGTGGCATGGGATACCATGACACAGACAGGATTGGCACTACCAACAGTGATAGGAGGAGCGATCAGTGGGTTCTTGTGTCTGGATAGAGCAACACGAGGGTTGGCTGTGGGCTGGGGAGGTGCATTGGAGACACTGGTGACACAGCACACTAGATATGCCTAGGGACCGTGCATGCTAGCGTACTTATATTATGAGCTACATCAATTTGTGTACCATGGGTCAGTGGGATTGGGCTGCGGGGTCACATTGTTACAGGTGTGGGCCTATGAGCATCTATCGGTGATGAGACTGATACACTTTAGGGGCAGAGGTCACGGACATAGTTTCTTGCATTTGTATGACATGATCACCTCGTAGCCACGGATTGGTAGGTTGGAGCACTAGTGGCGGGTTATAGATGACATTGATATGGTTATATGGAGGCCATACCTGGGATATGAGCAGTGGGAGGATGATACAGTAGAGCTACCCTACACCTTCTGGAGTAGGTATCTGATTGGGCGGATGCCCTATGTACTGGAGAGGCAACTAGTGGATAGGGTAGGTAGGTAGTTTGGCACAATCCAGTGGATGCCACTAGGTTCAAGCATGTATGCACAGACTGTCAAGGATCATGCACAGTTTGGGCCATTACTATCATATGATCAGGCTGTTACATAGCTAGTAGAGATGATGCACCTACCCTGGGACATATGGCCAGAGATCGAGGATGCCGGCATGGATGCAGAGTACATAGCATATTAGGCCAAGCATCCATTCCCATGCCTGACAGATCCAGGAGAGCTACTAGATGGAGATGGTGGTGGGGATGGTGATGATGATGGAGATGATGGGGGTAGAGGCCGATGGAGGAGGAGGGGGGCAGTTGGAGAGAGGAGGGTGGCGCCGCAGAGGGAGGGTGGAGAGGACAGGCAGGCTCGGGTGGTGAGGGGTCACGGTGGATTATCGCTATAGGTGCCAGTAGTACAAGGTCTCAGATAGGTGCAGGGATAGGGACAGGTACAGGGATAGGTACAGGTACCGCCACCAGTATAGGCATAGGCACAGGGACAGGAACCCATACAAGGGGAGCCACAGGGGGCTGAGGCAGAGGAGGATGAGCTGCATGAGCTGAGGGAGATCTACCAGGGATAGGTAGATGAGATTTAGGACCTAAAGAGGGAGAGGGATAGACTCAAGAGGTGGCTCAGAGATACTGAGCGGGAGTGGGACTAGGCCATTCAGCGCTGCACAGAGGCTAAGACAACACTGAGGGCTGGGAGGCAAGTGACAGAGGACATAGGGGCTGGATATGCCTATGTCCTGTGGGTAGGGGAGGAGATAGGCTACTGGCGGGATCTCTATTATGGTGCGGTGCCAGCTGATCAGTGGGCGAGGAGCTTCCATAGACCATTGCAGACAACGACAGCTACAGGAGGGAGCCGAAGGAGACAGGCATCTAGTGGTGGGGTTATGGGTCCTCCACCACCACCAGATAGAGGGGATAGGAGGGATGATCCTGGGGTGGGTCCTTCGAGAGCTCAGATTCTGTCGAGGCCAGGTGGCTCCAAGGGAGGGAGTTCATCGTAGCCGTAGAGGGCTCCCTATGTATCAGTATTGTATCATTTTTGTATGATGATGTAGACACCTGTGGGTGATTGTAACCATATGATTTTGACATCATTGTATCATGACACTTTTGATTTATATATATGAGATGATTCTTCTTTGTGGCAGCTATATGCATGTGTACCTATGTGATGCTTCTATGTGTTTCTATGTGATGCTTATGATATGGATGCAAATATGTACATAATGAAATGCAATATTTTTATTCTTTTATGTTTTATATGTTATGCAAATGCAAATGTGAATGTATGTAATGCAGATGAATATGATAATGCAAATGTAAATTGTGCTAATAGGTGTTGTGTATAGGATGTAATGTAGTTGTGATATCTATATGTATATATGAAATGCTTATATGCGGTAATGCAGGTGCAACTACATGAAATGCAGATGTTTTGGGGGTGTCATTATACTCAGTCATGCGATAGCAGGCTACGTGGACTCGAGAAGGATGATGAAAGTCAATCAAGAAAGGGGGATGAAAGACAGAAGATATGAAAGTGAAAGAGCTTCTTGCGCATTATCATCATTGAGATTTATTATGGCAAGTAGGTTATGACAATCGAGCCATATGCTCGACCCCGAAAGTCATTGTACCCATTTGCATGGAGATAAGACAGTCGCAAACAAGGAATGCCCCAGTTCACACTAGACTCACAGTGTCCTCATATCCTTGGACAAGTCATAGCATTACTAAAAGACAATTCACAGACAGCAAATACAAATAGGTGATGATACCCCATCCTCGCCTTTCTAGTCAAAGACATCCTGGAGATAGAATCTCTAGTCAGAGACATCCTGGAAAAGCTAAAAGACATGTCACCAAAAGATAAAATCGAAAGAAAACCAAGACTCGACACCAACATCCACTATAGTCCTCAAATTTAGTGTCTCTTGTCACTTGTATAAGTCTTATTTGATTGTGGTCATAATGTTTACTTTCATAGAAAGGATAGATAGCACTGAACTATATGTTGTCTGAGTCTGTTGAAAGATTTGATTTGTTGAAGCCCATTGTTGCTGCTGTGTCTCATCTGAAACTAACTGAAACCATGAAACTGATAATTTATTGCAGATCTGTGATGCAAATGTTGCTTTATTGCGGATTGTGCATGGATAGACTGAAGGAAGCTGGAAGAAACTGTACTCCTTGAAACATGTGATGTTCTCAGTTCCACACCCATCACTAGATGTAGGATTTTCCTTAGCCACAGATAGGATCTGAATTATTATGGATGGAAAGGGAGTGAAAAGGGAGGTTTATTATGAACGGCTAACCAATCTTGGGTAGATCAATAACAAGCCATGATGGGAATGGGTAAGTTTATTATGAACGAATAGGTTGTGCGTGTGTGCAAAGTGAAAGGATGAAAGTGAATCCTGAAGGAGGGAGGAGCAATGTCTCTACGCATGGCGCTGGTGACCTAGTTTTCACCATGGTACTTGCCTAGGGTGCCACCAAAGTGGTTTTCACCATTGGATGAAATTATTTCTCTTTACTTTTTTCGATTTTTCAATGTTTTTTGTGTCACAAGGCGCCTGTTTGCCAGGTTTTCACCAAGTAACGATTTCTTTTTGTTTTATAAATTTTTTTTGTATTTTTGAATTTTTTGAATTTTTGAATTTTTTAAATGAGGATACTCTAAAGAGCTATGTGTAAAACCTGCGAAGGTGCATGTTGTTGATAGGATCCTCCAAAGGTTCACCTTCTGTAGTTGAGAGCTGATATGCGCCAGATCCATATGCTGTTGTAATGATGTAAGGACCAAGCCAATTTGGTTCAAACTTGCCCTTCTTCTCTCTGTCTTGCTGATTTTTTGGGTTTTCTCTAAGAACCAAATCACCTACCTCAAATATGCGAGGCTTGACTCTATGATTGTAGCTGCGACTCATTCGTTGTTGATAAGCTTTGAGGTGATTAAAAGCAGTTTGTCTTCGTTCATCCAATAGTTCAAGTTCTTGTAAGCAAGAGAGCCTATAGTCTTCATCACTGATAATGTTTTGCAAAGAGACTCGTAAAGAGGGTAGCTTGACCTCAATAGGCAAGATGGCTTCAGCGTCATAGACAAGTGAATAGGGTGTAGCTCCTATAGGTGTCCAGACACTTGTGTGGTATGCCCAAAGTGCAGGATTAAGTTGGATATGCCAATTACGGCCAGCATCGTCGACTGTCTTTTTTAGGATCTTAAGGATTGTCTTATTAGATGCCTCAGCTTGACCATTACCTTGGGGGTAATATGGCATGGAGAAACGATGGGAAATATGGAAGCGGTCACAGAGTTCAAGAATGTTCTGATTTTTGAAGGGATGCCCGTTATCAGTGATAATGGAAACAGGAATACTATATCAGCAAATGATATAGTTGAGGATGAACGTAGCAATCTGTTTTCCAGTGACTTATGTGAGAGGCATGGCTTCAATCCATTTTGTGAAATACTCTATGGCAGTGATAATGAATTTATGACCATTGGAAGAAGGAGGGTGAATCTTCCCTATGAGGTCGAGTCCCCACTGACAAAAGGGCCAAGGAGATGCAATTGGTTGAAGTTCTTACGCTGGCGCATGTATGAGGTCTCCATGAATTTGACATTGCTTACATTTCTTGACAAACTGATATGAGTCTTTTTCCATATTGGGCCAGTAATATCCAGTCCTGATGAGTTTCTTGGCTAAGGTAGGACCACTAGCATGTGGACCACATATCCCTTCATGTACTTCACGTAACACAATCTGAGCTTCATCGCTTTCTAAACATCTAAGAAGAGTGCCATCTAGACCTCGCCGGTATATGATATCAGCTAAAATGACATATCGAGAGGATTGGTGAATGAAAGTGCGATGTTGGTTATTTGATAGATCAGGAGGTATGGTATTGTCATGAAGGTATGTGAAAATGGAACCATATAACTGGGACTTGGGACCAACAACACATATCATCTTAGTAGGATTGATTTCATATGAAGGAACCAAAAGGTTATCCACCAAGAACTCATAGTGGGTCTCATTCAGAGGTAGATCGATTAGTGAAGCAATTGTAGCCATGGCATCTGTGGCTCGATTCTGCTCTCTTGGTATCTACTCAAAGTCTATCTTTGTGAAATGTTGTTTTAGGTCATCCACCATTTATTTGTAAGGCATTAATTTTTCATCCTTTGTTTGGTAATCATCAGTTGCTTGACAGATTACAAGTTGAGAGTCCCCAAAAACATGAAGTTCCTGGATCTTCCACTGAACTGCAATCCGTAATCCAGTTGTTAATGCCTCATATTCCGCTATATTGTTAGTGCAAGGAAATGATAAGTGGTATGATTTTGGTATAGAATCCCCTTGAGGAGTTATAAAGAGGATGCCAGTTCCTGCCCCATGCTGTGTGTATGAGCCGTCGAAGTACAGTTGCCATGGCTTTGCATGTGACATTGTTAAAATGGATTCATCTAGAAATTCTAAACTTAGAGGAACATCATCTATCATGGGAGCATCTGCTAATTGATCTGCGATGGCTTGTCCTTTTATTGCTTTTCTATCCACATAATCGATGTCGAATTCAGTCAGGATCATTACCCATTTGGCTAGTCGCCCAGTAAGTGTTGCTTTATTGAGAAGGTATTTCAATGGATCTATTCTTGCAACCAACTTAGTCTTATGAGTGAGCATGTAATGTCGTAATTTCTGTGAAGCAAAGACCATGGCAAGACATGCACGCTCAATTGGTGTGTAGTTTAGCTCATATCCCACCAATGTGCGACTGATATAGTATACTGCTTTTTCTTTGCCCTTAGCAATTTGTTGTGCTAAGAGTGCCCCCAATGTTGTTGGAGTAGTTGATATGTATAGTAACAGAGGCTGATCTGGAACTGGTGGCATCAGAACTGGCAGATTCAGAAGATAATCTTTGAGTGTCTGGAAAGCTTGTTGACAGTTATCATCCCATTTAAATTTGATGTTTTTATGTAGTAGGTGCTGAAAAGGATTACACTTATCTACAAGTTGCGCTATGAATCTTTGTATGGACTGGAGTCTCCCTTGTAAAGACCAAAGTTGACTGATATTTCTTGGTGGTTGCATCTCTAGGATGGCCTTGACTTTTGCTGGATCAGCTTTGATTCCTCTTTTTGATACAATGAATCCTAGGAGCTTCCCGGAGGTTACTCCAAAGACACATTTCTTGGGGTTTAATCTTACTTTGTATTTTTCCAACCGATCAAAGACAACTGAAAGTATGTCCAAATGTGTATTTCTATCTATTGATTTTCCCAAGAGGTCATTGACATAATCTTCCATAGTTACGTGCATGAGATCATGAAAGATGGTAGTCATGGCTCTTTGATATGTAGCACCTACATTTTTTAGCCGGGAAGGGCATGACATTCCAGTAGAAGGTTCCCCAAGGACAAGTGAATGATGTTTTATGTTGATCCTCAAATGCAATCTTTATTTGATTATAACCAGAGAATCCATCCATCAACGATAACATTTCATGACCTACTGTGAGATTGACAGTCAAGTCAATATTTGGTAATGGGAAGTCATCCTTAGGACAAGCTTTGTTGATGTCTCTGAAATCTGTACATATTCTGATGCTGCGATCTGGTTTACTGATAGGCACCAAGTTGGAGATCCATTCAGGATAATCAATTGGGCGTATGAATCCGATGTCCAATAATTTCTCAAGCTCTGCTTTGACCAATAATGCAACTTGTGGATGCATCTTTCTTAATTTTTGTTTCACTAGTTTTGCCCCCAGTTTAACTATCAAATGATGCATTACCAAATCCAGATCTAATCCAGGCATATCAGTGTATGACCATGCAAAGTTGATTTGTCATTCTTTGAAGAAACTTATGAATTTTGACCTTTCTGACTCCGTCAACGATTGAGCCAGGAATATGTTGTGTGGAACCTCTTCTATACCAATGTTGGTTTTGATAGTCTCCTCTACCAACATGGATGACTTTTCCTCATATGATGCTGGGAGAATGTCGAGCCTTCCATCTTTGGGTGCCTCAGAGAGGTTTTCGCCCTCAGATACGTCCTTTCTTTTTACTTTTTTGGGGTCAAACAGCGCCACAGTGTGGTTTTCGCCATAAGACCCTTGGTTTGTTCTTATTTTCACATTTTTGTGACTGGAAGGTCTGACACCCTCACCAAAATATGCCACGCTATTGAGTTCTATAGTGTATCCCACTTTATGGTCCCCAAGGGGAAGATCATCTCGTATGCCAAGATAGTCAATAAAACCTTCATCATTTTGGAATGTGTCAAACTGCGCAGGTCCTTCATGATCCCAGTCAATGAGTTGGTGGTGAACAAGGGGAAGGCCTTTAATGTCTTTGAAGTTAGTGGGGCTAAGAGTGAAGATGCAGTTATATTCGAGTATGTCAAGGTAATTATCGAGGTCATTGATGGCACTCTCCTCATCAGTCTCGATTGCGAATGAATCCAAATTATCATCACTGGTAGCGCATTCTGGGATAGGTGTTCTCATCCTATGTGATTTCAACCTATGACCTTGAGACAAGGACTGTGTGGAATCCTCATGGGTTGTTTCTTGACCAACCTTGAATCTTTTATAAAATTCCTCTTCTTCTGTGGGTTCATCTGGCTCTCTGAATGTCTCGATGAGCTCATAGTCACTAGAGGATTTGTCTGAACCCCATTCCCATTCGTTGGAGTTTGTGGAATAGTGATCCTCTTGTTGAATTTGGCAGCTTTGATTTGTAAGGCTTCTTCTGTCCTTTGAGTGTGGACCTTGGAAGTTAGGAAACCAAGTCCCTTCGAGCGTTCCTTGTTGAAAATCAATTCAAGTTGTAAAGGTTCAATGATGCCTTCCTTTCGTAACCCAAGAGGGCTTTTTCCATCATACTCGAATTTTTGTAGGATCTTGAAACCTTTGCCATATTTCTCACATGGTAGACTAATGTGATCTTGTGTATCATCTTCAAGGTCTTTGTAAAACATTTTGTATAAGTCTTCCTCTTCCAGTTCGCCCCATCTTTGAAAGGTAGTAGGGTCCCATTTGAGTACAATGATGGATACTTGCTTGTTAGGATGTGGTCTTCCATATTCTTTTGGTGAACTCATGACTTGTTGTAAGTACATGGTCTGATTTAAAGTGTATTCCCCCATGCCCTTGTCCTAAAATTTGCCTTTAAGCTCACCTTGTTTTGATGTCGAAGGTTTTAATGACTCGGGATCAATGTATGCCGAAGAAGGAACAGCTTCGCGATTACTGGGAATGATGGTCTCAGTTTTTGATCTCAGGTTATTGCAGTATATGAATGGATTAGGATTACCATTAACTGTTACCTCCACCCCATTGTGAGGAAACTTAATGCATTGGTGATATGTAGATGGGACTGCCCTCATTTCATGGATCCAAGGATGTTCCAGCAATATGTTGTATGTGAGATCTAGGTCTAGGACTTGACAAACCACATCCTTCATAACCGGCCCAACTTTGAGAGGCAAGGTGACTGTGCCTTTGGATGAACACTCTTCATCATCATATGCCTTGATGGTGATTTTGTTTGTAGAATTCACAGCTTTATCAGAATATCCCAATTGTTTAATTGTGATCAATGTACAAATGTTTAGACCAGCTCCTCCATCTATCAGGGCTCATTTTATTTGGTGTTTGTGTATGAAGGCTTCAATGTGTAGTGGTGCATTATGTGGTTGGCTCACAGAGGCGTCGTCGGCTTTTGTGAATGTAAGAGAGTGTGGAATGGAAAGGTATCCCACCATGGCTTGAAACTGGTCCACATTCAGATCAGTAGGAATGGCAGTGTCTCTCAAGATTTTGTCAAGAATAGCTTTATGTGCGGGGGATATGCGTAAGAGTTCAAGTATGGAGATGAGCGCAGGTGTCTTCCCTAATTGTTCTACAAGGTCGTACTCAGGCTTGGTTGATGAAGAAATGGTATTCTTGGCTGGAGCACCTTTCAAAGTGAATTTACCTCGACGGGTTGTAACATGACATTCAGAGGTAGGTTTGAAAGAAGATCCAACACCTTTTAGGACAATCTTGGGTCTCCGGGTAGAATTCTTAGGGTTTTTGTCCTTGATGATAATGGTAGAGATGTAATTGTCCATCAAAATGTGATTAATAGTTGAATCATAGTTATAGGTTGCTCTGGTATAGTTGGTTTGGTCATCTATGGCTTTAGCTTTTCCCTTGTCATGTTTTGGGAATGGTTCCTTAAACATCTCATGTTCTTGATTGGATGAGTTTCCCTCAATCTCAATGTCACCTCTATCAATGAGATCTTGTATGATGTTCTTTAGTCGATGACAATTTCCTATCTTATGACCCTTGCTCTTATGAAATTCACAATACTCATCATCATTCCACCAATTTGGTTTAACCTTTGGTTCATATGGAGGAAAATCTGGAACTGTGATTACCTTGTTTGCCACTAGCTTCTTGAAAACTGACTCAAGTGGTTCTCAAAATGGAGTGTACTTCCTTCGTGATCTGGAAGTTGTTTGAGTATTCACTTGATTGTTTGTAGAACTTGATCCCAAAAAAATGAATTTGGGTCGCACTGTATTGGCATCAACAACACCATCATTGACTGTGTTCTTGTTTTTGTTCCAAAATCTTGGCTTGTCTTTTCCTTTAAAGTCATCTTTGTTTTCCTTGAATATCTTAATGACTCCTTGTTCAATTAGGACCTTCTCTGTTGCTAAGCCTTTTTCAATGATGTCCTTGAAGGTAGACAAACAAGCTTTTCTTAGATCATAGCCAATGTCTTTGTTAACGTTTTGGGTGAACATCTCTACCATTTGTTTTTGTGGAATTTCACAAGAGCATCTGCTGGCTAGATTTCTCCATCTTTGTAAAAATGATGCAAAAGACTCTCCCTCTTTTTGCTTGGTGTTGCACAAAGTAGTGACTGATATATCTATCTCTATGTTGTAGGAGAAATGTTGGATAAATGCCTCTGCTAAGTCACCCCATGACTTAATACCAGGTGGGAGTTGGGGGAACCATTCCATAGCTTGATCACCTAGGCTTTGTGGGAATAATCTCATCAAATATGTCTCTTCTGCTGCTACCTCAATGCAAGCTGTGAAAAACTATCTTATATGTGCCTTAGGATCCCCTTTTCCTCTATACTTATCAAATTTAGGCATCACAAAGTGTGTAGGAAAAGGAGGCATTGGAATGCTCTTGTCAAATGGATAGGGACATATGTCTCTCATTGTGTAAGTTGGTTTCAGTGTATTTATGTCCTCCATTTTCTTTTGTAAGTCCTTGATTTGTTGCTCCAAATTTCTCTTAGGTGGAGATCGACTTCTTGGACCATACCCCATGCTTGAGGCACCAATTGGAGGAGGAGCATGTTGCATATATGGATGATATTGATCATACACATGTTCATATGGAGGAGGTCTATAGTGATGTTGCATATATGGACCACTTGGTATAGATTCATGTTGAGGAATGCCATATCTATTTTGTCCATGTATACCATACTCTACAGGTATGTCATGTTCTAATGTGTTACCCCCAAATTTGACACGGGGTTTCCTTATGTCCAAATTTTGAGCATGCCTTTGAATATCCAATTGCTTTGGTGGTTGATCCTTAGCATTGGTATGTGATTGAGCATATCTTTCTGCATAAGACTTCCATAATGGTCTGCAAAGGTGAGTATCATATGCTTGACCATGTGTATGTGGGACCTTCGCAGACCATATGCTTGATCATGTGTATGTGGGACCTATTTTTGAAATGTGTATGTGGGACCTATGGTCTATCTCTCCTCATTATTTCCTCAATCAATCGATTGAAGTGGGGGTCCATAATGGATTCTTCCACATCTACTGAATGTACGGAAAAGTTGTCCATATTGTCATTGTGTGTATCATTGTTGTTTGTAGTGTCCATGTGCTTAACATTTGGAATGTTTCTATAGGCATCCATGTCAGGTAATGTGTTATGATCAGTATTGAAAAAGACATCATTGTCATACTCATAGACACTCATGTTTGTGGACTCTTGAGCCTCTTTAGTTTCTCTCCTAGATTTTTGAAGATGAGTTTCAACCATGAACTAAGTATTGACCAAGATGTGTTAGACTAGATGAAAATGGAAAAAGTACGGAAGACCAAGAAGTGAATGGAATGTAAATGAATCTGAGATGTATTTGCAATGTCCAAAGTGTAAGACCAAGTATGTATGTAGTAGAGTAGGTGTGACTTCCAAAGAGAGGATAGTTTCTCTTGATGAGGTAAGTTGACCTTGACTCTAAGTAAAACCAAATGAGACCCAAAGGTGATAGACCTTGATGAGGGACCACTTAGCAAAGTGTTGTTGTATGTAGTGTGTTGACAAAGTATGATGAGGACAAGCAAGTGACCTTTTGACTCAAGTTTAGACAAATGTGAATGTAATGTGAGGTGCAAAGCAATGATGGACTTTGTGAGACCCAAAGATAGGTTGAATGCTAAATGAACCCTGGAGAAATGACCTAGGAAGCTCAAGAATTCTAAAACTGACTGTGTTTGTTTGCTGGACTGTAAAAGTTTTTTCAATTCTGAACATAGACGCGCCTGTATACTGCACAGACGTGATTTCCTGACATAGATGTGGTTCTGTTTAACACAGACACATTTCTGAGATTTTTGTAAAGTGCATTGTTGATTCAGGAAACATAGACGCGTTTTTGCGCTTCACAGATGCGGTTATACAACACAGACACTATTATATCAGACACAAACACGTTTTTGCAAAATTTGTGCAATTTTTTCCAATCTGTGAAGTCATTTTTGTTGTGACCAAATCTGACTGTTTGACTATTTTTCATGACAAGAGGACACAGTGTTGATGAAGACTCAATGTTTGCAAGTGTCTAGACTCAAAATGACTCCAAAAAGTGTTGTTTGAAAAAAAAAATTGTTTTGCATACACTTGAAGACACAAAAGACACAATGTGTTGTTGTTTGGTCTTGAATGTTTTGAATGTTTTAAAATAAGTCAAGCACAATTCTTATCGCTGGCCAAGACAATAGTTGTTGATCCCACATGGGGTTTTACCCCTGAGGTTACGCTATTCAGAGCAGATACTTAGATGCTTGACCTCACTGGCTCCACCCTCGACACTCACTTCTCAGGTCAGCCAAGCATCAGTCCCCATGAAAACTCCCCGTGGCAAACTTTGTATCTCTACTAAGAACCGTATGTGTGTGGGCCACTACCAGAGGTCTGACCTCCTACCTCAACAACTAGAAGGATTTGGGATTCTAAAACAAAAAGGTGCTAGTAAGGGCATCCGCTCATGTGGCCATACATGTGGCACTTTCAGTTCTGTAAATACAGAAGGCTCCCAGTCGGTAGGGGTTACGCCCTACAACTGATCAAATAAATTTGATCAAATGGGTTTATGGGGAGACATAGTGTCGGTATGAACTAATCAGCACACATTATTCATAGTTTTCACCATGAATACTTATAGTAGTTTGGAAGAAGATGGCTTTTCTTTTGCTACCACTTGGGTCATTCTCTTCTCACTAGTAGTCCTAATGACCACACAGGAAGATAGGCCCTCTAAAGATTAAACAAAAAGAGCCTATTGCTCAAGACACAAAAGACAATGATTCAATTTTAGTGCACCAATTGAAGTGTTTGCTAGTTTATGACAACAAGGCACACAATAAAAATCCAAAAACCCTTGCCAAGGACCTGCAACAAAGATTTATTAGTAGTTTGGATTGTTTGAAATAATCACCCCTTCTTGCAAGCACACAAGTTAGGTAAATTTTAAATCCAAAAGACTTTGTGAAAATAGGGGCCTTCAACCAAACGATTTTGCTTTCAAGACAAGCTACACCAATTTCATTAGCTAGATCTGAAAATGTTAGCTCAAAAATAAACCGGATCTAACACATTAAATGCAAGACCAAAAACTAAATCAATAAACTCCAAAAATGAAACCAATGCACATAGACGCGGTTACCTTCGACACAGACGCGACTCTCTGACGCAAACGTGACTCTCTGACGTAGATGTGCTTATGTGAGACACAAATGCGGCTCCAGAACCCAGACACGACTTCTGGACACAGACGCTTCTAAAAACACTACAGACGCGACTGAGGAACACATACACGATTTTTGGGATCTGCAAAAGAAAATATTGTCAAGGATATAGACGCAATTCTAGATGTCATAGACGGGGCAGAAAATAAAAAACGCAATCCGAAAGTACGCAGACGCGAAAATATCAAAATGCTGTCAAAAATGTCAGATCTGGAACTTCAAAACACAAAATCTGCAGCAAGGATGTTAAATGCAAAAGGGACAAGAGTCCCACTGGGCATGCCAAAATTTTTATGGTGAAAATGGATAAACAATAATAATGATATTGAAAGGCTAAATGAATTCAACCACAAAACCCTAGCCTAACAACAACAAAGATCCACCATAACATATGAAGATTACCTAAGACAATGCAAATCAAATGAAATCACAAAGATTATACCATCACATGTCCAATAGGTTTTGGATCTCCATTCTTCCTATCTCCATTGATCTTGCTTGATATATTTGCTCTCAGATTTTATGTGCACAAGAGCTCAACAAAGAACGGAATGTGGTTGCAAGTAGGATCACCTATGTTCAAAAGCGTAGTATAGTCAAGTAGTCGGGTAGTTAGGGTTTGATAATGAAGGAAGTATCTCCTTATATAGAAGACACAATATGAAATGAAGGGATAAGATTGAGAGGTGTAAAAGGAGGTCGGCTATGATTAGAGGGTAGGTAAAAGAAATAATAAAATAATGAAAGGAGTAGGTAGTGTACGAATTAAGAGATGAATGAGATGTGTCATGGGTAGAAAAGGTTAATGAATTAATTAAATAAATAAAGATTTATTTAATTAATAGAAGAAGTGAGATCAATTAAATAAATAAGATATTTATTTAATTTAGGAAAAGGGTAATTTAAAAAAGTATTTTTTTAAATGAGAAATAAGGCTAGAAGAGGATAAATGAATTAATTAAATAAATAAGGATTTATTTAATTAATAGAAGAATTAGGCTAAAGTAATTAAATAAATAAAATATTTATTTAATTAGACATGACAATTTTAGGTGTCTACAGTATTGTTTACCGATATTTCTTTCTATCGGCATCTATTTGTGCTTTACCAGTACTTGATCTGTTTAAGGTTGTATTGTAGATTAAAAGTTATAATCCGTTAACAACTGATTCACAACCCCCCCCCCCTCTTAGTTGTTCACCTGGTATCCTAATACTATAGACCCTTATTGACCAAAGCAACAAAAAAAAAGACTTAGTGGCTTGTAGCCTTACAAGTAGGCCTCAAGACCTTACAAAATGCTATGAAATGGTCATAAGACCTTATTACAATTCTAAAATAAGAACCATGAATAGATCCCTTTGGATCCAAATATCTTCAATCCTAGGTTCTCCTACCCCAGCACCCTCCTTCAGTATTCAAAAGCTTGTCCCTCCACCTAAGCCTCAAACCAAATCATCTAGTGGACTAGAGAAGAGGAGGAAAGGGAAGCCTGAAAGAGTCTATGTGGCAACCATTGTTGAGGAAGAGATAGAATCTGATGAAGCAGTGAGGGAAGTGAAGAAGATTGCTACCTTTGTCAGGGTAGTCAAGAAGCTATTAGTCCCAGCCAGTACTGAGAGGGGAGGGGTGAATCAGTACATTACTAGTTTTAACCAATTGAAACTTTTACTTTAAGTTTGAACTAATTTACCATTCACTAATGTAAATATTTACTACCGAAGATTAAGCATACATGAAAAGATACACAAAGACACACATATTTATCTCATCGAAACCCAATACGGAGAAAACCATGGTGTGAGTAGGAACTCACAAAATTTGTACTCTTCTAGAGTACGCTCGGTTAAGAGCCATCCCTGTTAGGAGATTACAAAGACACTATTAGGTGCCACCCGGTTAAGGGATTTTGAACAAGGTTGGTTAGTGCCTTTACCCAGTTAGAGGTAGCCTGGTTAAAGGAGTTAGAACATCAATTAAGATGTCACCCAGTTAACGGATTTTTACAATGGGACCTGTTAAAGTCCACCCAGTTAAGGGATTTATGTTGCAGTTGTTAGAAAGCAATAGATGGATGCTCTGCTAACACTGCTACTCATTAGCCTAGTCAGATCACACTGAAGAATCACACTAGATTTGCATCAGTTGTGTCTGTTTTACAAAACTCTGCTTTCTTGAATCCACTATCAACTCTACCTTCTGCCAATTTGTTGATCCTTGAATATCATAGTGTCGATCCTCTATCACTTGAGTCACCACTCTGTGAAACTCCACTCTACCGATCTTTTGTCATTCGGCTCTACAGTCTCTTAAACTCCCCCTGTGTCCACTTTCACATTATCTTCATTTACCCTGACAACAACCATCTCAAGAATGAGATATGTGTATTTATAGACCCTTTAGTCTATCGCCAACTTTCCCTCCAAAACACATCTTTCAAAATTTCATTGTCAGACCTTAAATTACGACTCTGAAATCATGCAGGAATCTTTGTCAATGTAGACGAACATGTGATAAATCCGTCGGTTGACTGGAGAAGACTCTTGATTTAGCTAGATGTAACTGAATGTTACCAGTCTGTCAGCTACCGAATCTTCTGTTGTACCGATCAAAACCTTTCTAGCCTATTTCCTTTTGTATACTGATCTATTCTTTTCTTAGTCGATGAACCTCTTATGTGCCGATCTACTCATAGCTACTCGATCTTCTTACTATTTTCCGGTCTACTCACTACTTGTCGGTCTACTCACTACTTGTTGATCTACTTACTATTGATGAACTGTGAAGACTAAGGAGATGATGTTTCCAACAATGACAACCATACCATTTACCAGTCATAAAAAAAAGTATCAGAATGACAACAAACTCCCCCTTTGGCATTGGTGGAAAATACTACAAACCGCTACAAAATTGTGCCAGCTCTGGCCCTTGTTCCTGACAAGATTCCAAAATTCCCCCTTTTGCCATCAATGGCAAAGACTATCCAAAATTTTTTTGTCAAAATAAAGCAAAAATCTCTTTAAAGTTTTCGTTAGCCACTTTCAAGGAAGATTCCCATGAAGATTGAATTTGTTTCATGGTGGTGAAGTGGCCATGTAAGACTGCAATGAAGACCTCCATATCATCAACTGTCTTACAGTCAGGTGCATGTATTATGCGGTCTTCTTCATTAATGTTCAGTTGCATGAAATCAATAATTGGTGCTAAATAACACTGGAGCTCTAACAAGCTAAGACTTCTTTTGTCTTCTTCATCTTTCAACCTTCTGATTTTATGATTGAGAATTTTGACTTTTCCAATAAAGGTTGATGTTGAATTGCTAAGAGGATCAAACAAGCTTACCAAATATTGAATCTCCTTTTGAATCTGATTTTTTTTATCTTCTAAGTCTTTGATTAAAGAAGAAAAATTTAAAGATTTCATCAATAGTTGACCAACTTGTTGCAATATGGTTTTAAATTCTTCTATTCTGGTGGAAAGAGCAACTTTTCCAACTGTTATCTTCTCCATTAGGTTATCTCCTCACTTTGTTTCATATTTCCTTAATGCAACCTTCTCTAGATTGGTTTCCTCTAAACTGAGTGCTTTAGCAAGACTATCCAACTGATCAATAATGGGTGCAGTATCATCAACTGCAATGTCCAGGATGAGATCAAAGAGAATTGAGGATTCTTGCCTTCTTTTTCTGTTCTCTCAGTTTTACCTTTTCAACTTGAATTCTCAATTTTTTTGAGACTTTCATCAGCTTCTTCGGAGTCATTTTCTTTATATCAATGACCGGATTCACCTTCTTCTTCCTCCTATGTTCCTTCTTCCTTTTCTATAGTCTCAACTTCTGAGCTAGTTGTTGTGATGATTCTTACCTTTTCCTTTTCACTTTCATTGTCTAAGTCTAATTTCCTCTTTGTCAGAGGGGTATTCATCACTACTGTGTTATCCTTTATTTTCTTCTCTTCCTCTTTTCCTTCCTCTTCTTTCTTCCCTTCCTCTTTTCCTTCCTCGTCTTTCTTCTCTTCCTCTTTTCCTTCCTTTTCTTTCTTCTCTTCATCTTTTCCTTCCTCTACTTTCTTCTCTTCATCTTTTCCTTCCTCTACTTTCTTTTCTTCCTCTTTTCCTTCCTTTGTTTTCTTCTCTTCCTCTTTTCCTTCTTGAGAGAGAATAGGATTTGGTGTCAATAAGGTTTGGTGAGGTGTATCCTCATAAGGAATATCTTCAACTAACACTTCATCTTGATTGAAAAGCTTAGTTTTATCAGATTCCTTCATCGGTGAAGTATGAACCGATTGTTTGATACCCTTTGTTAGATTGGGGATGTATGACACAAAATTTCCTATTATGTCCTCAACTATGAAAGTATCAAATTCTTTAGTGGATTCTTTTTCCTTAGCTTTTCCTTTGACAAGGACAACTGCACCTTTGTCCTGTTTTATTTCTTTTTTAATTTCTTCTTTAGTTTTCTTTTACTAGTTCATAATTTCCTTCCACAAGGCAACACCTTCAACATGTACTTCTCCCACTTCTCCTACTACCACTCTCCTAGTTCTATTCCTTATTTTGAAAAGATGAATGCATGCTTTAGCCACCAGTGAAGCTTGTTCAAGGTCTAAGTCATGCTGCACTTCCATGAGTGCTTTTATTCTGAGTTCCTTTTCAGCAGCTAGAGCTTTCTTCCATCTCCCTTTAATGTGATCTAGCAGGTCTGATGGGATAATCCTGTATAATTTACTAGGAGTCCTACAAAAATTGTGCAAGTTCCAAATCAGGACATCCTCAATTTTCCTTTTGTGTTCTTTAAAACTGATGGAATATCTCCTTCCAATACTACCCACAGCTCCAAACTCTTTGATCCCATGCACCAACTCATCAATTATTGGAGCTTTGTTCCTCCCACTTCTTTTAACCTCCTTTATTTCCATATCTGATAAGGTGTCAGTGATATCACCTTCTTTCTCATCTTTTTTAGGTTTTGGATCACTCTTTTTCTTTCTGGTGTAAGTCACTCCTACTGGTCTATCCTTACTTGGTGAAGATACTGGAGTACTTAGATCCTTTTCCTTTGAGTATGTTGTAGGCTTGGTTGCTGCAATCCCCTTAGATTTTGTCTTTGTCACTTTCTTCTTTCCACCTGTTGATTCTTCATCTTTATCAGGTGTGACCTCTATTTTCACACTCACACCGGTGGAGGTAGTGGCACCAAATGCTTCACCTCCATATTTCTTATTGAGGGTATGAATCATTTTCCTTACTTTTCTTTTTATGATAAGCACTTGAAGTTCATGTTTAATTTTTGAGGTTTCCTCCTCATATGTTCCAAACCTATTTTCCTTCGAGTCTACTGGATTAGATAGAAGCATATAGATATGAATTTTAACAAGATCTGCTGCAACCTCATAACCCACAGGTGTAACCCAAAAAGTTCTGGGTTGAACTATTTGAATAGTACAACAATCTGTGTCTAGAAGAAAACAGATGTTGTCTTTGTATTTCTGCACTATTCCGGTTGGAATTCTTTGGCTCTTGTGCATCCTAATTTGGAATTCCTTAAAATATCCCCACATTGCTTCCCCAAATTTATTTCCCAGATCCCTAATCATTTCACCTATCTGAACCATGATAGGCTTCTCATGTGACCATACTATACTACCCTTGCCGGGAAAATATTTTTGCACATAGAAAAATATACATACCAGTAGTGAGCCATATTTGAAAGACTACTTCTTATCCTTCTTTATTCTTTCCACGTTCACCATGAATTGACTTTGAATCATCTCACATATATAATATGTTGCATCTTCTTTGATAATTCGGTATCCAGCATTGATGGCACTGCTTGCCACACTATTCATCTGGCTTGATTGATACTCCCTATATCCCAATACCGCAAAGGCAAATCTTACTTTGGCATCCTTGATATGGTTGATTTTCATTTCTCTACTATCACATTAGGATTTGGTTAACTAGGTAACTTCAGTTGATGAAATCATTCTTAGGGTTAATGCCTCACCGGTTGCACTGAACCCTATCACTGTTCAAATCACCTCCTTTGTAATCTTGATCGGTGCATGACCTTCCAGCCACAAAAATTGATCATGAACCCTTCTCATTACGTATCTAACCCAGTCACCATGAAACTGATCAAGAAAGTCAATAGCATTAGCCAAACTCTTTGTCTTCAGAGGTAGAAATTCTGCTTTCAATTTATCATTGTCATAGAACCCATCAAACACATTTTGAATGAACTTATCTCCAAGTTATACAATCTTGCAATGAATGTAGGAGTGAATATCTTCTACCAACAATACACCAAAGGGCATAGATGATAAAGCACTTGTCTTGTCGATTTCACCAACTTTCATCAGGTGCAGCTTGAACTTGGGTTGGGGTTCCTTGATAGCTTCAACAACTCAGGAGTCGATATCGGTGCTGCCATGATGACCTTCAAAAAATCTTTTCTCAAACATGATTGAAAACCCTTTCCTAGGGAATACCAAACACCACTATCGCTCTACTTTAATTTTCCGCACAAACAAACCTTGGCAAATTTCAAATCGCCTTTGATCATAGAGGAGCTCAAGAAAGTTCACAAGAAGTTAATGTAAATGAAAATGTGATAACATTTCCTTATTTATCCATGGAGATTTACCCATGCTAGGATCCAACGGTCTGATTTGACTTTATTGGTTATTTGTTGTTGATAGCGATACCCAAATAAATAACTCAAAGGACAAACTTCAATTAAGAACTTTTAGACCAAATTTTATGCATCACAACTATATATGTAGATAAACACATCCTTATATTTGTTGAGGGGATTCAAGAATAATATTATCATATGTGCTCCCCTTGGGCATCAATATGCCTAGTTAGAAGAGGAATTGTCATCACTGATGGATGATGACTTGGTTTCAGAATGTCCTTGTCCTTCTTTTCCTTCATCCTTCTTTATCCATATCTTTTTCATTTCATTTCTTATTTCTTCAGTTGTCTTCTTTCCTTTCAGGTCATTTTTCTCTTTCTTCTTGCTAAACAGGTTTTTGTCTATAGATCGGTTGTAAGATCGGCTCCTGCATTCTCTAGCTAAGTGGTCGATCTTATGGCAGTTATAGCATGCCATACCAGTTGTCCTCCATGGTCCTGAATTGTTTCTCTGACCCATTCTCATTCTACAGTTTCCTGCAACATGTCAAAGATTACCACAGGTGAAATAGGTGGCATTCAATTGATTACTCTTTTTGTTAGGACTGACCGGTTTGAACGATTATCTTGATACATTTTTCTTGAACTTGCATTCTTTATATCTGTGTCCAAACTTATTGCATGTGAAGCAATGTCTAGTAAATCTTCTTCCATTTGACATACTGTTAGATTGAGATCTACACTCATAAACAGTGTGGCCATACTTATGACAATTATGATAATAACCATCAAAGGTGAAAGTCTTATTTTGACTAACCAGTTTGTTTCTACAGTCATTGGTCTTTTGACCCAACTTACCACAATGATTACAAGAGAATTTGGAAGACTTCATACCTTTTTCTTCTAGATGGTTTCTTTTATCATCCTTCATCATTTTGGATTTAGATGATTCTCCAACTTCTATAGGACCTAAACCGTGGTAACCAAGGTCAATTGTATCCTTTTTTCTTCTTTGAGCTTTCAACTGTTTATCTACCTTCTCAAAGTTTTCATTAAACTTTCTCAGCTTCTCATTTCTCTCATTCTTAGTTTTCAACTCACTCTTGAGTTGTTCAATCTCTTTCATCAACTTCTCCTTTTCTTCTACATTGTCATTCAGATGTTTGTATATATATTCATTCTCCTGAGTTAGAACTCGGATTTCTTCATCTTTCTCAATCATGATTGTATCATTTTCTCTCAGGGCATCTTTAGCAAGCCTCTTGGCTCTTTCCATTTTGACAGTTCTTCTTCTGCCTCCCTTTTTCTTTCATCAGCACTTCTACTAGCTTCTAGTATTATCTTAGTCATTCTTAGGGCTTGACCTTCTTGTTCTCTTTTGAGATGAGTAATTTCTTGAGTCATATTCTTGTTATTTTCCATGAGTTCTGAGAAGGCTTCTTCAAATCCACTCTATTCAAAGAGTTTATCTATGATATCTTGACTCTCATTTAGTTGTTGAGCTAATTCCTTCCTTTTTACAAGAGATTTTCTCAGTCTCTCTTTCATTTGAGCAATGATTTTATTGGCTTCATCAATCTTCTTTTGATACCAATACTCTTCCATGATCTTTATCCTCAAGTTGTCAAGCTTCACTTCAAAGGAACTGTGCTCTGATACCAATTGTTAGTCCCAACCGATACTGAGAGGGGAGGGGTGAATCAATACATTACCAGTTTTAAAAAATTAAAACTTTTACTTTAAGCTTGAACTAATTTACCATTCACCAATGTAAACATTTACTGCAGAAGATTAAGCATACATGAAAACATACACAAAGACATAGATTTATCTCATGAAAGCCCAATAGGGAGAAAACTACAGTGTGAGTAGGAACTCACAAAATTTGTACTCTTCTAGAGTACGTAGGTTAAGAGCCATCCCTGTTAGGAGATTAAAAAGACACTGTTAGGTGCCACTCGGTTAAGGGATTTTGAACAGGGATGGTTAGTGCCTTTACCCTGTTAAAGGTAGCCTGGTTAAAGGACTTAGAAAATCAATCAAGATTTCACCCAATTAAGGGATTTTTACAATGGGACCTATTAAAGTCCACCTAGTTAAAGGATTTATGTTGCAGTTGTTAGAAAGAAATAGATGGATGATCTGCTAAAATTTCTACTCATTAATCTGGTCAAATCATACTGAAGAATCACACTAGATCTACATCGGTTGTGTCTGTTCTACACAACTCTGATTTCTTGAATCCACTATCAACTCTGCCTTTTTCCGGTTTGTTGATCCTTGAATATCATACTGCTAGTCCTCTATCACTTGAGTCACCACTCTATGAACCTCCACTCTACTGGGTCTTCTATCATTCGGCTCTGCAGTCTCTTAAACTCCCCCTATGTCCACTTTCACATTATCTTCATTCACCTTGAAAACAACCATCTCAAGAATGAGATATGTGTATTTATAGACCCTTTAATCTGTTGCCAACTTTCCCTCCAAAACATAACTTTCAAAATTCTATTGACAAGCCTTAAATTACGCCTCTGAAATCATGCAGGAATCTCTGTCAATGTAGACGAACATGTTAATAAATCTGCCAGTTGACTGTAGAAGACTCCTGATTTAGCTGGATGTAACTAAACGTTACCAATCTATTGGTTACCGACTCTTTCGGTGTATTGATCAAAACCTATCTAGCCAATTTCCTCTTGTATACCGGTCTGTTCTTTGCTTAGACATTGAACCTCTTATGTGCCAATCTACTCACCGCTACCTGATCTTCTTTCTATTTGTTGGTCTACTCACTGCTTGTCGGTCTACTCAGTTCTTGTTGGTCTACTTACTGTCGATGAACTATGAAGACTAAGGAGATGATGTTGCCAACAATGACAACCATACCATATATCGATCATACAAAACAGTATCAGAATGCCAATAGAAGCCACCATCCGGTGAAGGCCAGCCAAGAAACAATCAGAAAGTTGGAGTTGAACAATTTGGTAAACCTCAACTAAGCAAGAAGCCCAAGTTTGAGCTTGATGAAGCTCTAAGGTCTGGAAAAATAGAAGGTACCTACACTATTGTGCCCCCAATGTCATTAAGTGAGATAGTCGATTTAGTTGTAAAGGAAGGAAATTTGAAGAACATGTCTGAATATTATGAGAATTATGATGAAAATGATCAAAGAACTCTTGAGGAAGTCATTGTATAGTACATGAATGTATATAGAAAAGTCCTGATAGAATTATCATCTATGATTCTGAAGAGTTAATATGAAATTTTGGATGCCAGAAGGCATATGACTAGTTTAGAAGATGAGAGAATAAAAGAGTATGTATTAGTTAACTTGTGTTCTCAAATTTCTGAGAGTAAAGCAGAATGACTCCTTAAGCTTGTGAAGAGAATATTTAGAAGAAAAACAAGAGTTAACAAGATCATGCTTAGACAAATAGATGAAGTTTCTAAGGAGATGGGAAACAATTTGAAACATTTTTTGGAAGAAACAGGTATGAAGTGAATTCAGCAAAAGTTGACACCCCTCTGAAAGTACATGTACAAGATGATGCCTCCACTTTGGATGTGCAAACAAATGTAAAAGATATAGTTGGAGATGATATTGTGGATAATCAGAAGGTTATTGACTCTGGTGAAGCTGATCAGAATCCTCAGTGATAAATGTTGAATCTGAGAAGACAACTGAGGATGTTGGAGATGAAAAGGGAGAGGATGTAGGAAAAGGTGAAGATGCAAAGAAGGTAGAGAAGGAGAAAGATGGAGATAAGATTGAATAGGTTCCAGTGACAAGAGACACTATGGCAAACAAAGGAAAGCAAATAATCACTAACACAGTTGATCTCACCCAAGGACCTATAGATCTTAGCTCATTGTCTCCCATTCAAGCCCTCAAACTTGCAACTCTTGCACAAGCCAAAGAAAGTGAAGATTTATTGAAATATCATTTTGAGGATAAAGAATTGATATCCATGGCAACAAGTGAGTTGGAGAAAATGATGCCATCTTTTAAGAAAGATACAGTTGATACTCCCTCCAATAAGCTGAGGAGCATGCTAAAAGCAATTGATTCTCATTTTGTGTCTTTAGAGAAAGGAGAAGAAGGAAAGGTACTTAGTCAACTTAATGCTATGTAGCTAAGAACAATTTTGAAGATGGTTGAAGGAGATAGGGTTAGTTTCACTATTGGTTTAAAGGCTATTCAGGAAGCATTGGACGAAGGTGGTAAGATATATAAGTCATGTCTTATTTTTCCTAAGTTTACTATTAAAATTGACAAGCAGATCAAAGAATGCGAAGGGAAGTTAGCCGGTATTTCTCAGTCCTTTGCCCCCCAATCAGTTTTTGCTAGTAATCTAGAATCTTAGGTGATGGCTTTACTTGAGAAAATCAAGAGCCATAATCAGGAGAGATAGAATAGTTGGCAGAGTGGGAGAACTCCAAAATTTAATAACTCCCCGATTAGACACCTTGTTGAGCAGTCAGCGGGATGCTATGAATGCTCTGAATAAGAGTGTTCTCATGTATCTTAAAGGAGTAGAGATGCATGCTTATCTTTTTAGTGCTCTGATCAAGATTTTGGAGAACTTGAAGAAAGGTTGGGATGGTCACCTACAGTCCCTGAAAATCTTTTTTATAGACATCTTTAAATTCATGTAAGTTATTGAGTGTACCCTTGTACATAAATTTTCGTGGATACCTATCTTTGGCATTCTTGTCAAAGGGGGAGAGAGAAGAATGAAAAATGATGTATATTGTCAGGATGAGCTTGTTGAGCTTATTGAGTTGTTGAATTGTTGAGTTGTTATAGTTTTAAATTTTTGCAGACAATTTTTACAATGTCATTATTCATCAAGTGTTGCCATCAATTCCAAAGGGGGAGATTGTTGGCAAGAGACACTGCACTAGTAGAGATTTGTGCATGAGAAATAATTTGGGGTTGTCATTGATGGAAACTCAGCTCAGAAATCCTATCTGATATATGTATAAGTGATATATCAGAAGTTTGAGAAGTTTGATATTTATTTATGCTTAAGCCTAGAAGGTGGAATACAGTATGCGACAGAGCATGAGTACATTGTGCAGATCTCCATTTTGGTTGCATAGTTTTGGTTGCGGTGAAAGAGTTAGTTGATTGGATGTTAGGGGCAACTTGTTTTGCAATCCTAGTCTTTGATATCGATTCTTGTGCAAGATAGAAGATTCGGTAACTGGTAATTCTGGAAGAATAAAGTTATTTTGGTGTAACGTGTTGTGCAAAATCTTTAGGATGATTCTGGTGATTTGTTTTGAGTTCAAGGTGATTAAGCCAACATGTGGAAATTTTTTTATCAATTTGTTTTGTTCCTCATATGGATTTGTAATCAAATTGAGATGACTTGTTGTTACACATTTCATGTTGCGTGTTATGTGACTTCTTTTGAGCCGACATGGAAATTGATTTAATTTGTTGATGTGGATGTATAAGAATGATTCATTTGAGCATTTTAATATATGTTGTGATTAGATGTGAGTGTGTAAAGATTCTATGAGCGATTTTGCAAAGTTTTATGTGTGTGATTGAAGGTTTTTGTGCTCCGGTATATGATAGATTAGACAAATAAAACAATCTAGAAGAAGAATAGCTTGCGCTTAACCTGAACTAATTTTTGGCATTTGTAGATGCTACTCTTTAGTTAATTCAATCAATTATCATTTGTAATCACTTGTAAGGTAGTGAGCCTTCCTCTTGGTTTTAGCCCTCTTTTGTAATTGAGCAGTGAGCTCTAGGCAATGTGCCTAATGCATGTGCATTCCCCTCTTGTATTATTATCATACTCCTGATCACAATATTATAATATTGTGGGTTACAATCCCACCATGGTTTTTCCCTTTTCGGGTTTCCACATAAAAATTATAGTGTTATGATTTTGTTCTTGTTTGCATTCAGTTTCTACACTTTACTTTTATTCATTTGCATCTAGTGGTTAAAGAACCAGGTTAAGAAAGTTGTTAATTGTAGAACACTAATTTACCCCCCCCCCCCCTCCTCTTAGTTTTCATTGATTCCAACAAATATAAGGTACAAGAGTACATGATCTTCTTCCTCATTTAACAAGTCAGCATAATACAATATTATCTCTGATACATAGAAATAAGATTCATAACTCAACCATATAATTCTACAACTACTCATTCATTTCCATATCTTAAGAATCACTAACACTAAGGATTAACATATTTCAAATCAAAACATGCATGTGATGGCATTGTTTTTTCATTGATTGCAATCGGTATAGGATGACTACTGTTATCAGAGATGTATGTACAACACTGTCATGGAGGAGTATAGGATCAGATATCTTTCATATCACCTTGTGTTGTAGAGAACCATTAAGGTAAAGAAGAAGAATGTCATTCAGAGGAATGTTCACTGGAGTCATTGGTACACAAGTGAGTGTTTGACTTGTGTGGATGAAATGGATAAGATACTAGTACAGTCTATCACTGGTAAGAAAAAGATGTCAACTGGTAAGAGTTATGATGATAGTGAGTAGTTGCCAATTGGCAAGCTTATGACCAGTGTACAAACATGATGAGTAAGGTGATTCAGCTGTTGTTTGTGATGAAGAGGTGGAATGCTACCTAAATCACATCAATAGAGGAGATGAAGGATGTACAGGTCACTGGTATGTTATGTGGTTGCAGAACAATAGGACTCCCACCAGATAAAGATGCAGTCACCAAGTGAAGAGATGATGACAATGAATGTGCCCACACCAAATCATATGTGCATGTTTGATGATATTCTACACAAATAGGGAAGTCACATGAGTGAATTGTAGGATGTAGATGACAAGGATCCACTGCCTCTGGTAAGTGGAACTTATCTCCTATTATGCATAAGTGTGCATCATAGTTCTGTGAGATAAGGAAGAAGAGGTAAAGGTAGGTGTTTGAAGGCTCACACTGGATCTATCGGCAAATCAAAGGAATGCCTCAAGTGCATAAGAATCAGGGATATGTAATGGACCGATAGAGAAGGCTTGTTGAGTTTTTGGAACAGATGAAGTATGATGAGTTTGTCACTCTGACAAACTGGTTGAGACATGGTCCAGGCTGATCAAGAAGAAGGAAAGGCTGAGTGGATGTAGGCAGAAGATAGAGGCTAGATTTAAGATGGAGTCAATGGAAAGTTGATGACATGGTGTCATCAAGAGTGTTTATCGGTATGTATGTCCATCGGTAATGCAGACAAGGTTCGGATGTAGAAGACTCCCATCTGATGAAGATGTGCATAAGGTAGGTTAGCAAGAGTGTTGACCGATTGAGTGTTCCATCGAAAGAGAAGAGAGGTGCAAGGTTGATGACAGACAGGTTTGAGGGTTTAACCGATAGGGTTAGTAAGTCGGTAGATGAACCCGGTAATGAAGTTGTTCGGCAATCCAATACCGAAACTGATGTTCAAACAAAGGTGGATGCTAATATAATTTCCACGTAGAGATGAAGTGGCATGCATGCATAGGTTGATGTGTTAAGTCAGTGAAGTGTCAGGCAGCGAGGTAGATGGTGACAGGTCGAAATTTATGTTGACTATGAGATTCATGGGATACACTGTAGAAGTTTGCGGCTCGAGGTCAGGAGGACAACATAGATCTAGCTTAGACTGATTGAGAATAATCAAGATAGGTGAAGGAAACCAAAAAATCAATCTTGGTGATCGACCAAGAAGTCAGCTGACAGGTAAAAAGGAGATTGCCAAAAATAGAAGGCATGATCAGAAAGGCACGATAATGGTGGGATTGATTGATGAGTTGGCATTCATCAATCTAGGTGATCAGATCAAAAGAGATCTGATTGGATTTGGTTTTCCTTGAGGTTTATGAGGAAACCCTAACCACCTAAGATTTGAATTGGGTTTTGGTTGGAAAACAAGGTTATAAATAAGGAAGCCAAAATCATTGAAGGTTGCTACTAAAGGAGAATCTTGCTACATGTAAGGTGAAATCAGTCAAGTTCTCATCAAGGAGAAAGAAAAGAGATTGAGTGTGAGGGAGAACTAGGTTGAAGTTTTCAACTGGAAGAAGTGCATAACCAATAGTATACATACCAACAAAGAAGAAGTGAAGGTAACTACAGAGAAGGTGGGTAAAGAACCAACAAAGTATAGTACTGGTAAAAAGCAGCGTAGAGAAGAGACAACCAGCAGAGAGAGAAGAGGAAGAGAATTGGACAAGAGATCCAACAGAGAGATTTGAAGAAGTGTTACAAAATTTTGTATCAAGAAGATAACTTTGGTATCAAAATATGTTTTTGTACTCACTGAGTTGTAGCTCCTTGGGTTGGTACCCTAAATCAGAGGTTGGTGCCCTAAATATTGTGATCAGAGATTCATTGTGAGGCTGGATTGGAGCAGTAGTCTCTAGCAACATTTCTCATCAAGGTTTTTCCCATCTTGGGTTTTCCTCGTATATGTTGGTGTTATGGGATGTCCCTTTGTGTGTGATTGCATTTGTGTTGGCCTCCCCTCTAACTGGTAAGTCTACAATTAGATAGGTCTGTTAAAGGATATACACACATAGGATAGTTAAAGGGAAAGTGGTTCATTGTGTCTAACAATTGGTATCAGAGCCTAAGTTCCTAGTAAGACGAGCTTTCTCCAGCTTGGGTGGATTCTGGGTTAACGACACAATGGTTTGTTTAGTGTCAATCCCTACTTTTGTTTTTGATGGTTCAAACTATTCAATTTGGAGTTGTAGAATGGAAGTCTACCTATCCTCTCTAGGGTTTTATGTCTAGATGTTTGTTGTAAATGCATTCCCTAGTAAAGTCAGTCCTCCCACCAATTCAGATGCAGAAAGAAGAAACTAGTGCAATGAAGGAGCAATGAAGGCTATACTTGGTGGGCTAACAAATGATGTCTCTTCACAGTTGGACAGATTTAGATCAGTAAAAATCTTATGGGATAGGTTGAAGAAGCTCTATCGAAATGAGCCCACTCCTGCATAATCAGCCTGTGATGATAAGGTGAGAAATGCATCTCATGTATTTGCAGATGTTGAAAGCAGATCTACTAGGAATTGCAGCATTGATGAAGAAGGAACCCACCTCTTCTTGGCTCAAGAATCAGAAGATGAGAGGCACACATTTGAGAATGATCATGTAGATCACTCCTACCTACGAGATGTTTTTGACAGTGATAGTGAAGGTGAAGAAGAAGATGTAGTAGAAGTTGATCTTGAAGATGAGCTTGTGAATGCACTTGAAGAACTCAGAAGAGTAAGAAATAAATACAAGCTATTCAAGAATTCTTCTATTGTAGAGAAGAACCAGTTGATGAAATGCCTTGAAGAGTCTGAGAAATGTAGCTCAGAGTTGAAGTCCCAAGAAGGAGACACCAAGGAGTGTTGGTTCAGTGATCTAGCCTCTAAGCTAGAATTTAAAGATAAAGAATATTAGAAGTTGCTCAGAGAAATGGAGGTTCTTCGAAATGACCCTGAGAAATGTCAAGATGAGCTCAAGGTAAGAGTCCAGTTTGATGGCAGTAGTGATGCCTTGGAAAACATGTTGAAGAAGAAAAATCATGCCAAGGACATTGAAGGACTAGGAAGTAGTGTCAGTGAATGCTCCACCAGCAAGAATGTCCCCCACAATGACATTATGTTTGTCTCGTCAAATGGAGAAAACAAGGGACAAACCTTCATTGTTAAAAATGCTCCTCGGAAGAAGGTTGATCTTGTTGGTATTTTGGATATGCTGATATGGTTTTTTCATTGATGTCAACACTTGTCAACACTTGTAAACAATTATCAGCACTTGGAGATCTTTGGTTTTGTCCACCGGCATGTCAGTGACTTATGCACAGTCACCAATATTTGGTTCACCGACAGGTTATATTGTTCACCGGCACTTGGAATGACTTGGAGACTACCTAGTTATGTCAAAGACATTATTTGATCACTTGGTTTTGGCGATCCAGTTATTGATCTATTTGGGTTTGCATATTTTCTCTTACCAGCAAATAGGTCTAGGTTATGCACCGGCAAGCATATCTATTCTAGATCAGCATGACATGTTATGGAGGTGATTTATTATTATTGTAAATGTATTGACTCGACATGATGCATCGCATATTGATTTATTTGTAATTGATTTTATTGTAATACTCTTAGTGAGTCGACCTACTCAATTGGTCTTAGGTTATGGTATAAAGGTAAGATCTCATTTGTGAGATTGATATAGGATTGAAAGGGGAATGTAAGTAAGTGTGAATAAGGTATATGCGAAAATAAGAAGAGCTATACATGCAGACATCATTTGAAGATTGAAGGAAGGTTTGAAGAATGCATATCAGAGCTTAACTGGTACTAAATCCAGCATATGAAGATGATATTTTGAGCAGTACATTATCATTGGATTTAACAATCCAATTGTAGCTAGTGTGACTCTCATTTTGTGTTTGAGCAGTGAGCTCTAGACAACTGGCCTTTCTGCATGTGCAGACTCCATATTGTACACACATACTATCTGCAGTAGTATCATTTGATTGTGGGTAAGGTTTTCCATCGTGGTTTTTCCCCTTACAGGGTTTCCACGTACAAATATTTGTGTTATGTGTTGTGGATGTTATTGTCTTTTTGTTTCATGCATTAATCTTTACTTGTACTACAATTAACTAATAAAACTGTCTACCAACATAAAGTTTGGTTTACTAGCATTAAGCATTAATTTTTGGTTAAGTTAATTTTGGTTTGAATTTTTTGGACAAATGATTCACCCCCCCCCCCCTCTCAGTTGTCTTTGGGACTTAACAATTGGTACAAGAGCATAGTCCTCTTTTTTGCAAAAGTTTAATAGCTTGAGGAGATCCAATGTCTTCTAACTATTTCAGGAAGGATAGTCCTAAACTTGATGGAACCAACTATGGCATATGGAAGATCAGTATGGAGACACATTTGAATTGCATTGGAAAGGACATATGGGATGTTACAAAGAATGGTTATACTACTCCTACTCAAGGTCAACCTAATCCACCAAACTTGGCTAAAGATGAGGAAAATGATTGCAAAGCAAGAGAAGCACTTTTGAGCACATTGTCAGATCAGAAAATCATGGGATTATCAGATAGATCTACTACTAAAGCTATTTGGGACAAATTAAAAACATTGAATGAAGGAGAATCCACAGTAAAAATTGTAAAACTTGAATGCTTCTGGGTCAAGTATGAAAATCTGAAAATGCAAGAAGATGAAAGAATTTATGCTTTTATGGAAAGAGTAAATGAAATTGTTTTGGGTATACAATGTTGTGGAGAAACCTTAAGTGAAGATGAAATTGTTTCTAAAGTCTTAAGAGCATTTCCACCAGCATATAAAATGAAAGTTACTTCTATAAATGAATTGAGAACAATGTATAATGCATCAGTATCTAGAGACACTCTGGTTGAAAAACTTTTAGCTTTTGAACTCGAGTAGTTTGGTCATGTTGCTACTATTAAGACAGATCTAGCTTTCAAGGCATCATCGTCATCTGCAGCATCATCATCATCTGAGAAATCTGATTGGAAAGCCTTTTATGCAAGAGAACTTGAAGAAATCAGGAAGGAGAATGAAGAACTGGAAGAACTTGAAGCACTATTTGCAAGGAAAATGACTAAATGTCCAGTTGGAAGTAAGTATGAAGGTAAAGCACCCTTTAAATGTTTCAACTGCAATAAAATTGGTCATATGGCTTCTAGGTGTCATGATAGACATGCAAGATAAAAAGAAGAAGCTAAAAGAACATATAAGCCTAACCCTGATTATCAGAGATACAAGTTTAAGAAGAATAGAGACAAATCTTGTTATTATGATGATGAAGGAGTCACTGAAGATTCTGATGAGGATCCGACAAACAATGGATGGGTTTTTGTTGCTATAACGGAAGATCAACTGGTACCTACTGTTCAACCAGTAGAGCAAGCCTTGGCAGCTAAAATTGAAGATAAGGATGAATGGATTATTGATTCTGGATGTTCACATCACATGACTAGTGATAAGAGTAAATTCTTAACCTTTGAGGAAAATAATGGAGTTCTAATGAGATTTGGAGATGATAAAGCTTGTTTTATCAAAGGAAAAGGAACTATATCTTTTGATGGTAAGCACAATACTGATAATGTTTACTATGTTGAAGGTTTGAAGCATAATATTTTGAGTGTTGGTCAATTAGTTGAGAAAGGATTTCAGTTACAATTCAAGAATGGTAAATGCAAAATCCTAAATAGAACTGGTTTAGAAATTGCAACCGGTAATCAGACTAGAGGTAATATCTTTCATTTGAATAACAATGAGAAAGCATGTTTGATTGCTCATATTGATGAAAGTTGGTTATGGCATAAGGGACCTTGTCATGTAAATTTTGATTGCATTGTGAAAATCAATACAAGTAGTAAGAGATTTACCTAAGATTGTTAAACCTCACAATCCGGTATGTAAGGAATGTCAATTTGGAAAGCAAGTTAGAAAAACTTTCAAGAGTATTCCAGAGAAATCTAACAATGTTCTTGATTTAATTCATACTGATTTATGTGGTCTAGCAAGAACTAGAAGTTTCAAACTATTCAAGGTGATGGTAGAGAATGAAACCGGCAAGAAAATCAAATGTTTGAGATCAGATCAAGGAGGTGAATTCACATCTAAGGAATTTAATACATTCTATGAAGTGATTGGGATTAAAACATAGTTATCAGCATCTCGAACAACCCAGTAGAATGGAGTTGTAGAAAGAAAAAAATAGAACTATTTTAGATGCAACTAGAAGTATGATATCAAAAGCAAATCTACCTCATATATGTTGGAGAGAAGTAGTCAATACAATAGTTTATACAGTCAATAGAGTTCACATCAAAGGTGAAACTAGTAAGACCCCTCATTAACTATGGTTTGGTAATACTCCTACTCTTAAATATTTCAGAATATTTGGAAGTAAATGATATATTAGAAGAGATGAGTATATTGGGAAATTTGATCCTAGAAGTGATGAAGAAATATTTCTTGGTTATTCATCTAAGAGAAAGCCATATAGATGTTTTAACAAGAGATTGCATAAAATTGTTGAAAGTGCAAATGTGAATATTGATGAACAGTTTAGAGGAAATTCAAGATACATGGACTCTGAACTGGCAATAGAGATAATCACAAATGAACCTACTATGAGTACACTAGTATAGAATGTTGATCCAGTTACACTAGCATCATCTAAGGATTCAACAGTCACTGAAGAATAGCAGCAAGTAAAAACACCACGGTATGTAAGATTGAACCACTCTAAAGATCAGATAATTGGAAATAAGTTTCAAGGAATTATGACTAGAGGAAGATTGGCAAATGAAGAGGTATGTCTTATTTCTCAAATTGAACCTGATGCTCTACAAAATGGACAATGTTAGACAAAATCCTGTGGTCATATAACACACAAAAACACAAGAAACAAAGACAAACGTTAGTGTTAATCAACCAAAAACTAGTCTAAGAAGGCATACCAAAAGAGACACTAAAAACATGATAAAATATTTAACTATGGAAGAAAATACAACAAGGCATCTCCAAATGCCTTCTACCATGCTCTTAGCTCATTCTCCCTTGTTCCTCTCCTCTCCAAGTTCCAAATTAGTGTAGCTCTCAACAGCTTTTTGCACTATGGATGCCTTATGGAGGTTCAAGATTGTAGATAATTATGAAAAGTATGCAAATGCAAGCTTAATAACCAAAGAAAGATGAGTTATCTAAATGCTATTTGTTAATTTTAACCAAAAGAGTGAATATGACTAATTATGCTAAAATTCTCTCTAAAATTCTCTATAACTTAGATGAATACAAGTTTTTAGGATCTAGATTATGAAGAAATGGGCTCTATTTATAGGAAAAATGGAGAAATGGATGGTTGAGATTGAGTAATCTCAACAAGGGTCAGGATTGAATGATATTCAATCCATGTGAGGAATTTCAACCCAATCCTAGGATGACAAGTGTCAACATGAGAGGGGTTGAGAGGAGAGGGAATAAGCATTAAATGCTTGACATGACCAGAGGGTTAACTTGGGAGCTAAGATCAAGGTTGGGTTAAGTGAATAAATTTATTATTCAAAGAATAATGCTTTTATCCAATGGATAAACTCTTGTGCAAAGGTTAAAGGGATAACCATGGTCAAAGTAATAAATGCTTGAGGAGACACATGAGTCACATGAGGGTTCAGTTAGGGGTTAACCATAAATGGTCATGTAAGAGCCATAAGTGGTTTGGAAGACTTTAGAGGTTAAATTGTTGAACACACAAAGCATTTAATGTTTTTCAAAGACTTTGAAGTCTTTGAGAAGTGACTCCAAGTTGCTTAGGAATGTGACAATAATTAAGGGATGGATTAGGCTAATTAGGAAGGGTTTAGAAGAATCTAAAAGGGGGTTAGGATTGCAAGTGGGTTTGGTGGGTGAGGGAAAATAGGATTTTAATTAAAATAAAATTAATTTATTTCAACTTGTGGTTGCAACTTGCATTTGTAGGAAAATGCAAGGGGGGGGGAATAAATGATTTTAAATAAATGTTTTTAATTATTTATTTAAAAGAAGAAAGGGGATTAAATTAAATAAACAAGATTTATTCATTTAATTGATTGTGAATTTGGTTTAATGAATTAATTAAAATAAATTGAATAATTTATTTAATTAATAGGAGAATGTTTTGAAGATGAATTAATTAAATATTAATTTAATTAACTCATGGCTAGTGGGTTTTTAATCAAATAAATAGAAAATATTCATTTAATTAAAATGGACAGATTTATGTGACTACAGAACCTACAACTATTAATGAGGAATGTGAAGATAAATATTGGATTAAAGCTACGGAAGATGAATTGGAACAAATTGAAAAGAATAACACTTGGTCATTAGTTCCCTGGCCTAAAAACAAAAATGTAATTGGAACTAAATGGGTTTTCAGAAATAAACTTAATGAAGATGGCAAGGTAATCAGAAATAAAGAAAGATTAGTGTGTAAGGGATATTCACAGAAAGAAGGAATTGATTACAATGAAACCTTTGCACCGGTAGCTAGAATTGAGGCAGTCATACTTTTATTGGCTTTTGCAGCTAACAAGAACTATAAAGTATATCAAATGGATGTTAAATGTGCATTTCTGAATGGAGATCTTGAAGAAGAAGTTTATATTGAACAACTTGATGGATTTTCTTTGATAGATGACAAAGATATGGTTTGCAGGTTAAGGAAAGTTTTGTATGGACTAAAGCAAGCTCCTAGAGCTTGGTATGCTAGATTGGACAAATATCTTTTGAAGCTCGGTTACACTAAAGGTAATGCAGACAACAATCTATACTACAAAGGGACTAATGATGACATCTTGGTTATTGAAGTTTTTGTTGATGATATAATCTTTGGAGGATAAGATGGATTGTGTAAAGACTTTTCTAACAAAATGCAGCAAGAATTTGAAATGTATATGATTGGGGAGATAAAATTCTTTTTAGGATTGCAGATTTCACAGACTAATAAAGGTATATTCCTATGTCAATATAAGTACTTGAAGGAATTACTAAATAAATTTGGCATGGAAAACTCTAAACTGGTAGGCACACCTATGACTACAACTAATAAACTATCTTTGAAGGATGAATCAACACCTATTAATCCGACTAGATACAAGTCTATGATAGGAGGTTTACTATATTTGACACAAACAAGACCTGATATTAGCAATGCAGTATGTATTGTCTCAAGATTTCAGAGTAATCCTAAAGAAAATCATGAATCAGCAGTAAAAAGGATTTTTCGGTACCTACAAGGCACTACAAATCTTGGTTTATGGTATCCTAGAGATGAAAATTTTGATTTATGTGCATACACAGATGCTAATTGGGCAAGAGATGTAGATGACAAAAAAAGCACCACTGGCGGAGCATTTTTTCTTGGTAGTAGACTAATTTCTTGGTTAAGCAAGAAATAGAGTTGTACATCACTATCAACAGCAGAATCAGAATATGTTGCAGTAGCAACTAATTGCACACGGGTATATTGGATTAAGCAAATGTTGAAGGACATAAAGGTAAAATGCAAGAAACCTATAACTATTTACTGTGATAATATGGCAGCAATTGATATATCAAAGAATCTGGTATTTCACTCAAAGACTAAACATGTTTATATCAAATTCAATTTTTTGAAAGAGAATGTTGAAGCAAAAGAAGTGAAATTGGTTTATGTGAATACTAAAGAGCAGATTGCAGATATTTTTACTAAGCCTTTGCCTAAGGAGACTTTTGAATATCTCAGAGAACATCTTGGAGTTCTACCCCCATTGGTAGAGACTTAGATAGTTGATGTTTGTCATCAACCGACAGAATTAACAGAGAAATCTTTTATTCCGGCTTTGATGAGGAGAGCTACTTCTCAGGGGGAGTAGTTGGTATTTTGTAATGACTTGGTATTTTGTATTTTGTATTTTGATTTTGTATTGCTTTGGCATTTGATGTCAAAGGGGGAGAGTTATTATGGAAAAGCACATTATCTTTTGGGAGAGATTATTCCTAGGGGGAGAGACATTATGTATTTTTATTTCTGGTTAATAATCTCTTTGGAAGATTGTTGGTTTTTGGTTTTTGGCATTTATGTTTTGGCACTTTGATGGTTTTTCCATCTTGTGTTGCCATCAATGCCAAAGGGGGAGATTCTTGGTATTTTGGATATGTTGATATGGTTTTGTCATTGATGTCAATACTTGTCAACACTTGTCAACACTTATCAGCACTTGGAGATCTTTGGTTTTGTCCACCAGCATGTCAGTGACTTATGCACAGTCACCGGTATTTGGTTCATTGGCAGGTTATATTGTTCACCAGAACTTGGAATGACTTGGAGACTACCTGGTTATGTCAAAGACATTATCTGATCACTTGGTTTTGGCGATCTGGTTATTGATCTATTCGGGTTTGCATATTTGTTGTTACCGGCAAATAGGTCCAAGTTATGCACCGACAAGCATATCTATTCAAAATCACCATGACACGTTATGGAGATGATTTATTATTATTGTAAATGCATTGAGTCGACATGATGCATCGCATATTGATTTATTTGTAATTGATTTTATTGTAATATTCTTAGTGAGTCGACCTACTCAATTGGTCTTAGGTTATGGTATAAATGTAAGATCTCATTTGTGAGATTGATATAGGATTGAAAGGGGAATGTAAGTAAGTTTGAATAAGGTATATGGGAAAATAAGCAGAGCTATACACATAGACATCATTTGAAGATTGAAGGAAGGTTTGAAGAATGCATATCAGAGCTTAACTGGTACTGAATCCAGCATATGAAGATGCTATTTTGAGCAGTACATTATCATTGGATTTAACCATCCAATTGTACTCAGTGTGACTCTCATTTTGTGTTTGAGTAGTGAGCTCTAGGTAGCTGGCCTTTCTGCATGTGCAGACTCCATATTGTACACACATACTATCTGTAGTAGTATCATCTGATTTTGGGTAAGGTTTCCCACCGTGGTTTTTCCCCTTACAGGGTTTCCACGTACAAATATTTATGTTATGTGTTGTGGATGTTATTGTCTTTCTGATTCATGCATTAATGTTTACTGGTACTGCAATTAACTGATAAAACTGTCTACCGGCATAAAGTTTGGTTTATCGGCATTAAGCATTAATTTTTGATTAATTTTGGTTTGAATTTTTTGGACAACTAATTCACCCCCCCCCCCTCTCAGTTGTCTCTAGGACCTAACAGATATAAATACAACCGGTGAGGACTTGCAGACAAGAATAAAGACTGGTGTTGCAAGAAGGAGGAACAATGTGGGTCCCAAAGGAAAAGGGAAAATGGGAGAAGACAACTTCACAAAAAGAAGAAACATGAGAAGACAACAAAGAAGACCTCCTACTGGTAGAATACAAAGATATGCTACTGCCCACATGTTAGGACAAATGTGGGAGAAGAAAAGATCAAATGGAGGAAATGCAAAGAATGAACAACCCGGGATCCATCCTCAAAGAAGGAGATATGGAGATTCTAAACCGATAAAATATCCCCATATGTTGCAGAATAAATTTGTAAGTCATATGTCATCCTTTACTAGTTATTGCTTTGCATGTAATCGCTATGGCCATAGGGCAGAAGAATGTAGAAAGAGATCTAGAAGGAATAATCTAGGATCTCATAGACATCATGCATATGATAAAAGTGTATCCATGAGTAGATACATGCATGTCCCCTCTCCAAATTATGCAAATATTTTTTGTTATAACTGCAATGAAATTGGCCATAGAGAGTTTGAATGCAGGAAAAGGAACTTGGAGTCACATGGAAGTCGGTATGGCAACTATGCTCCACTTAGAAATGGATCTAGAGAATATGGAAGTCAGTGACCTGCATGGAACTAGTTAGGAATCATTAAATTTGAGTCAAGTTTTGAGGCCCATTTCGAAATTTTGCATTTGCATTTTCAAAAAGGCACCTAATCTCATTTAGGTGGCCTAGTTAGAGAGAGGGTAAAATGGAGCCCAATGATTTTCAAAGGGTAAGGCTTGGGAAATGTGTCCTATACCTTTCATTTGGCCTATCATGTGTTCTTCAACTTTTAGATTTCATTCTGGATCAGTTTATCAGGTACCCATTTCAAGGGGTGAGCTGAAAGTGCATGTTAGGTGTAAATGCATATTTTATTAAGTGGCCTACTTTGTGCTCCTATATCTTTTATCCTATTGATCGTCATGTTAAAATTCAAAATGGACTGAATTCTATGCATAAAAGTGTGCCTCCATTCAAAATTTCAAGTCTCTAGCAATTTATTTGCTTAGTTTAGCAAGCTCAATCTATTAGCAGTTTGTGTTGTTTGACAAGTCCCTGTTTCGATAGCTAGTCGGAGCCCTGTTTTGCATAAGTGTAAAAGTTACCCCAGTGAATGTCATGCCAGAACGTTTGTTCCAGGATATTTTTGGTATGAACGACAAGCTACATTTCTAGTTTCAAGCTCCTGCCAATCCGTTTGATTGGTTTTCAAAAGGGTTTCTTGAGCCATCTGTTTCAGTGATCCGTACTTTCATTGCTGTGTCAGTTAAAGTAGTTGTTTTCATGAGCGCACCATTTGCACCCAGTCAGAATTTTTCTCAAAATGAGTATCCAAATATTTGATATATACTTCAAGGGATCTATGTCTCAGATTTGAGGGTCTATGGAGGTCATTTGATATTTTTAAGAAAGGGATCATGAGTTGCCTAAGCATTGACTTCATCAGGTCCACAGTGCCTACAAAGCCAGTTGGTCATTTTTGATGATTAATATCTCTTCACTCAGGATTTGTCTTGAAAAACCATTTGGTAGAATTCATGCTTGTATATCAGAGTACACACCTGTTAGATGGCGTGGTCCAGAAATGTGTTTTGAAAGGTTTGAAAATTACGCCTTCGTGATTAAATGCGAAAATGTGGCGCAAGTGCCTGAAAGTTGCAAAACTCAGTCTGATGATTCGAAAATGGTGTCGATCGATTTCAGAGGCATGTTCAAGGTGCCTAAGGTATTTCTAAGGTCAGTTGCATGAAAACAAAAAAAAATTTAGTCTGACCCACTTTGGGGCCCGACCTGGCTCATGCCCGTACATTGATTTTATTGGCGACTTTGTTTACTGGGAGAATTTTAGAACATTTAAAGGAGAGTGATATTTAATTGATGGAATCTATAGTTTTTTTTCATGGTATTGGCATGCATATCAATCATAAAGGCTATCAAAGGCGTTCGTATTATCTTATCAAGAACAATGGACACCTTCATGGCTACAGCACTGTGGAGATGGAGCATACATAGTTGTTATCACACCATCATTAATGGATCCATTTGCTGGAGTTCAATGAGAATCCTCCCTCCATGTGTGAGAAGCTCCAAACAAAGCAAATGTGATAGCAAGTTTCAATTGCTAGTATCCTCCACGTATGAGTTGGAGTGGGCATTTTAAACTTCAACAAAAACCATGGCTACCAAAGCCAATGTCCTCCACAGGCACGTAAAAATCAGATAATGGGTAGCTGCAGACCCAATTTCTCCCCATGCCATGAGCTGAAAGGTAGAAGGCAATGTTGTAGAGACATTAGAAATTTATAGCAAATGTAACTATTGATTGTGTGAAATCAGCAAACCTCCTCCCACACATATTTTAAAAGAATGCAGAAACTTTCATATAAATGCAAAATGGGAGCCCTGTGTGGTGTATGGAGTATGGTGTGGAGAAACCTTGGCAGAGTCCCCCTCTATGTGGATTGTGAAGGAGCAACGTTGAAGTCTTGAGGAAATGTAAACATTAGCAAATTCAGCAAATGCCTTTGGCTGGTTTAAAGCCCAGATTTTGCAACCTTTCAGCATACTCCTCTCCCCACGTGGAAATCAATGAAGCCTCTGCATGTATGGTGGGGAGGTTTAAAACACAAAATGCAATTGCCTAGTGTAAACCCCTCTCTCATGCCCTTTGCCAGTCCTTCCTGCTTCATGTGAGGTGAGTGAAATAAAAAAAATCAATGAAACTTCCAAGTAATGCAATTGGTAGATTTGAAGCCAATTTCTTGTGCATGGTCAAGCGAATCAAGTCCAAGTGTAGAAGACTGAGGAGGGGAATTAGAAATTTTTCTACAAGTGCAATGCGTGGCCATTAAAACTCTCAAAAAATGCACAGTGTCAGGCAAAATACATTATCCCACATTGGCTGGGTGATGTAATTTTTTTGTATTTATAAGTAAAACTCCACCCATCTATAATGTCAAAGCCTCAAGAGGCTTTTGACGGATGGTGTTGGTTGGCCCCAAACAGACCCCACGCGCATGGGTGTGCTTCTCGAGGTGACCAAGGAGGCCAAGTGGCTATCAGGTGGACCCACATAGGCACGGATCTCGAGGTAGATGAGTTTTGCAGAGAAGGAACTGCTTAACCAGTGAGCAAGTTCAGAAGATCCCATGGCCGACACGATTTCGCGAAGTGGAGATGCCCATCAGTTAAGCTTCACGAAATGGTAAAGTGTTAAAGAGCCTGCAGGTTCCATGAAGATTGACAGTCGGCGTTGATTTGCAAGCCAAAGATGCTTGCCGGTTAAACCCTGCGAAATGGTGAAAATCTCAGGAAAGGGCGAGTTAAAGATCGAGCATGTTCGGCGATATCCAATGGTGCGCGTGGATTCGTGAAGGAAATATGCATGTTTGTTACCCATTGCAAAATAGAAAAAAATGACATGGTGCATAGGTGGAGGTCCAGCTCGCGGGTCCCAGTGATGTGGCAGACAAGTGGCGTACAGGTGGCGATGACATGGCAACAAGCAAGCAGTCCAGTGGCAGTGACGAGGCGGACACGTGGTAGATTGATGAGGTGTCATCTGAGGTGGTGCCCAATGGACCCTATCAGCGAATCAGAGGTTGCCACATGGCAAGACGTCAAGGCAAAAAATGGATGAAAAATTAAAATTAAATATATAGTTTCAACTATATAGAAAATTCAAAAATTTAAATGATGGAGGCATAAAAAGGATTAATTCGCTCAGAGGTCCATTTTTGCCCAAAATACCAAGTATCATATATCACCGGAAATCTCTCGGGATGAGAAATGCAATTATGGAGTTAATTTTAACCAATTTGGGATATTTTGAGAACAATTTCCATGGGAAACATGAAGGAAATGAAATTCAGTTGGAAAAAGAGACACTTGGCAAATTCAGCTGCAGACCTAATCTTTTTCCCTCTCCTTCCTATTCCAATTTCTTCTCAATTGTAAGGGTTCCGGAATTCTGTGAGAGTGGCTCTAGTTTTCATGGCTTCCAGTTCTGAACTTCTTGACCCAAATTTGTAAAATTCTTTGGTTTGTTTCAGAGTACAAAGATTACATTGCAGGATGACAGATTGTTTTTCTAGTTGCAGATCTTACTTGTGTCAGGCATGAGTAAATTTCCCACATTATTGTCTCTATGTATGTATTTCATTATTATGAATTGAATCCTTAAGGAGGATGAAATTTGTCAATTTCAAGGAGATTGTGTGATTGTTCATAGGTATCCTTGAATGGAGGTTTTAAACTCTGTAATCAGTCATGAATAATGGAATGTGACCCAGATCTGATAATTTTGTGAATAAATTGAGTAATGCATTAGTATAAGGTATTAGTGCAGGAATATTGTTTAAGGAGAACCAATTTGTGACTAGGATACACTTTTGTAGTTCTGTGTGTGACTCTATTGCCCTATGAACAAGGCATTGGTCTTGCAGATTTGGGGATAGTTTCAGATTTACAAATTAAAGACAAATCTATGTCCCTTTATGTTTAGGGGTTTGTGTTCTTTTAATTCCAAGCTCTATTTTCATTTATGGTTTATACAGATTTAGCCAATCTGTAGTGTGTTTCTAAATTCGGTGAGTTTGTGGGATGATCTATCTGCTTATTGTTGATGCAGTCATATGTATGTGATTGTTGTATTTAATGCATCAAAAGGGTGTCCCCCCCTACGTCTAGCAGAACCTGAAGTGCAGGAGGATCAGTTAGGGTCCTATGTTATGTTGTCCAAGCCCTGATGTGTTTCATAGACTGAAATTGGCCATTTCATAGAAGGATTGCAGGTGAACTTGGGTTAATCATTTTTTATGAACAACAAAAATGGCGACTCTACTATGGAAAATGATGTGAAAATTTTCTATCAAGTGAAACCTATGAGTCTAGCCAAAATTAATTTGGGGAGGAGTCTTAGAAGTGTACAAATCTGAAAGTCATTTTCAGATTTGAAAGTGTGTCCTGGAAATTTTGTTGCTAAGAAATTTGAAAGTATTATGTGACTCTGTTGTGTGTGGTATGACCCAAAAATCTGAAAGTGTTTCATAGTGAAGATCAGTATTTTTAAAATTTATTCTTCATGGAGGTGGCGACTTGGTAAGAACGAACCTGAGATTTGGAGGAGTTCTTCAAATTTCCAGTCAGAAGTGAAGTGAACAGCAGCAGTAATTTTTTCTCCAGGTATTCCTCAAGGTATTCATGAAATAATTATGTTACTTATAAGGTGAAACAGTCACCATAGAAAGGAAAAGGAATTTATAGTATGCCTACTTCATGTTTTGAAATAAATTTCAGTCATAAGTGATGGGAGAAGTGTGTATAATTCTAAAAATTAATGACTACGCGTGCTTTGAAAAGAATTTATGAAACAGTAAGATGCATGGTCATGATAATGGTTCAGTAGATGTTTTAAAATTGATGGATCTAGATGTAGTTCCTAGATCTAAAAATTCTCTATCAGATCTAAAAGAAATTGATAGGGAAATTGAAACATGTCTTAAAAGGATCCAAGAGAAGTTTGTCTAGTTTTTAAGAAGGAAAGTAGGGAAAAGAAAAGAAGAGTCATCATATGTTTTTTATGAAAGATTTATAGCTGCATTGAATGAGATTTCAGCTGATGCTAGACCCCATGAGTCTATTTTGATTGAGTTATTCTTAGAGCTTGATGAGCTTGACTTGGTTAATTGGTCTACAACCTTGAGAGAAGATAGTGTTGCATGTATTAAAGAATGGATAGATGAGATTAAAGTAATTAGATCTAAAAAATGTACACAAGATAGAGTACAGTGAAGGAGATGAATCCATGGGTGGATATGCCTCCTATGATGCTGAAGGTGGTTATTATTCTCATCATGACAGTTTAGATGTGTATTCAAAGCAAGAAGAAACTTGTGAGAACATAAGTAATTGTTCAAATAATCATGAGCCCATTGAGGTTTCAGATTTTAATGATATGGATCACCTTGTTGTTAAGTTCAATCCACAAAATATTTGCAATCAAAGTTATGAAACTATGTTGCAACATATAGCAGCACTTTATGAGCAACATGATAAAGGCTATGATGCGAATGTGAGTTGTTGTAATGATGAAACAAATGTGCATAGAGACATGAACACTGTTGATTTAATACCTTTATCAGATTGGGACAATGTTTACAGCTCAGAGGATGAAGCCAAGGAAAATGAAAATGAAGAAGAAGGTTCACTAAGTAGTGAACAAATTTCAGAACTCTTAGTTGCTGATTTTTAGAGGTATGCATCCAAAAATGTGCCCAATCTCTCACACCCAACCAATACATGTTATGATATTGATGATGTTTTTGAGGGTGTGAAGTATAATACACATGTTGTTGATTTGTTTCCCTATATTTGATTTGAGTGATGGACAAGATGAAGATTCATATACGCTTGATAGGTGTGATAATGTAGATTCATATGTTTATATGAAATCAGATTTTGATATGCATTGTGTGGATATTTCTTTTAAAAGGAATGACAAATCTAAAATAATTTTCCCTGATTTGCAAGTGGGAAGTGAACCATTGACAAGTAATGATCATGTGTTTTTAATTATGCAAAGTGTTGATAGAAATTGTGATCAGCAAGATGAGGTGCAGTCAGTTTATGAGGAATTTTTCCTCTCTAGTTTGCAAGCCATCATTGTGGAGGAGTGTTTATCATTTGAGAAAACTATCAATAGAGATATGCCTGTGTAGACATCTAAAAATGGTCAACGCTTGCGGAATCATACTTTAACATTTGTGCATTGCCTTATTTAAGGGTTTTTGCATCGCATTAACATTTCTCCTATGATTCGCACTTGGTCTTTATCATTTGCGAGCATAGAGTCCTTCTTCTGCATTCCTCATTTTTCTCGCTTTCGAATTAGGTCTTGTTGATAACAATTTTTAGTCATGATTTTGGTCGATCCTTATCAACTTGTCAATCTTGTCATTTTGCGATTGATTTGTCATCGATCATCATCCTTCTCAATCATATCAATTTGGATCAATTAGTCATTGCTCCTCGTCAATTGGCGCATTTATCAATCAAATCGCTTATCAACATTGGTCATTTATCAATTCAAAATCATGATCGAATCGATATCAATTATCTTTTATCATGACCTAATTGTCATCCTTGCATTTCTAATTTATCTTCTAGGGTTTCATGATTTATTCATTAACCTTGTTTGTCATTTTCTCTCCATTTTCCCTCTAGGTTAAATAATTTATTTATTTATCCTAAGTCTTCTTGTCACAATTAAATGTTTATTTAATTGGCTAACTAATTCCTCCCTTTTTTGTGAATAAATTAATAAATGAAAAATTGTTAATTAATTCACTTAATTCCTAATTTCCTCATTTTCTAATTTTCCTAATTTCTAATTCAATTTCCTCCTATTTTTCTCCTAATTTCATGGGAATGACATTTCAATTTGTCATAATTTGTCATAATTTGTCATAATTGACAATCAATCAATTTTGACATAGAAATTTGTCATAATTTTGTCATAAATTATCAATCAATCAATTTTGACATAGAAATTTGTCATAATTTTGTCATAAATTATCAATCAATCAATTTTACATAGAAAGTGCAAATTTGTCATAATTTGTCATAATTGACATTTTTTATTTGCAATTTCCATTTGAATCTCTTCATGCTAATTTGATCTTTTCTCCAATTTGTCTATAAATTGGATGAATTTCTTCAATCCCAGCTAATCAGATTATCGATCTAATAATCACCTGGTCAAATCAATCACGCTTCAAGTATTCTTGCACTACAATCTTGTCTACTTGCTTTCACATCATGCTTATGCACTAGTAGGTGAGATCCACAAACAAATCTATTTGAAGGAGAAAGAAGGACAATGGAGCCGCATGAAGGAGATATTCAAATCCACATTTGGTTTGCTTAATTTTTAATCTTGAATGTTTTGTTTTCATGTCTTTATTGAGTGTGTTAGGATTGATCATTGCATTTTAGTTTTCATGATTGAGCGATGACTAATATTGATATTTGCTTTGATGATTTCCGATTTCCTATGCTACATTAATTGGTGAACCCGACGTGAACTAACCCCCTAACCATTCTTTTGAGTGCTTTTGAGATGATTTGCAGGTCAAAAACCCAAGAAACGGGGTAATGCAGGGCTTTCTGAGAACTTCTGCGCCTATGTGAGTAATCTTGCGCCTGTAAAAGCAATCCTGCGCCTATGTGAGTAATCCTGCACCTGTGTAAGAAATCCTGCACCTGTGTGAGTAATCTTGCACCTATGTGAGTAATCTTGCACCTGTGTAAGCAATCCTGCGCCTGTGTGAGTAATTCTGTGCTTGTGTCAGTAATTATGTGCCTGTGTGAGTAATCCTGCGCCTGTGTGAGTAATCTTGTGCCTGTGTGAGCAATCTTGCACCTGTGTGAGTAATCTTGCGCCTGTGTAAGAAATCATGCGCCTGTGTGACTAATCTTGCACCTATGTGAGTAATCCTGCGCCTGTGTAAGAAAGACATTCTGTGCCTGTGTAAGGCCAGAAACAAAGGTAAAAAGCAGTGTTTCTTACTTGCAAATTATTTTGTTTTGCATTCTATTTCTACTTTTTGGTTTTTTGGTACTGATTCTTTGTGCAATACCCTGGCATTACGCATTGAAAAGACAAAGATGAAACTACTAACAAATTTTATGCAAGTTCGCTAGTCAAAGATCAAACATATCAAACTTCTAACTTGGTGGTTTTGCGGGTTGCCTTGGACTAGAACTAAACTTTGTGTTTGTAATTAATATTTAGGCACCTAGTATGATTTCTAAATAGGATGGAATGAACGTATGTTTTCTTTGATTGTTGAGTTTGACATTGGAGTAGGAGAGTATGCTCTCATCCTTCTTAGGGTGATCGGAAATCCAGATCTTCGATACCATGCTCATGTTTTGATTGTATGTCACCTTTAGAGGGCCTGCCTTCCCGACCATTTGCTTTTGCAAGCAAGTGACAATCGTGAGAAGGGAACGACCCAAAGTGAGTACGACTAGAATACCTTGGCATTCTAACTCAATATAAATAAATACCTGATCACAGAAAGCTTTGAAGGAAGGGTTACGTGGGAATTGTAGTTACTTGGGAAGTGATGACCCTTGAACTCTTTCTCATATCAACATCTAAGTAGGACCTCACAGTCTAAATCATGCTTGCACGACTACATTTGTTTGGTATCTTGGTGGGCTTAATGTCTCAATCACGCTTGCATGACACCAAGGAGTAACACTTAACAGAAATCCTTACTAAACATCTTGTATTTAGAGGCCAAAAATCCTTCTAGTTGCTTGAGAAGGACAAGTTCAGATACTTGGAAGAGATACTAAGTTCGCCATGGGGAGATTTCCATGGGGACTGATGCTTGGCTGCCCTAAGAACCGAGTGTCGTGGAGGGGAGCCTGTGGGGTCAAGCATCTATGTATTCTCCTTGAATCTCATAACGAGTCTACCTCTCAAGTACCTACTGTCCTTACCTACCATAAGAAATGTGTGAATGAGCATGATTGTCTTGAGTCTAAGTTAAAATATCTTGTCTTCTTTGCTTGTCAAAAGTTGAATTGCATATCATTTCAAAACCAAGACAAATTGATTCAAAACAAGGTTAAAACATAAGAACATTTCATTCAACAAAGTTCAAAGCACCTTCAAACATGGTTGTCAAACATTGTTCAAAATCTTGTCTCAACATTCATGTCACTTAGATTTAGGTTCATCCTAGGTTTGCATTTTGCAAATTCATTGTCAATTACCAAGGTTAAGTTTCACCTAGGTCATACTCCTTTGCATATCAATAAAAGTCATCTATTTACATGTGTCCTCTTGCATTAGAGTAATACCATTGTCATACATTCATATTTGCATACCCTAGGTCTCTTCATTAAGCTTAGGTTATTATCATATCATATTAGGATCATTTACATAGTAATTGTCCCTTTCCATATAGTGTCAAAACTAGGTTTTGTCATACTTGAGTAATCCAAATCTTTGATAAACCCTAAGTTATTGTTAGGAAGTCTTGACCTTATCAAACCTTTTCTCTTTTTGTCATTATTGTCATTTGGTCAAACCTAGCTTAGTATCCAAGCATATAGGGGAGACATTGTCATTTTGTCCTTTGAGGTCTAGACATCATTTCAATTTCCTAAGGGTCTCTTTTAGATTTGCATTCCAGAAAGTTTGTCAAAATTTTGAAAAACAACCAAAAACATAGATTGCATTCTTGCCATAGATTGCATCTTCATTTATTTAGTTTGCATTTAGTTGCATATCATACATTATCCTTGAAAAATTCCAAAAATATTGCATTTGCATAGTGACATGTTTGTTGAAATGAGGTCTCAACCTTCTTACAAAGCCATGTCATCACAATTGAGCAATCAATCATGTCAATCCAATCTCTACATGTCTCAAAACTTGGATCAAACTTTTTATGATGAAACAAGTCTCCAAATACAAAAACTAGAGGAGAAACTAGCTCAAGAAGAGGAGATATTGGAACAAAGAGTGAAAAACATTGAGAAGAATAGATCACAAATGTCCAAAATGTTTCAAAAATTTCCAAGTCGAAATCCAAAGATTGAGCCAATTGATGTAAGATCTCTTATCGACCAATCAGACATAACAGCTCTCCTCTCACAAATAGAGATGATGAAACAATTTCAAGAAAGGAGACAACATCAATTTCAACATTATGTGCCTCCACAACAAGAACAAGAAGGTGTTTACTATCAATCAAATTTTCAACCATCACAACCAATGGTCCAACATATACAACCAACATAACCAATGGTCCAATTTCAACAATATGTCCAACCAACTATACAATGTCCACAAATGGTTCAACCAATGGTGGAATATCAATGTCAACAACCACAACCAAACATTCAAAAACAAAGGTTGTAGCACACACCAACCCAAGTTTCAAACATGTCAGAACAATTGAACCAAGTCCAATATCAAAACATGACATCAGATCAGAACCAACTCCTTGCCAAACTAGTTCAAATTCCAGATACAACTATGTCAAAACCTCGAAAGAAAGGTGGCTTTATTGCAAAGCTCTCAAGGAACCTACCAAGTGAGTTCTTTGAAGAAGATCAAGATAATACAATTCTGTCTAGCAATGCCTCATCCCCCCGCAAACAAATTGACTCTCCAGTGGCATCTATCCCTACACCTTTCAAAGTTTCACAAGAACCTTCCATATTGTCCTCATCAAATAATACACCCAAGGATGCAATTACCCAAGGGCCATCCATAATTGATTGCCAAGATAATCCAATTCATGATGCACATCCTTGTCATGTTTCAGAAATACTAGACCCAATGCAACCATGCACTTTATTGCCATTACCTGTTTTAGAGGACCCCATTCGAAGTCCCTCTTCCTCATGTTCAAGCATTGATTCCTTGCCAGAATCCATCCCAAATGTTCAAAGTGCATTTCCTTCATGCCAAAACATTGATTCCTTGTCAGAATCCCGCATGCATATCCAAAGTCCAACCCCATGTCAAGAGGATAATTTAGAGCATGAAGAAACGCGTGTTAAAATAGATAAAGATCAAGATCTTGAAACCTTATCATCCCATCCAATTGTTGACCAGGCCCCCATATTCCTAGACACTCATGACAATTCCCCTATTCTTGTCCATCCTATCCAAAGTCCTATTGACACTCCATTCCCCGAGCAAGATCAGGATATCCCAGTCCATCCAATCCCAAATGATCCCCTTCCATTCACTTAATTCCTAATTTCCTCATTTTCTAATTTTCCTAATTTCTAATTCAATTTCCTCCTATTTTTCTCCTAATTTCATGGGAATGACATTTCAATTTGTCATAATTTGTCATAATTGACAATCAATCAATTTTGACATAGAAATTTGTCATAATTTTGTCATAAATTATCAATCAATCAATTTTGCATAGAAAGTGCAAATTTGTCATAATTTGTCATAATTGACATTTTTTATTTGCAATTTCCATTTGAATCTCTTCATGCTAATTTGATCTTTTCTCCAATTTGTCTATAAATTGGATGAATTTCTTCAATCCCAGCTAATCAGATTATTGATCTAATAATCACCTGGTCGAATCAATCACGCTTCGAGTATTCTTGTGCTACAATCTTGTCTACTTGCTTTCACATCATGCTTATGCACTAGTAGGTGAGATCCACAAACAAATCTATTCGAAGGAGAAAGAAGGTCAATGGAGAATCATGGAAGAGACATTCACGTTTGTGATGGTTTGCATTTCATTTGAATGTTTTATTTCCCCATCTCTATTGAGTGTTTTTAGGATTCTTGTCAATGCATTTTAGTTTTCATGATTGAGCTAGATTAATATCGATTTTCTTTGATGATTTCCAGATTTCCTATCTACAGCCTGATATTCCAAGTGTTCAAAATAAGTTAGGCCACTTTTTATTTCAGCTGGGAAAGAATGGTAAAGAGTATGGCACTCTTATGTCACCTAGTGATCAATCCTTTCAGCATTTGTTTGGTTTTCAAAGATTTTATGATTATGAACATGCTGTTGATTATGTTTTATGTGATCAACTGATTAGAAATGGAAGTGTGATTGATCAGGCAGATGTGAATGATACTTCTAGTTTACCTCTAGTTTGTGGAAATGAAAGTCATGTGTTTGACAGAGGTAAGAATTGATTTCAGTTTTAATGGCCCAGGGCCATTTATAAGTTGTATATTTTGTATAGTTGCTTTGCTTCAGTTGTGTGGTTTTCAATAAAGTGCCCTATTGTTTGGGTTAAATAAGGAGCCCTTTTTTTTTAGAAGAGGTGAGAGAACAATCCATTTTTGGGTGGTCTGCTTAACCATAGATTCTAGATTCTTGTGTTGATCTTGCAATCAACCATCCCCAGTCAGAGCCACTGTTGGGACTCATTAAATTTGAGTCAAGTTTTGAGGCCCATTTTGAAATTTTGCATTTGCATTTTCAGAAAGGCACCTAATCTCATTCAGGTGGCCTAGTTAGAGAGAGGGTAAAATGGAGCCAATTGATTTTCAAAGGATAAGGCTTGGGAAATGTGTCCTATACCTTTCATTTGGCCTATGATGTGTTCTTTAACTTTTAGATTTCAGTTTGGATCCATTTATCAGGTACCCATTTCAAGGGGTGAGCTAAAAGTGCATGTTAGGTGCAAATGCATATTTTATTAAGTGGCCTACTTTGTGCTCCTATATCGTTTTCCCTATTGATCGTCATGTTAAAATTCAAAATGGATTGAATTCTATGCATAAAAGTGTGCCTCTATGCAAAAATTCAAGTCTGTAGCAATTCATTTGCTCAGTTTAGAAAGCTCAATCTGTTGGCAGTTTGTGTTGTTTGACAAGTCCCTATTTCGACAGCTAGTCGGAGCCCTGTTTTGCATAAGTGTAAAATTTTCCTTGGTCAATGTCATGCCAGAATGTTTGTTCTGGGATATTTTTGGTATGAATGAAAAGCTACGTTTCCATTTTCAAGCTCCTGCCAATCCGTTTGATTGGTTTTCATAAGGGTTTCTTGAGCCACCTGTTTCAGTGATCCGCACTTTCATTGCCACATCAATTAAAGTAGCCATTTTCATGAGCGCACCATTTGCACCCAGTTAGACTTTTGGTCAAAATGAGTATTCAAAGATTTGATATATACTTCAAGGTACGTATGTCTCAGATTTGAGGGTCTACGAAGGTCGTTTGATATTTTTAAGAAAGGCATCATGAGTTGCCTGAGCATTGACTTCATCAGGTCTGCAGTGGCGACAAAGCCAGTTGGTCATTTTTGATGATTAATATCTCTTCACTCAGGATTCTTCTTGAAAACCCGTTTGGTAGAATTCATGCTTGTATATCAGAGTACATGCCTGTCAGATGGCATGGTCCAGAAAGGTGTTTTGACCAATTTGAAAATTACGTCTTCGCGATTAAATGCAAAAATGTGGCACAAGTGCTTGAAAGTTGCAAAACTTAATCTGATCATCCAAAAATGGCACCGATTGATTTCAGAGGCATGTTCAAGGTTCCTGAGGTATTTCTATGATCAGTTGCATGAAAACGAAAAAAAATTTAGTCCGACCCACTTTGGGGCCCGACCTGGCTCATGCCCGTACATTGATTTTATTGGCGACTTTGTTTACTGTGAGAATTTTATAACATTTAAATGAGAGTGATACTTAATTGATGGAATCTATAGTTCTTTTGCATGGTATTGGCATGCATATCAATCATAAAGGCTATCAAAGGCATTCGTATTATCTTATCAAGAACAATGCACACCTTCATGGCTATAGCACTATGGAGATGGAGCATACACAATTGTTGTCACACCATCATTAATGGATCCATTTGCTAGAGTTCAATGAGAATACTCCCTCCATGTGTGACCAACTCCAAACAAAGAAAATGTGATAGCAAGTTTCAATTGCTAGTATCCTCCATGTATGAGCTGGAGTGGGCATTTTAAACTTCAACAAAGACCATGGCTGCCAAAGCCAATGTCCTCCACAAGCACGTAAAAATGAGATAATGGTCAGCTGCAGACCCAATTTCTCCCCATGCCGTGAGATGAAAGGTAGAAGTCAATGTTGTAGAGACATTAGAAATTTTATAGCAAATGTAACTACTGATGGTGTAAAATCAGCAAACCTCCTCCCACGCATATTTTAAAAGAATGCAGAAATTTTCATATAAATGCAAAATGGGAGCCCTGCGTGGTGTATGGAGTATGGTGTGGAGCAGCCTTGGTAGAGTCCCCCTCTGTGTGGATGGTGAAGGAGCAGCGTTGAAGTCTTGAGGAAATGCAAACAACAGCAAATTCAGCAAATGCCTTTGGCTAGTGTAAAGCCCAGATTTTGCAACCTTTCAGCATACTCCTCTCCCCACGTGGAAATCAATGAAGCCTCTGCATGTATGGTGAGGACGTTTAAAGCAAAAAATGAAATTACTTTGTGTAAAGTCTATCTCTCATGCCCTTTACCAGTCCCCCCTACTTCACGTGAGGTGAGTGAAATAAAAAAAAAACCAATGAAACTTCCAAGTAATGCAATTGGTAGATTTGAAGCCAATTTCTTGTGCATGGTCAAGCGAATGGAGTGGTAGTGTAGAAGACTGAGGAGGGGCATTAGAAATTTTTTTGCAAGTGCAATGCATGGCCATTAAAACTCTCAGAAAATGCACAATGCCAGGCAAAATACATTATCCCACATTGGCTGGGTGATGTAATTTTTTGGTATTTATAAATAAAACTCCACCCATCTATAATGTCAAAGTCTCAAGAGCCTTTTGACGGATGGTGTTGGCTATCCCCAAATAGACCCCACGCGCATGGGCATGCTTCTCAAGGTGACCAAGGAGGTCAAGTGGTGATCAGGTGGACCCACACAGGCACGGATCCTGAGGCAGACAAGCTTTGCAGAGAACGAATGGCTTAACCAGTGAGCAAGTTCAAGAGATCCCACGGTTGGCACGATTTCGCGAAGCGGAGATTATCGCTGGTTAAGCTTTGCGAAATGGTGAAGTGTTAAAAAGCCTGTAGGTTCCATGAAGATCGACGGTTAGCGTTGATTCACAAGCCAAAGATGCTCGTCAGTTAAACCCTACGAAATGGCGAAAATCTCAGGAAAGGGCGAGTTAAAGATCGAGCATGTTCGGCAAGATCCAACGATGCGCATGAATTTGTGAAGGAAAGATGAATGTTTGTTACCCACTGTGAAACAATGAAAAATGACATGGTGCACAGGTGGAGGCCCAGCTCGTAGGTCCTGATGATATGGCAGACAGGTGGCGTACAGGTGGTGATGACATGGCGACAAGCAAGCAGCCCAATGGCAGTGACAAGGAGGACACGTGGTAGATTGATGAGGTGTCATCTGAGGTGGTGCCCAGTGGACCCTATTAATGAATTAGAGGTTGCCACGTGGCAGGACATCACGACAAAAAATGGATGCAGAATTAAAATTAAATATATAGTTTCAACTATATAGAAAATTCAAAAATTTAAATGGAGGCATAAAAAGGATTAATTCACTCAGAGGTCCATTTTGGCCCAAAATACCAATTATCATATATCATCGGAAAGCTCTCAGGATGAGGAATGCAATTTTGGAGTTAATTTTAACCAATTTGGGATATTTTGAGAGTAGTTTCCATAGGAAATATGAAGGAATTGAAATTCAGTTGGAAAAAGAGATACTTGGCAAATTCGGTTGCAGACCTAATCTTTTTCCCTCTCCTTCTTATTCCAATTTCTTCTCAATTGTAAGGGTTCCAAAATTCTGTGAGAGTGGCTCCAGTTTTCATGGCTTCCAGTTCTGAACTTATTGACCCAAATTTGTAAAATTCTTTGGTTTGTTTCAGGGTACAAAGATTACATTGCAAGATGACATATTGTTTTTCTAGTTGCAGATCTTACTTGTGTCAGGAATGAGTAAATTTCCCACATTATTGTCTCTATGTACGTATTTCATTATTATGAATTGAATCCTTAAGGAGGATGAAATTTGTCAATTTCAAGGAGATTGTGTGATTGTTCATAGGTATCCTTGAATGGAGGTTTTAAACTCTGTAATCAGTCATGAATAATGGAATGTGACCCAGATCTGATAATTTTGTGAATAAATTGAGTAATGCATTAGTATAAGGTATTAGTGCAGGAATATTGTTTAAGGAGAACCAATTTGTGACTAGGATACACTTTTGTAGTTCTGTGTGTGACTCTATTGCCCTATGAACAAGGCATTGGTCTTGCAGATTTGGGGATAGTTTCAGATTTACAAATTAAAGACAAATCTATGTCCCTTTATGTTTAGGGGTTTGTGTTCTTTTAATTCCAAGCTCTATTTTCATTTATGGTTTATACAGATTTAGCCAATCTGTAGTGTGTTTCTAAATTCGGTGAGTTTGTCAATTTCAAGGAGATTGTGTGATTATTCATAGGTATCCTTGAATGAAGGTTTAAAACTCTGTAATCAGTCATGAATAATGGAATGTGACCCAAATATGATAATTTTGTGAATAAATTGAGTAATGCATTAGTATAAGGTATTAGTGCAGGAATATTGTTTAAGGAGAACCAATTTGTGACTAGGATACACTTTTGCAGTTCTGTGTGTGACTCTGTTGCCCAATGAACAAGGCACTGGTCTTGCAGATTTGGGGATAGTTTTAGATTTAAAAATTAAAGACAAATATATTTCCCTTTATGTTTAGGGGTTTATGTTCTTTTCATTCCAAGCTTTGTTTTCATTTTTCATTTATACAGATTTAGCCAATCTGTAGTGTGTTTCTAAATTGGGTGAGTTTGTGGAATGATCTATCTACTTATTGTTGATGCAGTCATATGTCTATGATTGTTGTATTTAATGCATCAAAAGGGTGTCCCCCCTAGGTCTAGCAGAACCTGAAGTGCAGGAGGATCAATTAGGGTCCTATGTTATGTTGTCCAAGCCCTGATTTGTTTCATAGACTGAAATAGGCCATTTCATAGAAGGATTGCGGGTGAACTTGGGTTAATCATTTTTTATGAAAAACAGAACCAAAGGATAAATTTATTTGTAGGATCAAGAGGTCCACTAGTTTTTGTTGCCTGTCACAACAACATGACAAAAAGAAGGTGGTCAAACTGGTATGTCAAGAGATTCCCCAATCATGAAGTTGGGATGAATATTGTGTGCTACTATAGCACCACATCCAGTTGTGATGCAAAGTCTGGAAATGAAAGGACCCATCAACAGAAGGTGGTAAGACATGCTCCCATGACTAAAAATGGGAAGAAGAATGAGACCAAGCAAGTATGGAGGAAGAATACCATGGACCGGCACTATCCATTCAATGTACAGGTGATATCTCCTAAGGCCTAAAGGAGATGCAGGACCTCAGGGGGAGTAGTATATTGAACGAGATCATTCACCCCCTCAGTGAAGAAGGGCACTTGTAAGAACAAGGTGCTCCGGTAGTGATGATGGATCAGTACAGGAAACCGGTATGAACATGATGTTACCGGTATGGATGTTGATAGGTACTTGCAAGCTATGTAAGACAATGAGGTTGGAGATCATTGCATTAGCCCCGGTAGCATGGAATGGGAATTTTTGTCTCGGATGGTGTTGTTAAAAACCTGAAACACATATACATATACATATACATATACATATATATGTGCATATGTATATGTATATGTATGCATATATATACATATATATATGTACATATGTATGTATGTATATATATGCACACATATATATACATAAATATATACAAATATATGTGTGTGTATATACATATACACATATAAGTGTGTGTATGTTTGTATGTGTGTGTGTGCACGCACACGTGCATGTGTGTATTTAAAATGTCTACATTATCATGTTATAAATTTATAAACAATAAAAAATATAATCTAAATCATGTCACACTTTTAACAAAACAACTTATGAAACTAGACTCACTTCTTCTAATTTCAAATTTATTGTCAAACACATTTTAAAATAAAATTAATTGTATCTAGTTATGATAAGTCCTCAGTGGATGTTTTGTGCTCTGTTAGGGTTTTGTGTCTTCCTTGCATACTATGTATGTTTTCCTCATCCTTATGTCATATCGCTTTAACTGCGAGAGTCCTTTGGGTTAATAATGGCCTTAGCTAGCCTCAACATACTAGTTTCTGCTAGGGTTGATACTTTGGTGATTGGCAATAATGTATCCTGTGAAGAAACATCCCCAAAAATTTGAGCCCAAAGTATTTCACAAGGTACATCTTTTGATAAACCTGTGGATGCCATTTTTCCCATCCAAGATTATAATAATGCATGTCAATAGTTAGAACAACATAATTTGATAAGATATTTTGTTGGGAGGGTCCCCCCTGAAATAATGGTTCATTATTGGGTGTCCAAGGCATGGACCCATCATGAGGTTTTCTTAGATGGCATCCAAAACTTGACCAAGGGTTTTTTTTCTTTTTCATTTTGATCAAGTTAACCATGTTCAAGCTATTTTATAGCATGGACCTTGGTATGTTAGGTCTTCTCTGTTGGTTTTTCAACCTTGGTCTTGAGACTTTACATTCTCTAATGAGAAAAGGACTCATGTCCAACTTTGGATTGAATTCCCTTGGTTGTAATTGCCTTGTTAATCATTTTTGCCTATCATTGTCCAATCCCTAGGTAAAGTTGTTTGTGTCAAACCCGACCAATTTTATCATGCTTGACCCTATAAAAGGGCATGTGTTGAAGTTGATTTATCCGGTGACCTCAAAGAGACAATTGATATTCATATAGGAGGTCTTTACCACACCCAACATGTGGTCTATCTAAATTTGCCCAATACTTGTTTTTATTGTCAGTCTTTAGAGCACAAAATTAAGGATTGTCCTCTTGGCAAGAGACATTGTACCAAAAGAAATAAGTGCTTGAGGATTGTTTGGGTATTTTCATTTATGGCAACTTAGATCAGAATCTCCATCCGGAATATGTAGAATAATTTTACTGGAAGTTCGAATTCTACTTTGTTTAAGTCTTGAAGGTGGAACATAGTGTTCGTCAGAGTAAGAGTACATTGAGTAGGACTCAATTTTGGGTGCACATTTTTCTTTGCGATGGAAGAGGTAGTCAATTGGATTATTGGAATATCTTAGTCCATAATCCTAGCCTTCGGTATTGATTCTCATGCAAGATTGATGATCAAGTATTTGACATTTCAGGAAGAATAGGGTTATTAGGGTGATTAGTGGTGTAGCATGTTATGCGGAATCTTTGGGATAATTTTTTTGATTGATTCTAAGTTCGAGGTTGTCAAGCTGAAATATGTGAAGAATATAATCAATTTGTTTTGGTCTGCATGTACATTTGTAATTGGATTGAGCTGACTCTTTTTGTATATGTTTCATGTTTTGCAAATGTTTTTGGAGCCGACATGTTGGTGACCTAAAACAAGTGATGTGGATATATAAGACTGATCTATATGATCATTTTTGTGATCAATTTTTTTGTGCAAATATTGTATGAGCATTTGTGCATAGTTTCACGTGCACTATCTTTAGATTTATGCTCTGATGTATGATAGAACAACATAATAGAGCAATGTGCCAAAACAGTGGAAGTAAGATACTTTGTGCTTAACCAGAATTGCACTTTGGCATTTGTAGATGTTATTCATCAGTTCAAGCATTCAAGTTGTTATTTGCAAACATTTATAGGACAGTGAGTCATTCGGGGGTTGTAGCCCTCTCTTGTAATTGAGAAATGAGCTCTAGGTATTGTGTCTGAATGCATGTGCATTACCCTTGTAATATTATTATACTCCTAATCACATTATTTTAATATTGTACGTCACAATCCCACGGTGGCTTGTCTCTTTTTGGGTTTCTATGTAAAAAGTCTAGTGTTATGGTTTTGTGCTTGTTCATATTGAGTTTCTGCACTTTAAGAATCAGTTCAAGAAATTTAAAGGTTGCAAAACACTGATTCACCCCCCCCCCCCTCTCAGTGTTCATTGATTCCAACATGTCCTTTGGCTACTCTATGAGATAAGTCACCTCCTAAGGGAGCCAATTCTTATAATTCTCCCAAGGTTTCTAAGCTAGAGAGTTTCAAGCTAGAGCGAAAATGAACTACAATTACCCACAAGGGTAAACCCTTTGGTAATTCAGTAATAGCTTGGCTAAACCAAGTGATGAAGCTTCCACCCTCGGTGCCTATTTCAAACCCTTTTGATAAGGGGAAGGAATTTATTTCTCCCACTGCCATTGAGGCTTCAATGCGTCTAAATTTTGTATGGACTCCTCATCTTGTGTTGGTGCTTTCGTCTCATCCACATAAGCTTCACCGCTCTTGCAACCCGCCTAGGTACATGGAGGAAAGAGAGTTTGTTCTAGAAAAATGATGAGGTGGTCTTCCTAGCTTCTAATTCACTAATATTTGTTTTCATAATCATTTCTCCTCTCTTGAGGATGGAGATGATATGCATGATGTTGATTCATGATTTTTTGTCATGGAATGTCTGAGATATTACTGACCTTGCCAAAAAGTATTCCATGTGGGATACTCGATAGAATTATCCTAATATTGATATTTTTTATCTTCAAGAAGTTAAAATTGTTGGTTTCATGCTTTCTACTGCATATCAGGTTATTTGGCTAGGTGACCTTTTTTTTGCCTCCTCTCATGAAGCTAGTCCTCAAGGTGTATTCATTATTCTTGCATGATTGATCAAGGGTCTGATCCTACTCAGTGACTTGTGTGGATCATCCTGCCAATCATAAATCATACATTGAGATAATTAATGTTTATGCTCCCAATGATGTTGTTGAGAGATCTCTTTGGTGTTGGATTGTAAATTCAATATCTCTAGCCATTTGGGTGTTGTGCGACAATTTTAATATGGTTGAAGTGGCATTTGATAAAAAAGGATTAGTTCTTTTTCGCTAGATTGTTGGAGAAAGAGAGGTGTGGTCTTACATGCCCATAAATTAGGCATTCTGATGATCCCAATTCCTTCCACCACCACCAACATGTTGTGTGGCACATGTGGAGCAACTTTTGGATGGGTACTAACAAAGTTATTAAAAAGCTTGTTCTCACATACTAATGGGTCATTCCTTTTTTACCTTTTTTTCTTCTCAAATGCTATCAATTTTGCCTCTCTCTGAGATCACCTTGTCAAACCACTTTCCCATCAAATTTAGCATTTGATGGTAAGTGGGCCCAACTCAACCCTCCAAGACTTGCATTTTTTTCAATACTTCTTTGCTAAGTCATAAGCCTACGGTTGCCCACTTTTTGCAGGTTTGGAATTTAGAGTGTTGTCCTACTCAACAGTTCAGTTGGACTGTGTTGTTCTCAAAAATGAGTAACCCAAGTTCACTTGTAATTTATTCTATGAAATAGCCAATTTCAATCTATGAAATACTTCAGGACTTGGACAACATGACAAGGATCTAAATCCTTCTACTCTTCAGGCTCTACAAAACCTAGGTGGGTATACCTTTGATGCATTGAATTAGACCCATTACACACAAGACAACATCAAAAAAATGAAGATGAATCTCAAAAGGCTCAACAACAAGGAAGTTACTACAGATGGGATAGATTTACATTGACATCTCAACTAAATTGGAGCATGAGATAGGTGGAACATTACCACAAAACAGAAAAAGAAAGATATTCTGATTTGATTTTAAAATGTTGCAAGTAACTTCTAGTTGTAATAGATCAATGCCTCAATCTGGGCATAGAGTCAATACAAATAGCCACAAATGGAATCCAAGTTGCACATCAGATTTACTAAAAGATATCCATGTATTGATGCCTGACATTAATACATTCTAAAGTTCAAATCAAAAGATCATACAAATCCAAACATTAATTCAGTTTCCCAATTTTTGCTCATAGAATTTAAATCCCTTCTATAAAAGATGCATAAGAACAAGAATTACACTCTCCCTTGGAGAGGATAAATTCAAACTCCCTTGAAGACTGGATTTATTGAAATTGAAAAATGCCTGAAGACAATCCAATGGAACTTTATATATGCCTTACATATATATGACCTACAACTAAGAATTTACAACTAAATGCTTCCATTCAATGACATAAGAATGGGAACATCAACAATTACAAACAACAAAATTAAATGCATAAGATTGGAACCCCTCTTGGAAATATCCTTTAAAGAAATTCTCCAAAAATTGGAACCCCTACAAAAAAGAAGAACTGAGAATATGAAGAAGAGGGAGAAGACCAGATTTTCATCACAAATTGCCAAGTGTCCTCTTTCCCCAACTGAAAAAATTCTTTGCATCATTCCCCTGGAAACTTCTCTCAAAATATTTGACATGTATTGAAACTAATTACAAAAACAAACTCCTCACTTCGAGAGCTTTCCAACGACATATAGTATGCCTATATTTGGGTAAAAAATAACCCCTCAACCATTAATCTCTCTTTGCACAATAGTGTTGATTTTTTAGGACTGAGCTCTGCCACGTGGCACCTCCTGGTTCACTCATGAGTACACCTAGGCACCACCTAACCTACCACCTATCCTCCACCTCACCTTAGGCCAGACCTACCACTAGACTTTGCCTGCCTTGTCACCAAGTCGTGATGAGTAACTAGCAAGCAGTTTCCCATCACGGATCAGTGACCACTGTTGGATCATCTTCAACCTGCACTCTCATTAATCTGCCTCTTTGCTGCAAAATTTGGTTGCCTTGGGATGTGTGTTCACCTGGGATTGCGTGTGTGTGTGAGGGTCCACCTGGTCACTACACCTTGTCTCTTGTCAAAAACCTTTGTGCTATTGACACTTGATATGTGTGTGGCTTTGTATTTAAACAATACAAAACAACTCCCTACCAGAAATGTGGGATATTTGAGTTGCATAGCATGTTCAACAAGTACATTGGTGCATACCCCAGCGTGAAGACGATGGCCTTTAGGCTTGTGAAAAAACATTTGCTAAAGGTTTCTAAAGCCTTTACGCCATGCAGGGAAATGTTGTCTTTAAGCCAAGCAACTGCATTTGCTTGGAAGTTTCTACGGCCTTCTCAACATACTCCACGCAAGGGAAGATGTTGGAAAGGTCGTGATGGGGAGGAGACTTTACACCTGCCAATATGTAGTTGCTTGAAAGTTCTTAAAACCTTCACTTTTCTAGCCTTTCACTGGCACGCGAGGGGAGGATGCTACCAATTGAATTTGCTTGATAAATTTCTAATGCCTTTCCAATGTTTCACTAGCACGGGAGGGGAGGATGTTTCCAGCTATCATTTGCTTGATAATTTCTAATGCCTTTCCAATTTTTTCCACCCTATCACCTCTCCCACGCACAAGTAGATAGGAATTTGGAGAGGTCACGATGGTAACTTTATGCCTGCCGATTGCAGTTGCTTGATAGCTTCAAGCCCTTTTCTACCACTTTCCATCTCACGGCTGGGGGGACTGGAAAAGGTTTATGAATTCTCTCTCACACCTGCCATTGGCAATGTCATTGTTAATGCCTCTTGTAGTTGTCGATGTGTCTGTTGCATCTAAGTGTTGGGTTCCACTGTCTAAAGATTTGTATATCTATAATGCATTGTCATTACAGTTCAAATTGATACTCAGAATTTCTTCAAAATCCATATCAAATGAATCATGCGGTGCACTTTCTATTGAACTGTCTATGCTCTCACACTCCAGAGATGAAGGCTCTTCAATAATAGGTTCATAGGTTATCATTGATGTTGATATGTTCCTCACAGACATTTTTGTTTCTTAATCATGAATGATTTAACTAAAACTTCAACATCTTCTCCAAAGTGGTAATACAAAATCATAGGCTAGGTCGAGCCCCAAAAGTGGGTCCAGCTAAAAAAAATTTATCTTCATTCAACTGGCACCCAAAATGCCTTCCAAGCAACTTTATATACCTCTGGAGTTGATTTGCACCATTATCCGATCATTAAACTAAGTTTTGCAACTCATTGGCAACTATGCCCAAAACACATAAATAACCCTCAAGGAGCATTTCAAAAACTAATCAAAACACCTTTCTGTACCTTGCCCACTGGAAGACATACTGTCTTATATATTGAAATTAACTCTACAAAACTATTCCTCATGAATAATCTCAGGTTGTGAGATATTAATTGTTGAAGTTGATTAAATGTCTTTGTCAGCATTTGAACCTAATAAAATCAATGTCCAAGGACCACAAAATGCCCTTACTAAAAATATCAAATGATCTTCGTAGATCCCCAAATCTAGGGCATAGATACCTTGAAGTACAGGGAAGACCATGGAATGTTCAAATTGACAGGGAAGCTGATAGGCTGCAAATGGTGATCTCATGAAAATAGCTACTTTAACAAATGTAACAATGAAAGTGCAGAAAACTGAATAAAATGGCTCAAGAAATCATCTTGGAAAACTTATCAAACGGATTGGTAAAGGCTTCAAATTGGAAACATAGCTTGTCTTTCATACTAGCAATTACCAAACTGAGCAAATGGATTCATAGGGACTTGAAATTTGGCATGTGGACTCACCTATATTCATACAATTCAATTCAATTTAAATTTCAACATGACAATCTACTGGTCATAAAATGCAAAGCCTCAAAGTAGGCCACTTGGTAAAATATGAATTTGCACTTATGAACAACTTTTAGCTCACCCCTTGAAATAGGTACTTGACAAACTGATCTAAATTGAAATTTGAAAGTTGTAGAACACTGCATAGGCCAAACGAAAGGTGTACAACAAGTTTCTAGAGCTTTACCTCTTGATAATCAATTGGCTCCATTTTACATGCTCCAAAATAGGCCTATCAGGTTGATTCATTAGGTGGTCATTTGAAAGTGCAGATGCAAAATTTTGAAATGGGCCTCTCAAATTCCTCAAAATTTATGAGTCCCAACAGACTGCTTGGTGGAACCATGCAATCCAACACACTTCTCATTTCCTTTGGATTAATGGTTGCCAAATTTCTATCTTCCACCAGTGGTCCTATGAGACTACCACCTTGAAGATTCGCCATGCCATAGAGGATCTTATTACCAATCTTTTTTCTCATAGTTTACAAGTTAGGGTGTTGTAGCTTTGTTGTCAAAAGAAAGTTGCAAATTTCCATGTCGCCAGAGGAGCTCAAATCAAAGCTTGGGTTCATTGGCTAAAAGTGGAAGATCAAACTTCTAAGGAATTTTCCCTTTATTTACAGGCTCATCATTCCTCTCCAGGCACTAAAAAATTAAAGAAGGCCAGTCAATGCTCTTCAAGCTCACAGACATTCTTCAAGCATTTGTTCGCTTTATGAGAAGGTCTTCACTCTTCAAGAAGTTACCCATGAGTGAGATAAAGCTCTCCAAGATTGCTTATAGGTTGTCTAGCTAAGCTCTTTGAGGCTTAGTTTGCTTTCTATGAGAAATTTCTCACTCTAGAGGATCTCAAAGATGTTGTTAGTTCCACGATGGATGACAAAGTACCTAGTTGTGATGGGTTTCCTTGTGAGTTTCATAAAGCCCTTTGGCCAAATGTTGGGTCGAATCTTCACAAGGTCTACCTTGAGGATTTTCATAATCAATCTTTAGGTAAATTAATTAACAAGGGAAATATCAAGTTCATACCTAAGATTGGGGATCTAGAGGATATCAACAACTAGAGATTGATAACTTTGCTTAATGTCTCCTACAAGATCATTGCAAAAGCCTTGGCTCTAAAAAATTTCCACTTGATCCCTAGAATTGTGTGCCCAAAACAAACTAGTTTTATCAAATTTGGGTATTGATGCTCTACGAAAAGGATTAGAAAAACCTATGGTTAGACAACACACATGAAAAACACAAGAAACAAAGAGAGTTAGTGTTAATCAACCAAATACTATTCTAAGCAGGCATACCAAGAGAGACACTAAAAACATAATAGAGCATTTGACAATAAAAGCAAATACAACAAGGCATCTCCAAACGCCCTCCACCATGCTTGTAACTCCTCCTCCCTTGTTCCTCTAACCTCTCCAAGTTTCAAATGAGTGTAGCTCTCAGTAGCTTTTTGCACTATGGATGCCTTATGGAGGTTCAATATTGAAAAATGATCAACTATGATATGCAAGTGTAAAACAAACTAATATTAGATGCTATGAAATAGAAATGATTTATTTTAGTCCAAAATAACAATATATTAGTGATTTATGCTGAATGCTCTTCTCTAAAATTGACTATAATGTAAATGCATACAAGTTTTTAGGATTATAGATGTGCTTGAGAATGCTTGAGGGTTTGAAAATGAGGAATGTGAACTCTATTTATAGGTAAAATGGAGAAATGGAGGGTTGAGATTGAGTAATCTCAACAAGGGTCGGGATTGAACAGTTTAAGATCCATGTGAGGACTTTCAACCCAATCCCAGGATGACAAGTGTCAACATGAGAGGGGTGAGAGGAGAGGGAATAAGCATTAAATGATTGACATGACCTAAGGGTTAACTTGGGAGGCTAAGTTTAAGGTTGAGTTGAGTGAATAAATTCATTATCCAAAGAATAATGCTTTTATCCAATGGATAAACTCTTGTGCAAGAGTTAGTGAGGATAACCATGGTCAAAGCAATAAATGCTTGAAGAGACCCATGAGTTACATGAGGGTTGAGTTTAGAGGTAAAGTCTTTAACCATGGGTGCAAGTGGATTTAACCATAAATGGTTATGTAAGAGCCATTAATAGTTATGTAAGAGCCATTAGCGGTTTGGAAGACTTTAGAGGTTAAATTGTTGAACCCATAAAGCATTTAATGATTTTCAAAGACTTTGGAGTCTTTGAGAAGTGACTTCAAGTTGCTTAGGAATGTGACAATAATTAGGGGATGGATTAGGCTAATTAGGAAGGGGTTAGAAGAATCTAGAAGGGGATTTAGGATTGCAAGTGGGTTTGGTGGGTGAGGGAAAATAGGATTTTTATTAAAATAAAATTCATTTATTTCAACAAATAGGTAGAACTTGCATTTTTAGGAGAATGCAAGTGGGGGGGGGATTTAATAATTTAAATAAATGTTTTATTTATTTATTTAAAAGAGGAAAAGGGATAGAATTTATTCATTTAATTGATTGTGAATTTAGTTTAATGAATTTATTAAAATAAATTGAATAATTTATTTAATTAATAGGAGAATGTTTGAAGATGAATTAATGAAATGTTAATTTAATTAACTGATGGCTAGTGGGTTTTTAACCAAATAAATATCAAATATTCATTTAATTAAATTGGACATATTTATGTGACTACAGGTATATCTTGGATAACATTATTGTTATTTGGGAAGGAATGGAATGGGCTTGTTTCTCTAAGAAATAGGCTTTATTCCTTAAAATTGATTTTGCCAAAGCCTATGATCGTATTGAATGGCCCTTGTTCCTACTATGTTGGGTATCCTTGGTTTTTGCCCTTATTTCATTCAATATGTCAGAATGATTTTTGGTGATGTTTTTTTTTGTATTACCATCAATGACTATAAATCTTACCTAGCTTTTGGGTTATATTCGTCTATTCGTTAAGGATTCCCTCTAGCTCCTTATTTGTATATTCTAGCTATTCAAGGATGTGGCTATCTTTTGGCTCATCCAATTTCTTTTGGGAGTGTCTAGAGGATTTCCCTACTTGAGTCACCACACTAGATTTTCAATGGCCACTTTCCACATGACTCCTTACTCACTCTTATTAAGGATGGGGATAATGTCAAGGAGGCCCTTAAATTCCTCGACACCTTTTGTTTGGCTTTTGGGTATGCCATTAAATGGCATTAAACTCAGTGTTACATGCAATCCTTCCTCTTGACTCCTTCCTAGCTTTCTCATTATGGGTGGAAGTGGATTTGATCATGGGGGAAAAAATTTATTTTTAGGCAATACCCTTTGCTTTCCAAGCATTTCTAATGGATCTTTAGAATGCAGTACTCACTAGAATTGAGAATAAGTTGTCCTACTAGATCACCAAACCCCTCTCTTTGGTCGGTAAATTCTAGGTTTGTTCCAATATTTTTGTGGTCACTCATGTTTAATATTCTTCTTTTTGGGCCCCTTATAAAGCCTCGTACTTGAAGCTGGACAAACTCTTGTGTGATTTTATTTAGGTCTTTGTCAAAGATCACAAGGGATTTCATAGAGTGCCTTATGAATTTTGTTTCCTTTGTCATGAGTCTAAAGTTCTTGGGATCCTCTCTACTTAATGAAAAGGTATGGCCCTTTCTTCCAAGCGAATTATTCATGCCATCTTAGACACTAAAGCCTAGAAAATTCTTCTCAAGTATTCCATTTCTTTTGGTTTTCTAGTCAATTGCCCTACTTGGAAGGGGATTCATTTTGAAACCCTTTTAGTTATGAAAGAAGTTGTTCCTATTGAGGGTATTTTTATGGCCTTGAAATTATTTGGCGTGCCTGGGAGATGGTTAAGCCTTGGCTCTAGTGGAACTACTATGTCTTTCATGATGGCCTTTCTTTTAACTAGCATAATATTTGGTGGTGTCCACTTATTCAAATTCAAGGGCTTTCTCTTGCTCAGATGTCATGGATTCATGCTTTGCGTTTTCATAAAAAATGATATCTGCACTCATCTAAACTTCTTCTACATATCCACTATGAGTCTTTTGTTATAATAACTTGTGGACAACTGAGAGGGGGGGGCTGAATCAATTGTCAACAGATTATATTAATTAAACCACTTTATAACCTTTAATCGAAGCACATAAACATTAAATACCAGAATAGTAGAAATAGATACCAGTCAGCAATAAAACTTAAGAATGAAACAAAGAATCAACGCAATGCAACCATACCACATAACACCATGATTTGTATGTGGAAAACCTGGTAAAGGGAAAAACTACGGTGGGAAGCCTACCCATAGTCAGATGATACTGCAAAAAGTATGTGATACAATAAGGGGCCTGCACATGTAGGGAGGCACACTGCCTAGAGTGTACTGCTCATTAGAAAGGAGTTTCACTGACTATAGAGAGGTTATAACCACCTCAATATAACTGGACAACAATCCAGAAGAATCAACTGCTAATGATAACATCTACCATGCCTGATTACATTCTTGTTTAAGCTCAATACCAGAGGCCTTTGACCTCTTACATAAACCCAATTCGATCACCTATGATTGACCAAATCTCCTTCGCATATAATATTTCATTCCATGACCACGACCATGATCTACAATGAAATCTTACATCAATTTATACAAACCCTAAGGCCTAAACCAATTAGGTTAGCCACCTAAAAGATATTACAATAAGATCATTACATACATCCATATTATAATTATATGCCATGTCGGCTTAGACCAAAATAACATTAACCAATCCATAAACCATCCCAATAATGTGTATAGAACACGTAGCATGATACTGGTCCATAACATGGACCCAAATAGATTCTCCATGCCAAAGCGATGTCTCCAATCAGTCGAGGCATGAATAAATATCACCTTCTACATCCTGCATTACATTTATAAGCCGCACCAACACCACTTATGCATCCTATCAAAGATTCTTAGTAAAAGCTCTTTCAGTAAAACCTTAAACCCTTACCGATATAGGCTTACTAGAGTATATGGTAGCATTCAATCATCAAGTCAATACCAACTGACCAAAACATACTCTAGAAACATCAAACCAACCATATTCCATTGATCCAAACATGTCGGTAGTATCCAATTGATAGCCCCTTCTATCGATAACACTAGTTCTTCTACTGGTAACCAAAATCTATTTGTCGGTAACCAATCATAACAGCTAGTGTTGACATCAATGAAAAAACATCAATGCAACACGTAATTAATTTCTTCATATTTCCAACAGTCTTCCCCTTTGGCATTGATGGAAACACTAGATGTGAAAAAGAAAACATCTAAGTGCCAAGGAACACCAAAAAATTCTCATAGAAGATATAACAATGAAAAACTAAAAAATCCCAGCAACTCCCCCTGAGGAGTGCAGTCTAATTTGAAAGAGATTTGAATCTCTCTCCCATATGACATATTATGACATTATCTATCACATTATGTATCTCTCTCCATTTGACATCAATGCCAAATATATGACATAGATATCAAAATCCTGTGAATCTCAAAGTTGACTACTCCCCCTAAGTAGTAGCACCACTACATCAATCCAGAGCAAATGATAAAGCTAATGATGTATACCGGAATGATGCACTGCTCCATCAATTAAGTTTCTGTCGGAGGGGTAGATACCCCTAACCTGTCTCTCAAATATTCAAATGATTCCTTAGATAGCAGTTTAGTGAATATATCTGCAATCTGCTCTTTAGTATTCGCATAAACCAATTTGACTTCCTTTCCTCCATCTTTTCTTTCAGAAAGTTATATTTTATTGAAATGTGCTTAGTCTTAGAGTGAAATATCGGATTCTTAGATATGTCAATAGCTGAAGAGTTATCACAATAGATAACTACCGGTTCACTGCAATTTACCTTGATATCCTTCAACATTTGTTTCATCCACAAGATTTGAGTACAATTAGTTGCCGCTGCAACATATTCAGCTTCTGCAGTAGATAAAGAAATGCATGATTGTTTTTTGTTGATCCATGAAACCAATTTCTTTCCAAGAAAGAAAGCTCCACCAGAAGTGCTCTTCCAGTCATCAATATCTCCTACCCAATCTGAATATGTATATACACATAAAGTGAAATTATCATCTCTAGAATACCATTAGCCATATTATGTTGTTCCTTGCAAATACTAGAATATCCTCTTTACCGCACATTCATGATTTTCTTTAGGATTACTTTGATATCTTGAAACAATACTTACTGCATTCATAATATCCGGTCTAGTCTAAGTTAGATATAACAACCCACCAATCATAGACTTATACCTTGTCGAATTTACCGGTGCAGATGTGTCTTTGATAGATAATTTCTCACTTGTCACCATAGGAGTACTTACGGGTTTGGAATTATCCATACCAAACTTCTTCAACAATTCCCTTAGATACTTAGTTTGACAGATAAAGATGCCTTTGTCAGTTTGAGTAATCTGCAAACCTAAGAAAAATCTCATTTCACCAATCGTAGACATTTTAAATTCATTCTTCATATTATTAGAGAATTCCATGCACAATTTATCTTCACCTCCAAAAATGATATCATCAACAAATACTTCAATAATCAATATATCATCATTAGTGATCTTGTAATATAAATTACTGTCAGCGCTGCCCTTAGTAAAACCAAGTTTCAAAAGATATTTATCCAACCTTGCATACCAAGCTCTAGGAACTTGTTTCAATCCATATAATACTTTCCTTACCTGCAAACCATATCTTTCTCATTTGTCAATGAAAATCCACCAGGTTGCTCAATGTATACTTCTTCCTCAAGTTCACCATTCAAAAATGCACATTTGACAGACCTTATAGTTCTTGTATGCTGCATAGGCAAGAAATAGTCTATCAGCTTCAATTCTAGCTACTGGTGCAAATGTCTCACCATAATCAATTCCTTCCATTTGAGAATATCCTTTACAAATTAGTCTAGCTTTGTTTCTTACAACTTGACCATCCTCATTTATTTTATTTCTAAAAACCCATTTAGTTCCAATAACATTCTTATTTTTAGGTCGGGGAACTAAAGTCCAAGTCTTATTCTTCTTTATCTGATCTAATTCATCTTCCATAGTCTTTAACCAATGTTTATCTTTACAAGCTTCAATAACAGATGTCAGTTCAATTTGAGAAATAAGACATGTCTCTTCATTTTCCAATCTTATTCTTGTCATAACTCCCATGTTCCTATCTCCAATGATTTGATCTTCAGACTGATTTAATCTTACATACCTTGGTGTTTGTTGAACTTCAGGTTCTCTGTTCTAATCATCAATCATGGTTAAATTTTCTGATTGTACCGGTATAAATATCTTAGTGTCTTGTACTGGTTGAGGCATTGTCAGATCAGTTATGATCACTTCCATTATTGGTTCTCTATCATATGATATAGATTGATCTTTGTATTGCTCATCCACTTTCACATTTGCGCTCTCCACATTTTTCTGCAATCTTTTGTTATAACATCTATATGTTTTTCTTTGAATTGAATATTTGAGAAATATCCCTTCATCACATCTAGGATCAAACTTCCCAATTGAATCATCCCTTTTGATATAACATTTATTTCCTAAAATTCTGAAATATTTAAGAGTAGGTGTATGTCCAAATCATAATTCATAAGGAGTCTTATCGGTTTCACCTTTGATATGAACTCTATTGAATGTGTAGACTGATGTACTCACTACTTCTCTCCAGTAGATGTGAGGCAATTTGGGTTCCATCATCATGGTTCTTGTTGCATCCAAAATGGTTCTATTCTTCCTTTCCACTACTCCATTCTGTTGAGTCTGGGGTGCAGATAACTGTTAAATTCATGAGATGTGAACTCACCGCCTTGATCTGATCTCAGACATTTGATTTTCAATCCAATTTTTTTTCCACCTTTGCTTTGAAGATCTTGAATTTCTCAAAAGCTTCAGATTTCTCCCTTAGAAAAGTCACCCACATCATTCTAGAATAATCATCAATTATTAGCATGAAGTATCTATCACCTTGAAAGCTTCTGGTCCTTGTTGGACCACATAAGTCAGTATGAATCAAATCAAGAACATCATTAGATTTATCATGTATGCTCTTAAAAGAAGTTTTAACTTGCTTTCCCAATTGACATTCCTTACATACCGGATTATGAGGCTTTATAATCTTAGGCATGTCTCTAACTGCCTTTGTTGAACTAATCATAATAATACAATCAAAATACACATGACACAACCTCTTATGCCATAACCAACTCTCATCAATATGAGCAATCAAAAATGTCTTATCACTAGTGTTCAAGTGAAAGATATTACCTCTAGCCTGAGTACTAGTTGCAATCTCCAAACCAGTTCTATTAATGATTTTGTATTTTCCATCTTTGAACTAAAGTTGGAATCCCTTATCCACCAATTGACCAACACTTAAAATATTATGCTTTAAACCTTCTACAAAGTAGACAATATCAGTATTATGCTTTCCATCCAGAGAAATAATACCTCTACCTTTGATCATACATGCTTTGTCATCCCCAAGTCTGACTTGACCGCCATTGTATTCTTGCAGGAACAATTTTTTTTGTTTATCTCTAGTCATATTATGTGAGCATCCACTATCAATTACCCATTCATCCTTGTCTTCAACTTTTGCTGTCAGGGCCTTTTCTTCATTCTTGATGACTAATTCCAGTTCATCTTCCTTTAAAGCATAGAACACCCATTCTTTTCCACTATCGGATCCACTAGTAGAGTCTCATGTCGGTTCATCCTCTGATGAATAATGATGAACAGTAAATATGCAATAGGTACTAAGAGGGGGGGGTGAATCAGTACAGACAAAAATTTCTCTAACAACTTAAACTACAAAGACTGCACTGACTGGCAAATAGCATCATCAACCTAAATCGGGACAATACCGGTAAAACACAATAAGACTATAAAAGACATAAACTGGTAACACTTAGAGCTTCTCAAAACCTAATATCTCATCTCAACTTCACCCATATGCTTAAGCAGGTAATACATGAGAAATACAATGACCATTAGATCAGCATGCTTTACCGCTTGACAGAAAACACTAAATCATCACATGAAAAAGCATCACACATAACACATTGATTTTTCACGTGGAAACCCAACTAGGAAAAACCATGGTGGGGATAAATACCCACAAGTTGTTCTTGAACTCTTCTACAGTTCGCTCTGTTAGGAGCCTAGTCCAGTTAAAGACTTTACAACAGGTTCTGCTAGGAACCGATCCTGCTAGGGATCACCTGGTTAAGGGATGGCTAAATACTCGGTTAGAGGTTAAAAACTCTGTTAAAGGTTACCTTGCAAGAGGATTTGAAGAAGTCAATGATTTTGCGTCACCCTATTAAAGGATTTACAAAAATCCTATTAAAGCTACCCGGTAAAGGGATTTTCCAACTGCTGAAATGGTTAGAAGTCAACAGGTAATACACTGATCTAATAACAGCACTCAATGCCAAGGTAGATCCACTTCAATTCCTTTACATCTACAATCACACTCTACAGATATCTACTCACTTCTCTGGTCTAGCAAGAATCACCTCACATACATTCATTTTCCAACAACTTCAAATGAAAATCATCATCGACCTTATAGACAACAATTAGGTCGGTGGCCAAAACCTAAAACCCTAAGCATCTAGGTTAACAATACAGTCGTTCCAATCCTGGTCATTTAAACACATTACATAGGGTAAAACAATCTTGAACAAATGTCAAGACATTCTACATTATCCGTCCTTCACTGCTTTTGGAAGTTGATAACCCATCACGTGCTCTCCATCGTTTACTAAGACTTTGCACATTCCCGAGGTAGATAGAATCAATCTTCTTATGCAAGATCCTCAAGGAAATTCTTCACGCACACAAGGCTGACATGGCAACACAATCTAATCTCCATTTCAATGCTAACTCATCATAAGATTTCCTCGGTCGAAACGCACAAACTTGGAATGCATCAGCCGGAAACCCTGAAGCTAAGATTACCAACCGATAGTCATATCAAGTGAAACCCCGATACAAACTTTGCATATACCGGTTCACTTTCCGGTTTACTTACTTCAACATACTGGTTCACACTTCATCATACCATTTCACTTTCCAGTTTACTTACTTCAACATATCGGTTCACACTTCAGTATATTGACATCAATGAAAATATACATCATTATCATGTCATCAAACTTTGCACATATGCCAACAATCTACCCCTTTGGCATTGATGGCAATACACAAAGATATCTCTTCATCTTCTTTCATATTATATGTCTTCAATACTGCAGATATCTTCTCTGCTTCACATCTTCTCCCCCTTTGACAACAATGCCAAAGTGGAGGCACAAACTTCCATGTTCCACTATGTTGCTCCCCCTATGGAGTAGCATCCTTCAACACATCAATCCTAAAAAGATTTGGCAATGCAATACCTGACTGATGTGGAGCACATACCTTTAGTTCACCTCTTGAAGGGGCAGCACCCCTAATTCACCTCTTAAATAGGTAAATGTAGCCTTCAGTAGAGGCTTGGTGAATATATCTGCTAAATGCTCCTTACTGGAAACATGTTCCAATACAACCTCTTTGTTCTGAACTTTCTCCCTCAAGAAATGATACTTGAGCTCAAAGTGCTTGGTTCTAGCATGCAATACTAGATTCTTGGAAATATTAATTGCACTTGTGTTATCACAAAATATACTCATTGTTTCATATACAGGGACTTTGAAACCACTTAATACATGCTTCATCCAAATTGCCTAAGTACAGTTCATAAATGCTGCTACATATTCTCCTTCTGCTATGGACTGGGAGATACAACTCTGCTTCTTGCTCATCCATGAGACTAGTCTACCACTAAGAAAGAATGCACCACCGGTTGTTCTTTTCCAGTCATCCACATTACCAGCCCAATCGACATTGGTAAGCACTTTGAGATTGAAATCATTATTGTATGGATACCACAATCCATAATATATAGTTCCCTTTAGATATCTAAGAATCCAATTGACTGCTACCAAGTGGGATTCTCTTGGACTTTTCTGAAAATGTGTAGCAATGCCCACTACATGTGCAATATCCGGTCTGTTGTGTACTACATAGTGCAACTTACCAATCATTGACCGGTATTCCTTCTCATTCACCAATGCGGAATCATCTTCTTTTGAAAATTTACAACCGGTCATCATCGGTGTACCAACTAGATTGTTGTCTTCCATGCCAAAGGTTTTCAAAACCTCTTTGACATACTTGGACTGAGTGATAAAGATACCGTAGACGTCTAAAACTGGTCAATGCTTGCGGAGTCATATTTTAACATTGGTGCATTGCCTTATTTTAGGTTTTTGCATCGCATTAACATTTCTTCTATGTTGCGCACCTAGTCTTTATCATTTGCAAGCATCAAGTCCTTCTTTTGCATTCTTCATTTGTCTCGCTTTCAAATTTGGTCTTGTCGATAACAATCTTCAGTCATGATTTTGGTCGATCTTCTCCTGTCGCATCAATGTGCATGTTCATTTGTCATCATTTTGGACATCGTCAATCCTAATCGATGATAGAATTAGGGTTTTGTCCTCTTTTCAATCTTGTCAATTTTGTGATCGATTTGTCATCGATCATTGTCCTTATCAATCTTATCGTCTTGCGATCGATTTGTCATCAATCGTTGTCCTTCTCAATCATGTCAATTTGGAGCAAATAGTCATCGTTCCTCATCAATTGGCGCATTTATCAATCAAATCATTTATCAGCATTGGTCCTTTGTTAGTCGTGATCATTGAATCAGCATCAATTATCTTTTGTCAAGGCCTAATTGTCATCCTTGCATTTCTAATTCATCTTCTAGGGTTTCATGATTTATTCATTTAACCTTGTTTGTCATTTCTCCCTCTAGGTTAAATAGTTTATTTATCCTAGGTCATCTTGTCACAATTAAATGTTTATTTAATTGGCTAACTAATTCCTCCCTCTTTGTGAATTAATTAATGAATGAAAAATTATTAATTAATTTACCTAATTTTCCAATTTACTAATTTCTCCTAATTCCTAATTTTCTAATTTTCATCAATTTTCTAATTTCCTAATTTCTAATTCATCTAATTTTCAATTTTCTCCTATATTTCCCCTAATTTCATGGGAATGACATAGCAATTTGTCATAATTTGTCATAATTGACAATCAATCAATTTTTGACATAGCAATTTGTCATAATTATCAATCAATCAATCTTGCATAGAAAGTGTCAATTTGTCATAATTTGTCATAATTGTCATTCTTGATTTGAAATTTCCTTTCAAATCTCCTCATGCTAATCTTGTCTTTTCTCTGATTTATCTATAAATTGGATGAATTTCTTCAATCAATAGGTCGAATCAATCACGCTTCTAGTATCTTTATGTTGATTAGTCAATCTTGCTTTCATCTCATGCTTATGCACTTGTAGGTGAGATCCACAAACAAAGCAATTTGAAGGAGAAAGAAGGACAATGGAGCTACATGAAGGAGACATCTGCATTTGGCTTTCTTAGATTTCATTTTGAATGTCTTGTCGTCATGTTTTCATTGAATGTAATTAGGATTTGTCACTGCATTTTAGTTTTCGTGATTGAGCTAGCTTAATTTGTTATTTGCTTTGATGATTTCCATATTCCTATCTACATTAATTGGTGAACTCGACATGAACTAACCCCCTAACCATGCTTTTGAGTCCTTTTGATTTGATTTACAGGTGAAAAACCCAATAAACAGGGTAATTCAGGGCTTTCTGGGCACTTCTGCGCCTGTGTAGGAGAGATCTGTGCCTGTGTCAAGGGATTTGTGCCTGTGTTACTGCATTTTGTGCCTATGTCAAAGGGATCTGTGCCTATGCTAATGCATTCTCCACCCGTGTTACTGCATTCTACGCCTGTGTAAGACATTTTGTGCCTGTGTAAGGCCAGAAACAGAGGTAAAAAGCAGTGTTTTTACTTGCAGATTACTTTGTTTTGCATTTTGTTTCTGCATTTTGGTTTTTCTTTAGTACTGATTCTTTGTGCAGCACCTTGACATTACACATGGAAAAGACAAAAATGAAACTACTAACAAATTTTATGTAGGTTCGCTAGTCAAAGACCAAACAAATCAAACTTCTAACTTGGTGATTTTGCAGGTTGCCTTGTATTTCAACTGAACTTTTGTGTTTGTGATTCATAATTAGGCACCTAGTATGATTGCTAAGTAGGATGGAATGAATGTGTGTTTGCTTTGATTGTTGAGTTTGACATTAGAGTAGGAGAGTATGCTCTCATCCTTCTTAGGGTGATCAGAAAACTTGATCTTCGATACCATTCTCATGGCTCGGATTGTTTGTTACCTTTAGAGGGCCTGCCTTCTCGACCATTTGCTTTCTTTTACAAGCAAGTGACAATCATGAGAAGGGAACAACCCAAAGTGAGCACAGCCAGAGTACCTTGGCATTCTAACTCACTATAAATAAATACCTGATGGGCGAAAGCTTTGAAGGAAGGGTTACGTGGGAATTGTAGTTACTTGGGAAGTGATGACCCTTGAACTCTTTCTCATATCAACATCTAAGTAGGGCCTCACGGTCTAAATCATGCTTGCGCGACTACATTTGTTTGGTATCTTGGTGGGCTTAATGTCTCAATCACGCTTGCGTGACCAAAAGGAGTAACGCTTAACAGAAATCCTTACTAAACAACTTGTATTTAGAGGCCAAAAATCCTTCTAGTTGCTTGAGAAGGACAAGTTCAAATACTTGGAAGAGATACTAAGTTCGCCATGGAGAGATTTCCATGGGGACTGATGTTTGGCTGCCCTGAGAAGTGAGTGTCATGGAGGGGATCCCGTGGGGTCAAGCATCTATGTATTCTCCTTGAATCTCATAACGAGTCTACCTCTCAAGTACCTACTGTCCTTACCTACCATAAGAAATGTGTGAATGAGCATGATTGTCCTGAGTCTAAGCTAAAATATCTTGTCTTCTTTGCTTGTCAGTTGTGTCTCATTTCAAAAACAAGACAAATTGATTCAAAAACAAGGTTAAACACAAGAGTATTTCATTCAACAAAGTTCAAAACACCTTCAAACATGGTTGTCAAACATTTTTCAAAATCTTGTCTCAACATTCATGTCACTTAGATTTAGGTTCATCCTAGGTTTGCATTTTGCAAATTCATTGTCAATTACTAAGGTTAAGTTTCACCTAGGTCATACTCCTTTGCATATCAATAAGGGTCATCCATTTGCATGTGCCTTCTTGCATTAGAGTAATACCATTTCATAATTCAACCTTAGGTTTTGCCTTAGGTTGACATTGTCATACATTTGCATTTGCATATTTGTCCTCATAACATTAAGGTCACATTTGCATACCCTAGGTCTCTTCATTAAGCTTAGGTCATTATCATATCATATTAGGGTCATTTGCATAGTAATTGTCCCTTTTCATATAGTGTCAAAACTAGGTTTTGTCATACTTGAGTAATTGCAAATCTTTGATAAACCCTAAAGTCATTGTTAGGAAGTCTAGACCTTATCAAACTTTTGTCTTTTTGTCATCAATGTCATTTGGTCAAACCTAGCTTAGTATCCAAGCATATAGGGGAGACATTGTCATTTTGTCCTTTGAGGTCTAGACATCATTTCAATTTCCTAAGGGTCTCTTTTTAGATTTGCATTCCAAAAAGTTTGTCAAAATCTTGAAAAAACAACAAAAACATAGGTTGGATTCTTGCCATAGATTGCATTCTCATCTATTCAATTTGCATTTAGTTGCATATCATATATTATCCTTGAAAAATTCCAAAAATATTTCATTTGCATAGTGACATGTTTGTTGAAATGAGGTCTCAACCTTCTTACGAAGCCATGTCATCACAATTGAGAAATCAATCATGTCAATCCAATCTCTACATGTCTCAGAACTTGGATCAAACTTTTTATGATGAAACAAGTCTCCAAATACAAAAACTAGAGGAGAAACTAGCTCAAGAAAATGAGATTTTGGAACAAAGAGTGAAAAACATTGAGAAGAATAGATCACAAATGTCCAAAATGTTTCAAAAATTTCCAGGTCAAAATCCACAGATTGAGCCAATTGATGTAAGATATCTTCTTGAACGATCAGACATACTAGCTCTCCTCTCACAAATAGAGATGATGAAACAATTTCAAGAAAAGAGACAACATCAATTTCAACATTATGTGCCTCGACAAAAAGAACAAGAAGGTGTTTACTATCAATCAGATTTTCAACCATCACAACCAATTGTTCAATAGTTTGAACATTTCCAACAGACACAACCAATGGTCCAACATATACAACCAACACAACCAATCGTCCAATTTCAACAATATGTCCAACCAACTATACAATGTCCACAAATAGTTCAACCAATGGTGGAATATCAATGTCAACAACTACAACCAAACATTCAAAAACAAAGGTTGCAGCCCACACCAAGCCAAGTTTCAAACATGTCGGAACAATTGAACCAATTCCAATATTAAAACATGACATCAAACCAAAAACAATTCAATTTCTAGATACAACCATGTCAAAACCTTGAAAGAAAGGTGGCTTTATTGCAATGCTCTTCAGGAAATTACCAAGTGAGTTCTTTGAGGAAGATCAAGATAATACACTTATGTCTAGCAATGCCTCATACCCCCACAAGCAAATTGACTCTCCAGTGGCATCTATCCCTACACCTTTAGAAGTTTCACAAGAACCTTCCATATTGTCCTCATCAAACAATACACCCAAGGATGAAATTATCCAAGGTATATCCATCATTGATTGCCAAGATAATCCAATTCATGATGCACATCCTTGTCATGTTTCAGAAATACAAGACCCAATGCCACCATGCACTTTATTGCCATTACTTATTTAAGAGGACCCCATTTGAAGGCCCTCTTCCTCATGTTCAAGCATTGATTCCCTGCCAGAATCCATCACAAATGTTTAAAGTGCATTTCCTTCATGCCAAAACATTGATCCCTTGTTAGAATCCCCCATGCATATCCAAAGTCCAACCCCATGTCAAGAGGATAATTTAGAGCATGAAGAAATGAGTCCTAAAGAAAATCAAGATCAAGATCCTGAAACCTTATCATCCCATCCAATTGTTGACCAGGACCCCATCTTCCCAAACACTCATGATGATTCCCCTATTCTTGTCCATCTTATCCAAAGTCCTATTGACACTCCATTCCCTGAGCAAGATCAAGATATCCCAGTCCATCCAATCCCAAACGATCCCCTTCCATTTAATGAAAAAAATGTCCTTTCAAATCGCATTGACATTCCACTTCCTAAGAAAGATCAAGATATCCCTTCCATCCTTTCTGATGATCCCATTAAAATTCAAGATCAAAGAGCCTTTAAAGAGGATTCCAATGATCTTCCTCCTTGTCAAGATCAAATTATTCCTTTAAATCCTCCACAAGATCCTTTTGTTCCTCCATCTCCTTATCTTAATCCAGCATATCCACTCCAAGATCGTATTTCTTTTGATGATCCCATTATTTCTCCCATTCCATCTCTTGAAGAGCCTGTCATTGAACCATATCCACTACACAATCCTAGTCCCCCTCATGATCCTAATCCCCCTCATGATTCTAATGTGTCAGTGCAAGATGTTCATGAACCCTCGACATGCATAACGGGTTCTTCCACTTTGGTGCAATCCGATCCACTTCAAGATCTCATTATTTCTCTCATATCATATCCACCTCATAATGGACTCGTGTCTTCTTCCCAAAGAAAAGAGTATCCTACAAGTCAAGATATTCATAAAGGCAAAGGAGTAGATCTCCATAAGCAAGAGTCTCTCCACATGAAAGAAAATGTTAAGGGTCATGTCTACACAACTCACTCTCAAGACGTTGGTATCCCTCCATCAAAATCAAAACATACACCTTCCCCATCATACCTTCCATCCATCTTAGGTCCTTATATCCCTTTGTCCTCTATGCAAGGTCAGCAAAGGCACACATCCTTGAGTAAATTTCATCCATCCAAAAGAACTCCATTTCATTCATATCCATCCATGCATTCCTTTCCCCCTCCAAGCAATTTGGATGCCAAGTGTAAACGTCATAAGTCTAAAAATCCACATGTATTCAAGGATCAACATGTCCAATATAATCAACATGTTAGAAAAAAGAACAATATGATCTATAAAGAAAAAGAAATATCCAAAAGGCCACAAAGGCCCACTAAGCAAAATAAAGCAAAGTCAAAATATATATGGGTTCCTAAATCCCTTGTGCAAGCAATGCACTCCAAGGAACCACAAAAGCATGAAAAATCAAAAACCATGTGGATCCCTAAGCGGCTCCTTGAAGCACAAAAGCCTAAAGAAACATCCAACTTGGCATCCAAAATTGCTATTCCTCCATCCAAACCTTCCAAGTCTATTCCTCCACCACCTTCTTCATCCGTTTTGGGCCCTATGTCCCAAAATCCATAGCCTTTCTTTCATCAAAATCTCAATATCCAAAATACATTTTTCCTCCATCAGTCCATCACCCCTCAAGGTGTGTGCCAATGTTGATCTTGCCTACATTTCCATCCACTGAAGCCCAATTCTTCCAATACCCTATCCAATATCCAATGCATATTTTTCATCCTTCGATCCCTTTAATCCAATCCTTTGCATAAATCGTCACCTTAGTTTCATCTTATTTTCCATGTCCTTATCCTACCAACGTCTTTGAGCATACTTTTAAGGTCATGGTGCATTTTTTTCAAGGCTACTATCCAAACAAAAAGAAGCTTGAGTCCTTCTTCCATCCCCTATCATGTGTCCATCTTCTATTGAAAAAGTCAAAATACAAAAAAAAAAGAAAAGAAAAGAAAAAAATAAAGCAAAAATAATTCATCCACTGGTGAAAACCTGGCAAACAGGCGCCTTGGGCAAGTACCGTGATGAAAACCTGGCAAACATGCGTCATGTGTAATCTATGAACTTCTTGCACACCACACTTGGGGGTAGGTTTCCTCCTTCATATCCTATTACCCTTCATTATCCTATCATACCATGTCATTACCCTTCATATCCTATTGTCCCTCATGTCCAGTTTCCCTTTCCACCTTTGATCTTGACAAGGTTGAGGATCATCATGAGCATCATGCATCTTGTTTGCAACTTTTAGTCCATCATAGCTTTTGGTCTTTATCCATTTGCTTATTAAAACCTTTCATCCATATTCCCTAGCTTATTGCAACTTTCTGCCACTATCCCTTAGCCAATCCCGATCTTCAGTCCATGTCCCTTATCCATTCTTGGTCTTGCTTATCCTATCCATATCTTATCACTATCCATACACTCTTTTTCATTCCTTGATCTTTATCTGACATAAGGACGCAAAATTTAAACATGGTTTCAAAAACCTCTTGACATGTCCCTCATGCCATGTCACTGCTTTACATTGTCATATCCAGTCTGTTGTCCCATCACGTAATAGCCCTTGAAAATTGCATCTGTATTGTCTCCATGATAAAAGGCCTTTGTCTTCCCTCTATCCACCATCATTTTAGCAAGCTTATTTATTCACTTGTCATATTCCTTACCTTGCTAGACACTGGGGGCAATACCAAAAAAATTGAAAAATGTCCTGAAATAATCCAAAAAATTGAAAAATGTCCTTAAAAAATCCCTAAAAATCATAAAATGTCCTGAAATAATCCCTAAAAATCATAAAATGTCCTGAAAAAATCTCTAAAAATCAATTAATGTCTTGAAAAAAAACATAAAAAAATTGAAAAGTGTCCTGAAATAATCCAAAAAAATTGAAAAATGTCCTGAAATAATCCAAAAAATTGAAAAATGTCCTGAAAAAATCCCTAAAAATCATTAAATGTCCTGAAAAAATCTCTAAAAATCAATTAATGTCTTGAAAAAAAACAAAAAAATTTCAAAAAATGTCCTGAAATAATCCCTAAAAATAAAAAAATGTCCTGAAATAAACCCCTAAAAAGTCAAATAATGTCCTGAAAAAAATGAACAAAAAACTTGTAAAACTCGAAAAACAAAACAAAAATATCCCCTTTGTGCATAAGACAGATCACTGAGCATTCCTCCAACGACACACAATCACACATTGTGCTTTAATAGAATCATGCGTTAACAGATGAACTTTTTCAATCAAACCAGACATTCAAACTGATCAAAATTGTCATATCAATCAACATCAATATCATTCATCCTTGGCACACTGTCATGGGTCTTATACAGGGTGTGGTATACTCGAAACCAGACTGTGTCCTATCTTAGACGGGGTATCGCATGTCCTGAAACCAGACAACATGATCGTCCTATCAACACTTTCAACTTTTGACAATGAAGATCAAGATGTTTGTTTGACTTGTTGGAATTAGCCAATCTTATCATTTATTGATTTATTTTCGATCATGTTCCTATGTTGCTCAATGATGTCACTGAGTGATTTAGAGTGACCGGGATGGTTCATGGTCCCTTTCTTTTTTGTTGCGATTGCTATTTGTGGAATGTTTGTCACAAACTGAGGCAACTATATCATTGGGTGTCTGTGATAAGTACGTTTGCTTTGTGAATGCCGCACATACCTCGACCCTTGATGTATGCACCCTAGGATGCCTCACTCATTCCTTGTGTGTGATGTGTTTGTCTTTTGCAAAAAGGGTTGCGTTTCAGCTCTGGCCTTCAATGATATGCATCCGTTTTGCTACATTAAATAAAGGTTCTCACCTACAAAGTGCATTAGTGAAAGCAATTTTTTCTTCGTCTCTAACTGTCCTTTGTCTCATTTCTTCTTACTAACATTTCTTCCATCAGTTGAGCAGTCAGTTCGGTCTAGTGCTCCGATTTCCCCAAAAACATAAGCTACATCCTGCATCCATTGGTTAGTGCATTTGCATTAATTCAAGCATTTTATCCATTTCATATTATAAATGCATCAAAAACACATAAAAAAATATATCCAAACATGTTCCACAATGGTACATCAACAGTGCATAAGTCATCCATACATGGAAAACAACTATAAGTCATACCACATTGCATCCCATCATATCGATGCATGTCATATCATATATCAAAATAATATCGGAGTACAAAATTGGACTGTCTGTCCTCAGTATGGCCTGCAGGCTGACTACATAATGTCAACTGTCTGTCGTAAGGAGCACATGCCTCTGTCACTGGGTGCTCCCTCTGTCCTCCTCATCCCTACCATGTCTCAAGGATGATGTCCCTCCTGTCCCTGGTCCTAGCTGTGGTGGTCTCATAGGTCCACTCACCCCCATGCTGCTCACTGACCTCCGAGAACGTGTCCTGCTCTCTGTCCTCGATCGTACCCGATATGACGCTGCTCTCTACTTTGGTGGAACTGCATTCTCATATAGTGTCCTCCAATGGCGTATCTCCTCTCTGTTCTCTACCAACATCTGTGCCATCTCACGTGCACTGGCATCCCTAATCGACCCAATATACTCAGTGACTCTCTGCCCTTCTTATTGTGCCTGGGCTATTGCTGTATCTCGAACCACTGTAAGTCTGGCTATCTCCGCTCTAAACTGATCCTACTCTGTCCTCAAGATAGCATTCTATCTCTCTAATGTTGCAATGTGATCATGTTGACTCGCTATGGTGGCCCTACATATCTCCATCTCCTCTATGCTAGCTGTCTCCGGCTCTATGGGTATATCCTGCAATGACTCCTGATCGGCTGAATCTAGCTCATACTCCTCATCCTCATCTTCCTCCTCATCATCCCCCTCATCCTCATCATCGCCCTCATCCTCCTCATCCTCATCATCTCCCTCCTCCTCTCCTACAAGTGGGAAGTCCTCCTGTCTCCTCGGTACTGGAATGTCAGGATCTGTCAATGGCACTGGTCGTCATCGTGCAAACCATCACTCATACTCCTCTATTGTCCTAGCGTCCACCACATCTGATCTCCAATCCCACTATCTCTATTGTAGCTGTGTGAAGTCAACATATGCTATGTGTGGCTGAATCATCCTCCCCCACTGACTCATTTCTCTGTGAGATTGAGCAAAGTGTGCAGTCCCTCTGGGTACGTCTTGCCTCTCTCCGAACTGTCATCTGACTCTGTCTGGCAGGTACATCTCAATCACTCTCTAGCAATTCACTGGTCACCCAATCAGGTATCTCTCCTATCTACAATATGGTAGCTCATCACTATCATCTGACCATCCAGGGCAATCAAGATATGGCCTCCATGTGAACTCTCTCAATCTGTCTAGCTCATGTCGCCAATACAATATGTATCTGAAAGGACCCTGTCTCAGTGCTCCCCCATAGTAGTACACATATGGTTAGTGTGGTAATACCTATCTCTCTGCAATCAGATGACATATGGCTATGTGCTCAAATTCCCATACCTATAATAGCGTGACCCCATAGCTCAAAGTCTGCACTCCCTGATATGCTATCTGATGCAATTGAAAATATAGCATGGCAAGCACACATGGTCCCCATGCGTACACCGTCCCCTCTGTCGCCATCCACTCTAGCACTCTTCCCCATCCAATAGGGAATCCATGTCCTCGTCTGTCCCCTGCTAGTAGGCATGCTATCACCATTGCTATCACCACATATCGTCGATCATACTTTGATGCCATGGTCTTCTAGCTAATCTCCCTCTCTACGATATCTAGATCATCTGTGTCACACTCAAATAATCTGCACAAAGCATCTCTCCCTATCACTGGTTCATACTCTATCATCTCCCCATGAATTGGAATGTGGAGGATATGCCATACATCCTCTAGTGTCACAGTCGCCTCTCTAGTCGCCAGATGGAATGAGGAAGTCTCTGAATGCCATCGCTCTGCCAATGCGGTAAGTAGTCCTGTGTTTGCCCTAATCTTGAGCATGAATGTGGTATAGTATATTCCAAGTCCTGCTAATGTATCTCTATCTGTGCTTCTGAGTCTATGTCATAACATGAAGCAGCCAGGTCGATTCTCCCGCATAATCAGTGGATACTGTCGACTTTGCATCACAATTGGGGCACATTTTGTCAGTTTTAGGGTTTGCTCCTACGGGCTGCATTTCTTGTTTCATGTCCAAATCAGGGTGTTTCTAATCTATTTTGATCTATCCTACCCTTATCCCCCTTTTTGGACCCTTCGCATGATGTTTTTGACCAAATTTGAGCTCCCAATGCACAACTGCGCCTGTGTGTTGTATCCTGCACCTGTGTTGCATCAACTTGTGCCTGTGTACCCTACACAAGTGTAGGATACCCTACACAAGTGCAAGATGCACTCACACAGGCGCAAAAGTCACTTTTTGCATTCTCTGTGGGCCCCGCAATGTCCCGCAAGCAAGCCAAATTCATGAAATTGACAATATGGGTTTTTGAGATACATACCGCTGCTCCTGCATCGTCCGGCCATCTATAGGTGCGTACACGTTCTCCGAGGTGATCTGCCATTGGCATGTTCACCATCTCTCTGCAAGTGTCCTTGTCCAGAGCAACAAATTCTCCTCTTTGGCTAGTGCAAATGAGCTCTTTTCACTCTCTTTGTCTCATTTATAGATCTTTGTCAGTGCATAGATGGACATGCACTCTATCCATCTCATGCTAGTCATGGTCTTTTGTGCCTTTAATTGCTAGTCATTTGTGCATCCGATCTCCGATTGTCAGTCTATTTGATCCTATCATTTTCTATCATTCTTATCGATCAATTGGCCTCTTTTCTGGATGTTTCCGGCCAATTCCTCAAGGGGGCATGCATATATCATTGTCATTATCTGGGGCAATTTCATTATTGTTCTTTGAAACAACACTTAATATCGCATTGTCTCAAAGAGGGGCAAAATGTAGACGTCTAAACTGGTCAACGCTTGCGGAGTCGTATTTTAACATTGGCGCATTGCCTTATTTTAGGTTTTTGCATCGCATTAACATTTCTTCTATGTTGCGCACTTGGTCTTTATCATTTGCGAGCATCGAGTCCTTCTTCTGCATTCTTCATTTGTCTCACTTTCGAATTTGGTCTTGTCGATAACAATCTTCAGTCATGATTTTGGTCGATCTTATCCTGTCGCATCAATGTGCATGTTCATTTGTCATCATTTTGGACATCGTCAATCCTAATCGATGATAGAATTAGGGTTTTGTCCTCTTTTCAATCTTGTCAATTTTGTGATCGATTTGTCATCAATCGTTGTCCTTATCAATCTTATCGTCTTGCGATTGATTTGTCATCAATCGTTGTCCTTCTCAATCATGTAAATTTGGAGCAAATAGTCATCGTTCCTCATCAATTGGTGCATTTATCAATCAAATCATTTATCAGCATTGGTCCTTTGTTAGTCGTGATCAAATCAAATCGGCATCAATTATCTTTTGTCAAGGCCTAATTGTCATCCTTGCATTTCTAATTCATCTTCTAGGGTTTCATGATTTATTCATTTAACCTTGTTTGTCATTTCTCCCTCTAGGTTAAATAGTTTATTTATCCTAGGTCTTCTTGTCACAATTAAATGTTTATTTAATTGGCTAGCTAATTCCTCCCTCTTTGTGAATTAATTAATGAATGAAAAATTATTAATTAATTTACCTAATTTTCCAATTTACTAATTTCTCCTAATTCCTAATTTTCTAATTTTCATCAATTTTCTAATTTCCTAATTTCTAATTCATCTAATTTTCAATTTTCTCCTATATTTCCCCTAATTTCATGGGAATGACATAGCAATTTGTCATAATTTGTCATAATTGACAATCAATCAATTTTTGACATAGCAATTTGTCATAATTATCAATCAATCAATCTTGCATAGAAAGTGTCAATTTGTCATAATTTGTCATAATTGTCATTCTTGATTTGAAATTACCTTTCAAATCTCCTCATGCTAATCTTGTCTTTTCTCTGATTTATCTATAAATTGGATGAATTTCTTCAATCAAAAGGTCGAATCAATCACGCTTCTAGTATCTTTATGTTGTTTAGTCAATCTTGCTTTCATCTCATGCTTATGCACTTGTAGGTGAGATCCACAAACAAAGCAATTTGAAGGAGAAAGAAGGACAATGGAGCTACATGAAGGAGACATCTGCATTTGGTTTTCATAGATTTCATTTTGAATGTCTTGTCTTCATATTTTCATTGAATGTAATTAGGATTTGTCACTGCATTTTAGTTTTTGTGATTGAGCTAGCTTAATTTGTTATTTTCTTTGATGATTTCCAGATTCCTATCTATAGATACCATCTTTCATTTGTAGAATTTGTAGTCTAATGAAGAACTTAATCTCTCCGATTAGTGACATCTTGAATTCCTTCTTCATTTCATCTGCAAATGCATGCCTCATCTTATCATCTCCACCAAAAATTATGTCATCAACAAACACTTCACAGATCATAATCTGATCTCCTTCTGACTTTAGATAGATATTGCTATCTTCACTTGTTCTTTCAAATCCAATCTTCACAAGATGAGAGTTTAAATGTTCATACCATGCTCTAGGTGCTTGCTTCAATCCATACAAGGTTTTATGTAGCCTACACACCATATCACTATCTTTTGATAGGGAAAACCCATCTGGTTGCTCTATATACACTTCTTCTTCAAGTGTTCCATTCAGGAATGCAGATTTTACATCCATTTGATAAAATTTGAATCCCTTGAAGGCTGCTTATGCAAGTAGCATTCAAACTCCTTCCAATCTAGCTAATAGAGAAAAGGTTTCTCCATAGTCTTCTTCTTCTTCTTGAGCATATCCCTTACATACCAATCTTGCTTTGTTTCTTGCCACTGTGCTATCTTCATTCACCTTGTTTCTAAAAACCCATTTGGTGCCAATAACATTTTTGTGCTCAGGTTTGCGTACCAAAGACCATGTACCATTCTTTTCTATCTCATCAATTTCTTCTTCCATAGCCTTAATCCAGATTTCATCTTTGTGTTCCTCTTTAAATGTTTTGGGCTCAAATTCAGAAATCATGCAGGAATTCTCTCTGACTTTTCTTCTTGTAAGTATTCCTGCATCCTTATTTCCTATGATTTTCTTTGCATCATGATGCAGCTTTACATACCTAGGAATGATCTGAGCCGATTCCTCTTGCTTTTCCTCTTCATCATCATCTTCATCTACATATACCGCAACATCTACTGGCGTAGGAGCACTGTTACTTGTACTTGGTTGTTTTGCAACCAGTTCCCAGAAGGTTACACCTGGTTCATCTACCCCTTGCTCATTGTTGGTTTCCTTAGGTTTCTCAGAAGTTTCATCAACTCTAACATTGATACTTTCAACAATTTTCTGAGTCCTATTGTTAAAACACTTGAGAGCTTTTCTCTTGGTGGAATACCCTAGGAATATTCCCTCATTAGATTTTTCATCAAACTTGCTCTGGTATTCACTTCTCTTCATATAACACTTACTACCAAATACTCTAAAGTAGCTTACTACTGGAGTCTTACCGATCCAATACTCATAAGGAGTTTTATCCTTACCTTTCTTCATGAGTACTCGGTTCATAGTGTACACTGCAGTGCTCACCGCTTCTCTCCAAAAAGTGTGAGAAACCTTCCCTTGAATTAGCATCGTTCTGGCTGCTTCAGCTACAGTTTGATTGTTCCTTTCTGCTAGGTCACTCTATTGTGGAGTCCAGGGGCTGGACAGTTGCCTCTTGATGCCATTCTCTTCACAATAATTATTGAATTTACTAGAAGTGAACTCACCTCCTTGGTCAGTTCTAAGGCATTTGATCCTCTTACCGCTTTCCTTTTCAACTAGTGCTCTAAAGGCTTTAAACTTTCCAAAAGCTTCAAACTTGTCTTTCAAGAATGTGACCCACATCATTTTTGAGCAATCATCAGTAAGAATCATAAAGTACCTATCTCCCTAAACACTCCTAGTTTTCATAGGACCACACAAATTAGTATGCACAAGATCAAGTAAATTATCTGTTGTGAAAGATTTACCTTTGAAGGTTGAGGAAGACATTTTCCCCAGTTGACATTCTCTACACAAATGATTCTCTTGTTTGTTCAGCATAGGCAATCCTCTAACTACCTTGATCTTACTAGCCTTCACAATATTATTAAAATTTACATGGCAGAGTCTTCTATGCCATATCCAACTGTCATCAAAATTAGCCATTAGACATTGACTAGTATTTGTATTTAACTGAAATAAGTTACCTCTGGTCTACATATCGGTGGCCATCACTTCACCACTCTTTCCTTTTATTTTGCACACTCCACCTTTGAATTCCATAGTGATTCCTTTATCATTCAGTTGGGAAACACTCAAAAGGTTATGTCTGAGACCTTCTACCCAATACACATTATCAACATTGCTTTTTCCATTTAGAGAGATGGACCCTTTGCCTTTTACCATACATGGTGCATCATTACCAAATTGGACTACACCTCCATTGTACTCTTCCAGTGACATAAAAATTTTCTCGTCACCAGTCATGTGGTGAGAACATCCACTATCAATAATCCACTCATTAGAATTATCAAAGTGGGAGACAAGAGCCTTCTTTTCTGACACATCTTCCTTAACAGCTACAAACATTATGTCTTCGCTTTCTTCATCTTCTGATTCATCATTAGTGACACCTACATCGACTGCAACAAGACAGTTTCTCCTATTTCCTCCTTTGAACTTTTTAAACTTCTCCGGTTTGTCCTTATTATCACTATTAGGATAGTTGACAGCAATGTGTCCTATCCTATTGCAAGAAAAACATTTCAAAGGGAGCTTACCTCTGTATTTTCCAGTTCCCTTAGGAAGTCTCTTGGCAAGAAGAGCTTCAAACTCCATTAGGATCTCCTCATCATCCATATCTCTGCTTTGTCTAGGTTCATAGCTGGTACCAACTTATTTTCCCTTTCTAGATGGTGCAGTAGATGCTCTAAAGGCTGATTCAGTCTTCAAAACACTTCCATCATAACTATTTAGCTCATATGTGGTCAACTTAGCGATGATGGAGTCTAGGGATACCTTTGTCTTGTCAATAGATCTCAACTCCTGATTAGTTGCAACCCTTATTGCATAGATCGGTAACAAGGATCTCAAAAAATTTCTAACAATGGTGGGATCACCATTGTACCTCCTTCATTCTTGATATCTCCAACAATAGTTTTAATTTTTATCCCATATTGTTGAATGGTCTCTCCTTCAACCATCTGCATCTCTTCAAATTTTCCTCTAAGGCTCTCTTCCTTAGCTTGCTTCACATGCTCATCACCATCATAGATAGTCTCCAGAGTATCCCATACATCTTTGGGATTGTCTTTATCCTGAACATCTATAAACTCGATATCAGATAGACTGCTAATAAGAGCTTCCATGACTTGCCCATTCTCCTGAATTTCTCTTCTTTGATCATTGGTGAGAGTACCGGTAGGGACAATATAAGTATTCTCAACATAGTTCCAGTGTTGAGCACCCATGCTTTTAATGTATATCTTCATTTTGTCCTTCCATATCTTAAAGTTATCTCTGTTGAACTTAGGACCTTCCCTCTTCATCATTAGATTAGGATCTTTTCCTCAAGTGATTAAGCTTATAGCACCAAGGACCTGGAGGATGCTCTGATACCAATTGATGAATAATGATGAAAAGTAAATACCCAACAAGTACTGAGAGGTGGGGGTGAATCAGTACAGACAAAAATTTCTCCGACAACTTAAACTGCAAAGACTGCACTAACTGGAAAACATCATCATCAACCTAAATCAAGACAATACCGATAAAACACAGTAAGGTTGTAAAAGACATAAACAGGTTACACTTAGAGCTTCTCAAAACCTAATATCTCATGTCTACTTCACCCATATGCTTAAACAGGTAATACATCAAAAATATAATGACCATTAGATCAGCATGCTTTACCGCTTAACAGAAAACACTAAATCATCACACGAAAAAGCATCACACATAACACACTGATTTTTCATGTGGAAACCCAACTAGGAAAAACCACGGTTGGGATGAATAACCACAAGTTGTTCTTGAACTCTTTTGAAGTCCACTTTGTTAGGAGCCTAGTCCGGTTAAAGACTTTACAACAGGTTCTACTAGGAACTGATCCTGCTAGGGATCACCCGGTTAAGGGATGGATAAATACTCGATTAGAGGTTAAAACCCTGTTAAAGGTTACCTCGCAAGAGGATTTGAAGAACTCAATGATTTTGAGTCACCCTGTTAAAGGATTTACAAAAAGCCTATTAAAGCTACCCAATAAAGGGATTTTCCAACTGCTGAAATGGTTAGAAGTCAATAGGTAATACATTGATCTAATAACAGCACTCAATGCCAAGATAGATCCACTTCAGTTCCTTTACATCTGCAATCACACTCTATAGATCTCTACTCACTTCTCCGATCTGGCAAGAATCACCTCACATACATTCATTTGCCAACAAATTCAAATGAAAATCATCATCGACCTTATAGACAACAATTAGGTCGATGGCCAAAACCTAAAACCTTAAGCATCTAGGTTAACAATACAGTCATTCCAATCCTGACCGTTTAAACACATTACATAGGATAAAACAATCTTGAACAAATCTCAAGATGTTCTGCATCATTCATTCTTCACTGCTTCTGGAAGCTGATAACCCATCACGCGCTCTCCATCGTTTACTAAGACTTTGTACATTCCCGAGGTAGATAGAATCAATCTTCTTATGCAAGATCCTCAAGGAAATTCTTCACGCGCACAAGGCTGACATGGCAACGTGATCTAATCTTCATTTCAATGCTAACTCGTCATAGGATGTCATTGGTCGAATCGCACAGACTTGGAATGCATCAGCCGAAAACCTAGAAGCTAAGATTACCAACCGGTAGTCATATCAAGTGAAACCCCGATACAAACTTTGCATATACTGGTTCACTTGCCGGTTTAATTACTTCAACATATTGGTTAACACTTCATCATACCGGTTGACTTGCTAGTTTACTTACTTCAACATACCAGTTCACACTTCAGTATATTGACATCAATGACAACATACATCATTATCATGTCATCAAACTCTGCACATATGCCAACATCCTCTGAGTCATCACTTACTCCTTCCTCATCCACTATGTAGCATAGTTTATTTTTCTTGAATCTATATGTGTTCTGATTAGGCTTAAATGATTTCTTAACTCTTTCTTCAAATCTTGCATTCCTTTTAGGACATCTAGATGCAAAATGACCAATCTTATTACATGCAAAACATTTAAAAGGTATTTTTCCTTCATACTTACTTCCTGACGATCCTTTAGGTCACTAGTACATTCGAAGCTGATTTCCGATAGCCGTTTGTCGGATTTTCAATGAATTTTCGTCAAAGTGTCGACAAAATCCACCGTTGAAAACTCGGCGTCGGATTGGTTGATGATGCCATGCCCGTTGGAAATTCGACAATCCAATGGACTCTGCCAACAGTCAAAGAAGTCGTCGGTCAAAAGCTTTTTATTCGTCGTAATTTTGATGATGACCATTTTTATAAAAAAAATTAATAATTATCGATATAAAAAAAAATAATACCTGAGAAAAGCCTTTTTGGTTTCTAATTTGGCCTTACTGTACTATTCACTTAAGCGATGGGTCCATTTATCATAAAAGTGTATTCCCCTTGTCATTTACCTAGGCAGTCCCTTTAAATATTTTATTCTTGTTCGCTTTTAATCTGCCTTTTCTAATGTCTGTCGGCCCTTATAAGTATCATGTGATTTTTTGTTGATCTGACGGCCCGCGTTGATTCGCGACCAAAAAGTGATCGAAACTTAGTTTCCACAAAGTAGCAAAAGGCGAAGGTGGACCTGGCATATAGGTTTGGACCAAAGCTAAACACCGATCAAGTTTCATCTAATCAGACAGACAGTGTGGTTTTGTGAGATCAAGCTGAACGTGTTTTAAGCTTCACGAAGTGGCAAAAGGGTTTGGCCAGTCCCAGAGATAAGCGGTCTTCTTTGGTTAAAGAATGATCGGGTTGGAAAAAGATCAATGGCTTCTCGTTGTTTCATGGCCGAGAGATGCATGAGCTATACCTTCAGCAAAATAGCGAAAAGGTGGAGGGTCCCGCTAAGAGTGGTTGTAAATGTGGTAACCCCAATTGGCAATGACATGGCGATGACAAGGCACTGAGTTGGCGGTATGCAGTGGGTCCGGGCAAGGTTGTCTTAAAAATAGTAAACAACAAGCAAGTTCTTGAGATCTAACAGCTCGTGTGAATTCGTGAAGATAAGATGCTAGCAAGTTAGTCATTGCGAAGTAGCGAAAAGGCCGATGGGCCCAAGGGATAGGTATGGCATGAAGTTAAAAGCAGATCAGGTCTATTTTGATCTAATGGTTCTCATGGTTTTGTGACTGCAAGCCAAACGAAGAATAATGTTCATGAAGTCGTGAAAGATAGGTGGAAATCACACGGAGGAGTGACATGGCATAACAGCTACCACTTTTTGTAGAGCTTGGAAAAAGATCAATGGCTTCTCGTTGTTTCATGGTTGGGAGATGCACGAGCTATACCTTCAACGAAATAGTGAAAAGGTGGAGGGTCCTGCTAAGAGTGGTAGTAAATATGGTAACCCCAGTTGGCGATGACATGGCGGCAACAAGGCACTGAGTTGGTGGTATGCAGTGGGTTCGGGCAAGGTTGTCATAAAAAGAGTAAACAACGAGCAAGTTCTTGAGATCTAACGGCTCGCGTGAATTCGTGAAGAAAAGATGCTAGCAAGTTAGTCATTGCAAAGTAGCAAAAAAGCCGATGGGCCCAAGGGACAGGCATGGTATGAAGTTAAAAGTAGATCAGGTCTATTTTGATCTAACGGTTCTCGTGGTTTCATGGCTGCAAGCCAAATGAGGAATAATGTTTGTGAAGTCGCGAAAGACAGGTGAAAATCACACAGAGGAGTGACGTGACACATGGTTTAAAAAAGTGGTTTAGGGCCCACCTAGGTGTAACCGGTAGTTATGTGGGAATAGTAAAAGGGAACACGTGGCGGATTAAAGGTGGAACCAAAAGGAGTTTCCAGGGCTAATCGCCGACTGCCATGTGGTGTTTATTAACCGGATAAAAAGTGGGGTAAGTAATTCCCAGATAAAGGGCCCACTTAAAAGGCATTCATCTCAAGATTGATCCAACGCTTCTCCTTGTTTCGTGACCTGAAGATGCCCGCAACTTAACCTCAATGAAATGGTGAAAACCATTAGCCATCAAGATGAGGCGCGGTTAGTTAAAAGGATTGACGGTCCTGGTTGGAGTTAAAGGTCGGGTGATTTTAGTTTGATCTAACACTTCATGCGGCCTTGTGAAGGAAAAGTGCACGACTGTTAAACTCTGCGAAGTCGTGAAAATGAGGTAGGGCCCGACACTAAACCAAAAAGATTAAATAGAGATAAAGGCAATATAAGTTCTTGAGATCCAACGGCCAGCGTTGTTTTCGTGAAAGAAAAGAGCACGGGTTTTATGTTCTGCGAAGTAGCAAAAGAGAGAAATAGAGGAAAGACTTAGAGAAATTATGACCCGTTGGAGCCAGTTTTGAATTTGATTTGGTGAATTTAATTCTGAAAAGAAAGCCAAAGCATGCGGAGTTAATTTCTAAATATGTAAATGCTAACTTGCCCTTTTCAATTCGCATCAACTTGATTGCTAAGTATTGTTTCATCGAAGTTTGTTGCAAAGCAAATTGTTGTAGAGCAATTTTCTTCAGGCAAATAATCAGGTTTCTTGTGCTTTTCTTGATAACTCTTGGTTTGTTCTCAAATATTGTTGTGTGAATTACTTCATTAGAGGTCTGTGCTAGCTTCTAGTGGTATAATTGTTTGACCAGAATGGCACCCAGAAGAGAACTTACAGGGAAAGTGAATTACCAGGACCGAAATATCTGTGATGATTTTTTAGAGCAATTAACCATGTCCACCAATGCTGGGGCTAAGGCCAAAGAGCTAGTACCTAAGAACCCTCATCTAAAAATTGGAGATGGCCTTTATGATAAGGGTAATTGGTTGAGGGACCCTGAAATAGGATTGTCAGGCTTAGGACTCTTCAAAGTCGGTTTGGGGCAGAGGAATTCCCCAGCTCCTTTCAATGGCATATGGGAGCATGATGTAGGAAAGCTTGTGGTCCCAGGTGTTTTTATGGATGTAGATCTGTTAGCCCTGATTGCACAGAATTGTGACTCTGTGGCAAGATACATCAGGAACATAAAGGGATCAGTCTTGATTGAGATAAATGAAGATTAATTCAGGAAAGTGTTTAAACTCAGTGAGTCCTCCAAGTTGTTAGAACCTATTGACTTTGAGTCATTAGCCCAGGTTTACAACACACAAAGGGATCATCTTAGAAGTGGCCCATTGAAAGAATTTTTTGTAAAGATAGGGGGGTTAACAATTGTAGGTCCTAGCACAATGGAACCATTCTCTCTCAACCTATTCACTCTAAGAGCTAAGGGTATGTATTAAGCATTATGCCAGATTTTTAGAGAGGATGCTGAAAATAATATGTCAACCCATTATATGTTAATGATTGCACAAATTCTAAACCCCTCCCTAGTAATAACATTTGATTATGCCTCATAACTTGCTGATGCAATTCATAAAGGGATAGTAGGAATCAAAAATGGTAAGGTGGATAGGCCATTTGGATGGTACTCCATGTTAATGCATATGTTTCTATTCAAAGGGGCTGATTATTTTGGAAAGGAGATGGACCTGATTAAGGTCAAGGATAAATAGGAGATGCTAGTGCAATTGTGGAGTATTGTTCTATCTTGGGATAGAGAAGATGCAAGTTATTTAAATTTTGATAGATGCTTTGCATCTAAAATTAGGATTCTTCTATGCAGAGAAAACCCTAGAATTCCTAAGGCTCTTTTGGAGTTTTTCAGACCAAAGGAGTTTGCAGAGGATATCAAGATTATTCACAATTAGGGAGACATATATTTGTACCCTGTGTCTACTATTTTTAGAGTGTTTGGATTTAGAGGCACCCCCTTTTTACTACCCTATCAGGTCCCATCGAAGATAGGGATTGCAGAAGTCCTGAGACAAATTGGGGGAGTACAAGAAGCACAGCTAACTAATAGAGGTAAAGGGACTATTTTCCCAACTATTACCATGGCTCACCATTTTGTGATCACTAACGGTGGATGGAGATTTTTTAAAGAATTCTTTAAGGCATATAGGTCTACTGCAGTGTCAAGATGTGCAGACCCCGAGGATTTTTTCAATGGCATGTTCAGAAAAAGAGCAGTGTGTAGAGGTAGGCCACATCAATTTCAGTTCCCAAAAGATCTGATTAGAAATGAATTCAGCTTAGATGAGCAAGAACTGAGGAAGGAGAAGTGGGTGGCATATAAGAAAGCCCTTGATTTTATCCATCAATTTGACACTGGCTATGACCCCCTCTCTAGCTTCAATCCATTTGAGGAGAAAATAAAATTCATGATTCTTTATTTTGAAGATCTCATCCAGACCTTAAAAGAAAAGAGGGAGGGCATAATGCAAAATGAGCCTGATAAGGCTAAGATGGTATTGGCTAAGCTTGCCTTTGCTAGAGATATCCCACGTAGTGACTATGTAATGCACAAAAGGTCAAAGTACACATTGATAATGCCAGTGAAAGGTGAGCCTTCCACTTCAAAAGGGAAGAGGAAAATTGAAGATGTCATTGACATCCAGAATTCCCCTAAGAAGCAAAGAGTGGGAAAGGAAATTGAAACTGATGAGCCTCAATATTCTCCATCTCAGTCTCCTATCCACATTGTAGATGAACAAGCTATGGCTGAACAATTATTGCAGTTAGGGAGTCTCGGTGAGATTGCCTATACCTATGAGGAGACACAAGAGGGTATGCCCGAAGAGCCACCTAATGCTGAAATGGTTTTGACTGATGGTGAGTTAAAGGGCCAAGAAATGGACCTTACTGTTAAGAAAGCTAGTGAAGAATTCCTAGCTGACAGTAGTTTTGTCACATCAGGAGCTTTTATATAGTTTCTATGGAAGCAAAATATTGATCAATTCAAGACTAGATGTGAACAGAGGAAAAGTGAACAGCCTCTTAAAAATACAACTCAGGTAGAAGAAGATGTTAAGCAAGAAATGATGGAGGAGTTCAAAGCAATCACCCCTGAGAAAGGAAGACAAATGGTAGCAAAGGTTGGTGTGTTGATTCTCCCTGAATGGGATATAGTTGATGCCTTAGTGCTTGATGTAGTGAGGAAAGAAACAAAGCCTATGGAAGGACTGACATTCAGCAAAGATAATGCTACTCTTTTCATGTGGTCTTTAAAGAAGGATGAAAACAAAAGAAGGAAGGATGCATGAGATTCTAGCCTCTTAGGAGGCATGATAGTTAAAAGAGTCCAAGACACAGGGGTAGTGGAAGCTGCAAGCACAGTCCTAGAGACTGGAAAATTCAGTGTTGCGGTGGTAGAGAAAGAGGCACAAGAAAAGGCTAATCTCCAATTGAAGTTGGAGACTATTTTAAAAGCTTACAATGATGCTAAAGAAGGAATAGCCAACAGAGACAGCATAATTGCTAGACTCCATAGTCAACTGGCAGGTCAATACCATCCTAATGAATCTTCTACACTCATGATAGCCTCCTCTCTAGCAAGACCACCTCCTACTAGTCCCATCATTGAGTATCCCCCTTCTGCTATGCCTTCTAGTTCCCAATTACCTAAAAATGTCAAACATGAGTTGGAAAAATTGAAACAAGCTCAGACATTGTATGCAAACAAATATGAGGAGAAGGTGAAAGCCACCATCTTGAAGTTTGTTGACTCAGTCAAAACCTCCAATGTATACATAAATATGAAGAGGATTCTTGATATTTTGATCAAATTGAGAGAAGAAGAAGCCACCTTGGAACCAGTCCTGAATAAGTGGGTACCTAGAGATAAAGAGTTAGAGCTCATGTGTTCTTCCCATGCAGATGCAGAAGAGAATGACAATCTAAGGTCCACATGTGAGTTTATAAAAGAGATGAATATTCTTTCAGTGGAAGGAGCAGATATAAAAAGAAAAGCCCAACTTTATAGGAAAGAATATGCAAATCATAAATTTGAAATGTTTCCAGGAGGTTTCATTGGTCCTGTCTAGATAAAGGAAGAGAAGACTTGGTTAAAGGAGGTGGACCACAATTTGTCCCTAAGGATCAATCAAAGTATTAGTACTGATGACACATCCTTATTTGTCCAAACAATTGAGGAAATTGAAAAAGTGAAATCTCATTATGGTTTCATAGAAACAAAGATTGGGCATGTACGAGTCACTTGGAAGCGGCTAGAGGAAATGAAACAGAAGATTGCTAGTTTTACTTGGCCTAGTGATGATGTGTATCAGGAGTGCAAAGATAAGTATATGGGATAGAAAGAAGATTCTCGAGAGCAATTACAGGAGGTTGCAACGGAACAACAAGCAGAGGAAGCCACAGATGCTGAAAAGGACTTATAACCGCTTCTTGAAAATGACTGGTTGTTTGTAACAAACTTTCTTTTGAAGGGTCCAAAGCTTGTATGAATCCATACTATTATAAATGGATACCAGGACTCCTAAAAAAATGATCGCAAGTAATTGTAAGAAAACGCTGCAGAAATTTATCTGAGCTTTTTTCTAGTCTTATGGAGAATACTCTGAGTTTTGTAATATTTTCTCTAGATTAATATTAATATACAGACTAGAAATATTGTATATACATAAATGTACATAGCAGTCATAGGGCAAGTCATGTCAAATGTGCAACTCATTACAATAAATAATCTTAGTTTGTAGCCTTATAGCATCATAATGCAGTCCTTGACCAAGTATGCATACAAGAAACATCTAGTTCTATTAAGGCACAAGCATCAAAGTCAAAGGTTATGACAACTAGTGAAAAACATCAAGAACAAAAAGTTTAGTCTCAAGAATTAGGAGTTGTAATAAAAAAACTTACAAGGATGAGACATATTCATAACTTTTTCAGTCCCACCTTGGATATCAACACTAGAAGCAACTCATATTGTTCGTGTCAAGACAAGACAATATGGGAGTTCATTATACCCAGCAACTCGTGGTGTTGTTGTTCATGTTGGCTCTATTGGACCCTGCAATTAAGATTCAATATACATTATTCAATAAGATTAACTGTGCAACATAATGAAATATTGAAAAGTGTGTTACCTTGTTGAGCTTCGCTTGGTTTCGAGAATAGTTTAATATTCTCTACTTAACAAGGCCAACCACGTGAAGGTGGAAGCGCATTTGGCCCCTCCCCTCCCTAACATCACTCTAAATTCCTCGTTAACATCTTATAACATTCATTCATTAATTCTTTCTACCATTAATAAAATATAGCATTCATTCATTAATATCACATAGTGTTCATTAACACATAACATTGATTAACATTTATTAACACGCGACATTCATCAATATTAATTAACACATATCATCCATAACCATTAATTAGCACATAATTACATTCAATAACACATAAAAATCAGTCATTATCAAATAAGTTAGATTACAATCATTTCTTTCTTTGTTTTTTCTTTGAAGCTATGAAAAGACTAAGTGGAGAATCGGTGTCTTCATCATTTCCCCCCTCTGCAGATGTTCCGCCAACTGCTGATGATCTCAATGTATGCCTAGTCCTATACTAAGGATGAGGACATTGAAGCGAAGGGGGGTCCTCTGCAATAACAAAGAAATGGGTTAAATTCAAAAAAAAAAAATATTATTGTTACAAGTATTTCATTAATTTAGAGAACATAATTGTTGTGCTCTTTACCTGATGGGGCGACATCATTTTGTGTAGCCTCAAACTCAACATGCTGAACACCATGATCCTGTTCACCTAAGCGGAGAATATCACGTTCTTGAGGTTGTGTACCCAGATCATGCTCTAGTTGCTCACCACGGACTACATGCTCTAAAATATTAACAAGAAAGGTTACATTAATTACTACTCTAATTACAAATTAAGATGTTTAATTGTATTAATAGCAAATGAATACCTCCACTACTGGGATGCACATTCGGACATTCATGTGCAAGTGGTGCTTCACAATTAGCAGGCTGCATTCCAATGAAATGCACATTGTTATCATTGCTTGCTTATTTAAAACAAATATAGTCACTTTATGTTGGAACTCAACATCAATTAGATTATTGGTAAAGTATTAAATTTGAAACAACTTCCATTTACCATATTTACCTGTGTGACGGATGCACTCGAATGTTGTGTATGCCCACTCAATTCTTGTAGCCGATCAGCCACAGCTGAATAGCCTTGCTGGTAGGCAATTATCTTGTCATCTTCTGTGGGCGCTCTATTGAATTCAGAGCCCTACATTTTTGCTTGGTACCGTGAATTTTGCTTGCATTGTTTGATAAAAAAAAACGTTTGCAATTTATTAATATTTTGAGACAATATGGGAGTTTACATGAGATACTTACAATTCATGCAGCAAGTTTCATGTAACCACCAGAGCCAAGTTTGTGTTGCCCGTGCTTTTCTTGCCTTGCCTTGGTTGCCTTTGACGTGTCACTCAGTCTATAAAAAGTTTGAAATATGTTAGATTATATAAATATAAAGAGTAATTAATTAGTACATAATTACATTCTTAATAGTATCTCGTACCTTCTTCTGGTGTCTACTGGTGTATTTCCTTTTGTCCTTTCAATTCTCTCCTTGGCATCCAAAATCAGGTCATGTATTGGTCCCTCACATACTTTAGATATGTGCCAGCCTTTTCAAGGAGATTGGTTTTGTCAAAGGTGTCATTTCCAAACCACTCAACCATTTGGTTTGTCAATTCATCTTTTAACCTTTTTTCTTGGTCATTCCACCTTTTAAAGCAAAAACAAACTTGTTAGATTCAGAAATGAACTGAAGCTACATTTATTACACTTCAAGAAATGGATCAAAGGAAAACTATTCTAGCAATGATATGAAATCAAAAGTGGATAAGGCTTAGTTCACATATGATGTACCACCTTTTACGTATGGTGGGCCCAAATATCTGCAATGCAATGTCACTAAGATGTTTATAGAAAATATCATTGCCTGCAAAAAATTCATGGGATCAATATTAGTCCAAAATGAGTGATCATAAAGTAAATTACAATTAGAGTATATATAATAGTAATTTTAAAGTACCTGGAACCTTTTGTATCTTTAAGGGAAGCATTTCTTCGTCGCTCACCATGAATGTGGCCTGCAATGTTCCCGTACTAGCAATATGAGAAGATCTAGGAAATGATGCTATGTTATCAGTAGTAGTCGCCTGTGGCACATCGTAACATTGTAATCTCCATTACGATGTGCTTCTTTAACCAATGAAGCCACACCTTCCCATGTTAACATTCAATCCATACCGTCATCCAATCAAGATTGTTTGCAATATACAAATGTAGTTCATCCCACTCTCGACCAACTATACAAAAAATAAATAGACGTCTTACAAACGATTTATTTTGAAGATTAAGAATTAATTAACTACAATAACATCTTATAATTACCTCTCACTTTCCTTAATCTACCTTTCCCCGTCAAGTACTCCCCTTCGAATTTTTTAATGGTGTTGGGATCCCAAATGCGATCCACATGGATCTTTGCTGCAAACTTAGGAAGATATTCAGAAATGTACACCATAGTCAGGTATACCATATATCCCTCCACCATAGAACCCTCAGGATGTGCTCTTTGTCAAACCAAAGCCTTCAAAAATTTCAAGTGCCTCTCAACCATCCATATTGACCTAGTGTGTACAGGTCCACACAATTCAATCTCCTCAACTTGGTGTATGAGGTAGTGTTCTTGTGCATTGAAAAAAGCTGGAGGTAGACACTTTTGCATTTCAGACATTAAATGAGGAATTTTTCTCTTCCAATATTTTATATCTTCTTTATGGATTTCTTTACATGACAACCAGCTACAAGGTATTCAAGACGCAAAAAAATATATTACATAAGAAGTAAAACAAATCACAAATATAATATCTATACAACGAACTAAACAAATATCACTACTTACCTTATGTATTTTCCAAGATCATATATGACTTGCTTGACATTATTGTCGAAGTCATCTGGGAGAGATAGAGGTAGAACGTACTGCAACAATTATAAAATTATCTTTTCATTTTTTTGTAACATAATTAAAAGTACACGTACGCTCAGTACTTAAATACATACTAAAAACACAAGAACATGAATTACCTTAATGAAGGTATGCCAATCATGTGTTTTCATCCCTGGCCCAAATTCACTTTTCTTTGATATGAGATTGTTTATATTCGCAGCAAATCCTGTGGGAAATCAAATTTTTCGTATGGCTTCTTTTATAGCATTGCTTTGCTGGTCCGTTAATAACCAAGGAAGCTCACTTATATTAATCTAGTCTCCATGGCTATTTCATTGAATGACATTTATCATTGCATGATTGGAATCATGAATGTCACTACATATTTTGACAATTTTTTCTTTGTCATGCCTTCCATCCAATATTTTCCATAATGTCTCTGTTATATTCTTTCCAATATGCATACTATCAAACAAATGAACAATTTGTAACTGCTCATAGTAGGGCAACCTACTAAATTGTCTGGGATAACTTTTTATTCCCTTAGGAAGGTGGTCATTTATGCCTTCACGACCATCAATCACATCAATCACATCATCAATAAACAAAACAAAATAGAAAAGATGTTTTATGACAAACCAATAGATGGAATGGCATTACCTTAACGATTATTGTATTATATTCCAACTTCCACAAGTGAGGTGTCATTCTTCATGGCTTTGATGTATTCTCTTCTTTCCCATTGAAAAGATGTTTTCTAGTATTTCGATACTTATGATTTTTGTGTTGAAAGTGCCTATACTCATCAAGCACTTGATTTCCTAAACTTTTTGAATGACGAGATTTCATCTTTGGACCACAAACAAGACATGCAAATTTTCCCTTTGTTTGAAGACCTACAAGATAATGTATAATTGGATTAAATATGATAATTTTTTGAATTATAATGTTCATGCACAACTTAAACACTATAACATGCCACAAAAATTTGTTAGCCCTGGGGCATCGTGTATTGTCCATAGAAGCATCGCATGGAATTGAAATTGTCTTTGTCCTATTGGTCTAGAGACATCATACATAGTGACACCATTCCATAAATCCATCAACTCATCGATAAGAGGCTCGATATATACATTCATATCTTTAACTTGGTACTTACCTAATCGAATGAACAAAAACATTACATAATTATTATGACCATTTTAATGCAATATTTATAATTAAATTTAGACGACTATATTTAAATGATAAAATACCTGGAACAATCATTGCCAACATTATGTGCTCCCTCTTTATTGACATCCATGGAGGAATATTATTGTTGATAACGAAAACAAGCCACACTGAGTAAACAGATCTCATCTCTCCAAATGGATTGACACCGTCCACTGCCAATGAAATCTTGAGATTATGAGGTTCTTCTTTAAAGTGTGGCCACTTTTCCTCTATGTCCATAAATTTTGAACCATCCGTAGGCATTCAAATAATGACATCTCGACTTCTATTGCATGCATGGTACTCCATAAATTGTGCCAAACTAGTGCACTTGAACAATTGTTGCATACGTAGAATAATGGGAATATAGCGAAGAACCTTGCGAGGAACCCTTTTTGTTATTTGATTTGTTAGATATCTACTGATATGACATTCAGGGCATTCAGTTCGAAATTCCTATTGTCTATGATATATAATATGATCATTGGGACAAGCATCTATTGCTTGATACTCCATTCCAATATCTTTCATAACCACAGATAATTCTCGATATGAGCGAGGTAGAATATTTGATGGTGGTAACAAAAACTCACCTATCAATCTATAGCAACAAAATATAATTTGTTATAACAAAGAATATTAATGGTACAACATGATTCACAGTTTATTATGACATATATGACATGCCTTAACATGCATGACATTGTTATGTTGGATAAACCATTCATAACCTTCAATTTCACCAACAACAATACAGTGGAGAGAAGAGTTTCCTGCGAGCCTTCATAAAGGGCCTCATATGCCTTCTCAAGTAGAGGGACATCATGAACAACATCAAGGTCATCTTCATAATCATGATCAGCTGCGTGAGCACTAAATGAGTCATGGATCAATGTATTTGTACCATCATCTTCAATTGTGTTTACTGGCGCATGATCGTCATCTTCCATGGGACCATTATCTTCAGCTTCGATATTCACACCTCCATGTTCGTCCACTTCGAAAACCATACTCTCAGGGTTGTGTTGATCCATACCATGTGCTCCAGGGTGCTCAACCTATATAAAATTGATATACATAAATAAACCGTGATCATGATCTCATCATCACATGATTTATTATGTATATAAATTGTCAAAACGATATAATTAAAATCTTACCAATGGATGATAATCATGTCCACCTTCAATGTGACCATGCAGCCTACAATGTTTCTTCGTTGTTTTGATTAGAAGTCTTCTAGTCTTTAACCCCTTACAAATTTTGCAGGGACAATAACATTTTCCATCACCTTTTCTTTTCAAGTTAGACCACAATCTAGCAATTGTCTCCTTATTTTGTTGTTCGTTGATATTGGCTGCCATGGTCTTTCTTCACAGGCAAGAAAATAGAAATTATTGTCTAACATGGTCTTTCCCTTAGGAGCTGGCAGATCCTGCTTCCATACTTTAATTCAATTTTCTCAAAGGACAATCCTAAAAATCCATGCATTGCAAACAACTTTTTACACCTTAGTTGGTTGTCGTGGCATCACAGAGAGTTTATGTCAATAAATGAAGAACATGCCAATGCTTTTAATGCAGCAGTAGAAGTCTATCTCTTATTCAATATCTCTAGTGAAACCCCCATGATCTTTTGTTGGAGTAGAATTTGTTATATTCTAGAAAGGGTCTTGTCCTTTGTTGATGGGATATTCATCTACCTCAAGAAATAATTGTTCTTATCTCCAACAAGAAGTGGAACTAAATGAAGATCTAGCACCATGAAATTAATCCTCAAAAGGATTAATATAGTTAGTTTCGGTAGATAATGATTTGGGTAAAATACTAATGTGGCTTTACAAAACATTATGTACTAGCTTAGCATACTCTAACAACTTTGGTACGACGTGCTACATCCAATTAAGTCTCCATCGGTATCTCTATTGTGTTTATGGATTGGGATTCAATGTACTCATTTTATACACAGATTTTACTTTCAACTGAGGAGGTTTGTATGTACTTACTTTTCTTTCGATTGTATCCCTATTTCAAGGATTTCTTCTATCAACAAATCATTTGTTTTAAGTTGTACAAGTGGAAGCTTGAACATGCCTTCCATGCTAGCCTTGTTGATACGTTCAACACCATCTTGTGCAAAAAATCTTTAGAACTCCATTTTTCCGAATTGAAGAGTGAGTAGTAGGGACAATCTAGGACACTTACAGAGGTATTGCAAGAGAGATAAATAGACCTAAATATTATGCCCTAATAATGATCAATAGGTAAACAGATAAGAAACTCTCAATATCAAAATTACTTTCTCAATTGTCTTTACTAGAAATGGATAGATCTGCTAATAATGGCTTTATGACTGTATGTCAACTTTAGACTCAATCCAAGAAGAGCTATAACTAATATGCGATATCTAGATTTATGATCTATAATATAACAATCCAATAATTATGTTTCCACGCATCTATACCACAACACAAACATCATGCTAGTGTTCAGCCATAGCAATTGATATCCTAATTATAGAATGTGAAATATGCACATAACTACGAATAAAGATTAAGAAAAACAAAGAAAGATGCTTATTGCAAACATAAATGACTAATGGACAAGAATTGAAATCATTGTAGATAGTTTTGAATATCAAATTCACTTATTTGTGTGCATTTAGTAACTCATGTACTTGTGGCCAACCATTTATCTCTTTCATAAATTAAACACTTATTAATAACATTAAATGGCTGAGTAATTATGTTTTAGTAGAAATTGAAAATAAAATATTTTATTTTAGGACAACTCACACTATTCCCTTTCATATTTTAGACTCCTGGTTTTGTTAGTAGTGGTTTGATGTCTTTGGAGCAATCATTGCATTTCTTTAGTTACATTTGCCAGCCTACTCCCAGCCTGTGCCAAAATGGGAGCTTTGGAACAGGTTATGGACATCCATCAAAGCATAAAAGATAGAGGAATTTTGTCAGATGTAGTTGCAACTGCACAAAATGGATTTGTTGAGAAGGCTTTAGAAACTTTCAAGCAAATGTAATCGGCAGGTGTAAAGCCAAATTCCATGACCATTGCTACTATCCTCCCTCCCTGTGCCAAAATGGGAGATTTGGAACAAGGTATGGACATTCATCGAAGCATAAAGGATAGAGAAATTTTGTCAGATGTTGTAGTTGTAACTACCTTGTTAGACATGTATGCAAAATGTGGCAGCATAGACAAGGCACGTGAACTATTTGATAGAATGGCTGAAAGAAATGTTGTCTCGTGGACTGCAATGATTGTTGGATATGCACAAAATGGATTTGTCAAAAAGGCTTTAGACACTTTCAAGCGAATGAAATTGGAAGACACAAAGCCAAATTCCACAACCTTTGACAGCATCCTCCCTACCTATGCAAAAATGGGAGCTTTGGAACAGGGTATGGACATCCATCAAAGCATAACAGATAGAGGAATTTTGTTAGGTGTTGTACTTGCAAATGCCCTACTTGACATGAATGTAAAATGTGGAAACATGGACAAGGCTCATGAATTGTTTGATACGATTCCGCAAAGAGATGTGATCTCATGTGAACAATCAACACGTGCATATACGGGAGGAAGGGATTGCTGATACAAAATTGAACTCTCACTCCTCAATCACAGTTCTATGGTTTTACGAGATTAAACTAGGACAATTAACCACCACATGTATATTTTTTGCAACATGAAATTAAAAACTAGGGCAATTTGAATCTACCTCCTGCGTGGGATTGCCTTCGACATGGGTTTGATGTTCTTGGGGGTTGAAGTCACCACTGATGCCTACGCGGGATTGCAATTCACAAATGAATTCCCCTCCTCTTTTTTTATTTTGTAATGGCCACTGTCGTTGGAATTACGATGAACTCAAGCACTTTTTTGAAAAAAAGAAAATTCTCATTGCTAATGCCTTCTTTGTCAAAACCAAATGGGTAATTTCCATCGGAATTATGATGAATGTGGGCATTTTATCAAAAAAAATCAAATTTGGCCACAATATACCTTCTCCGTCGGAAACCTCAGTTGAAAATCTAGTCGAAATGTATTAGTGGGTACTCTTCTAGCAAATAGGGCTTCAAGTTGCTCAAATTCTTCATCCTCTTTCCTCATATCTTCCAATTCTTTTGCATATAGGGCTTTCCAATCACTTTTTTCGGTAGATGATGATGCATGAAAAGCAGGTTCAGATTTTGTGGCTCCAGAGGGTCCAAATTCTACAAGCTCAAAAGTAGATAATTTCCCAATTAGAATGTCTCTGTTAACTGAAGTGTTTGCCATTGTTCTCAATTCATTAATTTTAGTAGCCTTCATCTTGCAAGATGATGGTAGGGCTCTCAAAACTTTAGAAACTATTTCATCTTCACTCAGAGATCCTCCACAACATTGAATTCCCATGACAATCTCATTTACTCTTTCCATAAATGTAGCAATTCTTTCATTATCCTCCATCTTCAAGTTCTCATATCTTACTCGGTAACCATCAAGTAAATAGCAATTTTGACAGTAGGGTCACCTTCATTCATAGTTTGCAATTTATCCCACATAACCTTTGCAGATGATTTATCAGTCAGTCCCATGATTTGTTGATCAGTGAGTGCACACAAGAGGGCTTCTCTTGCTCTGCAATCATTTTCAATATTTTTGTCCAAGTCTGCAGGAGAAGGATTGCTAGATTCTAGATCATAAGGTGTATATCCTTTCTCAGTGATCTCTCAAATATCCTTACCAAGATATCTAAGATGAGTCTCCATTGGGATTTTTCATATCCCATAGTTTGTTCCATCAAGCTTAGGGATTTCTCTTCTGAAAATAATTGCCATAGGATCTACCTCAAGCGGTTAAGGTTCTACAAAAGAGGACCAAATCTCTGATACCAGTTGTTAGAATAACCAGTGTACAACTGAGAGGTGCGGGGAGTGTAAATCTGTTGTCAACAAATTATATTAATCAAACCACTTTATAACCTTTAACTGGAGCACATAAACTTTAAATACTAGAATAGCAGAAACAGATACCGGTAAGCAATAAAACTTAAGAATGAAACAGAGAATCAACACAATGCAACCATACCACATAACACCATGATTTGTACATGGAAAAATCGATAAAGGGAAAAACCACAGTGGGAAGCCTACCCACAGTCTAATGATACTTCTGCAGAAAGAATGTGATACAATAAGGGGCCTACACATGCAAGGAGACACACTTCCTAGAGTGTACTGCTTATTACAAAGGAGTCTCACTAACTACAAAGAGGTTATAACCACCTCAATATAATTGGACAATAATCCAGAAGAATGAATTGCTAATGATAGCATCTACCATGCCTGATTACAGTTCTGATTAAGCTCAATACCAGAGGCCTTTGACCTCTTACATAAACCCAATTCGATCACCTATGATTGACCAAATCTCCTTCACATATGATATTTCATTCCATGACTATGACCATGATCTACAATGAGATCTTACATCAATTTATGCAAACCCTAAGGCCTAAACCAATTAGTTCGGCCACCTCAAAGATATTACAATAAGATCATTACATACATCCATATTACAATGATATGCCATGTCGGCTTAGACCATAACAACATTAACCAATCCATAAACCATCCCAGTAACGTGTAGACAACACGTAACATGATACCGGTTCATAACCTAGACCCAAATAGATTCTCCACGCCAAAGTGATGTCTCCAATCATCCAAGGCATGAACAAAGATCACCTTATGCATCCTAAATTCCATCTAGAAGCCGCACCAACACCACTTATGCATCCTGTCAAAGATTCTCAGTAAAAGCTCTGTCGGTAAAACCTTAAACCCTTACCGGTATAGGCTTACTAGAGTGTATGATAGCATCCGATCATCAAGTCAATACCAACTAACCAAAACATACTCCAGAAACATCAAACCAAACATATTCCATTGATCCAAACATGTCGGTAGTATCCAACTAATAGTGCCTTCTGCTAGTAACACTAGTTCTTCTACCAATAACAAAAAACTGTCTATCGATAACCAATAATAATAGCTAGTTTTGACATCAATGACAAAACATCAATGCAGCACATAATAAATTCCTTCATATTGCCAACATCTTCGATCTTGGGAAGACATGAAATATCATTTTTAGCTTTCTCGGGCATATCATGAGATTTGAGACATAGTTTTATCTATTGTACCTCTAAATATGCTTCACAAAATATGCATCCACTCTCTCAAGTTGTGGTGGAAAGATTGACAGTGGTATCCTAATATTGCCTTTTGTAATTATAAGTTGCAACTAGGTTGTCATTGGCTCTCCATGCATCTTCCTATGGTGGATACGCTGATCTTCGGTGGCATCTACAATCACCTATCTCTATTTGGCATCAATGGTTTTGTAACATTTGGGCTACCATTGTTGAGCCTAAATTTTCCCATTTGGCCTAGTGTATTCTTTTCTAAGGCTTGCCTTTGGACTCTCGCCTTTAGCATATGGGTTTCAAGGATCCTTATTGTCCTTTTTGTGGTAAACCAAAGTCCTTTAAGCATATTTTATAGTTTTGTTGCCATGCTTAAACTTTGTGAAATTGGATTCATTATTTTTTTCATCCTTTTTGGCTAGAGATTTTCTCCTAGCATATGGTTCTCCTAGGGGATTGGCCTCATTTTTCTTTCAAGTATACCCAAATCTTGCATGCTTTCAAGGTGGAGATTCTATTTTATTTATGGAAAGATAGAAATTATGTATTATTTGCTCATAGTTCCATTTCCACTAAGGTGTTACTTTTTACTAAACCATATATTTACAATAATATGCTTCTTCAAATATAGGTTCAAGCTAACAAGGTGGAACCGGAGGTCTCCCACTTCCAAGAATTACTTTCTCTTTCGGGTAATGCCCCCTATACAATTGTCAAGGTCCCTCTTGATGGCTCTTCCACTCATGGTAGCTATCCAACTCATGGTAGATGATGAGGTCGTAGCTCTTTTTCTAGGTATTCTTAGACCCCTTCACTAGTACATTCGGAGTTGATTTCCAACGACCGTTTGTCAGATTTTCGATGAATTTTCGTCAGAGTGTCAACAAAATCCACCGTCGAAAACACAGCATTAGATTGGTCGATGATGCCATGCCCCTCAGAAATTCGACAATCCAATGGACTCTGCCGATAGTCAAAGAAGTCGTCGGTCGAAAGCTTGGTATTCGTCGTAATTCCGACGATGATCATTTTTATAAAAAAAATAAATATAAAAGAGCCATCGAAGGAAGGAAGTTCTTTCAATTTGTTTTAAATCCTAAGGGGTTCAGGGTTTAGGTTTTAAGTCACTTCAATACTTGAGAAAAGCCCTTTTGGTTTCTAATTTGGTGTTACTGTACTATTCACTTAAGCGATGGGTCCATTTATCATAAAAGTGTTCTCCCCTTGTCATTTACCTAGGTGGTCCCTTTAAATATTTTATTCTTGCTCGCTTTTAATCTGCCTTTTCTAATTTCTGTCGGGCCTTATAAGTATCATGCGATTTTCTGTTGATCTGATGGCCTGCGTTGATTTGCGACCAAAAAGTGCTCGAAACATAGTTTCCACGAAGTAGCAAAAGGCGAATGTGGACCCGGCATATAGGTTTGGACCAAAGCTAAACACCGATCAAGTGTCATCTGATCAGACAGACAATGTGGTTTTATGAGATCAAGCTGAACGTGTTTTAAGCTTCGCGAAGTGGCGAAAGGGTTTGGCGGGTCCCAAAGATAAGCGGTCTTCTTTGGTTAAAGAATGATCGGGTTGGAAAAAGATCAATGGCTTCTCATTGTTTCGTGGCTGAGAGATGCACGAGCTATACCTTCAGCGAAATAGCAAAAAGGTGGAGGGTCCCGCTAAGAGTGGTAGTAAATGTGGTAACCCCAGTTGGCAATGACATGGCGGTGACAAGGCACTGAGTTGGCGGTATGCAATGGGTCTAGGCAAGGTTGTCATAAAAAGAGTAAACAACGAGCAAGTTCTTGAGATCTAACGGCTCGCGTGAATTCGCGAAGATAAGATGCTAGCAAGTTAGTCATTGCGAAGTAGCGAAAAGGAAGATGGGCCCAAGGGACAGGCATGGCATGAAGTTAAAAGCAGATCAGGTCTGTTTTGATCCAACGGCTCTCATGGTTTTGTGGTGCAAGCCAAACAAAGAATAATGTTCATGAAGTCGCAAAAGATAGGTGGAAATCACATGGAGGAGTGACGTGGCATAACAGCTGCCAATTTTTGTAGAGCTTGGAAAAAGATCAATAGCTTCTCGTTGTTTCGTGGTCAGGAGATGCATGAGCTATACCTTTAGCAAAATAGCAAAAAGGTTGAGGGTCCAACTAAGAGTGGTAGTAAATGTGGTAACCCTAGTTGGCGATGACAAGGCACTCAGTTGGCAATATGCAGTGGGTCTGGGCAAGGTTGTCATAAAAATAGTAAACAACGAGCAACTTCTTAAGATCTAACGGCTCGCGTGAATTTGCAAAGATAAGATGCTAGCAAGTTAGTCATTGCGAAGTAGCAAAAAGACCGATGGGCCCAAGGGACAGGCATGGCATGAAGTTAAAAGTAGATCAAGTCTATTTTGATCTAATGGTTCTCGTGGTTTCGTGGTTGCAAGCGAAATGAATAATAATGTTCGCGAAGTCATGAAAGATAGGTGGAAATCACACGGAGGAGTGACGTGACACATGGTTTAAAAAAGTGGTTGAGGGCCCACCTAGGTGTAACTGGCAGTTATGTGGGAATAGTAAAAGGGAACACATGGCGGATTAAGGGTGGAACCAAAAGGAGTTTCCAGGGCTAATGGCCAACTGCCATGTGGCATTTATTAATCAGATAACAGGTGGGGTAAGTAATTCCTGGATAAAGGGCCCACTTAAAAGGCATTCATCTCAAGATTGATCCAACGCTTCTCGTTGTTTCATTACCCAAAGATGTCCATGGCTTAACCTCAGTGAAATGGTGAAAACCCTTAGCCGTCAAGATGAGGCGTGGTTAGTTAAAAGGATTGATGGTCCTGGTTGGAGTTAAAGGCCGGGTGATTTGAGTTTGATCTAACGCTTGGCGCAGCCTCGCAAAGGAAAAGTGCACGACTGTTAAACTTCACGAAGTGGCGAAAAGGAGGTAGGGCCTGACACTAAAGCAAAGAGATTAAACGGAGATAAAGGTGATGTAAGTTCTCAAGATCCAACGGCCAGCGTTGTTTCGCGAAAGAAAAGAGCATGCGTTTTATGTTCTGCGAAGTAGTGAAAGAGCGAAACAGAGGAAACACTTAGATAAATTATAACCCGTTGGAGCCAGTTTTGAATTCGATTTGGTGAATTTAATTCTGAAAAGAAAGCCAAAGCATGCAGACTTAATTTCTAAAAACTTAAATGCCAACTTGCCCTTTTCAGTTCGCATCAACTTGATTGCTAGCTATTGTTTCATCGAAGTTTGTTGCAGAGCGATTTTCTTCAGGCGAATAATCAGGTTTCTTGTGCTTTTCTTGATAACTCTTGGTTTGTTCTCAAATACTATTGTGTGAATTACTTCATTAGAGGTCTATGCTAGCTTCTAGTGGTATAATTGTTTGACCAGAATGGCACCCAGAAGAGAATTTACAAGGAAAGTGAATTATAAAGACTAAAATATCTGTGATGATTTTTTAGAGCAATTAACCATGTCCACCAATGCTGGGGCTAAGGCCAAAGAGCTAGTACCTAAGAACCCTCATCTAAAAATTGGAGATGGCCTTTATGATAAGGGTAATTGGTTGAGGGACCCTGAAATAGGATTGTTAGGCTTAGGACTCTTCAAAGTCAGTTTTGGGCAAAGGAATTCCCCAGCTCCTTTGAATGGCATATGGAAGCAGGATGTAGGAAAGCTTGTGGTCCTAGGTGTTTTTATGGAAGTAGATTTGGTAGCCCTGATTGCACAGAATTATGACTCTATTGCAAGATGCATCAGGAACATAAAGGGATCAATCTTGATTGAGATAAATGAAGATTAATTCAGGAAAGTGTTTAAACTCAGTGAGTCCTCCAAGTTGTTAGAACCTACTGACTTTGAGTCGTTAGCCCAGGTTTACAACACACAAAGGGATCATCTTAGAAGTGGCCCATTGAAATAATTCTTTGTAAAGATAGGGGGGTTAACAGTTGTAGGCCCCAGCACAATGGAACCATTCTCTCTCAACCTATTCACTCTAAGAGCTAAGGGTATGTGTTGGGTATTATGCTAGATTTTCGGAGAGGATGTTGAAAAGAATATGCCAACCCATTATATGTTAATAATTGCATAAATTCTAAACCCCTCCCTAGCAATAACATTTGATTATGCCTCATACCTTGCTGATGCAATTCATAAAGGGCTATTAGGAATCAAAAATGGTAAGGTGGATACGCCATTTGGATGGTACTCCATGTTAATGCATATGTTTCTGTTCAAAGGGGCTGATTATTTTGGAAAGGAGATGGACCTGATTAAGGTCAAGGATAAAGAGGAGATGTCAGTGCAATTGTGGAGTACTGTTCTATCTTGGGATAGAGAAGATGAAAGTTATTTAAAGTTTGATAGATGCTTTGCACCTAAAATTATGATTCTTCTATACAGAGAAAACCCTACAATTCCTAATGCTCTTTTAGAGTTTCTCAGACCAAAGGAGTTTGTAGAGGATATCAAGATTGTTCACAATTGGGGAGACATATATTTGTACCCTGTGTCTACTATTTTTAGAGTGTTTGGATTTAGAGGTACCCCCTTTTTACTACCCAATCAGGTCCCATTAAAGATAGGGATTGCAGAAGTCCTGAGACAAATTGGGGGAGTACAAGAAGCATAGCTAACCAATAGAGGTAAAGGGACTATTTTCCCAACTATTACCATGGCTCACCATTTTTTGATCACTAAGGGTGGATGGAGATTTTTTCAAGAATTCTTTAAGCCATATAGGTTGTCTACTACAGTGTCAAGATGTGCAGACGCCGAGGATTTTTTCAATGGCATGTTCAGAAAAAGAGCAGTGTGCAGAGGTAGGCCACATCAATTTCATTTCCCTGAAGATCTGATTAGAAATGAATTCAGCTTAGATGAGCAAGAACTAAGGAAGGAGAAGTGGGTGGCATATAAGAAAGCCCTTGATTTTATCCATCAATTTGACACTGGCTATGACCCCCTTTCTAGCTTCAACCCATTTGAGGAGTAAATAAAAATCCTGATTCTTTATTTTGAGGATCTCATGCAGACCTTAAAAGAAAAGAGGGAGGCCATAATGCAAAATGAGCCTAATAAGGCTAAGATGGTATTGGCTAAGCTTTCCTTTTCTAGAGATATCCCACATGGTGACTATGTAATGCACAAAAGGTCAAAGTACACATTGATAATGTCAGTGACAGCTGAGCCTTCCACTTCAAAAGGGAAGAGGAAAATTGAAGATGTCATTGACATCCAGGATTCCCCTAAGAAGCAGAGAGTGGGAAAGGAAATTGAAACTGATGAGCCTCAATATTCTCCATCTCAGTCTCCAATCCACATTAGAGATGAACAAGTTGTGGCTGAACAATTATTGCAGTTAGGGAGTCTCGGTGAGATTACCTATACCTATGAGGAGACAGAAGAGGGGATGCCTGAAGAGCCACCTAATGCTGAAATGGATTTGACTGATGGTGAGTTAAAGGGCCAAGAAATGGACCTTACTATTAAGAAAGCAGGTGAAGAATTCCTAGCTGATAGTAATTTTGTCACATCAGGAGCTTTTATACAGTTTCTATGGAAGCAAAATATTGATCAATTCAAGACTAGATGTGAATAGAGGAAAAGTGAACAACCTCTTAAAAATAGAACTCAGGTAGAAGAAGAAGTTAAGCAAGAAATGATGGAGGAGTTCAAAGCAATCACCCCTAAGAAAGGAAGACAAATGGTAGCAAAGGCTACTGTGTTGATTCTCCCTGAATGGGATATCGCTGATCCCTTAGTGCTTCATGCGGTGAGGAAAGAAACAAAGCCTATGGAAAGAGTGACATTCAGCAAAGATAATGTTGCTCTTTTCATGTGGTCTTTAAAGAAGGATGAAAACAAAAGAAGGAAGGATGCATCAGATTCTAGCCTCTTAGGAGGCATGATAGTTAAAAGAGTCCAAGACACAGGGGTAGTGGAAGCTGCAAGCACAGTCCTAGGGACTACAAAATTCAGTATTGTGGTGGCAGAGAAAGAGGCACAAGAAAAGGCTAATCTCCAATTGAAGTTGGAGACTATTTTAAAAGCTTACAATGATGCTAAAGAAGGAATAGCCAATAGAGACAACATAATTGCTAGACTCCAGAGTCAACTGGCAGGTCAATATCATCTTGGTGAATCTTCTAAACTCATGATAGCCTCCTCTCCAGCAAGACCCCTTCCTACTAGTCCCATCATTGAATATCCCCATTCTCCTATGCCTTCTAGTTCCCAATTACCTGAAAATGTCAAACATGAGTTGGAAAAATTGAAACAAGCTCAGACATTGTATGCAAACAAATATGAGGAGAAGGTGAAAACCACCATCTTGAAGTTTGCTGACTCAGTCAAAACCTCTAATGTATACATAAATATGAAGAGGATTCTTGATATTTTGATCAAATTGAGAGAAGAAGAAGCCACTTTGGAACCAGTCCTAAATAAGTTGGTGCCTAGAGGTGAAGAGTTAGAGCTCATGTGTTCTTCCCATGCAGATGCAGAAGAGAATGACAATCTAAGGTCCACATGTGAGTTTATAAAAGAGATGAATATTCTTTCAATGGAAGGAGCAGGTATAAAAATAAAAGCCCAACTTTATAGGAAAGAATACTCAAATCATAAATTTGAAATGTTTCCAGGAGGTTTCATTGGTCCTGTCCAGCTAAAGGAAGAGAAGACTTGGTTAAAGGAGGTGGACCACAATTTGTCCCTAAGGATCAATCAGATTATTAGTACTGATGACACATCCTTATTTGTCCAAACAATTGAGGAAATTGAAAAAGTGAAATCTCATTATGGTTTCATAGAAACAGAGATTAGGCATGTACGAGTCACTTGGAAGCGGCTAGAAGATATGAAATAGAAGAGTGCTAGTTTTACTTGGCCTAGTGATGATGTGTATCAGGAGTGGAAAGATAAGTATATGGGACAGAAAGAAGATGCTTGGGAGCAATTACAGGAGGTTGCAACAGAACAACAAGCAGAGGAAGCCGCAGATGCTGAAAAGGACTTATAACCGCTTCTTGAAAATGACCGGTTGTTTGTAACAAACTTTCTTTTGAAGGGTCCAAAGCTTGTATGCATCCATACTATTATAAATGAATACCAGGACTCCTAAAAAAATGATCGCAAGTAATTGTAAGAAAACGGTGCAGAAATTTATCTGAGCTTTTTTCTTGTCTTATGGAGAATACTCTGAGTTTTGTAATATTTTCTCAAAATTAATATCAATATACAGACTAGAAATAGTTTATATACATAAATGTGCATAGAAATCATAGGGAAAGTCATGTCAAATGTGCAACTCAATACAATAAATAATCTTAGTTTGTAGCCTTATAGCATCATAATGCAGTCCTTGACCAAGTATGCATACAAGAAACATCTAGTTCTATTAAGGCACAAGCATCAAAGTCAGAGGTTATGACAACTAGTGAAAAACATCAAGAATAAAAAGTTTAGTCTCAAGAATTAGGAGTTGTAATAAAAAAACTTACAAGGATGAGGCATATTCATAACTTTTGCAGTCCCACCTTGGATATCAACACTAGAAGCAACTCATATTGTTCGTGTACAGACAAGACAATACGGAAGTTCATTATACCCAGCAACTCGTGGTGTTGTTGTTCGTGTTGGCTTTGTTGGACCCTGCAATTAAGATTCAATATACATTATTCAATAAGATTAACTGTGCAACATAATGAAATATTGAAAAGTGTGTTACCTTGTTGAGCTTCGCTTGGTTTTGAGAATAGTTTAATATTCTCTACTGAAAAGGGCCAACCACGTGAAGGTGGAAGCTCATTTGGCCCCTTCCCCCCCCCTTAACATCACTCTAAATTCCCCGTTAACATCTTATAACATTCATTCATTAATTCTTTCTACCATTAATAAAATATAGCATTCATTCATTAATATCACATAACATTCATTAACACATAACATTGATTATCATTAATTAACACACAACATTCATCTATATTAATTAACACATATCATCCATAACCATTAATTAGCACATAATTACATTCACTAACACAAAAAAATCAGTCATTATCAAATAAGTTAGATTACAATCATTTCTTTCTTTGTTTTTTCTTTGAAGCAATGAAAGGACTAAGTGGAACATCGGTGTCTTCATCATTTCCCCCCTCTGTAGATGTTCCGCCAACTACTCATGATCTCAATGTATGCCTAGTCCTATATTAAGGACGAGGACACTGAAGCGAAGGGGGGTCGTCCTCTGCAATAACAAAGAAATGGGTTAAATTCAAAACAAAAAAATTATTATTGTTACAAGTCATCATCGCCATCATCATCATCATCATCATCATCATCATCATCATCATCATCATCATCATCATCGTCGTCGTCGTCGTCATCATCATCATCATCAACATCTTCGCCATCATCATCACCATCAACACCATCACCATCATCATCATCTTCTTCTTCTTCTTCTTCTTCTTCTCCTTCTTGTTCTTCTTCATCGTCATTGTGAAACTATCAATCGTAATCATCATCCACTTCATCTCCTACTTCTTCGGTATCTTCTTCTTCCATCATATTATACTTTATCAGCCTTCCTCTTGGATCATGTCTAACAACAAATGACCAACCCGGTTTATGTGGAACCTCAGAGTAAAATACTTGCTCACATTGGCTTGGAAGAACATAGGGCTCATCCCCAACTGGTTCAAATGACCTTGTATTTAGCATTATAAAACCATTATCATGTTCAATAACAGTTCTATCAGGATCATTTTTATTCAATCGTAGCCTGTACCATTTGATGACGAACAAAACTAATTTGAAGGAATTAAAGTCACACTCAAGTATATCATCCAAAATGCCATAGTATCAATTTTGAGACTGTTGAGTATGAATGTCATATCTCAATGAAATATTTGTCACCTCAAAGACTGCAGTGATGCCAAAATCACAAGTTTTCTTTGTGTCATCCAACTTTTGTATGCGAAATTTATGACCATTGCAGCACATAGCATTGTGGTGTTTTACCTACGATATGTCAAACATGTAAAATTTATTGCATTGTGAGTTCATAAACATATGGGTGACTAATAAATTTATACGTACCTATTTATCTCTTAAACCATATGCTAAATCAATTTTCCTTTGCGTAACATTGGAATCTCCATTACGATGTGCTTCTTTAACCAATGAAGCCACACCTTCCCATGTTAACGTGCATCTAGAATGTTGACAACATTCAATCCATACAGTCATCCAATCAACATTGTTTGCAATATACAAATGTAGTGCATCCCACTCTCGACCAATTGTACAAAAAATAAATAGACGTCTTACAATCGATTTATTTTGTAGATTAAGAATTAATTAACTACAATAACTTCTTATAATTACCTCTCACTTTCCTCAATCTACCTTTCCCCATCAAGTACCCCCCTTCGAATTTGTTAATGGTGTTGGGATCCCAAATGCGATCCACGTGGATCTTTGTTGAAAACTTAGGAAGATATTCAGAAATGTACACCATAGTCTGGTATACTATATATCCCTCCACCATAGAACCCTCAGGATGTGCTCTTTGTCAAACCAAAGCCTTCAAAAATTTCAAGTGCCTCTCAACCATCCACATTGACCTAGTGTGTACAGGTCCACACAATTCAATCTCCTCAACTTGGTGTATGAGGTAGTGTTCTTGTGCATTGAAAAAAGCTGGAGTTAGACACTTTTGCATTTCACACATTAAATGAGGAATTTTTCTCTTCCAATATTTTATATCATCTTTATGGATTTCTTTACATGACAACCACCTACAAGGTATTCAAGACACAAAAAAATATATTACATAAGAAGTAAAACAAATCACAAATATAATATCTATACAACAAACTAATCAAATATCACTACTTACCGTATGTATTTTCCAAGATCATATATGACTTGCTTGACATTATTGTCGAAGTCGTCTGGGAGAGATAGAGGTAGAACATACTGCAACAATTATAAAATTATCTTTTCATTTTTTTGTAACATAATGAAAAGTACACGTACGCTCAGTACTCAAATACATACTAAAAACACAAGAACATGAATTACTTTAATGAAGGTATGCCAATCATGAGTTTTCATCCCTCTCCCAAATTCACTTTTCTTTGATATGAGATTGTTTATGTTCGCAGCAAATCCTATGGGAAATCAAATTTTTTGTATGACTTCTTTTATAGCATTGCTTTGTTGGTCCGTTAATAACCAAGGAAGCTCACTTATATTAATCTGGTCTCCATGGCTATTTGATTGAATGACATTTATCATTGCATGATTGGAATCCTGAATGTCACTACATATTTTGACAATTTTTTCTTTGTCATGCCTTCCATCCAATATTTTCCATAATGTCTCTGTTATATTCTTTCCAATATGCATACTATCAAACAAATGAACAATTTGTAATTGCTCGTAGTAGGGCAACCTACTAAATTGTTGGGGGTAACTTTTTATTCCCTTAGGAAGGTGGTCATTTATGCCTTCACAATTATATACATTCATATCTTTAACTTGGTACTTACCTAATCGAATGAACAAAAACATTACGTAATTATTATGACCATTTTACTGCAATATTTATAATTAAATTTAAACGACTATATTTAAATGATAAAATACCTAGAACAATCATTGCCAACACTATGTGCTCCCTCTTTATTGACATCCATGGAGGAATGTTATTGTTGATAACAAAAACAGGCCACACTGAGTAAACAGATCTCATCTCTCCAAATGGATTGACACCGTCTGCTGCCAATAAAAGCCTGAGATTACGAGCTTCTTCTTTAAAGTGTGGCCACTTTTCCTCTATGTCCATAAATGCTGAACCATCCACAGGCATTCGAATAATGTCATCTCGACTTCTATTGCGTGCATGGTAATCCATAATTTTTACCAAGCTAGTGCACTTGAATAATTGTTGCATACGTGGAATAATAAGAATATAGTGAAGAACCTTGCGAGGAACCCTTTTTATTATTTGATCTATTCGATATCTACTGATATGACATTCAGGGCATTCAGTTTGAAATTCATGTTGTTTGTGATATATAATATGATCATTGGGACAAGCATTTATTGCTTGATACTCCATTCCAATATCTTTCATAATGACAGATAATTCTCGATATGAGTGAGGTAGAATATTTGATGGTGGTAACAAAAACTCACCTATCAATCTACAACAACAAAATATAATTTGTTATAATAAAGAATATTAATGGTACAACATGATTCACAGTTTATTATGACATATATGGCATGCCTTAACATATGTGACATTGTTATGTTGGATAAACCATTCATAACCTTCAAGTTCACCAACAACAATACAGCGGAGAGAAGAGTTGCATGCGAGCCTTCATAAAGGGCCTCAGATGCCTTCTCAAGTAGAGGGACATCATGAACAACATCAAGGTCATCTTCATCATCATGATCAGCTGTGTGAGTACTAAATGAGTCATGGATCAATGTATTTGTACCATCATCTTCAATTGTGTTTTATGGCTCATGATCGTCATCTTCCATGGGATCATTATCTTCAGCTTTGATATTCACACCTCCATGTTCGTCCACTTCGAAAACCATATTCTTAGGGTTGTGTTGATCCATACCATGTGCTCCGGGGTGCTCGACCTATATAAAATTGATATACATAAATAAATCGCGATCATGATCTCATCATCACATGATTTATTATGTATATAAATTGTCAAAACGATATAATTAAAATCTTACCAATGGATGATAATCATGTCCACCTTCAATGTGACCATGCAGCCTACAATGTTTCTTTGATGTTTTGATTAGAAGTCTTCTAGTCTTTAACCGCTTACAAATTTTTCACGGACAATAACATTTTCCATCACCTTTTCTTTTCAAGTTAGACCACAATCTAGCAATTGTCTCCTTATTTTGTTGTTCATTGATATTGTTTAACATGGTCTTTCTTCATAGGCAAGAAAATAGAAATTATTGTCTAACATGGTCTTTCCCTCAGGAGTTGGCAGATCCTGCTTCCATACTTTAATTCAATTTTCTCAAAGGACAATCCTAAAAATCCATGCATTGCAAACAACTTTTTACACCTTTGTTGGTTGTGGTGGCATCACAGAGAGTTTACATCAATTAATGAAGAACATGACAATGCTTTTAATGCAGCAGTAGAAGTCTATCTCTTATTCAATATCTCTAGTGAAACCCCCATGATCTTTTGTTTGAGTAGAATTTGTTATATTCTAGAAAGGGTCTTGTCCTTTGTTGATGGGATATTCATCTACCTCAAGAAATAATTTTTCTTTTCTCCAACAAGAAGTGGAACTAAATGAAGATCTAGCACCATGAAATTAATCCTCAAAAGGATTACTATAGTTAGTTTTGGTAGATAATGATCTGGGTAAAATACTAATGTGGCTTTACGAAACATTATGTACTAGCTTAGCATACTCTAACAACTTTGGTGCGACATGCTACATCCAATTAAGTCTCCATCGGTATCTCTATTGTGTTTATGGATTGGGATTCAATGTACTCTTTTCATACACAGATTTTACTTTCAACTGAGGAGGTTTGTATGTACTTACTTGTCTTTCGATTGTATCCCTATTTCAAGAATTTCTTCTATCGACAAATCATTTGTTGTAAGTTCTACAAGTGGAAGCTTGAACATGCCTTCCATACTAGCCTTGTTGATACGTCCAACACCATCTTGTGCAACAAATCTTTAGAACTCCATTTTTCTGAATTGAAGAGTGAGTATTAGGGACAATCTAGGACACTTACAAAGGTTTTGCAAGAGAGATAAATAGACCTAAATATTATGGCTTAATAATGATCAATAGGTAAACAGATAAGAAACTCTCAATATCAAAATGACTTTCTCAATTGTCTTTACCAGAAATGGATAGATCTACTAATAATGGCTTTATGACTGTATGTCAACTTTAGACTCAATCCAAGAAGAGCTATAACTAATATGTGATATCTAGATTTATGATCTCTATAATATAACAATCCCATAATTATGTTTCCATGCATCTATACCACAACACAAACATCATGCTAGTGTTCAGCCATAGCAATTGATATCCTAATTATAGAATGTGAAATATGCACATAACTATGAATAAAGATTAAGAAAAACAAAGAAAGATGCTTATTGCAAACATAAAAGACTAATGGACAAGAATTGAATTCATTGTAGATAGTTTTCAATATCAAATTCACTTATTTGTGTGCATTTAGTAACTCATGTACTTGTGGCCAACCATTTATCTCTTTCATAATGTAGACCGCATTTATTGCAAAAGGAACCTAAGGTCATTATTCAATATCAGCCTCCCACTACATTTACAAGATGGGGAGAACTTGACAAAGAAACTGTAGACGATGATGTCATAGATTGGCTTTATAAGGATCCAACTGAGACCCCACCTGTCAGATTGCCAGTGGAACAATACGGCAAAGGATTTACTATGTTGCAAAAGAAAGGATATGATGGTTGCAGTGTCTTAGGCCTGAACAACAATGGAAGGCTATAACTTGTCATACCCAAGAGGTGACCTCCAACTTTAGGGTTAGGTTTTGTACCATTACGAATTGGATCTACATCTACCAAAGTGCCCACGGGTAGAAAAGGACGTGATTCTAACGATGAAATAACACCTGAGGATACCCGACCCAAAACTGATTCCAATGAATGGGAGTGGAGTTCTTTTTCTTCTAGCTCATATGCCCTCGACAATATTTTCATTGACCCTGATAATTTGCCTATGGAAGACAAACATGAAATAACTCCTCTTCCTAAAACGTGTCCTCATGCTTGGATAGAGTCATTTTGGGATCCAAGCTCCGAATCTGATACAAGAAATTTGGATAGTGATACCACAGATATTCATATCTTTACCATATCAGCCCTTTCTCTCCTTACAACTGATGATGACATGCCACTCATCTATCCCCAGCTTATCCAACATGACCAACAAGAACTGCTCACATTGGACTATTTTCAAAATGACGAAGCAATTGCAGAATTCCTTGGACTACAGGAAGGTATATCACAAGGTGATCATAAGGCAGGATTTTCTATTGACCTAGATTCCACGGCATATTTTGGGGAGTCAACTCCCTCTTCTAGTCATCAAAATGAAAAAAGAAAAGAAAAAGTAAAAAATCAAAAGAATAGATCTTTGAGTGAAAACCGTAAGGCACTCTCTGATCATACAAAAGTCAAAATAAAAGACGTACCTGCGGGTGAAAACCTCTCTGAGGCACCCAAAGGTGGAAGAGTGGACATACCCCTATTAAGTCAGGACAAATCAACATTGCTAGTGGAAATGACCGAGGAAATCAATTTGGGTACACTTGACAACCCTAAGGTCATTCATTTTGCTGCTTCTTTATCACAACAGGAAAAAATAGATTTTGTCAATTTCTTTCTTGAGAAGAAGATCAGCTTTGCATGGTCCTATGCAGATATGCCTGGCCTAGATCCAGAATTGGTTCTTCATCATTTGCCACTAAAAGCTAATGCCAAGCCTGTCAAACGGAAACTTAGAAAGATGCATCCTCAGGTGGCTCTTTTGGTCAAAGTGGAACTAAAAAAATTACTAGATGTGGGCTTCATTAGACCCATTGATTATGCGGACTGGATTTCAAATTTAGTACTAGTTAGCAAAGTAACTGGGGGCATCAGAATCTGCACAGATTTTAGGGATCTCAATAAAGCATGCCCTAAGGATGATTTTCCATTGCCAAACATAGATTTCATAGTGGACATGACTGCTGGATATGAGATGCTCTCATTGATGGATGGTTTCTCCGGCTATAACCAAATTCACATTTCTCTTGAAGATCAGCATAAGACAGCATTCACCTATGCTTGGGGTACCTACTGTTGGAATGTGATGCCCTTCGGTCTTAAAAATGCAGGCGCAACATATCAAAGAGCAATGACGACAATTTTTCATGATTTCATGCACACTTTGATGGAGGACTATGTTGACAACTTGTTATGCAAATCTGTCACCAGAGATAGTCATCTAGCCATCTTGGGCCCGATCTTTGACCGAATGGAGACATACAAGCTCAGACTCAATCCAAAGAAGTGTGTCTTTGGTGTCACAGCTGGCAAATTACTAGGGTACATTGTTTCTCACAGAGGCATTGAGGTCGACCTTGCCAAGGTTAAAGCAATAATGGATATGCCTCCACCTTCAAACCTCTGGCAATTAAGAAGTCTGCAAGGAAAGCTCCACTCAATTCGCCACTTCATAGCTCAGTTGGCCGACAAATGTCATCCATTCCAACATCTACTGCACAAAGGTGTCGCTTTCAAATGGACTGAGCAATGTCAATCAGCCTATCAAGCTCTCAAAGACTATTTGTTGTCGCCACCTATTCTAATGCCTCCGATAGACGGAAAGCCATTTTTATTATATATTTCTGCAACTGAAATGGCATTAGGAGTTCTCTTGGCCCAACAGGATGAGAACGGCAAAGAGTGAGCTATTTACTATATCAGCCGGACACTGGTAGGCTATGAGCTAAATTATTCAACTATTGAAAGGGCATGCTTAGCGGTGGTATTTGCAACACAAAAGCTCCGACATTATATGTTAAGCCACCAAACATTGTTGGTTGCAAAAATTGATCCCCTAAAATATTTGCTTAGCCAAGCAGCTTTGACAGGTCGCCTAGCAAAATGGGTCATGATTCTCAGTGAATTTGACATTGAGTATATGGAGCGAAAGGTGATAAAAGGACAAGTCATAGCAGATCAACTTGCAGAGGCTCCTATTTCTGATGATCATCCCATGTTGACCGATTTTCCAGATGAATCAGTCTTTGCTTTCACATCCTCTAATGAATGGAAGTTATACTTTGATGGGTCCCATACCAAGTTCGGATCCGGAGCAGGCATCATGTTTGTCACCCCTCAAGGTGATTCTATTCCAAACTCCTACAGAATAACTTTCCACTGTACCAATAACATTGCAGAGTATGAAGCACTGGTTACAGGACTCCGAGTAGTGGTCCATTGGAATATCACGCATTTGCAAGTCTATGGAGATTCTCAATTAGTCATCTGACAAGTGAATGATGACTACGAAACAAAAGATGAAAAGCTTATTCCCTATAAGCACATGGTAGATTTCTTCAAGACCAAATTCACGGCTATCCATTTCAGTCAAGTTCCAAGAATGCAAAACAAGTCAGCAGATGCGATGGCTATGATTGCTTCCATGTTGAATATGCCCCACAATATGGACAAATGTGAATTTTTAGTTGAACAATTGCTGGTTCCTTCTTTTGACATTCCGACAGCAGATGTGATGTGTGTTCTTGTTGGTCCCAACTCCCCATGGTACAATGACGTATGTCAATATTTGAAATCCCAAATTTTACCACCTAACCTTTCTGCTAACCAACACCGAGCCTTTATCCAACAGACAGCCAAATATATCATCATCGCCAACACCCTATACCGCCATTCCTTTGACCATACCCTCCTCAGGTGTTTGGATTTTGACGAAGCACAAACGGCTTTACATGAGGTTCACGATGGTATATGTGGGGGCCATTTCAATGGTCTAATCTTAGCCAAAAAGTTGATTCGTGCTGGGTATTATTGGCCCACTCTTGAAAAAGATGTTCATGATTTTGTTAAGAAGTGCTACAAATGCCAGATTCATGGAAACTATATTCATGCACCAGCCCAAGAGCTTCATTCTGTCATATCTCCGTGTCCTTTTTCTCAATGGGGATTGGATCTTATTGGCAAGATTCACCCGACATCTACAAATGGACACAAGTTCATCATTACAGCCACAGAGTATTTTACAAAATGGATTGAGGCTATCCCCATGACCTATATCACGGGTGTCCAAATTTCAAAATTTTTGCTGAATTATATCATATGCCGGTATGGGGTTCCCCTTGCCATAGTCACAGATTATGGTCGTCCTTTCAAGAATAAAGATGTTAAAGAACTCTGTGAAAAGTTTCATATCCAACACCATTTCTCCAGTCCATACTATCCACAGGGGAATGGTCAAGCCGAAGCATCCAATAAAACCATTATCAAGATCCTAAAGAAGGTTGTCAATGATGTTGGTCGAGATTGACATGTACAGTTGAATCCAGCACTGTGGGCCTATCGCACTTCTATCCGCACACCTACTGGCGCAACACCTTATTCCTTGGTGTATGGTGCGGAAGCCATTTTACCTTTGGAGGTGGAGATTCCTTCCTTGTGAGTTTCCTTGCAACATCTGATTGATGATGAGACACATAGAGTCTCTCGGCTACATCAGCTTGAGATGCTAGATGAGAAATGTCAGACAGCTCTGACACATTTGCAAGCATATCAAAACCGTCTCCGTCGCTCTTATAATAAGAAGGTCAAAGGGTGACACTTCGAAGTGGGAGACCTGGTTTTAAAGGCAAACCCTAAGAATGCACAGTCTACTGACATCATCAAAGGCAAGTTTGAACCTAATTGGGTTGGTCCTTTCATAGTAACTGCAGCATATGGCTCGGGGGCATATCAGCTTGCTACCCCAGAAGGTGAACCTCTGTCTGATCCTATAAACAGCATGCATCTTCACAAGTACTGGGCATAATTTTCTATCAGTACTTCTTCAAATATGATCCTAAAAAAAATGAAAAAAATTGAAAAAAAAACAAAGAAAATACGAAAAAAATTGAAAAAATACAAAAAAAATACAAAAAAAAAAGTGAAAAAAAGAGAAAAAGAAAAAGAGCAAAAAGTAAAGAAAAAAATGATTCGCCCTCTAGTGAAAACCTGGCAAACAGGCGCTTTGGGCAAGTACTTTGGTGAAAACCTGGCAAACAGGCGCCATGTGTAAAATGAGATCGTTGCTCCATCATCTGTCATGACCTCTAAGCTATGCTTTTTCTCGGCCGGTCTATCATGTCTCTTGTAGTCTTAACCCAATGTTCTATTACAGGCCTGTTATTGGTCAACATCATTGTCTTGCATACCCCGGTTTCTGGTACATATGTTTTGGTCCTGGTCTATGTATGTCTTTCAAATGCACATTGGGTGTGTTTCCCTTGTCATGATCGATCACTGGAACTTTTACATTTAAAAATGTCCTGAAAAAAGATCATAAAAATGGAAAAATGTCCTGAAAAAATCTCAAAAAAAATTGAAATATGATCCTAAAATAAAAACAAAAAAAATTGAAAAATGTCCTGAAATAAAAACAAAAAAAATTGAAAAATGTCCTGAAAAAATTCAAAACAATTCAAAAATGACCTGAAAAAATTCAAAACAATTCAAAAATGTCTTGAAATAATCAAAAAAAAAAAAAATCTAAAAATGTCCTGAAAAAAATCCCTAAAAAGTCATGTAAAGTCTTGAAAAAAAATAAACAAAAACATTTCAAAACATTAAAATCCACAAAAAGAAGCATTTTGTCAATAAAGGATCTCCTTTTGTGCATAAGACAAATCACTAAGCATACATCCAACAACACGCAATCAAACACTGCGCTTTACTGAAATCATGCTTTAACAGATGCATTGTTTCAATCAACTCAAACATTCAAACTGATCGCACTTCTCATGTCAATCAACCACAAATTTATTCGTCCTTGGCACACTATCATGGGTCTTATATAGGGTGTGGTATACTTGAAACCAGACTGAGTCCTGTCTTAGACGGGGTACCGCATGTCCTGAAACCAGACAGCATGATTGTCCTATCAATGCTTTCAACTTTTGACAATGAAGATCAAGATGTTTGTTTGATTTGTTGGAATTTGTGCATCTTATCTTTCTATTGATTTATCTTTGATCATGCTCCTATGTTGCTCGATGATGTCACTGAGTGATTTAGAGTGACCGGGATAGTTCATGGTCCCTTTCTTTTTTTGCGATTGTTGTTTGTCTGTGATGTGTCTGTCTTTTGCAAAAAGGGTTGCATTTCAGCTCTAGCCTTCAATGCCATGATGCTACACATCCGTTTTGCTACATAAAAATAAAGGTTCTCACCTACAAAGTGCATTATTGAAAGCAAGTTTTTCTTCATCTCTAATTGTCCTCCATCTCATTTTCTTCTTACTAACATTTCTTCCATCAGTTCGGATAGTCAGTTCGGTCTAGTGCTCCGATTTCCCCGCAAACACACATGCTACATCCTGCATTCATTGGTTAGTACATTTGCATTACATCCAGCATCATATCAAGCATTTTATCCATTCCATATTATAAATGCATCAAAACACATAAAATGCATTCATACATGTTCCACAGTGGTACATAAATAGTGCATAAGTCATCCATACATGGAAAATAACCATCGGTCATAACATATTGCATCCTATCATAGCAATGCATATCATATCATATATCACAATAATATCAGAGTACAAAAATTGGACTGTCTGTCCTAAGTATGGCCCGCAGGTTGACTACAAAATGTCAAACTACATAATGTCCACTGTCTGTCCTAAGGAGCACGTGCCTCTATCACTGGGTGCTCCCTCTATCTTCCTCATCCCTGCCATGTCTCGCGGATGATGTCCCTCCTGGTCCTGGTTGTGGTGGTCTCATCAGTCCACTCACCCCCATGCTGCTCAATGACCTCCGAGAGCGTGCCCTGCTCTCTGTCCTCGATCGTGCCTGATATGAAGTTGCTCTCTGCTCTAGTGGAACAGGACCCTCATATAGTGTCCTCCAATGGCGTATCTCCTCTCCGGTCTCTACCAACATCTATGCCATCTCTCGTGCACTGGCATCCCGAATCGACCCAATATACTCAATGACTCTCTGTTCCTCTCGCTGTGCCTGAGCAATCGCTGCATCTCAAGCCACTGTGAGTCTGGCTATCTCCACTCTGAACTGCTCCTGCTGTCTCTCTAAAGTCGCAATGTGATCCTGCTGACTCGCTATGGTAGCCCTGCACATCTCCATCTCTTCTGTCCTAGCTATCTCTGGCTCTATAGGTATATCTTGCAATGCTTCCTGCTCGTCATCCCCATCCTCATCTCCATCATCGTCATCCCCATCCTCATCTCCATCCTCGTCATCCCCCTCATCCTCATCACCATCCTCCTCCTCCTCATCCTCATCATCTCCCTCCTCCTCTCCTGTGAGTGAGAAGTCCTCCTGTCGCCTCGGTACTAGAATATCTGGATCTGTCAATGGCACTGGCCGTAGTCGTGCAAACCATCTCTCATACTCCTCTATCGTCCCGGCGTCTGCCACATCTGATCTCCAATCCCACTGTCTCTATTGTAGCTGTGAGAAGTCAGTATATGCTATGTGTGGTTGAATCATACTCCCCCACTGACTCGTCTCTCTGTGCGATCAGGCAAAGTGTGCAGTCCTCCTGGGTACATCCTGCCTCTCTCCAAACTGTCGTCTCACCCTCTCTGACAGGTACAACTCAATCACTCTCTAGCGATTCACTAGTCACCCAATCAGGTACCTCTCCTGTCTACAATATGGTAACTCATCACTGTCATCTGACCATCCCAGGCAATCACGATATGGCCTCCATATGAACTCTCTCAGTCGGTCTAGCTCATGTCGCCAATATAATATGTATCCAAAAGGACCCTGTCTCAGTGCTCCACCATAGCAGTACACATATGGTCGATGTGGTACTACCTGTCTATCTGTAATTAGTCGACATATGGCTATGTGCTCAAATGCCCATACCTGTAGCAATGTGACTCCACAGCTCAAAGTCTGCACTCCCTGATATGCTATCTGATGCAGCTGAAAATATAGCATCGCCAATACACATGGTCCCCATGCATAGACTGTCCCCTTTGTCGCCATCCGCTCTAGCACCCTTCCCCATCCAATAGGGAATCTATGTCCTCGTTTGTCTCCTGCTAGTAGGCATGCTATCACCACTGCTATCACCACATACCATCGATCATACTCTGATGCCATGGTCTCCCAACCAATCTCCCTCTCGACAATATCCAAATCATCTGCGTCACACTCAAATAATCTGCACAACGCGTCTCTCCCTGTCACTAGGTCATACTCTATCATCTCTCCATGAATCGAAATGCGGAGGATACGCCATACATCCTCCAGTGTCACCGTCGCCTCTCTAGTCGCCAGATGGAAAGAGGAAGTCTCCAAATGCCATTGCTCTGCCAATGCGGTAAGCATTCCTATGTTTGCCCTAATCTTGGGCATGAATGTGACATAGTATATCCCAAGTCCTGCTAATGTATCTCTGTCTGTGCTCCTGAGTCTATGTTGTAGAATGAAGCAGTCAGGTCGGTTCTCCCGTGTGATCAACGGATACTGTCGACTCTGCATCACAAATTGGGGCACATTTTGTCAGTATTAAGGTTTTCTCCTATGGGTTGCATTTCCTCATTTTCATGTCCAAATCAGGGTGTTTTTCATCTATTCTGACTTATCCTACCCTTATCCCCCCTTTTCGGATCATTTGCATGCAATTTCGAACCAAAATTGAGTCACAAATGCACAATTGCGCCTGTGTCAAGGAACCTGTGCCTGTGTCATGTAACCTGCGCCTATGTCTCCCTACACAAGCGTAGAAGACCCTACACAAGCACAAGATTTTCCCTACACAAGCGTAGGAGTCCTTTTCTGCATCCCCTGTGGGCCCCGCAATGTCCCGCAAACAAGTCAAGTTCATGAAATTGAAAACATGGGTTTTTGAGATCCATATCACTGCTCCTGCATCGTTCAGTCATCTGTAAGTATGTACACGTTCCCCGAGGTGATCCGCCATTGGAATGTTCGCCATCTCTCTGCAAGTGTCCTTGTCCAGAGTAACAAATCCTCCTCTTTGTCTAGTGCAAATGAGCTCTTTTCAACCTCTTGGTCTCATTTATAGATCTTTGTCAGTGCATAGATGGACGTGCACCCTCTCCATCTTATGTTGGTCACGGTCTTTTGCATCTTATATTGCTTGTCCTTCATGCATTTGGTATCCGATTGTCAGTCCGTTCGATCCTATCATTTTTATCGATCAATTGGCCTCTTTTCTGCATGTTTCCGGCCAATTCCTCAAGGGGGCATGCATATGTCATTGTCATTGACTGGAGCATTTTCATTATTGTTCTTTGAAACAATGCTTAAAATCGCATTGTCTCAAAGAGGGGCAAAATGTAGACACCTAAAAATGGTCAACGCTTGCGGAGTCATACTTTAACATTTGCGCATTGCCTCATTTTAGGTTTTTGCATCGCATTAACATTTCTTCTATGTCACGCACTTGGTTTTTATCATTTGCGAGCATCAAGTCATTCTTCTACATTCTTCATTCATCTCGCTCTCAAATTTGGTCTTGTCGACAACATTATCCAGTCATGATTTTGATCGATCTTATCCTATTGCATCAATGTGCATGCTCATTTGTCATCATTTTGGACATCGTCAATCCTAATTAGGGTTTTGTCCTCCTGTCAATCTTGTGATCGATTTGTCATCGATCATTGTCCTCTTGTCAATCTTTTCCTCTGGCGATCGATTTATCATCAATCCTTATCATTTTCAATCTTGTCATTTGACGATCGATTTGTCATCGGTCATTGTCAATCTTGTCATTTCGCGATCGATTTGTCATCGATCGTCGTCCTTCTCAATCGTGTCAATTTGGATCAATTTGTCATTGTTCCTCGTCAATTGGCGCATTTTCTCAATCAAATCATTTATCACATTGGTCATTTATCAATTCAAAATCATGATCGATATCAATTATCTTCAATCGAGACCTAATTGTCATTCTCGCATTGCTAATTCATCTTCTAAGGTTTCATGATTTAATCATTTAACTTTGTGTGTCATTTCTTCCTCTAGGATTAATAAATTATTTATTTATCCTAAGTCTTCTCTTCGCAATTAAATGTTTATTTAATTGGCTAATTATTCCTCTTTTTGTGAATTAATTAATAAATGACAAATTATTAATTAATTTACATAATTCCTAAATTCTTAATTCTCTAATTTCCTAATTTTCTAAATTCCTAATTTCAATTTCCTCCTATTTCTCTCCTAGATTCATGGAAATGACATAGAAATTTGTCATAATTTGTCATAATTGACAATCAATCAATTTTTGACATAGAAGTTTGTCATAATTTGTCATAAATTATCAATCAACAAATTTTGCATAGAAAGTGCATAATTTGTCATAATTTGTCATAATTGACATAATTGATTTGCAATTTCCATTTGAATTGAATCATGCTAATCTTGTCATCTCTCCAATTCTTCTATAAATTGGATGAATTTCTTCACTCAAACCCCTTGATTCTTGACCCCTAATCAGATTATCAAATTTCTAATCAATCACGCTTCGAGTACTCTTGAACAATAATCTTGTCTACTTGCTTTCAATTATGTGTGTGCACTTGTAGGTGAGATCCACAATCAAACTATTTGAAGAGGAAAGAAGAACAATGGAGCCGCATGAAGGAAGCATTTGGATTTACCTCTGGTTTGCATAATCTTTTTGAATGTTTCAATTTTCATGTCTCTATTGAATGTGTTTAGGATAGATCATTGCAATTGTGCTTTCATGATTGAGCTAATGATTAGTTTTTATATTGTTTGTGATGATTTCCTATTTCCTAACGTACACATAAATTAAACACTTATTAATAACATTAAATGGCTGAGTAATTATGTTTTAGTTGAAAATGAAAATAAAATATTTTATTTCAGGACAGCTCACACTATTACCCTATCATATTTTAGACTCTCGGTTTTGTTAGTAGTGGTTTGATGTCTTTGGAGCTGATCATTGCATTTCTTTAGTTACGTTTGCCAGCCTACTCCTAGCTTGTGCCAAAATGGGAGCTTTGGAACAGGATATGGACATCCATCAAAGCATAAAAGATAGAGGAATTTTGTCAGATGTAGTTGCAACTGCACAAAATGGATTTGTTGAGAAGGCTTTAGAAACTTTCAAGCAAATGCAATCAATAGGTGTAAAGCCAAATTCCATGACCATTGCTACTATCCTCCCTGCCTGTGCCAAAATGGGAGATTTGGAACAAGGTATGGACATTCATCGAAGCATAAAGGATAGAGAAATTTTGTCAAATGTTGTAGTTGTTACTGCCTTGGTAGACATGTATGCAAAATGTGGAAGCATAGACAAGGCACGTGAACTATTTGATAGAGTGCCTGAAAGAAATGTTGTCTCGTGGACTGCAATGATTGTTGGATATGCACAAAATGGATTTGTCGAAAAGGCTTTAGACACTTTCAAGCAAATGAAATTGGAAGGCATAAAGCCAAATTCCACAACCTTTGCCAGAATCCTCCCTGCCTGTGAAAAAATGGGAGCTTTGGAACAAGGTATGGACATCCATCAAAGCATAACGGATAGAGGAATTTTGTTAGGTGTTGTACTTGCAAATGCCCTACTTGACATGAATGCAAAATGTGGAAACATGGACAAGGCTCATGAATTGTTTGATACGATGCCGCAAAGAGATGTGATCTCATGTGAACAATCAACACGCATGTATACGAGAGGAAGGGATTGCTGATACAAAATTGAATGCTCACTCCTCAATCACAGTTCTATGGTTTTACGAGATTAAACTAGGACAATTAACTACCACATGTATATTTTTTGCAACATGAAATTAAAAACTAGGGCTATTTGAATCTACCTCCTGCGTGGGATTGCCTTCGACGTGGGTTTGATGTTCTTGGGGGTTGAAGTTGCCATGGATGTCTACGTGGGATTGCAATTCATAAATGAATTCCCCACCTCTTTTTTTATTTTGTAATGGCCGCTGTCGTCGGAATTACGAAGAACTCGAGCACTTTTTTGAAAAAAAGAAAATTCTCATTGCTAATGCCTTCTTCATCGAAACCAAATGGGTAATTGCCCTCGGAATTACGACGAATGCGGGCATTTTTTCAAAAAAAAATCAAATTTGGCCACAATATACCTTCTCCGTCAGAAACCTCAGTCAGAAATCTAGTCCAAATGTATTAGTGTTTGGTCTCAAGCTCCTCATCACCACTTGGGTCGCTCCATTGGGTGCTAGTCTTTCTCTCCCACACGTGGAGGCTTTGCCTTTGGGTGGGGATCATGAGGGGAAAGGTCAAACAATACCGGTGGGAGAAAATGGATAGCTTTTGGTGGTGGTGATGGCTTCCCTGATTCTTCCAAGGGTTTTCCTTGTTTGGCCCAGGAAATTTCACTTGTTTGAGACTTCAGAGATAAACAGGAAGGAGAAGCTATTGCTGATGAGGGGTGGTCACTTCATGGTGTCTCTCCAAACCTCGTTGATGTATAGGGCTAGCCGGATGATCATGACCCTCCAACACCATTTGGGATTGCTCTCACTGCTTAGGAAGCTAATTTTATATGCTTTGTTGTTATTTTTTTATTTAGTTATTAGGCTATGCCCTTAGACTTCTGATTTAGCTTTTTGGGCACTACTCATTTGAACTCTAAGGGGTGATCTTGTTGGCATTATGTAAACCGGCATGAAGACATAATGATATCTATGTTGTCATTGATGTTAATTTGAGACATGGTATGAACTAGCACATGTCATAGGTGAAGAAAGAGAGGAACCGGCATATGTATGAACCGGTTTATATGCCAAAGTGAAGTGGCATATTTGTTCGAGGTGAACCGACATGTAGTTATGGGAACCGGCACATGGAAGCATTGTATGACTACCGGTTGGTAGGTAGCTTCCACTTCGGGGTTTCCGGTTGGAATACCTCAAGTCTGTGTGACTCAATCGGTGATCTTTGTGTGATGAGTTAGCAGTATGATGGAGGACAGATCATGTTGCCACGTAAGCTCTATGTGCGTAAAGGATCTTGCATGAAGATCACTATTCCTATCTACCTCGAGAATGTGCGAAGTCTGTCAAACAGTGATAACACATGATGGGTTATCAGCCGCCATGAAAATAGTGGATAATGGACGATGGAGAATGTCTTGAGATCGATTCAAGACTGTTGCATTTAATGTAGTATGATTCAACGGTCAGGATCGAATTGTTTGAATTGCTTAACCTAACAGGTTTAGGGTTTAGGGTTTTTGCTACCGACCTGTATGTTTCCTATAAGGTCGATGTTGGGTTGCTTTCTGAGGTTTTTGGCAAAAGTTATGAGTGTGTATCCAAGGAAAGTGATACATGATTCTTGCCAGACCAAAGGAGAGAAGAGATACCTGCGTAGTGAATGTGCAAAAGGAAAAGAGGAGCCCAAACGGATCTGCATTAGCATTAAGTGTTGTTAACAGATCATTGTAATACCTGTTGATCTCTAACCACTTCAACAGTTATAAAATCCCCTAATAGGGTAGCCTTAACTAGCTTGATTCAAAATCCCTTAAATCGGGTGGTCTTAACCGACTTGTTTCAAATCCCTTAACCGGGTAACTCGAGGCTAATGAGTTTTGAGAAGCTAGAGAAACTTAGGAGATCCTTTCAGCTATTAAGTTCTTGAAATCCTCTAACAATGTGACCCTAATGGATTTAACCCTTTATCGGGTATCCCTTAACTGGGTGATTCCTAATAGGATCAGTTCCTACCAGAACCTATTGTAATGTCCTAACCGGACAAGGCTCCTAACAAAGTGGACTTCTAAAGAGTTCAACAAGCAACTTGTGGGTATTCATCCCCACCGTGGTTTTTCCTAGTTGGGTTTCCACGTGAAAAATATGTGTGTCATGTGAAATGTTTTTGTCTTGTGATGCTTTGTTTCATCTGTTAAGCACATGAAGGTTCTATGTTTTATGCCTATCTATAAAACATATTGAACTCACTGTTGTGAAGATCTAACAAATAAGTTTACCTATTTATGCATGAGAATCTAATGATACTGTAGTATCGAGCTAAGAGGAAAGCATATTGAGCAGTGAACCACAGGGACGCGTCCCCCCCCTTTTTGGGCACGTCCCCCCGTCAGAAACGTCTCGGGGACGGGGGGACGGGGACGCGACGTCCCCCGCCGTCCCGCCACCGCCACCCAAACGCCACCGGGACGCGGAGACGTCCCCGCGTCTCCCAGGGAGACGTGGAGACGTGGAGACGTCTCCTTGGGAGACGTTTGGGCGTCTCCCAAAGAGACATGGAGACGCCTCCACGTCTCCTTGGGAGACGTTTGGGCGTCTCCCCGTCCCTCAAGAGACGTGCAGACGTCTCTCCAAGGACGGGGAGACGCCCAGACGTCTCCTGTCGCCCCCACTTATATGCAATGTTTAAAATTAAAATTTTTAAAAAAAGTGAGTTTTTAAGTTTTTGGAGGGTTAAGGGGTAACTCTAATTGGATGTGGGCCAATAGAAAAATAACACCCGACGCCTTTAGAAAATAATAAAAGTATTTTTGGCCTCGCGGGGCGCTGCCCCTCGACCCCGCCCTGTATCGCACGCGCAAGGGGCGCTGCCCCTTGACCCCGCAAGGGGCGATGCCCCTTGACCCCAACTTGGGGGCGCTGCCCCCAAACCCCCATTGAAAAATATAGGGGGAAACCACGCCGATAGAAGTAGGGAAAATCTAACCTTCGAGTTTGATTAGGCTCCATATAACAACACAACTTAGAAATCTTGGTATTTAGATTTAGTATTTCAAATTTCCTATAGTCTCATTTCAAATGTAATTCTTACACTGTAATACTGTCATACATCTTTTCAAAACTAGTTTTTCAAGTACTATATGTATATGTACAAGTATATGAGCACCACCACCCCGCCACCCCCCCGCTGTCGTCCCCCCGCCGTCCCCCCCGCCGTCCCCAAATTTAGGCCCTTGGTCCCCCCGTCCCGGAAACGCGTCCCCCCCGTCCCCCCGTCCCCCCATCCCCAACGCCCGTGGAACATTGATATTGAGTGACCGGTTCATGACTGATTGAGCTATACTGGATGTTACCGGTTGCACTCTGTTTTACCGGTATCCTTGTTTATCAGTCATTTAGAGTATTTGTTGTCAAACCGGTTTTGGACTAACAGATTACCATAGGTGATCTGTCAGTCCAAAACTATTGAAAAGATCCACCCCCCCTCTTAGTACCGGTTTGGTACTAGTGGTTCATCATTGAGTTATCAATTGGTATCAAAGCACTCCAGGTCCTCTGTGTTGTAAGCTTAACCACTTGAGGAAAAGATCCTAGTCAAATGATGAAGAGGGAAGGTCCAAAGTTTAACAGGGAAAATTTTGGTATATGGAAAGACAAGATGAAGATATTCATCAAAAGCATGGGTGTTCAACACTGGAGTTATGTTGAAAATGTATATGTTGTTCCTACAGGTACTCTCACCAATGACCAAAAGAGAGAGATACAAGAAAATGGGTAAGTCATGGAAGCCCTCATCAGTACCCTATCTGACATTGAGTTTATTGATGTTCAAGACAAGGCAAATCCCAAGGAGGTATGAGATGCTCTTGAAAATATCTATGGTGGTGATGAGCATGTAAAACAGGCTAAGGAAGAAAGCCTGAGAGGGAAGTTTGAAGACATGCGGATGGTTGAAGGAGAGACCATTCAGTAGTATGGAATAAGAATCAAAACAGTTGTTGGAGAAATAAAGAGTGCAGGTGGCAAAATAGAAGATTCCACTGTGGTAAGCAAAGTCCTGAGATCCTTGTTGCCGGTCTATGCAATAAGGGTTGCTACTATTTAGGAGTTGAGATCAATAGACAAGTCTAAGGCATCCTTGGACTCCATCATAGCCAAGTTGACAACCTATGAGCTGAATAGTTTTGATGGTCGTGTTCAAAAGTCAGAATCAGCTTTTAGAGCCTCTGCTATACCTTCCAGAAAAGGAAAAGAGGCTAGCACTAGTGGGGAACCTAATCAGAGCAAAGAAATGAAGGATGAAGAGTTTCTAATGGAATTTGAAGCACTTCTTGCTAGGAAATTATCAAAAGGAACTGGTAAATATAAAGGTATGCTACCTTTGAAATGTTTCTCCTGTAACCAAATAGGACATATTGCTATGAACTGTCATAATAGTGACAACAAGGATAAACCAGAAAGGTTCAAGAAATTCAAAGGAGGAAACCGGAGAAATTGTTTTGTGGCAGTTGATGAAGGTGTCACAGATGAGGAATCAGAAGATGAAGAGAATGAAGACATTATGTTTGTTGCTATAAAGGAAGATGTGGTAGACAAGAAGGCTCTTGTCTCCCGGTTTGATAATTCCAATGAATGGATCATTGACAGTGGTTGTTCTCACGATATGACTGGTGACCGGAGCAAGTTTCTATCCCTAGAGGAGTATGATGGTGGTGTAGTTCGCTTTGGCAATGATGCACCATGCATGGTCAGAGGAAGAGGGTCCATCTCTTTGAATGGAAAGAGTAGTGCTGACAATGTGTACTGGGTTGATGGTCTTAGACACAACCTTCTAAGTGTTGCCCAGCTAAATGATAGTGGTCTCACTCTGCAATTCAAGAATGGAGTTTACAGAATCAAAGGCAAAGATGGTAAATTGGTAGCCATCGAAATGCAGACTAAAGGTAACCTATTTCATCTGAATGCAAATATAAGTACATGTCTTATGGCTAAGCTTGATGATAGCTGGATATGGCATAGGAGATTCTGCCATGTGAACTTTGATAACATTGTGAAGGCTAGTAAGATCAAGGCAGTTAGAGGGTTGCTGGTGCTGAGCAAATCGGATAATACCTTGTGTAGAGAATGTCAATTGGGGGAAATGTCTTCCTCAACCTTTAAAGGTAAATCTTTCACTGCTAACAACTTGCTTGATCTTGTGCATACTGATTTATGTGGTCCTATGAAAACTACAAGTGTGTAGGGTGATAGGTACTTCATGATTCTCACTGATGACTGCTCAAGAATGATGTGGGTCACATTCTTGAAAGACAAGTCTGAAGCTTTAGGAAAATTCAAAGCTTTCAGAGCATTAGTGGAGAAGGAAAGCAGTAAGAGGATCAAATGTCTCAAAACTAATCAAGGAGGGGAATTCACTTCCAGTGAATTCAACAAGTATTGTGAAGAATTTGGCATCAAGAGACAATTGTCTACCCCTTGGACTCCCCAGCAGAATGGCCTAGCAGAGAGGAATAACTGGACTGTGGTTGACGCAGCTAGAACCATGTTGATCCAAGGAAAGGTTGCTCACACCTTTTGGAGAGAAGCGGTGAGCACTGCAGTCTACACTATGAACCGGGTACTCATCAAAAAGGGTAAGGACAAAACTCCTTATGAGTATTGGACCGGTAAGACACCTGTGGTTAACTACTTTAAGGTATTTGGTAGCAAATGTTACATCAAGAGGAGTGAACATCAGGGCAAATTTGAAGATAAATGTGATGAAGGAATATTTCTAGGATATTCCACCAAGAGTAAAGCCTTCAAGTGCTACAACAATAGGACTCAGAGAATTATGGAAAGCATTAATGTAAGAGTTGATGAATCCTCTGAGAAGACTGAGGAAACCGGCAGTGAGCAAGTTGTAAATGAACCGGTTGCAACCTTCTGGGAACCGCTTGCTAGCCAACCAAGTACCAGTAACAGTGTCCTTGAACCGATGAATGCTGATACTGATGAAAATGAGGATGAAGAAGAAAAGCAAGAAGAATCAATAAAGACCATTTCTTGGTATTTCAAGTTGAATCATGATCCCAAGCAGATCATAGGTGATAAGGATGCAGGAATCCTTACTAGAAGAAAGATCAGAGAAAACTCATGTATGATCTCTGAATTTGAGCCTAAGTCATTCAAAGAGGCTCATAAAGATGAAGACTGGATCAAGGCAATGGAAGAAGAACTTGACTAGATAGAGAAAAATGGTACATGGTCCTTGGTACCTAGACCAGAGCATAAAAATGTCATTGGCACCAAATGGGTGTTCAAAAATAAGGTGAATGAGGATGGCACAGTGATTAGGAATAAAGCCAGACTAGTATGCAAAGGATATGCTCAAGAAGAAGGTGAAGACTATGGGGAAACCTTTGCTCCTGTGGCCAGATTGGAAGGAGTTCGTATGCTTCTTGCATATGCAACTTTTAAGAGATTCAAGGTATATCAAATGGATGTAAAATCTGCATTCCTAAATGGTGTACTTGAAGAGGAGGTGTATATTGAGCAACCAGATGGGTTTGCCCTATCTGAAGACAGTGACATGGTACGTAGGCTACATAAAGCATTATATGGTCTAAAGCAAGCACCTAGGGCATGGTATGAGCACCTACATTCCCATCTTGTGAAGATTGGATTTGAGAGAACAAGTGAAGATATCAATATCTACTTGAAGTCTGAAGGAGATCAGATCCTGATCTGTGAAGTTTTTTTTGATGACATCATCTTTGGTGGAGATGACAAGATGAGTCATGAGTTTGCTGATGAGATGAAGAAAGAGTTTGAGATGTCACTCATAGGGGAGATTAAGTTCTTCATTGGACTGCAGATCTAGCAGATGGAATATGGAATCTTCATCACTCAGTCCAAATATGTCAAAGAGGTGTTGAAGACTTTTGGCATGGAAGATAGCAAACTGATTGGTACACCGATGGTGACCGGTTGCAAACTGACAAAGGAGGATGATTTCGCACTGGTTGATGAGAAGGAATACCGGTCAATGATTGGTAAGTTGCATTATGTAGTGCATAGCAGACCGGATATTGCACATGCAGTTGGCTTCACTGCAAGGTTCCAGAAGAGTCCAAGAGAATCTCACTTGATTGCAGTCAAGCGGATTCTTAGGTATTTGAAGGGAAAAGTTGACTATGGATTGTGGTACCCATACAGCAATAATTTCAATCTGAAAGTATTCACAGATGCTGATTGGGCCGGTAATGTGGATGACCGGAAGAGCACAACCGGTGGTGCATTCTTTCTCGGTGGTAGACTACTCTCATGGATGAGTAAAAAGCAGAGTTGTATCTCTTAGTCTACAGCGGAAGCAGAGTATGTTGCAGCTTTCATGAACTACACTCAGACAATCTGGATGAAGCATGTACTGGAAGGCTTCAAGATCCCTGTATCTAAACCAGTAAGTATATTCTATGATAACACAAGTGCTATCAATATATCAAAGAATCTGGTTTTACATTCTAGAACCAAGCATTTTGAGCTTAAGTATCATTTCTTGAGGGAAAAGGTTCAGAATAAAGAAATTGCACTGGAGCATGTGTCCAGTAAGGAGCAGTTAGCAGACATGTTCACCAAGCCTCTCCCAAAGACAACTTTTGTGCATTTGAGAGGTGAATTAGGGGTATTGCCCCTTCAGGAGGTGAACTAAAAGTGATTGTTCCACATCAGTCAAGTACTGGAAAGACAAAGTTTTGGTTGATTGGTTTGTTGAAGGATGCTACTCCTCAGGGGAGCAGCATGATGGAATAGTGATGATTGTACCTCCACTTTGGCATTGTTGTCAAAGGGGGAGAAGGAGTGAAGCGAAAAGATATCTATAGCAAATGGGGAGAAGATGTGAAGCAGAGAAGATATCTTTTGTATATTGCCATCAATGCCAAAGGGGGAGATTGTTGGCATTATGTAAACCGGCATGAAGACATAGTGATATGTATGTTGTCATTGATGTCAATATGAGACATGGTGTGAACCGGCACATGTGATAGGTGAAGAAAGAGAGGAACCAACATATGTATGAACCAGTTTATATGCCAAAGTGAAGCGGCATATTTGTTCGAGGTGAACCGGCATGTAGTTATGGGAACCGGCACATGGAAGCATTGTATGACTACCAGTTGGTAGGTAGCTTCCACTTCGGGGTTTCCGGTTGGAATACTTCAAGTCTGTGTGACTCAATCGATGATCTTTGTGTGATGAGTTAGCAGTATGATGGAGGACAGATCGTGTTGCCACATAAGCTCTATGTGCGTAAAGGATCTTGCATGAAGATGACTATTCCTATCTACCTCGGGAATTTGCAAAGTCTGTCAAACGGTGATAACATGTGATGGGTTATCAGCCGCCATGAAAACAGTGGATAATGGATGATGGAGAATGTCTTGAGATCGATTCAAGATTGTTGCATTTAATGCAGTATGATTCAACGGTCAGGATCGAATTGTTTGAATTGCTTAACCTAACAGGTTTAGGGTTTAGGGTTTTTGCTACCGACTTGTATGTTTCCTATAAGGTCGATGTTGGGTTGCTTTCTGAGGTTGTTGGCAAAAGTTGTGAGTGTGTATCCAAGGAAAGTGATACATGATTCTTGCCAGACCAAAGGAGAGAAGAGATACCTGCAAAGTGAATGTGCAGGGAAAAGAGGAGCCTAAACGGATCTGCATTAGCATTAAGTGTTGTTAACAGACCATTGTAATACCTGTTGATCTCTAACCACTTCAACAATTGTAAAATCCCCTAATAGGGTAGCCTTAATTGGCTTGATTCAAAATCCCTTAAATCAGGTGGTCTTAATCGACTTGTTTCAAATCCCTTAATCGGGTAACTCGAGGCTAATGAGTTCGGAGAAGCTAGAGAAGCTTAGGAGATCCTTTCAGCTATTAAGTTCTTGAAATCCTCTAACAAGGTGACCCTAACGGGTTTAACCCTTAACCGGGTATCCCTTAACCAGGTGATTCCTAACAGGATCAGTTCCTACTAGAACCTATTGTAATGTCCTTAACCGGACAAGGCTCCTAACCGAGCGGACTTCTAAAGAGTTCAAAAAGCAACTTGTGGGTATTCATCCCCACCATGGTTTTTCCCAGTTGGGTTTCCACGTGAAAAATATGTGTGTCATGTGAATTTTTTTTGTCTTTGTGATGCTTTGTTTCATCTGTTAAGCACGTGAAGGTTCTATGTTTTATGCCTGTCTATAAAACATATTGAACTCACTGTTGTGAAGATCTAACAAATAAGTTTACCTGTTTATGCATAAGAATCTAATGATACTGTAGTATTGAGCTAAGAGGAAAGCTTATTGAATGACCAGTTCATGACTGATTGAGTTATACTGGATGTTACCGGTTGCACTCTATTTTACCGGTATCCCTTTTTATCAGTCATTTAGAGTATTTGTTGTCAAACCGGTTTTGGACTATATTTGTGTTTGTACTGATTCACCCCCCCCTCTCAGTACCGGTTTGGTACTAGTGGTTCATCATTGAGTTATCAGATCTTGTGTCCCTCTACACTTTTTTTGTGGATATATGTTTTATAATTTTTAATCAATAGATACAAACACATATATTCATTAAAAAAAAATAACATTAATTCTACTATAATAACTACCAATATATCTTACATATTAAATTATCATTAAATAATATATTGAAAAATAATTCAATAATGAGATTCGGGACCTCTTTGTTAGTCATATTAAGTCCTCACCTATCAATATAGAAAAAATAAAATCAATAGAGAGAAGGATAGGTGAACTCTATATTCCCCTACAATATGGTAGCTAACAAATTTAATGTGACTTCAATTTTGAATTTGAATACTTAAGCCCATGAGATTTTCATGTCATAGAAAAGGGAGAGTCCCTCACACTTAATCATAAAAACCAAATGCATTAATAAAATTTTGTATGGAAAATGCTATATAATAAACCATATATGTACAAAAAAAAAAAGCTTATATATTTTGATAAAAGTTGTAATAAGGATAATGATAGAAGAAATGGTACATGCATTGAAAGTCTTTATATTACCGCCATTGGTTATTTGACACAAATCTTCACCTTACCTCTTAAAGTAACTTATTTGGTTTGTTACTTATTCTATATAAAGTAAAGATGAAGAAGTGAAAACTATAAAAATATCATGTTGAATATTCACATGTGCTTACATGAGTGGGTAAGTGCTGCATTGAATTAGGAATATTAGATGGAATTGGGTAGGACTTCATCTAGAATTTGAAACAATTCAATAATTATGTATTAATGTTATTTAATATTTTTTTATCATGTATGTCCTTTCATTATGCTTTTCTCAACACAAACAAACTTTTGATATTGTCATTTCAATTTATGTGAACATATTAAATGAATTAAATATGTTTAGAATGAATTTAAAACAGTAAACACAAGTACAATAAGGATCAAATTATATTAAAAAAGAGATAGCATGTCTACAATTAGAAAACAATCTACTTTTTGTGATAAGTTCATTGAATCAAATGTAGAATTTGTCATAGTACATTCACTTTGTCACATGTGAAAGTAGCAAATTTACCATTCTCACTCTTCCAAATATATCTAACATTAGGACATTGAATCAAATCATTTGCAGATGTTCTAAACCATCCCTTATATGTTTTAAGATATTTTACCAACTACCATGCATCATATATCATTCATTTTGGCAACAATTTGTTCTCTCAAAACAAGTCCTGATTAATTGTCTGCATCATGACCACAATGGTCTCACATACTTCAACTTGATTTATAGATCATACTTCCCCAAGAAAGAGGCATTTGATCCCCAAAATCTCAAAGACTAATCAAATGTAAGAACTTCTTTTCAGCTTCTAAACATGCATTCACCATGAAGAAGATTTTTCACATACTCAAAGACAAATCCACTCTAAAGGCATTGCATTCTCCCTACTACATATTTTAGTGGTTTGAGCTTTCATAAAATTTCTTATAATCTCTCCTTTTACAGAAAAATGATTATCATACCTACTAAATAAAAAGAATTCATGTGATTCAACCCTCATGCCTCCTTTTTGAAAGTTGAAGGAAAAAGACTTATGACCAAACTTCAAGACCTCTTAAATTTGGTAGTTGACAATAGTGTTAACTTATTTACACACACTCTCAAAATTAGGTTTACAAGATAGCAAATGGTTAAATTTTCCACTATAACACTTTTATTTTAGAAAAAAATAAAATTTTAATTTATATCATTTTTTTATAAAATCACAAATAAAAAAGTCACTACCATTCCACATATAATTTTTTTATCATATTAAACTATGGAAGAATCGCTGCAAATTATTAGGTTGTCCTTAGTCATGTTTATCTATTTTCCTGTGTAGTCCTCTCATTAGACTTCATTGTTATTCTTTGAGCTTTGATCAATACCAAGAAAACAAATCATGATAAATTACGTTACAATATAGACAACATAAAAAACATATAATTCTGTAATTCTGTAATTCTGTAATTCTGAACCTAATATATATATATATATATATATATATATAACGTTACAATATAGACAACATAAAAATCTTCTGTAATTCTGAACCTTATATATATATATATATATATATATATATAGTGTAATTCTGAGTCTAATATAATACAGAAAAAAACAAATTATTAAGCAGTCCTTAATCATTTTCATCTATTTGTGCAATCCTCTTATTAGACTTCATTGTAATTCTTTCAATTTTGATCAATACAAAAAAAACAAATCATGACAAATTAGACTTCAATGTACTCAACATGAAAATCTTGTGCAATTCTGAACCTAATATATTTATTTTAATTGTGCAATTGTGAACCTAATATATTTTTAAATGGCTAAAAACCTTAAAACACTGCAAGAGAAAAAGTATAATTTCCTAATTCAAAAAGATTTATGATCATAAAAAGCCAATGCAAATATACATAAGAAAAGCCCTTGTATTACTTCAACACTGCCCCTTATTCTGCTCAGCAAACCCTCGAAAGAAACAGCACATATTGCAGGCTTCAAATTGAGATCTGGAGAGACAAATCATAAGAAAATCCACCTCTCCTTAAAATACCCCAAACGCTAGGACCAAAACTCATTTATTGAACCGAAAGTATGTACAGAAAAGCTTATAGACATGAATCCCCCAATTATTCACATTCATCTGGTCGCCTGAATTCCGCAGGGGCTGGCCGCCGGCTCTGCTCTGTTGAGCCCTAAAGGCGACCGAAACACCGGCCTGCCGGAATTACCTGCCAGAAAAAAATCCTTCATTTGCGAACTAAAATTGAAAATGGCGAGCCTTTCTCGAGGACTCAACCTCAGCAGATCTTCATCCTCCTCTTTAATCTTCACAACTTGACTGTGCAAAAGCAGAGCCCCGGGATTCAAACCTTTGTCGGAGGAGGCTTCAAGCGCCTTGGCTTCTACCGCCTTTACATTCGCCATCAAGATACAGCAAAATTCCGTCAAATAACGGCAATTTACAGCAACTTACTGCAAGCTGTGATTTGGAGACTACCAGAACCAGAAACAGAACAGGCTTATATATGGAATGTTTCCAGAACAGATTCTCAAAGGACAAACTGGATGGAGAAGGGAATAAGCTCTACAGTGCGCATGATTTTCAAGCACTTATTCTTCTATTTCAAGATGACCATTTCACACATCTTATATAAACAAACAAATTAAGAAAACGTGAAACGCACCATCGTACTTCAAAGTCGGCAGTTTCCGGGGCATATTTTTTATATTTTGTATTTGTCGGTAAAAATGGAGATAATGACGAATTCAACCGCAGTTTTGATTCCATCACCGGTTTATTTGTCACAAATCTTTGCCTTGTCTCTTAAGTATTTACTCCGGATAAAGAGAATATCTTGTCGAATATTCTTGCTTTTTCAGTTGTAGGTAGGCGGATCCTCTCGTAGTAGGAATATTAGATGGACTGAGGCGTGACCATGGAGTGGTTTTTTTTTTTAAATAATTCAATAATTATTAAGTATTAATGTTGTTTAATGTTTTCTCCCTTGAATGATTGTAACCTTACAACTTTTGGAATATATATATATATATGGTTTGAAGTTAGTAAGTTATTGTAAAAATTAAGAGTCTCTTTGGCCATGATTTTGATTTAATTGAATTTGTAATATCAACTATTAAGGTTTAATATTGGATTATATGTTTTAATGTTTTTATTTTTTAGATTTGTTTTTGATTAAGGAAAAACAATATTTTTTAGATTTGTTTTGATAGTTTAATTTTTATGTAATAATTAGTATAAAATGATTATTTTAATATAAAAATTGATAAATGACTTGATTTTAACTTGACTTTACTATTATACATTTTAGAGAATTAGTTCTCATTCTTCACTTTATCCAAACTATTTTCACTACTATGAAACTTACTAGGTTAGGTCTATGAACACATAAATGTCCCTTTCTAATAAGTTGTTATGAGACAATAGCATATTCCAAATTACATGCTAATGTGTTGCAAAAAATAAGAAAACTTAATTCTTTATGATCATCTTCGAAGTACATATAGAGAAATACATAGAGAATTTGTATTACACATCACATCACATAAGATTTTGGCATTAAAATTACGTCAACATTCTATGTATTGCATGATTGTACATTGTCTATAATTAGTGTTCTATACATTTGACTCAATAACTAGGGTTTGCCCAACATAAATCATCTTAAACTAGCAAACCCCTAAATGGTGTCTATGAACGGGTCTCACTCTCAAATGTAGGTTGTATAGATCAAGGTGAACAAGATCGTGACATTAAAATTGATGAAATTCAAATTCACAAACTAACTTCAAATCCATGCTAAGGTTCAACTTCATATACATAGTTGTAGAAGAAAATGTGTAGCCATGGAATTGAATTGCGGAAAGGGATGGTAAATTTTCTTGAGGCATTTATCTAACATGTCCCAATTTCTTAACATATTGGAAAATTAGTTATTAACATTGGGCTCAACAAGATCTCCATTTACACTAGAGCTAAGAATTATTATTTTATTTATTTAAATTCTATGCATTTATTTCACTAGATTAATCAACCCTAGCTCCTTATTCTAGGTTAAATTGTTTATTCATTATAGGTCAATTAATATACTTGAGATATTTATGCGAGGCATATTATTCTCCCTTACATAAGAAAATTCGTTGTTATCTCATTAACTTTATCAATCTTAGATTCTTATCCTAGATTAGATTGTTTATTCAATGTACAATTATTAATTTATTTAGGATATTTAATTGAGATGAGTTGTTAAATTCTTTATATTTATTTTGTTTGTGATAATGTCTCTTATAATGTGAGGTCAATACATTTAACAAAAGCTCATTCTAATATACTTATGGTAAATTTAAAAAACTTTACAAATTGTATACAAATATATGACGTAATGATAAAGTTCCTAAAAATTTAAACACTAAATACCATGTCCAAATCACAAAAATGTTCTCATTAATGACCTCACCAACTAAGAAAAAGATACTCTCATCTTTTGTACAAGGCTCACCTAAATAATTGAGAAAAAGATACTTTTTCGGTAAACATTGTGACATTAAATCTGTCATTAAATTTCAAAAGAAAAAAAACTTTAATTATTATCAATTTTATAAAATAAATAAACATTGTATATCATAATGACTATTCACATCTTTCAAAACCAAAACAAAAAATATGCTAATTAAATATTAACTTAAAAATATTCACCAACATTAAAAAAACAAATTATATACACAATATAAATATATTTCAAAATAATTTGTATACTATGATTTAGACTTATTTTTAATCAAATAAAAATTGATTTGATTTGTTTAATGATCCTTAATTTGTTAATAAATTAAATAGCTCAGAGATTCCACTCCAATTTGATATTTCTTAATAAAAAATCACAACACGTTAAAGAATGAGCTTAGATTACTCTAAATAAAATGTATAACCCATACCTAATTACATAAATCTCCTAGTCGGCAGGAGCAATAAAATAAAAATCGGGAGGAGCAATAAAATAAAAAATATATATTTTTTTTAAGAAGGCATTTTACAAATACTTGACTAAATCAAACGCATTACTTTAGAAAAAGAAAAAGGTAAAGGTATAAATCATATGAGAATCTCCCAACGATGGATATAGTGCCCATTTTTCTACACATCATTTTCTTATATGGCATCCAAGGTTATAGATGAGATTATAATATTAATAATTAGTTTGAATGGTCTACGCGTGCAACTTTAGTTTGATTTCTTTTACTTCTTCCAGAACATCAAAGATCATGATAACGTAATCACGCTAAACTCTCATAGAGACAAGCGAACTCTTTTTCAAAGCACGTTAACTATCTTAGGTTACATTGAAGGGGTAAACTAAAACTATGGGTTATTTTCACTGAATGGTACTTTATTTGAATATTATAATGTATATATATTTGTTCTATTTTTATTGGTCAAAAGCGTTTCTTCTACCCTACCTTTCTTGATTGAATTGTTTGTCTCAAAGTGAGAGATAGCCTTGATGAACCACTCTTTCTCCATTGGATCAACTCTCATTAAAGTCATTCATGAGCAATCAATCAATTTCATGTTTTTTTTATCTTTAACTTGGACCAATTAACTTAGGCTAATTAATGTTGATTTTGTAAGAGTATGATATTTTCAATTAAATATTATTTTAAAAAAGTAGATGTTAAATGGGTAAAGGAATTTAGTTTGATGATTGAAGAAAGAATATTTTTGGTGAAGATTATGGATTTGAACTATTTTTTATTTATGAATTGTACATCTCTATATATGTTGTCTTAGATTTTGTTCAAGGTATGTCGTTTATATGAGGTAGAGTCTATATGTTCGAGTTTTTCTTGTACTTGTAAATTTATTCTTTTGGCATGCAGATCTATCTGTGTGATTTTATGCATAGGCTTTCTAATTTGCTAAAATTTAAATTCGTCTCTACCTACTCTTTTGTCTATATTGATGGGATCTATAAAAAGCTTTAGAGGATTATGAAATTTTAGGATTCACATTCTCCTATGTAAACCCTCAAAAAATGATCAACTTTATGGTCATGCCAATAAACAACAAATTTCAACCTTGCAAATGCTCTTGGGATGAATACACAAATTATGATCCCTTTTAGTGTACCAATTTGAAATATTTTTCCAAGTATTACTCCTTAAGATGAGAGAGAATGTTTCAATATAAGAGGATGTAAAATGAATACAAATAAATTTCTTTAAATACAAATGTTGGAATTAACTAAGATCCAAAAGCACAAATCAACCTTTTACAAGAGAAAAAAATTAGATGCACAATAGTATGGCTACCACATAAATGAAGGGCAAGTAAATACAATAATCAACCTTGCATAGATAGGCAAGGTAGAGGAGGTGAGAAGGTAGGAATGAAACTTTGGATATCCCCCCAAAGGTGCAGCACTTGTGAGATCACTTGACAAGTGTACAAGCAAGTGCCAAGTATGCATGCAATATGAACTAATAGATGAGGACATATGTCTCAACTACATGAGGTGATACAAAAATATAAAATAGCCTAAGTAAACTTAAATTAAGTGTGAATAGGTCAATCCTAGAAATGAGATGTCCTAACTAGTTATGTAATGATCTTATTTACACTAGTACCCCCTTTAAGTGCAACTTATGAATTTATGTATATCATGATGATGATGGGTCCTAGCTACAAGCTATGTTAGGTACCCATGTATAATGCAATCTCTCATAAAGTAGAGAAAAGGAGAAAAAACCTATGGGAACAAAACTCCTTTCAAAAAGAACAATATCATACACTAAAAATATATAAGAAATGTTCCCCCATAGGAGAGAAAAGAGAGATTGTGTAGTACACTCTTTATTTATATGATATACATACTATTGTGCATCTATTTTGTTCACTTGTGGAAGGTTATTTTATGATTTTTAATAAGCAAGAAAACACAGAATAATGGACGTCACAGTGAACAAAGAACTCAGAGTTTATCTTGGGAAAACCCTCCTTCTCGAGGGAGAAAACCTAGCAAGAAAATATCTCTCTTATATATTAAGTTGAGAAATAATAAGCTTTACAGTACCTGGCCAACCACAAGGCCGAATTGATGTAATGACAATGGCACCACACATGATGCAAATACATAGCTAATGAAGAATATCGAACTTCTTCTCAAGTCGATCTGCTTGAACAATATATCCATCTGCTACATATATGAAATTGAACTCTTGTTGATGTGTGTACTTGTTGAGACATGGACCAACTAGGACTTGAACCTAGGACCTTCCATACATTGTTGGAGTGCTCTACCACTGAGCTACTAGCCCCTCTTGGACCAGTCCATCGTCGGTCTGGGTGTGGCTTATTTCCAACACCAACACCCCCCTTTAAGCCACACCTCTCATGTGATTGAGTCTCCTAGCCTGGACCTGGCTCATCCTACTGGCCCCTCTTGGACCAGTCCATCATCAGTCTCGGTGTGTCTTATTTCCAGCACTAACACCCCCCCTTAAGCCACACCTCTCATGTGCTTGGGGCTGAAGCCAGGTCTAGGCTAGGAGCCCCAAGCACACGGAGGTGTGGCTTAAGGGGAGGTGTTGGTGTTGGAAATAAACCACACCCGGACTGACGATGGACATGAGACATGGACCAGCTAGGACTCAAATCTAGGACCTTCCATATGTTGTTGGAGTGCTCTACCACTGAGCTACTGACCCCTCTTGGACCAGTCCATCATCGATTTGGGTGTGGCTTATTTCCAACACCAACATTTTATGCTTTTAAATCTTGGCTAATTTCAACATACATAATAATTTGTGAAAAGATGTATTTAGTCATCTCATAATGGTTAGTAGAATGGGCAAGAATCCAAAAAAATTAAATTTTAGAAATTTGGTGGTTAAATCTTGTGTAAGGAGTAAATATTTAATCATGGATGGAGTAATAAATTTAATCACTATGAGGGAATGGGTAAATTTGGATAATATGTGGATAAATGCACGTGAATGTATGAATATGGGGACACATGATAACTAAAGGAATGAGCTTAGCTTCATATGAACTTGCTTCATTTTTTATTAAATATTTGTATTGAGAAATCCTCTCAAAATTGAAACCAAACTAAATGGGAAATTAAATGGATAGGAAAATATCAATACTACTTTTTTACCTTGATGTAGGATAATCCTTAGGTGAAGGAAATTTTGTATCACCCCAAAAAATATGTTTGTTGTACGACACATACACTTATCTTTTGTGTCCCATCTTGTTGTGGTAGTTTTTTTGCATGTATAATTATCTTGTGCACTTATGTTGCTGGTGTGTTGGGTAACTATAGTGTCCCACACACTCTACGCTCTTTGGTACAATGATTTATTTTTTCACATTCTACCCTCATAAAGTTGCATGCTTTATGTTTGTCACCTTGTTATCCTTATTTTTTAACTTAGAAATATTTGGTCATTTTTATGAAATTGTATCATAAGTCCTTGTTTTCCCAATGGTACGATGTTATACTTTTCCTTACTTGGTTGTAGAAGAACATAATGTTTCCTATATTTTTTAATTGATTTTCCATCTCCTTCGGTATACTAAGTCAAGCATTCCAAGAGATCATTTTAATACTTATCAAAATTTTCCCAAATTTTTCAAATTTTGAAATGCTCTTGATTGCCCCATATTGACCAAAATATTGATTCCCAAAATCTTTGCAAGCACCAAAAATATTCCTAGCACCTTATTTTTAATCAAATGATTGGTTCCTACAACTAAGAAGAAAAAAAGTATAATATTTCCTCTAAGGTTCAAGGTCTTCTATTTAATCAAAATCAAGTTCCCAAAAACCTCTTTAGTCTTGAAACTATTTTGAAGGACCTTACAAATGTTGAAGCAAATTTTTGGAGCATTAGTTCCTCACAAAGGCAATTTCACCTATAGAGGGTTTCACTAAATCGAGTAGTTCCAAGAACCATGCAAGTATCCAATTGCACGCAAATCATCATGCTAGTTGAAGTGACAAACGAAAGAAACTCACATACTTTCAATAAATTGAGTATTCTCATCATCTTGATTTCAACTAATGAGTTAGTTCTAAGAACCTTATTAGTTATTTAAGAGAGAGAATTTGTTGAACTATAATTGTAAGGGGCAATCATTATCATTTTGGTGGTTCTTGAGCATCTTTTAATGCCAAAATACTTTAAAATATCTTAAGTTGCATGTTTTAGTTTTTTACTAGTTCCTAAAATTCTCTTGGGCTCTAAAGTACTTGGTTGGAACCTCTTTGGTTCCCAATCAAGGTATTTTTATCTAAGAGTTTAGAAAATTTCAAGAAAATGTAAGTTACAAGTGTAAGAAAGATGTGGAGGCATACATGAGTTAAACACTTTAGTGATTTGGCTAGTTCCTAGAACTCCATTATTGACCTGTATAAATTTGCCCCTAAATCTCCTTTAAAGTTGATTCAATATTTCAATGATATTTGAATTAAAATGAACCAATACCAAAACACAAGTTTTATAAGAGTAGTGTACGAAAGATGTGGTGTAACCTCACAAGGCTATCAAATATTATGTGTTCATTCTAGAGGCTTGAAAATTTATTATTAGAAATATTTTTAAAATTCCAAAAAGAAGCAACTAATTAGCTATGAGAAAGGCGACTACTTTCTCCCCTATTTTATGCAAAGCATATAATTGAAAATGGTTTTATTTATCTCTAGGCTTGAGTTCTTTTTAGTTCTTCAAGTTCTCCTCTCAACACAACCATTGTACATAAATTATTAAAAGGCCTTTTGCTTCATTTTTCAAAGAAATTGGAAAAATTCTCCTAAACTTTGTATCTATTATTCTCCTTTATTTACTATATTTTTGTATGTTTGATTTGTAATCATTCTTCATGTTTTCAAATACTTTTGGTTGCATAGGAAAGGGAAAAATGTTTTTTTCTCTAATTTAATGGATTGAGAAGAACATTTTATAACCGTGTGCCTATAATTTTTATTTATTATCAATCATTCATGTATATCTAATGTGTGATTGGTTCCTCTAATTTTCATGATACATTGGAGAGTTAAGCCATCTAGTACTCTCTCTTTCTCAGGGTGTATGCACAAAGAAAAGGAATTTGAACCTTTGATGGTAGTGCTCTTTTTTTCTCCTTTTCCCTTTGTGCACCTATGGACCAAGATAGAAATATTCTATCATTAATGTCTTTGATTAATTAAGTAGGGAAAGGACTCTGATCCCTTACGAAAACAAAACAAAAACCAGAAGAGGGACAACACACAACAAACTAAACAATAGAAATAACCCCCTACATCATACACATAATCAAAACTTATCTATAGTCCACATAAAAAAAAATTGCATAGTACGACCCAAGCAACGAGAGTAATAAATAAAAATAACATAACATAAGTCATGAAGGCCAATAGTCTTATAGAGAGTAGCAACTAACTCTATATAAACACTACACTTAAGTATAATAAAAGAAACAGCATTAATCATTCTTTCCTAAGATCTTGTCCTAGGCATCAACCAACTTTTGTATGTTATCTTTTCAGTCGTCCTCCTGCAATGCATAGTCTTATTCATTCCTGTTATCTTTCTGTTTCTTTTTCTTGAGTATCTTAGACAACTTGGATTTTCCTAAGACCACTCCCATAACCGAATTTTGCATTATACCTTTAGTTATGTGAATAAGGGAGTTAATGGAATTCACAACTTCATTGTAGTCTTCTTTAGATTTCTCTTCTCGGGCCTCCAAATCCATAATGCGATGTTGGATCTCTATAATCTAATTCTCCAAGTTGTTGTCTATTTCCTCATTTGTATTGTCCAATTCTAGGTTGTATCCCACCTCTACATTATCCTCATCACCCATGCTACTATACTGATCTTTTTAGTAATCTTCTTCTCCCATATCTTCATCAACCATTACATTTTCTTTGTCTTCTGCTTCATCACCTCATTCTATTATAACTATCGTAGGTGCTCTTATCATAGATATTATATCATAAATGTTATCATAGTATCTTATGACATCTATTATAACTATCATAGATATTCTTACAACATCATACATGTGTCCAACAAACCAAAAATACAAGATTTCAAAGGGGGCGACTAGCTATTTTGTCCTTTTCCCAAAGTCCAAATAGTAACTGCAACTTCATCTTTATATGGGCTTTTTTACCACCATTGGTAAAATGGTTTCATCCCTTATGGGAAAATTATAAATACTGTTAGGGGAACAAATAATACAAGGATTTACAAGGTTGATGGAATCTAAATCCTAACATTCTCCCACTTGACATCATACTTTTTAAATTAGACCCATAGGAATACAAAAATCCATAAAATTAAGTACAATGATCAAGGCCCATGACCTTCTTACACCAAGAGAATTGATCCAAGGTCATTGGATTTATAAGAGAATCTACAACATAATCTGAAGTGTCAATCTTTTCAACCAAGACCTTTCTACTCTCAACCATTTCTCACACAAAGTGATACTGTACATCAACATTCTTACTTACAAGCATGAGACATAGTATTTTTGGCCAAACATATGCACTCTAACTATCACAACTGATCCTCACCATCCTACAATCAAAACCGATATCATTACCAAGTCTCTGTAACCATACCACCTCCTTAGAGGCATGTGAAGAAAACATATACTCCACTTCAGTGGTGGATATTGCACTATAAGTTCTCTTACTTCTCCAACTTATTGTTCCTCTAAACAAAGTAGACACATTACCACTAGTGGACCTTCGACTATCTTAAGTCACCTACCCAATCTACATCAACAAAACCGTATATGTCTAACGACTTGTCCACACCATTAGTACCATGATAAAACAAACAATAGTTAGAAGTACCTTACAAATATCTAAACACCCTTTTTTAAAAATTCCAATGCTCTATACAACGGTTAAACATAAACCTTCTTAAAACTCCCATTGCTTGGGCTATATATGGTCTAGTGCAAATCATTGCATACATTGGACTTCCAAAGACAGTAGCATAAGGAACATTAAATGTCTCTTTAGTATCATCATCAAAATTAGGACACATGTTTAAATCCAACTTAGTACCAATAATAAATGGAATATTTACTGATTTAGAATCCTACATTTTCAAACTCAACAAAATGATATCAGCATACTTACTATAACTTAACCAAAGATTTTTGTAAACTTTATCCCTATTGATCTCTATCCCATGAATATATCGAGCAACTCCCAAGTCCATATCAAACGTGCCAAAAAGATTAGTTTTGAGATCCCTAATCATTCCCTTATTGTTACCAATAAAACCATGTCATCAATATACAAGATAATAATCTTAAAAACACAATGAATCCAAAAAAATTCTCATCAAGATAATTATCACTATCTAATCATCAATAAGCTTAATATAAATATAGTGATCATCTTCACTTCTAACATAACCCAAATTTAATTCAAAGGAACCAAAACTTTGGTACCATATCTTGGGTGATTGTTTTAGACCATAAAATGACCTTTTTAAGCTACAAAACAAGTGTTCTTTTCTTTTCACAACAAAACCATTAGGTTGTCACATATGAATCTCCTTGTCAAGATCCCCATGGAAGAAAGCAATTTTAACATCCATTTGCTCAATATCAAAATCATAAGAAACATTAATAGATAATGATAATCTAATATAGGTTAACTTAGCAACAAGAGAGAAATTTTTATTGAAATTAACTCCCTCTCGGGTGAGCTCACAATAATGGTTCCCACTTTTTTGCCACTTTTGACAATAAGATGAACACTTTTAAAATAATCTTCAACTTCCGACAACTATAACTTTTAAACTATAAAGAATTTGAAGATGATGTAAATTAGTGATTTGTAGCATTTTGTCTCTAGATTCTATATATATATTTTTTTCAAATTTTTTTGAAGGATTTTTAAAAAAAATTTCCATCTCCCTTGAAAACTAGTTTTTTACAACAAACTACATTTTTTAAGAGTGATGTGCCTCCCAAAACGCATAACATTTTTTCTATAAATGATAAAAATTCAATTCTTTCGAATTTTGGTTTGTAACATCAATATCCAGGGCTTGCAGTTGTTTTGATAGTGATATGTTCAATATTTTTCATTTTATTAAGTTTTGAAGTTCGACTAGTCATAATTTTGACATAGGTTTAAGTTTGAACACATAACTTGTTCTATATTTATCAAAATTCAATATATATTTTTTTGTTAGAAAGAAGACATCAATACCTGGGGCTTAGATATTTTTCAGATTTTTTTGAATTAGTTTCCTATTTTTCCCAATGCGTTGAACAAAGAAGTTCATGTTTGGTGAAAAACCTATGTTTGGTAAAATTAAAAAAAAGAGTTCATAATAAACTCAATATGTAATAATATTATATTCATTGGAAAGCTTTCTTTGAGGACTGCAATACTACATTTTGGGTTGTCAAGATCATTCCATTTGAGCCTTCAACCAGAGGTTTGAAGGCCAAAAATCTGCAAAAAAAATGTAGAAAGCTCCAGAGAAGTGTTAAAAAAGGGGTTCGAACGAAAGGGGGTTCGAGCGAACCCCCATTTTTAGGGGAGTTCGAATGAAGGGGGGTTCGATCGAACCCCCCCAATATAATTGAAAAATGACATAATCAAGCATTAAAGGTGCTTCGCTCAAAAGAGTGGGTTCGAGCGAAGTGAGGGCTTCACTCGAACCCCAAAGGGTAGTCCATTCGAACACCCCCACTTCGCTCGAACCCCCCCTAAACGAAATTCTCCACTTTCACCAATTTACTTTGTTGGCAAAAGTGGGAACCAGCTTTGTGAGTTCACCCTCTCTCTAGGGGTAGCCCTTGGTAACCAATCTGGCCTTGTACCACTCTCATTGATCATCTGCACCAAACTTCTTAAATACCCACTTGCATCCAATGGACTTTCTTCCTTTGGGAAAATTAACAAGATCTTATGTGTCACAACTATCCAATGTGATCATCTCCTCTTGCATGGACGACATCTAAGACTCACTTTTGTTACAAGAGAAAGCCTCTCTAAAAGATCCACATTCATTGTTAGTACTCAATCAAAAAAATTCACAATAAAAATATGGTGGGCTATACCTGTCAACTAGATTATGTTATCTTGTGGACTTCCTCAATATAGGAGTAATAGGCTCTACTTGTTCTTCCTCTTCTTCTTCCATTTTGTTTTCATTTTGCACATTTTTTTCACCCTCTAAACTATTTTCTTCTTCTCCATCTTCTAATGCATCTAACTATTTTTCAACATGTACATATTATTGATTCCTTTGTCTTCTCCTTTGGTTTTTCTTCTCCCGAGTAAGCTCTAAATTCTATTACACATAGAGAGTAGTATGTTGTCATTGATTTCAACCTATTGTTGATTGTTTCCATTGATGTCACTACTTTCTTTGGTGGGGTTTTATGGTTGGATTCATGGAAAGGATAACAACTCACTTACATAGGGAAAATCCTAATTGCTCAAATTAGTAATATCTACAATTCTAATTTATTTGATGTCCTTCCTTAAAATACCTTTAAAAATTAGCACCAACTTAGAAATAATATTGAGGACCATGTGGTGAGACAATACATTAAACAAAGATTCACATTAGTACGATGGAAGAGGATGTGCACCCGAAAGGAAGGTTGAGGGGCATGACTACAACACAATGTTCTAATTGAAATTAATTTTTTAGAGAAAAAATGAATGGTCTCTACACAAAGCCTAATGTAAAATGTTTGAAGATTATTCAAAGCAAGTATTTGGACTCAAATGGTCAAACTTGAATCTTGAAAATGTTGGCAACAATGCATAAAATTGAGAGGGGGGGGGGTGTGAATTAGTTTTCTCAAAAACTCTACTTAACTCAAAACACAATTTTAGATCTGATAATTAACAATGAAAGCATAAATCAACACCACATCAATAACACACATAACACCAAGATTTTTGACATGGAAAACCTGGTCAAGGGAAAAACCACGGTGGGAACCTACCCACAATGAGATGATACCCTGTTAGAAGTATATAAAATATTACAATGAGGAATGCACATGCATTCAGGCACATTGCCTAAAGCTCACTACTAAAAACACATAACAAGGAAGGCTACAACCCTTGGGAAGACTCAGTGTCTTACAAAAACATTCAGGTTAAATTCAAAAGATCTTGAACTGCTAAAATAGCATCTCCTCATGCCTAGTTACAGTTCCAGTTAAGCACACAATCTGCTCTGCCACACTTCTTCACACTTTCGAAAGATCAAAACATTTCTTTGCACACTTATTCGATCACAGACATTCAGATACACTTGTAGATACATCTCTCATATGATTGTTACATTTATTTATACTTATCATCAACCTATCTTTCAAGGTTGGCTTGAAACACACATCACAAATTATAAGAATATAACCACACACACTACAATATTACATGCAGACCAAAACAATGTTTGCTAAGACATAGTATGAACCTAAGTCAACACCTTGAACATGAAACACTTCCAAGAATTATGCCTCGAACATCCACAACACGCTACAATCATCATGTTGACCAAGAACATGAAGAACACCATCGGATAAGGAAAATCATCAATAATGAGCACAATGATCAATACAGACCATCAACATGGATAGAACATGATCTAGAAACATCCACAAGCATCGTCAATTACCACAACCACACCAGCACAACTTACTAGAATCTTCATCATCATTATACCGAACCTCAAGAACACTAATTGAACTGAATGTCAAGCTGAAAGATTCACTTACAGACCTCCAAATCATGAACCATCTAAATTGAGGACACGCTAGAATGTCGCAAACACTCTGCCAAATCCACAAACTAAGATATTGCAACACAAAGCAATGCAAAGAAGAATACAAAACATTCATCAACATCAAACAACTAAAAATCTAACTGCAATACCGAATCTCATAACTCGATCAAATCACCATGTAGACCACTGAAACTTTATTTGAATCAACTAGAGATACTTATCTCAAAACCCTTTAATCCACAACATCTCAACTACAGCACACTAGCCAAACTAACTCGTTTAATTTGACTACAACACTAGAACACACAGAGGAATATGTTGACATCAATGACAACACATTATTCCAACAAACTTCTCAACAATATCCAACAATCTCCCCCTTTGGCATTGATGACAACATATGAATGTGAAAAAAAATCAATGCAAAGAAAGAATTAAACTACCAACAATCTCCCCATAACTCTCAAGAATCTCCTCCTGAGATCTAGCACATGATATGATAGTTTTTCACACGATTCTTTCCCCCTTTGACATCAATACAAAAGGCACATATCATGATTCTCTTCTCCTTTAGCCAAATTCTCTCTCCCCACAATTGAACATCAAAACTAACAAATCTGAACATTTGAACCACAACACTGACTACTTCCCCTGAGTAGCAGCCACCACTCATCAATCTAGATCACAAGATATCTTTGTGAAATCCATTAGACTAATGCAACTCAATGCATCTTAGTTCTCATCAGGAGGGGATATCACCCCTATCTTCTTTTTGAGATACTCAAAAGTATCTTTAGGAAAAATCTTCGTGAATATATTTGTAATTTGTTCCTTTGTAGATACATACTCCAATCTGACTTCCTTCTCATTCAACTTTTTTCTCAAGAAATGAAACTTGATTGATATATGCTTAGTCTTTGAATGCAACACTAGATTCTTAGAAATGTTGATAGCACTTGAATTATCACAATATATAGCAGTAGGATCATCATAAACAATTCTGATATCCTTTAACATATGCTTCATCAATACCACCTGAGTACAATTGCTAGAAGAAACAATGTATTCAGACTCTGCAGTAGATAAAGAAATAGCATTTTGCTTCTTACTCATCCATGAAAGCAATCTCTTTCCCAAGAAAAATGCACCACCACTACTACTTTTTCTGTCATCAACATCACCTACCCAATCAACTTAGTAAAAGCACTCAAAGTAAAACCATCATCTTTAGGATACCACAAACCAAAATCAACTGTCCCTTTCAAATATCTGAAAAATTCTTTTCATAGCTACAACATGAGATTCCTTAAGATCAACTTGAAATATAGCAACAAGACATACAACATTCATAATATCTGGTTTAGTCTGAGTCAAATATAATAATCCACCAATCATAGATTTGTATCTAGTCTGGTTTTCTTTCAAAGAATCATCATCATTAGTCAACTTACATCCGGTCACCATAGGGGTGCCAACTAGCTTTGAATCATCTAAACCAAACTTCTTCAACAATTCCTTCACATACTTGGATTGAGAGATAAAAATACCTTTATCCAATTGAGTAATTTGTAATCCCAAAAATAATTTTATCTCACCAATCATAGACATTTCAAACTCATTTTCTATTTCATCAGCAAACTTTTTGTACAAACTATCATCTCCACCAAAAATAATATCATCAACAAATACCTCAACAATTAAAATGTTATCATGATCAATCTTGAAGTATAGATTACTATTAGCAGTACCTTTATTGAATCCAAGATTCATCAAATACTTATCCAATCTGGCATACCAAGCTCATGGGGCTTTCTTCAATCCGCACAGTGCTTTCTTCAATCTACAAACCATATCTCCCTGATCTGTCAATTGAAATCCATCTGGTTTCTCAATATACACTTCCTCTTCCAACTCTCCATTAAGAAAGGCCGACTTGACATCCATCTGATAAATTTTGAAATATTTGTAAGTAGCATAAATAAGAAATAATCTAACAACTTTAATTCTTGCCACCAGAGAAAAAGTCTCCTCAAAGGCAATTCCTTCCATCTAAGAATATCCCTTACAAACAAGTCTTTCTTTATTCCTAACAACTTCACCTTTTTCATCCAATTTATTCTAGAACACCCATTAGTTCCAATCACATTCTTATCCTTAGGTCTGGGAACAACAATCCATGTATTATTCTTTTCAATCTGGTTCAATTCTTCTTCCATTGATTTAACCCGATTTTCATTTTTGCATGCTTCACTAACATATTTAGGTTCAATCTTAGAAATCAAGCAATATTATTTAGCAATTCTTCTTCTAGTCATGATCACACCTCTATTCTTATCTCCTATTATCTAGTTTCTGAATGATAATCTTACATACCTGGGAGTCTTAGGATTTTCCTGATTTCCAAACTATTGAGCTCTTTCTTTTGCACTAGCATTTGTACCTTCTCCTTCATTTCAGGAACAATCTGAATTTGATTCTGAGTCTGCACTTGCTTTCCTTTATCAGAGCTAACATCCTAATCATCTAAATCATATCTGCAAGATCTAATCTATCTCATATTTCTTTCATTAGCTTTCAAATTAGCACTCTCAATTATATTTCTTAATCTCTTATTATAACACTGGTGGGCCTTGATCTTACTAGAATAACCAAGAAATATTCCTTCATCACATCTAGTATCAAACTTCCCTAAATCTTCATCTCTTCTGATATAGCATTTTCTTCCAAAAATTTTGAAATATCTAAATGTAGGAACATGACCAAACCATAACTCATAAGGAGTCTTACCGGTATCACCTTTGATATGCACCTGATTAAAAGTGTAAACAATAGTACTCACAACTTCTCTCCAATAGATATGCAAAATATTTCCTTCAATCGTCATGGTTCTAGAAGCTTCCCGAATTGTTCTGTTCTTCCTCTCCACAACACCATTCTGCTGAGGGGTCTGTGGAGCAGATAACTGTCTCTTCACTCCATGCTCTTCACAAAAAGTATTGAACTCACCAGAAGTGAATTCACCACCTTTGGCATACCTCAAACACTTCAACTTTAGTCCAGTCTTAGTCTCAACCATGGCTTTGAAAATCATGAACTTCTCCAAGGCTTCAAATTTCTCCCTTAAGAAAGTAACCCACATCATCCTTGAATAATAATGAATCAACAACATGTAGTACCTATCTCCCTGCAAGCTTCTCACTCTAGAAGGACCACACAAATCAGTATGCACAAGATCCAATATTATATTAGAACTATACTGTTTTCTTTTAAAAGTAACTCTTGTCTACTTCCCTAACTAGCATTCCTTGCATACCAGATTAGTAGGCTTTACCAAGTTAGGAAGATCTCTCACTACTTGAGTAGAACTTATCTTAACCATGCAATAAAAATTTGCATGACACATTGTTCTATACCATAACCAACTTTCATCAATCTGAGAAATCAAACTACTTTTACCACTAGCATTCAAGTGAAAGATATTACCTTTAGTCTTTGTTCTTGATGCAATCTCAATTTCGGAACCACTTAAGATTTTACACTTGCCATTCTTAAATTGTAAGTCATATCCCTTGTAAACTATGTGTCCAACACTCAAAATATTATTCTTTAGACCTTCTACATATAAGACATCATCAATATTGTGCTTACCATCAAGAGAAATGGAACCTCTACCACAGATTATACCAGTTTTGTCATCACCAAATCATAATACACCACCATCATACTTTTCCATACTCACAAACTTAGTCTTACCACCTGGCATATGATGAGTGAAACCATTGTGAACAACCCGTTCATCTTTCTCTTCAACTTTAGTAGCCAAATTTTTCTCCTCATTAATGGAACTAGTAGAATCATTAGGCACCAAATCATCTTCCTTGATAGAAATGAACACCCATTCATCTCCTGAATTTCTCTTATTAGATTCATCATATGTCACACCTTCATCAACAACATAATAACATTTCTTCTGATATTTAGTCTTATAGGTTTTCTTAGGAACTCTTTCTGAACACCTTGAAGAAAAATATCCTATCTTATTACATGAAAAACATTTAAGAGGTAACTTCCCTTCATACTTACCGACTCCTTTCGACAATCTTTTGGCAATCGGGGCTTCAAGATCTCTTTCTTGTTCTTCAAGTTCTCTCATCTCCTTCTCATATCTAGACACCCTTGTAGAACTTTCTCTCAGATTATATTTCTACTTCCTGGAATGGTAGCTTTGAATGCAGATTTTGACTTAGGAATATTTTCACCAAATTGGGTCAACTCAAAGGCAACAAACTTTCCAATTAGCATGTCTCTAGTCACATTTGTCACCGTTCAAATCTCCTAAATAGCAACAACCTTGTGCTTGTAAGCAAGAGGCAAGGATTTCAACATTTTAGCTACAATATCTAATTCTTCCAACACTCCACCGACACATCTAATATTCAACACAAGCTTATTCACTTTTTGCATAAAAGAGGTAATGTTCTCATCTTCATCCATCTTCAACAAATCGTACTTTGCCTTCAAGCTCTGCAACTTGGAAATCTTCACATGGATGTCACCTTCATACAAAGTCTCTAGCTTCTTCCAGATCTCATGAGCAGTCTACAAATCCATCACATTAGTCATTTCAGAATCAGTCAAGGCACTCAAAAATGCTTCCATAGCTCTAATATTGAATTCAACTTCCTTTATCTCATCCGGAGTTGTAGGACCATTCAAAAGAACATTATACACATTCTTAGTAATCTTCACCATTGTATCTCAAGTGACATTCCATCCTATTTTTCCAAAGAGTGTAGTTTGTTCCATCAAATCTTGGACTATCCTTCTTGTAAGAATAGGTTTCCATCCCAGATCACCTCAAGTGGTCAAGTTTCTTTCAGAGGATCTAGATCTGATACCAATTATTGGCAACACTGTAGAAAATTGAGAGGGAGGGGTGAATAATTTTTCTCAAAAACTCTACTTAACTCAAACACAATTTTAGATCTGATAATCAACAATGAAAGCATAAATCAACACCACATTAATAACACACAACACCAAGATTTTTGACATGGAAAACCTTGTCAAGGGGAAAACCACAGTGGAAACCTACCCACAATGAGATGATACCCTATTAGAAGTATATGAAATATTAAAATGGGGAATGCACATGCATTTAGACACACTGCCTAGAGCTCACTGCTCAAAACACATAACAAGGAGGGCTACAACCCTTGGGAAGACTCACTGTCTTACAAAAACATTTGGATTACATCTAGAAGATCATGAACTAATAAAATATCATCTCCTCATGCTTGGTTACAATTCTGGTTAAACACACAATCTACTATGCCAAACTTCTTTACACTTCCGAAAGATCAAAACATTTGTTCGCACACTTATCCGATCACACACATTCAGATACACTTGCAAATACATCTCTCATATGATTGTTACATTTATTTATACAGGTCGGCTCAACACACATCACAAATTACAAGAATATAACCACACACACTACAATATTACATGCAGACCAAAACATTATCAGCTAAGACATAGTATGGACCAAAATCAACACCTCGAATAAGAAACACTTCCAAGAATTATGCCTCGAACATTTGTAACACGCTACAATCATCATGTCGATCAAGAACATGAAGAACACCACCAGATAAGGAAAATCATCAGTAAAGCACACAACGATCAACGCAGACCATCAACACTGATAGAACATGATCTAAAAAAATCCACAAGAATCATGAATTACCACAACAACAACCACACCAACACAACTTACTAGAATCTGACTGCAACATACTAGCCAAACCAACTCATTTAATCTGACTGCCACACTGGAACACACCGAGGAATATGTTGACATCAATGACAACACATTATTCCAACAAACTTCTCAACAATATCCAATAAACAATACCAAACCCCAAAGAGAGTCATATCCTTGAAATTTTATTCTACAATGCAATAACATTATTACTCATCACGTGACTTGGGAAAGCAAAGATGGAAAATTGTAACTTTTTTTTAGGAAACATAGAATGGCTATCCAATTCCCACTTTGTAAAAGTATTTTGAATGAATAAAGAATATTCCTCAATATAACTTAGGGATACAAAGTGAGGGACTCCATCAAACTAAGAGCTCTTTAAGTATTTTATAGTCAATATAGAAATATTTTCAAAGGTTGGATATCCTTGATGAGTACAAAATAATCTTGGAGAAAGATTTATAAAAAATGAAGGCCTTCATCAAGGATGAACAAGATAGACTTAAATGTAGTTACTCCAAACTTGGAAACCACATAGTCAAAATTTGATACACAACGATATATTGTGCTAAGATTGAGGTTGATTGTCTTGCACAACTATGTTGGTACAATGACAATCTCCCCAAGGATAGTCAATATAGAAATATTTTCAAAGGTTGGATATCCTTGATGAGTACAAAATAATCTTGGAGGAAGATTTATAAAAAATGAAGGTCTTCATCAAGGATGAACAAGATAGACTTAAATGTAGTTACTCCAAACTTGGAAACCACATAGTCAAAATGTGATACACAACGATATATTGTGCTAAGATTGAGGCTGATTGTCTTGCACAACTATGTTGGTACAATGGCAATCTCCCCAAGGATAGTCAATATAGAAATATTTTCAAAGGTTGGATATCCTTGATGAGTACAAAATAATCTTGGAGGAAGATTTATAAAAAATGAAGGTCTTCATCAAGGATGAACAAGATAGACTTAAATGTAGTTACTCCAAACTTGGAAACCACATATCAAAATGTGATACACAACGATATATTGTGCTAAGATTGAGGTTGATTGTCTTGCACAACTATGTTGGTACAATGACAATCTCCCCAAGGTGGGAACCTTCACTTGGAAGTCATCCAAAAGAAAATTTTAAATATTGTAGTCTCAAAAAAATGAACTAATAATAAAGTAGAAGCCCAAGCCCTTCTCTTGGGACAATAGGTTGACAATTCATGCAATATAAATACAATTTTATTTTTTTACTGATCAAAGCTAATTACAAGAGAAAAAAGGATAGCAGTCTGCAACAATAAAGAAGAAGAAACCAAAAGCAAAAAAAATAGTTACAACATCAAGCCAATAGTTGATAAAAGTTACACTGATAGGCAAAGAACATAATTATCAGCCTAGCTGAAAAAATATTAGCCAATAGAATGATGTCTAAGAAAAAAGTCACACTTGAAATTTGAACAACTTTTGGAGCTAACTAGAACATTTGACATCTCCCTCTTGCAAATGAATAAACTGATACATAATTTCTTCAAAAATCTTGCTAGAGGTAGGATCCTTCTTCATTTGAAAACACAGAGGCAATTTGTAACATAATGTCACAGTAAAATTGTAGCATTTATACTTCTTGATGCATAATGTAATTAGAAAACATAGCTAAACATCTATTTTTCCAAATATACAACAAAACAAATTTCCTCATAGAATCAATAACCAAAACAACTTTTTTCCATCCTAAAGCGTGATAAAAAATAACAGAAAAATGGTCAAAAATTGCATTCTATTTTTGTTTTGTCTAAGGGTAGCCCAAAAAAATATGTTTTATGTTTTCCACACATTTGTCAAAAAACACACTTGATTGATTGAATCTTTAAACATTTTAATCCATCTCCAACATGTAATTTAAAATGTAGGATCTTTCATGCCAAGATCTGAGTATTAGCCTCAGGTCTAGACCTCCATATTTGTGTGCTTAGATTCATCCACTTCTTCTCTTTAAATTTGCAACCCCATTTGATGTTAAGTCTAGGATTTAACTTCATATTAGATAGGAGTTTCAAATACATTTTCTTCAAAAGGAAATAGGAAAAAGGAATTGTTCTAAACCAAACCCAATCCTTGAAAACACTATATTGAAGAGGAGAGCATAATTTGATAAGCAAATCTACAAGCACCAAAGACTTCATTAAAGTGATGAACGCCTCCCCTTTGACCAGTTTTCAAATTGACAATGTCTTAAAAAATATAACTACTTCTCCATTCATTGATAATATATTCTATCCAACATACATATAAAAAGACAAATAAACAAAAACTTCTTCACCAACTTTACAATCAATAAAGAACATACCATCATTAGCAATATAGTTGAGACATGGACCTCCTTTGGTTCCATGTTTAATCTCAAACCTACCTTATTCCCACATGCCACCAAAGATTACAGAGCTTTTTCACAAGGCCAACATTTCTCCTTATGATTATCAAGTAAGATTGCACTTCAAGCAATTGTTACTCAAAGTTGGCACCTAAGGTAGAGTGGCATGACTTCAATACTCTTTAACTCTCATGATAGTTGGTAATCCATCACATTCATCACAATTAATATGCACAAGCATATTAAAATTCGAATAAAGATTTAGGGGTTGAATTTAATTTAATTATTAAATTTTAATAGATGATGTGATTAATAAAATATTGTAATCTTTATTATTAATTTTAATCAATTAAAAATAATCATATCATTATCTAATTATTGTCATTAAAAACATATGCATGCTTTTATCGTCACATTGAAAGCAACTTCCGCGTGACAAATAAAACATAAGAAGTATATGATCATGATGAAAGTTAACCGCACTTTTATGTCATGGGATAATATAATCGAATCACTTAATTAATCTCTTTTTAAATTATTTTTCTTGAAGTTGTTGGTTTTGTGATAGGACATTTTTGGATCTTTTAATCTTTTTGTTTTTGGAAAAGATTCTTTCGAGTGTGAAGGTTTTCAATCATTTTTTATTTATTTATTTATTTTTAAAAATTGTTTAGATTATTTTATAGTTATTCTATTTTATTGTTTGATTCCCATTAAATTAGTTTTTGCATTCATTTTATTTTTTATATTATTTAAGCTGGTTCAATGTTAAGGTATTTAGGATTGAATTTAAAATCAAAATAAAAAATTTCAATTTTTTTAATAAATTGTTATCAATCAATTCATTGTTTAAAAAAATTAAACATTTATTTGTTCAATTAATTAATATGTTAGATAAAACGAATATATGTTAGGATAAGGAATAATCATTCTAAGAATATTTTGACTTGGGGTTTAAGAAGAATACATTGCATTAGAATCATGTGTCATATGTGTATTTATGAATATTATTTATATTCGTTTTTTCAAAGTTATAAAGTTGGTCTATGTAGAAATTGATCTAGGAGAATTTAATCCTATTGATCCTGAATCTCCTCAAGGTGTTTATAAACAACATTTTTGTAGATTTAAAAACAAAGTGAAGATGTACAAACCTTGTAGAACTAGAATTTTGTGTTTCCTTTTGAAATTTATCCATCAAATAGAAAATAGTGAATATAATTTTTTTTTTGTTCTTTTTGTTCTTTTTATTTACTAAAATGACATGGATCCAAAAGATATTTATAGATTCAATAAAGTTTTTGATGATCTCTGTCGTGCTTGTGAAGTGTGATACCTGCACCTGCAACACAAACACTCAATAGATCATTACAAGCATGGTTAGCAAATTTAAAACAAAGAAAGATAAAACCATGGCAAAGCAATCTATCGCCTCCTAAGAGATGCGAGTGTGGATTTGCTCTCAGATCTGGATAAGCAAATTCTGGATAAGCAAATTCCAGTGACTTGACTACACCTAGATGGAGGATTTGAAATGATAATGATGCAATTAAGCTAGAAAAGAGAATAATTAAGCTACATGATGTTAGGGTTTCCACAGATACTGAGAGGGGGGGGGGGGTGAATCAGTATCTGACCAGTAATGAAATTTTTTTAAAACTGAATATGCAAAATGTAAAGTAATAGTATACCGATATGCAAGAATTAATGCAAATAACAAAATCAAAAACATTCACATGAAAAGAACACCATAACACAAGATGTTTAACGAGGAAACCCAGTGTGGGAAAAACCTCGGTGGGATTTGTGACCCACAATATTCACTTACTGGCCAATAAGAGAATATTACTTACAATAGGGGCCTGCACATGCAGGAAGGCCAATTGCCTAGAGCTCACTACTCAATAAGAAGTCACACTGACTTACAATGAGGATTTACACAAATCCAATATTCTGTACTGCTTTACAATAGCATCTTCAATGCTAGATTCAGTACCTCTTGCTCTGTTCTTTACATATACCCTTGACCTACAATTCGCACATTAGGTCTACCTTATAATTTATTTATTGCATTCTATCCATATCCTACAAATGCCTACAATGATCTCTTTTATATACAAGAGTCATTTTACAATTTTGCCAAGTCGGCTTACAATGATAAACAAAATATTACATATCAAAAGTCTTGTTGGCCTCTGTGCCGGTATACATATTTTCCTTCTGTGCCGGTGTACATCTTCTGTGCCGGTGCCGGTGTAGATTGATTTTCTTGATGCCAGAGCACTGTTCTATTTGAGTAATGCTTTGCCGGTATAATGTCTTGTCGGTGCCATAGGATTGCAAGGTTGTCTGTGTAATGCTTTGCTGGTATAATGTCTTGCCGGTGCCATAGGATTGCAAGGTTGCCTGTGTAATGCTTTGCTGGTATAATGTCTTGCCGGTGCCATAGGATTGCAAGGTTGCCATCAATGACAAAACCTTCAATCACACACAATGTCTCATTGGAGTGTCCATATGCCAACAATCTCCCCCTTTGGCATTGATGGCAACACTCATGAGAAATTTCAAAAAGATATCCAAAAAATGTGTATACCAAAAAATGTTACCAAAAATATGAGGGCTCCCCCTGAGCATGTGATCCCTGTGTTTTGAATTTTGTTTTGAATTTTCTCATCTACTACTCCCCCTTTGGCATCAATGACAAAGGTTAGTAGATTTGTAATTGTACCAATTCATAACCTCAACCTTGTAGTTGGGTAGTTATTATCTGAAGAATATCTCCCAAAATTAAGTTTATACCATCCATAAACTTCTTGCTCTCCTTTATTGCTATCTCAGTTCTATGTACTGTACCGGTGAGATGCTGCAAGTGCTCTGCCGATGTTTTGCTACCCTGTGTTAGTGCCTCTAAGATTTCCTTACGCAGAGATGCTAAATAGTCCAATCTTGGACTTAGTTTAGATCTCAAAAATTTTGCCTTGTTTATTATTTTCTCTTTTTCTCTTTCTAATTTGAGCAATTCTTCCTCAAAATTTGTTATCTTTTCCTCAAAAACTGATAATGTATCGGGTGAGTTAACAAAATTATCAGCAAGTTTATTGATCTCTTCCTGTACCTTGCTCATCTTTTTGTCTACATCTATGGTCAAAAAGTTTATCTTATAGGTGTCTTTATATAGAGTTTGGTACTCTTTCAATAATTTGCACAGTTCCGGTAGAAGTGTGTCAAATTCCCTATTACACTTCTTTATTCCTTCCTCAAAGAATTTTTGTTTCTCTTTTTCTACACTTTCCTTTACAATTTCTACCTTTGTTTGCTCAAAATTTCCAGAAATATATTTACAAAGTGTATCCAACTGGCCTAAAGAATCTTTGTTGGCTATATTACAATTTGGAGCTATTAATTTCAAAACTGGAATTGAATCATCTATTGCTTTATAGGCTTGTGAGCTATAATCAGTTATTTTCTTGATAGAATCGAGCAATACCTCTGTTACATTTGATGGTGACCCAGTAAACTGAGTGCCGGTGGAAGGGACCATGCTGGTATTGACCTCTGGTAGGTCTATTTGTGTCTCCATCTCTTTAAGCACAGTTTTCTCTGCATCTTTTCTTACCGGCGGCATCTGTTCTGGAGCCTTTAGCTCTGTTGGTTGCTCTGTTTGTGTTGCAGATTCCATCTTTTTCTCTGAATCTGCTACCGGTTGCTCTTGGTTTCCTGTTGCCGGTTTCTCTTTATTATCAAATTTATCTGTGGTATCCTTATCTACCACTATGTTGATTTTTTGAGTATCAACATTTACAGTATATAGGACTTCAGGATTAGGATTGTTATCCTCTGTGTCCATGCTCTCAGCTGTCGGTTGATCTTCTGTAGTTGCTTTTACCGGTGGAGTATTTAAAGGAGGTGGGGGTAAGTTGTCTCTAATCTTGATACTTGGTGGTCCACCAACTTTACCTTTCCCTTTGTCCTTTTGATATACCAGAATGGGCTTGGGATTCATATATTCTTCTTGTTTTTCTTTTTCAACCAAGAATCTATCCCAACCATCTTTTGTTTCAGTTGAAACTTCAGTAACTCTACCTGCCATTAATGATATTTGTCGATGTGCAGTGGAAAAGACTGTCCGGTTGGCCTGAGCTATCAAATCATCAATTTCCTTAGGTGAGTTGGCCGGGTATACTGCAAGTAATTTTTCTATTTTAATTTTCTTATCCAACTCAATTATTCCTTGCCATCTGGCCTCAAGTCTTTTATATAATTCATCAGGAATTTCATTTAGGACTTGCATCAAAAACTTTTTATACATGTCCATGTGTAATATAACACTTTCCTCAACTTGTCCTTTCTCATCTTCTGATAGGGTGTCATAGATTTTCCCTATGTTTTTCAATTTACCTTCCTATGGATTTAATTCAGTAATATGTCAAAAGGGGCCAAGTCAGTGTCTGTCTTCTTCTTCCTTTTGGGGGTCAGCTTTTTCTTAGGTGTGGCTTTCTTGACTAGAGACCTTACAACTTGTTGCTTCTATCTTGTCCTTCTAGGTGAAGGAGTGGATATCGGTGAGGGGTCTCTTTTCCTAACAACTCTTTTGAAATTTGCTGGCATATCTCCTTCTGAGGAGGTATCTACCGGTGATAGATGAGTTTCAGGCTGTTGGGCTGCCAACTCTTCTTCTGTTATGCCAGTTTTCTTTAGTACATCATCTTTTAAGGCTTTTGCTTGCCTGCTTCCTTTCCTCACAGATGCCTCAACTTTCTTTACTCTCTTTTTAGATTGAATTTGACTTTCAATGTGCTCAGCACTACCAAATACTTCTTCCTTTGGTTCATTGGGGGCTTCCAGAAGTGCTTTGGCATAAGTTTCCACTATGTGGTCATCTGTTTCATACCCCATTTCTGTAACCCAGATTGTTCTTGGGATGACTGTTTCCATCCATATCTCATCCTTTTTTATTACAAAACATATATCATCCTTATATTTGTTGACAATTTCCTGTGATAGTCTGATCCTCTTATTCATTTTGACCTTTAGTGCTTGAAAATACTCATGGATATTCTTTTCTTTGTTTTCACCCATGTTGTTGAATAAGTCAGACAATTGTTTTCCTACTGGTATGTCAAATCCAAAATCCTTGTTGCCTATACCGGGAGCCTGTTTGGTTATATGTAGCATTAAGCATATAAGCAAATTTCCAAATCTAAAGGTTCCTTTCTTATCCTTCTTGATTTTTGCTAAGTTGTCAATCAACTCATCTTTTAACCATTCACAGATATCAATTTTCACATTGTCCTTAACCATGTCATGAGCACTCTTTATGCATAAACTGGAAATAGAGTTAAGCCTATTTGCATGAGTTGCTTTGTAACCTAGAATCATGCTAATGAATCTCACATTTGTATCGGTCACATCATTAACCCTCAATGATCTTTTGTCGGATGTTGCACCAATTAATTTCATTACTAGGTCATTGGAGACCTTCTTGGTTTTGTCGGGTCTGGTACCGGTGGAAGGTAACCCTATTACTGCTTTCACAGGTACCTTTGTAATTTTATGCATTGATTCAAGCCAAAAGAATGAGCCATGTACCTTGCTAAGAACTATCCTCACCACTTCCTTGGGAAATTCAGGAATGCAGAGGATTTCAGTGAATCCTAGGGTTTCAACAATTTTATGTTCAGGTTTCACATTTCCAGCATTGTCACATATAATAGATTTGTACATGTTTTTGATTTCTTCATCACCTAATTCCTCTATGTTGCAATGAATATACATTCTAGGGTCTTCTGCATAAACAACACCCTTTGGAATTTGGGAAAAAGCACCTGTGTTGTCATCTTTCTTAGCTACCTCGAGAACTAGCTCAAACACGGGCCTAGGTCGTTTTATAACCTCAACTACTGTAGGGTTTGCTATGAATTTAGGTGCAGAGGAGGATGCCATGATGATAAATACCTTTTCTACCTTTGGATGGATTGATTGCTGAAGTGCTTTGCCTCTTTGCTCGAAATGCCTTAGCTCAGAAATCTTCGTGCTCTCTGAAGGTTTGAATTCACGGTGAAATGAAAGGGAGCCAAAAAACCTTATTTTATAAAGTCTTTTCTGCCACCTACCACATTAATTGTTTGCCGGCAATGTATTAAATCAACTTTATTTGCCGGTAATGAAGGATTTTCAACTTCTTTTCTCTAACTGAGGGAATAATAGCACATGTGTCATTAAATTGCCAAACCCTCAAGATAATTTTCTTCAATTTGATGAAGAACATCCTGTCAGTGGAGCATTGCTCTGTCCTGCCAGTGGACCAACATATTGTCCTGCCGGTGAAGCATGTGTTGGTTCTACCGGTGGAGGAGCAACCCCAATATTTGGATCAGCTTTTCTAATCCATTGCTTTGAAAATTCTTGCTTAACCTCTTCAACCTTTTCTTTACCTTTCAAGCTAGTACTTTTGTTATCTATCGGTGTACCTTTACTTCTACAGAATTTAGCAATATGACCAATCTTGTTACATGCATAACAAGTTACATTATTTTTCTGAATAGCTTTCCCATAACCTATGCCGGTTTGTGTTTTGCATTTATTTGATAAATGACCAAATCTTCCACAAACATAACATCTTACATTCATTCTGCAATTTTCAGAGTTATGACCAATTTTGTTGCATTTGGTGCATTGACCGGTGGGAGGATTGATGTTCTGATAATTCCTAGATCTACATTCATTTGCCCTATGACCATATTTATTACAGTTAAAGCATTTTCCATTGAATTTGTAAGTATTAGAGGGTCTTACCGGTTTGCTTTGATCCTGGGTATTTGCAGTACCAGAGCTTTCTCCAACTTCAAATCCAACTCCAGAAGTGTCACCTTTGGGTTTTTGATTCTTCAATAAGGTACCAAGTTCTTATGAGCTTTTCTTGAATTTTTCTTTGTGTTGATTTGCAGTTTCCAATTCCCTTTCCAAGATCTCCTTTTGTCTCATTAGTTCATTCGAGTCATTTTGAGTATGCATCAGATCTGTCTTCAACATATCATTTTCATAGCTAAGTCTTGTGTTCGCATTTGCTGCATCACTTAATCTTCTGGTCAATTCTTCTTCATTCCTCTTTCTATCCTCAATCTCTTTGTAGAATCTCATAGTCATATCCTGCATTTCATTTTTTGTTGTCATGATCTCTTGTTTCAATTTACTTATCATATCATTTAGTGATTCCTTTTCATCATTTTCATTTTGCAATTTTTCACAAAGTTCTCTTCTCTTGTTTCTTGTAACAGTAAGATTTTCTTGAAGTGCCTGAATAATGTCCTGAGCTTCTTTTAAATCATCTTCTAATTTGATATTTTTCAACTTCTCTGCATCATAGTCAGTAAGAGCTCCTTCAAGTTGCTTCATCAGATTTTCCATCTTTACTGGTGTCAAGATCTTCCTCAAGCTGTTAGGCTTTTGAAAATAGAGGACCAAGCTCTGATACCTATTGTTAGGGTTTCCATAGATACTGAGAGGGGGGGGTGAATCATTATATGACCGGTAATGAAATTTTCTTAAAACTGAATATGTAGAATGTAAAGTAATAGTATACCGGTATGCAAGAATTAATGCAAATAACAAAATCAAAAGCATCCACATGAAAAGAACACCATAACACAAGATGTTTAACGAGGAAACCCTGTGTGGGAAAAACCTCGGTGGGATTTGTGACCCACAATATTCACTTACTGGCCAATAAGAGAATATTACTTACAATAGGGGCCTGCACATGCAGGAAGGCCAACTGCCTAGAGTTCACTACTCAATAAGAAGTCACACTGACTTACAATGAGGATTTACATAAATCCAATATTTTGTACTATTTTACAATAGCATCTTCAATGCCAGTTTCAGTACCGGTTCTTGCTCTGTTCTTTACGTATACCCTTGACCTACAATTCGCACATTAGGTCTGCCTTATAATTTATTTATTGCATTCTATCCATATCCTACAAATGCCTACAATGATCTCTTTTATATACAAGAGTCATTTTACAATTTTGCCAAGTCGGCTTACAATGATAAACAAAATATTACATATCAAAAGTCCTGTCGGCCTCTGTGCCGGTATACATATTTTCCTTCTGTGCCGGTGTACATCTTCTGTGCCAGTGTACATCTTCTGTGCTGGTGCTAGTGTAGATTGATTTTGTTGATGCCGGAGCACTATTCTGTTTGAGTAATGCTTTGCTGGTATAATGTCTTGCTGGTGCCATAGGATTGCAAGGTTGCCTGTGTAATGCTTTGCCGATATAATGTCTTGCCGGTGCCATAGGATTGCAAGGTTGCCTGTGTAATGCTTTACCGGTATAATGTCTTGCCGGTGCCATAGGATTGCAAGGTTTCCATCAATGACAAAACCTTCAATCACACACAATGTCTCATTGGAGTGTCCATATGCCAATACATGATTCAACAATAATACTAGAAAATGATCAAATTAAGGTAGATCTAAGATGCAATTGCCTATAATAACAATGCTCAAATGATATGCTAAGAGATATTAGGCCTATAGTAACAATGCCTAAAATGCAAATGAGATGGGATCATTATTGCTCCAAAGTGGGGGATATTTATAGGATTTCCAAGGCCAGGGGTGAGGTGGCAGGAATCAACGGTCAAGATTGAGTCTGAAGATATCAATGGTGAAATTGGAGGAGGTTGGATGAAAGGGGACATTTGTAATCTCTATGGTGACAAGTGTCAAGGGGCTTCCATGAGAGGGGACATGTGGCCCAAGAAAAGAATGCCATGTTAGGATTAATGATAGTCCCAAAGATACTAAGAGGGGGGGGGGGTGAATCAGTACCTAACTAGTTAACAACATATTTAACCTTATTAACTATTTTGCATTCCAAAACAATGTACCGGTAAATAAGAATTAATGTAGTAAACAGGAACAATAAAGACAACATAGAAAGCACACCATAACACAAGATGTTTAACAAAGAAACCCGGTGTGGGAAAAACCTCGGTGGGATTTGTGACCCACAATATTCATTCACTGGCTAATGAATAAATATTACTTACAATAGGGGCCTGTACATGCAGGAAGGCCAACTGCCTAGAGTTCACTGCTCAATCTACAAAATAGAAGTCTCACTGAATTACAAAATGGATTATGAAAATCTAATACAATGTACTGCTTTAAATCAACATCAACTATGCCAAGTTCAGTACCGGTTTAAGCTCATACTGTAACCATAAACCTTATACAAAATCTGCCTTATGCATTCACATATATCTTCCCTTTTATTTGCTCATTCCTATCTCATCTTCTATCTCAAAATGATTTACAAGATCTCATACATATATGAGTCTATTTCAATATGCCATGTCAGCTTTACAAAAGATAGTTACAATTAAATACAATAAACAAAAGTTTATTCTTGTCGGTTGGGGTGCCAATATGCATTGTTGTCGCTGTCTACCGGTGGTTTACCAGATGAATTCCACAAGGTTACCTGAAGGTTTCCAGTAGGTTGTCAGTAGGTTACCATCAATGACAACACCATCATTTCTCACTAGAGTGTAGAATGCCAACAATCTCCCCCTTTGGCATTGATGGCAACACTCATGAGAAAAATCCAAAAACTGTTTCCAAAAAGTGAAGTCCAAAAATTTACCAAAAATATGTGCTCTCCCTGGGCAAATGATCTCCTTTGAATAGCCATTTTTCTCTATCCACTACTCCCCCTTTGACATCAGTGACAAAGGTTGTCAAAATTTGTCAAACGAGTGCAAAATTTCACCTTAAGGTTTGTAACCAGTTGGTTACAATCTGAAATATATTAGCAAAAACCAAGTTTAAACTCTGCATGAATCTGTTGCTATCATTCATGGTTGCCTCAGTTTGTTGGATCATGCTGGTGAGATGATGCATATTCTCTTCTGGTGATCTTTCCCCTTGAATTAATGCCTTAGAGATCTCATTTCTCAGAGAGATAAGGTTACCCAATTTAGGACTAAGTTTATACTTAAGCTCTCTAGCATTTGCCTTGATCCTTGCTTTTTCTTTCTCAAATTTCTCCAGCTTTTCTTCAAATCCTACTATTTCTTGCTCAATAATTGATATAGGTTCGGATGAGCCAATAATGTTATCAACTATATCATCAATTTCCTTTTGTACTTTGCTTATTTCTCTTTCAATGTCCTGGGTCAATAGATGTGGCTTACATGTTTCTCTGTACAGTTCCTTATACTCCAAAATTATTGTATTTAGTACCAATAAAAGTGTGTTAATATGTTCGGTGCACTTCTTTACTGTCTCCTCAAACAATTTTTCTTTTTCTTTTTCCATTTTCTCCTTGAATGTATCCTCATTTACTTTATCAACTACTATTATATTTCCAGCAATAAATTTAGACAATGTGTCTAACTGTCCTAAAGAATCCTTTACATGATCTACATTACATTTTGGTGCAATCATCGTAAGAATGGGTATTGTATCATCAATTGCCTTGTAGGCCAATGCATTACAGTTAGTTATCTTCTTAACAGAGTCCAGAAGTACCTCTATCACATTAGTAGGTCTGAATTCGGATGTCTGACCAACTACCTTTATTATTTTAGTGCTTCCAATATTAGTAACCAATTTGCTTGTATCAACCTCCAGTGGATCAGTCTGAGTTTCCATTTCAGCTAGTAATGGTTTGGGTTTCTCCGTGATTACCTGTTTCACTGTCTCAGTGTGTACCTGTGCCTCTGTCGGTTTCTCTGTTGGTTTCTCTATCTTATCAGCTGCCAGTATCTCTATCTCTGTCTCTGTAGGTTTCTCAGTGCCAACATCTATACTACCAATATTCATTCTACTGTCCAAAGGTTGCTCTAAATGCTCTGTATGCTCTATTTGTATTTCAACCTTAACATTCTACCAGTTGTTCAATAATGTTCCTATTGCCAGCAATATCATTCTATACCTCTGTGTTGTCCTTGTCCACAATAATGTTCACTTCCTGAGTATTAACATTCGTGGTGAATAGAATTTATGATTCAGGGTTAGTGTCATCATGTGTTATGTCCACATTTTCAGTAGCCGGTGTATCATCAGTATGTACCGGTGTAGTATCCAAGGGTGGTGGTAAGTTGTTAGTTATTTTGATGTTTGGTATTCCACCAACTTTACCTTTTCCTTTGTCCTTATCCTTTTGATAAACCTTAAATGTTTTATTAGGTCGATTTAATTCTTCCTGTTTTTCCTTTTCTACAAAAAAGATATCCCATTTATCAGTCGTTTCCTCTGCAATTTCATTAACTCTACCAGCCATTAAGCTTACTTGCCAGTGACCACTAGCAAAAACTAATCTGTTAGCTTCACAAATTAATTCATCAATCTCCTCTTTAGAGTTAATTGGATGTACAGCTAGAAGTTTTTCAACCTTAAGTTTCTTGTCTAACTCCATTACTGCAATCCTCTTTACATCTAACCTTCTATATAGATCAGTTGGTAGGTCATCTACAATCTCAATTAACATGTTCTTGTATATGTCCAGATGTAGAATAATACTATTTTCAACACTTTCCTTTTCTGAATCAGTGAATGTGTTATACAACTTGCTCACATTTGCTAAGTTACCGTCATCAATGATTTCATTTAGTAAATTATCCAAAGGTGGTATAACATGTTTCTATTTCTTTTTGGGTGTTAACTTCTTTGCTAGTTGTCTTACCGCTTGTTGCTTCTTTCTTAGAGTTCTTATTTTCTTGGGTGGAGGAGAGGGTACTGGTGAAGGTTTTCTCTTCCTATCAACTCTCTTAAATTCAACAACTATCTCACTATCAAATGATGTACCAACTGGTGAAATAGGTGCCTCCGGTTGTAATCCTTCTAGTTCACTTTCCTTTATTCTAGTAAGGTTCATAACATTTTCTTTTATTTCCTTTACCTATTTTGATGCACTCCTTATGTACTTTTCTCTTTTATTTCTTTGTTTCAATGTTTGTACATCACTCTCAATTGTTTCTGCACTACCAAAAACTTTTTCTATTGGTTCTCTAGGTGCTTCTAATAGGGCTTTAGCATAAGTCTCAATAATATTCATATCAGCATCATACCCCATTTTAGTTACCCATACAGTTCTAGGAAGAACTGCTTCCATCCATATTTCATCTTTCTTAATCACAAAATAGATTTCCTTTTCATATTTATCTACTATACTCTGTGGTAGTCTCTCTCTTGTTTTCATTTTGGCTGGGAAAGCTTTGAAATATTCAATTATATTGTTTTCCCTAGCAGTACCCATGTCGGTGAAAGCTTCTTGCAATTGTTTACCTACCGGTATGTCATATCTAAAATCTTTCTGTCCAATACCAAGAATTTGTTTTGAGAAATACAACATAAGGCATACCAAAAGATTACCAAAACGAAATGTCCCTTTCTTTTCACCTTTTGTCTATTTCAAGTTATCTACTAGTTCATCCTTTAGCCATTCACACACATCTATTTTTGCATTATTATTTACCATATCATAAGCACTTTTAATGCAAAGACTAGAAACAAAATTAAGTCGGTTTGCATGTGTAGTCTTGTAACCTAAAATCATACTTATGAATCTCACATTGATATCCTTGATGTCATTTGCTCTTAGAGATCTACTATAAGATGTTGCTCTGGTTAAGGTCATGACTGTGTTGTTAGGTACCTTGTTTGTCTTGTCTGGTCTACTACCGGTAGAGGGTAAACCTGTCATTGCCCTAATTGCTTGCTGGGTGAATTTGCAGACTGAATCTAACCAAAGAAATTCTCTGTGTGCCCTACTTAGGACAATTCTTACTACTTCCTTCAGAAATTCAAGAATGTTCAAGTTTTCCACAAAACCTAAAGTCTCAATAATCTTGTGTTTGGGTTTGACATTTCCATTTTCATCACAAATTACATTTTTAAACATCTTTAACACTTCCTCAGAACCCAATTCTTCAATATTGCAGTGATTATAAATCCTAGGGTCTTCAACATAAGCTACACCTTTAGGAATTTTTGAAAATGCGCCTATGGAGTCATCTTGCTTAGCTATCTCAGGAATAATTTTGAAAATGGGCCTAGGGCATTTTACAATTTCCACAATAGTAGGGTTTGCAATAAATTCGAGAGCAGAAGAGGAAGCCATTTGAAAAATACCTTAAGCTACCTGATAATGTTTGAGTACTTGAAAGAAATCGCTTGACTTCTTTTCCTTGAATGCCTTCACTCAAATTTTCACGCTCTCTGCTAGTTTGAATGCTCAGTGAATCAAAAATGAAGGAAAATCGATGATTTATAATGAAATTTCTTTCAACAACCACAATAAATGCTCGTCGGTTAAGTGAAAACTTACCACATCTACCGGTAAAGAAGAAATCTATCTTCTCACCATCAATCGAGGGTAATCTGCATGATATTCAACTTGCTGCAATACCCCCAAAGGGTTACTTCTCAGTTGGATGAAGAATTTCCTGTCAGTGGAGTAATACTCTATTCTACCGATGAAGAAATAGTCTCATCAACATTCTGATCTGTCTTTCTAATCCATTGTTTTGAAAATTCTTTCTTTACCTCATCAACCTTCTCTTTGCCTTTCAAACCGGGTCCTTTACTGTTTGTTGGTGAAGTCTTCTACAAAATTTTGTAATATGTCCAATTTTGTTACAAGCATAACAAGTCACATTATTCTTCTGAATAGCCGTTCCATATCCTATGCTGATTTGTGTTATGCATTGATTAGATAAGTGCCCAAATCTTCCACAAACATAACATCTTACATTCATTATGCAGTTTTCTGAATTATGACCAACTTTGTTGCATTTGGAACATTGACCAGTGGGTGCATTAATGTTTTGATTGTTTCTAGATCTACACTGATTTTCTCTATGACCATACTTGCTACAGTTAAAGCATTTCCCATTAAATTTGTAAGCATTAGGTTATCTTATCAATTTACTGTGATCATGATTGTTTGCAGTACCGAAACTTTCTCCAACTTCAAATCCAAGTCCATTAGTATCTCCATTAGGTTTCTAAATTTTCAACATATCATCAAGTTCTTCTGAACTTTTCTTGAATTTCTCTTTTTGTTGATTTGTAGTAGCCAACTCATTTTCTAGAATTCCCATTTGTCTCATAAGTTTAGTTTTATCATGTTGCATGTGAATCAGACCTGTCTTTAACATATCATTTTCATGACTGAGTCTTAGATTTTCATTTCCAGCATCATTGAGTCTCCTAGTCAAGTCATCTTCATTATTCTTCCTATCTTCAATGTCTTTACAAAATCTCATAATCATATCTTGCATTTCATTCCTCATAGTCATGTTTTCTTGCCTCATCTTATTCACAAGCTCATTAAGAGTTTCCTTTTCATCATTATCATTCTGCATCTTCTCATGAAGTTCTTTTCTTTTATTTCTGGCAATAGTAAGATTCTCCTGAAGTCCTTGAATGAATTCCTGTGCAATCCTCAAATCATCTTCAAGTTTGATATTCTTCAACTTCTCTAAATCATAGTCTACAAGAGCTCCTTCCAATTGCTTTCTTAATTTCTCCATCTGTACCGGTGTCAGAATCTTCCTCAAGCTGTTAGGCTTTTGAAAATAGAGGACCATGCTCTGATACCAATTGTTAGGATTAATGATATTCCCAAAGTTACTGAGAGGGGGGGGGGTTGAATTAGTATCTATCCGGTTAACAAAATATTTAACCTTATTAAGTATTTTGCATTCCAAAATAGTGTACCAGTAAATAAGAATTAATGCAGTAAATAGGAACAATAAAGACAACATAGAAAACACACCATAACACAAGATGTTTAACAAGGAAACCCAGTGTGGGAAAAACCTCGGTGGGATTTGTGACCCACAATATTCATTCACTGGCTAATGAATAAATATTACTTACAATAGGGGCCTGTACATGCAGGAAGGCCAACTACCTAGAGTTCACTACTCAATCTACAAAATAGAAGTCTCATTGAATTACAAAATGGATTATGAAAATCTAATACAATGTACTGCTTTAAATCAACATCAACTATGCCAAGTTCAGTACCGGTTTAAGCTCACACTATAACCATAAACCTTATACAAAATCTGCCTTATGCATTCGCATATATCTTGCCTTTTATTCGCTCATTCCTATCTCATCTTCTATCTCAAAATGATTTACAAGATCTCATACATATATGAGTATATTACAATATGCCATGTTGGCTTTACAAAAGATAATTACAATTAAATACAATAAACAAAAGTTTATTCCTGTCAGCTGGGGTGCTGGTATGCATGGTTGCCGCTGCCAGTGAAGTGTTTGTCAGTGCCGGTGCCGGTGCCTGCTAGTGGTTTACCAGATGAATGCCACAAGGTTACCTGAAGGTTGTCAGTAGGTTGCCAGTAGGTTGCCATCAATGACAACACAATCATTTCTCACTAGAGTATAGAATGCCAACATTCCATGTGTCTCAAGGGGAGAGTATCCACACCATAGGAGGTTAGGATAAGGAGGTTAGGATGTGCAAGCTAAGATAGGTTTAATTAAACCCATGGTTAGATAGAATGGGTTAGGTTTAGAAGTGGTTAGGTTAGGTTGTTAGGAGTTAGGAGGCATGTGGGTAATTTGAATTTAAAAATTCAAATAATAGGAAAAGACTAATTAACTTTCAACAACTCATAAATTGATTTGTTTTAATTAATTAGAAGATTAGAAGAAATGAATTTAAATGGGGAGGGATTAATTAATTTGAATTAATTAATCAAAGGGGATTATTGAAATGAACCTAGTAAATAAATGCTTAGATTTATTAATAAGTAGATGAGTGGAAGAATTTAATCAAATTACTAATGAATTCAATTAAATTGGGGAGGGGTATTAATTAAATAATTGCTTATTTAATCAACTATCTTCAGACCATTTTTAGGTGTATACAATCTCATTTAAAAAAAATAATAATCTACATGAAGTTTTTGATTTGTTAGTCTTTTTATTTTACTCCCGCTACTTCTTGGTAGCTTCATTCTTGTATTTGCATTGATTCAATAAAAAATATTCATAATCACCTACAAAATGATCATTTTCCTTACATGCAAATATTTGAGGACCACTTTTTAGAAATGTTTCTTGTAATAAATCCTTTATAATGATGCACAACACTGATATGGATTGGATAGGTATGTAAACCTTTGAATACAAATTTTTAATTTGGTCAAAAGGTTTCCATAATGCCATTTATTTTGTAGCACTACATAGTAAAACTATATGATTCTTTAATGTTAGACTCATTTCCGTCTATTTTTTTTTTTTAATATTAAAGATAGATAAAAAAAATTACACACTTAACAAGAAGAGTAGCTATCTAGGTAGTCCTCATTATCCACATGACACCAAGAGTAACATAATAGCCATATAATGTAGTATGTTTGGCAACTATACAACTTATACAAAATTACATGCAATATATCATTCTATAACAAACTTCTTCTAGATATAAACATGTTTTGTGTTCCACTAGAGCTTGTATCTATTTCAAAAGTTTCTTCTTTCATTGCAATGCTCAACATCTCTCTAATCCAGGGGTGGATCAATGTTTGACACTTCTTCATTTGAGTTCACAACCTCCATGGATGAGGTTTCTATTCGTTCACCATGTGGAACCTAGCCTTAGTCATTTTGTTCTTCTTATTAGTCTCTTCACGATGCTTCCCTTTGTCATTTCTGTCCTTGAGTTTGGTTTTGTTATATTCTCTAGAAAAGTCTCCCAATCCTTGCACAAAAGGTTTGTTTTCATCTTTGGTATAAGCCCACATATGTGCATATATAACTTCTAATGTATTAACCTAAACTATTCCATCCTCCAAAAACTTCATGAAGTTTTTTCTTGATATGTCTAATATTACTATTACTTGCATAGCAACATGAAAAGATATGAGTCTCTTACAAGACTCAGTAAGCTCCCTCTTCACTCCTTGAAACTTCTCCTTGTTCCTTAATACCAAAATATGCAATAATATTTTAGTAAATAAAATTAACTAAAAAAGATTATAATCTTTATTTAGTTCAGACACTTTGCCAAACAAGATTTTAGAATCTACTATATTGTTAGTCCAACCTTTTATGTTATTGCAGAAGTGCATCCAAATTTCTTTAAATCTACAAAACAATTAAAAATAAATGTTAAATAGAATCAAGTTGTCTACAAACATTACAAATATCAACATCCTTACTATACATTTTATAAGGCAAAATTTGAAATAGTAAAAACCATTAAAAAGGAGCCTTTTTAGGCTCCAAATAATTATTCCATAGCCTGCTAAACACATCTTGACACTGTTTTCTAGTTAATTGAAACTGCCAAACATTATTAAGATATTCAAACAAATCAATATTATTGCATAGGGTCTTATAAATCAACTTAGCATTAACATTACTCAGAGAAAACCCCCCTGTCCATTTATATCCTTGAAACAATAAATTTTAGTAATGTTATTATAACTGGTGGACAACTGAGAGGGTGGGGGGGTGAATCAGTTGTCAACATATTATAAAACTTTAAGCTCACATAACCTTCTACTAGAATGCATTAACCAAATACCAAGATAGTAGATGTAATAGTTAAGCATAAACATAAATTATAGAATAATTAACCAACCATCCATAACACATGACACCAAGATTTGTACGTGAAAAACATGGTAAAGGGAAAAACTATAGTGGGAAGCCTACCCACAGTCAGATAATACTTCTGCAACAAGTATGTGATTACAATAAGAGGGGCCTGCACATGCAGGAAGGCACACTGCCTAGAGCACACTGGTCATCACAAAAGGAGCCTCACTAACTACAAAGAAATCCAGACTACAATCCAGAAATAAGAATGAACTGCAAGAATAGAATATCCTATACCTGAGTACAGTTCTGGTTAAGCTCAATACGAGAGGTCTTAAACCTCTTTCACAAACCCAATTTGATCACCTACGATCAACCAAAACCTCTGCATATGATTACAACATTATTCACACATAGATAATCCTATATCCCATAAGACCCACATACCGTGATCTACAAAGAGATCTTACATCATTTTATACCAACCCGAGACCTAAACAATTAGGTCAGCCACCTAAAAGATAATACAATAGATCTATTACATAATCCTGCAAACCAATGATAAACCAAGTCGACTTAAGACCGAAACAACATTTTCCAAACAATAAATCCAACTGGTGACGCATCGGGAGCATCAACCAACACGTTACAGAAACTAGTCCATAACCTAGCAGAATAATACCGCGCCTATAATAGGTCACCATAAGACAAATAAAACACCACGATGAACTGGAACACAAACACGATAACCATCACCATCCTGATAACCTTCTAGAAGATGCATGAACACCACTTATCAGATTCATCAAAAGATCTTCATCAAAGCGGTGCTGGTAAAAACCTTACCAGTGACTAAAAGGTTTACTAGAACAAATGATATCATCCAGATCATCAAATCATGAACCAGCTGAATGTGATACGCATTAGGAAAACATGAATAACCAATCCAAGCCAATACCACAAGTCGGACCAAATCAGAGAATACCAGAGATGGTCTCCAGATCAATATTATAGTCCAACCACTCTACCAGAAGCCGGTAGACAACAAAAAAACTAGTGTTGACATCAATGACAAAACATCAATGCAACACATAATCAATTCCTCCAAATTGCCAACAATCTCCCCCTTTGGCATTGATGGCAACACTAGATGTGAAAAACATCCAAGTGCCAAGAAAAGGCCAAACAAGTCTCCCCCAATGGAAGACATCCAACAAACTCTCCAAGATGATATGACAATGAATTTCTAAACCAAAAACCAAAATCCCCTTGAAAATGATATCATAGTAAAGCTTTGTTTTTCACATATATCTCTCCCGCTTTGACATCAATGCTAAAAATCTGACATAAACATCAAAGAAAAAACATAAAACCTCTGAACCACATAGCTAACTACTCCCCCTAAGTAGTAGGATCAACACATCAATTCGAAATGAATGATAGAACTGATAGATGCATACTGGACTGATGCCAATCACCATCACTCAAGTCTCTACCGGAGGGGCAGAAACTCAAAATCTGTATTTGAAGTACTCAAATGATTCCTTAGGCAAAGGTTTAGTGAAGATATCTACAATTTGCTCTTTAGTTTTCACATAGACTTCATTTGCTTCCACCTTCTCCTTCAGAAAATTATACTTGATAGAAATGTGCTTAGTCTTAGAGTGAAATACCAGATTCTTTGATATATCAATAGCAACAGAATTATCATAGTGAATAACTACCGGTTAATTACAATCAACCCTTATATCCTTTAACATTTGCTTAATCCATAAAACTTGTGTACAGTTAGTAGTAGCAACAACATACTCAGATTCAATAGTAGATAAAGAAGTGCATGATTGCATCTTGCTGATCCATGAAACAAGTTTCTTTCCAAGAAAGAAAGCTCCATTGGATGTGCTCTTCCGATCATCAACATCTCTAGCCCAATCAACATTTGTATATGCACATAGTGCAAATTTATCATCTTTAGGATACCCCAAACCATACTCAGTTGTTCCTTGCAAATACCTAAAAAATCTTTTTCACCGGACACTCATGATTCTCTCTAGGATCACTCTAATATCTTGATACAATACAAACAACATTCATTATATTCGGTCTAGTCTGAGTCAGATATAACAAACCTCCAGTCATAGATTTGTACCTTGTAGGATTTACTGGAGCTTATACATCTTTCTTTGTCAATTTCTCACTTGTAACCATAGGGGTACCAACCCGTTTAGAATTTTCCATACCAAATTTCTTCAACAACTCTCTAGCATACTTAGTTTGACAGATGAAAATACCTTTATCATTCTGAGTAATATGCAAACCTAAGAAAAATTTCATCTCCCCAATCATAGACATCTCAAATTCATTCTTCATATTTTTAGAGAATTCCATGCATAATTTATGCTTACCTCCAAAAATGATATCATCAACAAATAATTCAACAATCAATATGTCATCATCAGTGATCTTATAATATAAGTTACTGTCAACATTAACTTTAGTGAAACCAAGCTTCAAAATATATTTGTCCAATCTGGCATACCAAGCTGTAGGGGCTTGTTTCAATCCATATAATGCTTTCCTTAAGCTACAAACCATGTTTTTATCATCTGAAAGTGAAAAACCATCAGGTTGCTCAATATAAACTTCCTCTTCAAGATCTCCATTAAAAAATGCACATTTAACATCCATTTGATAAACCTTGTATTTCTTATGGGCAACATAAGCAAGAAATAATCTCATAGCTTCAATCCTAGCTACCAGAGCAAAAGTCTCATCATAATCAATTCCTTCCTTCAGAGAATATCCTTTACATACCAATCTATCCTTATTCCTCACAACTTGTCCATCCTCATTTAATTTATTCCTAAAAACCCATTTAGTTCCAATAACATTCTTATTTTTAGGCTGGGGAACTAAAGTCCATGTGTTATTATTTTCAATCCGATCTAATTCCTCTTCCATAGCTTTCATCCAACATTCACCTTTACAAGCTTCAATAACCAATGACGGTTCAACTCGAGAAATTAAACATACCTCATTAGTTGCCAACCTTCTTCTTGTCATTACTCCTTTGTCCTTATCTCCAATGATCTGATCTTTTGAATGATTTAACCTTACATACCGAGGAGTCTTTTGACATTCTATTTCCCTGCTCTAATCTTCAGTCACTGTTGAATTTTCTAATACTGCTGGAGTAACTGGTTCAACATTCTATTTCGGTATAGGTGCTACCGGTTCAGTTATGATCATCTCCACTTTTAGTTCTCTCTCATAAGTTCTGATTTGATGTTTGTACAACTCATCCACCTTGACATTAGTGCTCTCCACAATTCTCTGCATTCTCTTGTTATAACATCTATATGCTTTTCTTTAATTAGAATAACTAAGAAATATCCGTTCATCACATCTAGGATCAAACTTTCTAATTGAATCATCTCTTTTGATATAGCATTTACTACCGAAGATTTTGAAATACTTAACTGAAGGTGTATGACCAAACCATAACTCATAAGGTGACTTACCGGTGTCTCCTTTTATATGAACTCTATTGAATATGTATACCATCGTGCTCACATCTTCTCTGCAATAGATATGAGGTAGATTAGATTCCATCATCATAGCTCTAGCTACATCCAAGATAGTTTTGTTCTTTCTTTCCACAACACCATTATGTTGAGGTGTCCAGGGGACAGACAACTATCTCCTTATCCCACGCTTCTCACAATAGTTGTTAAATTCATCGGATGTGAATTCACCACCCTGATCTAACCTTAAGCATTCAATCTTCAATCATGTCCATGTCTCAACTTTAGCTTTAAAGATCTTAAACTTTTCAAAAGCTTTAGATTTTTCCTTCAGAAAAGTAATCCACATTATTCTAGAATAGTCATCAATGATTAACATAAAATATCTGTCACCCTGAAAAACTCTTTATTCTAGTAGGACCACATAAATCAGTATGAATAAGATCAAGAACATCATTAGATTTATCTTGAATACTCTTAAAAGAAGTTCTGGTCTGCTTTCCCAATTGACATTCCTTACATATCGGATTATAGGGCTTCATAATCTTAGGTATATCTCTAACAACCTTAGTTAAACTGATCTTTACAATGCAATCAAAATTCACATGACACAACCTCTTATGCTATAGCCAACTCATCAATTTGTGAAATCAAATATGTCTTCTCAACGGAGTTCAAATGAAAGATGTTACCTTTAGTCTATGTACCGATTGCAATCTCCAAACCGGATCTGTTAATGATTTTGCATTTTCCATCCTTGAATGGTAATTGAAATCCCTTATCCACCAACAATCCTACACTCAAAAGATTATGCCTTAAAACTTCAACATAATAAACATTATCAATATTATGCTTACCATCCATTGATCTAGTTTCTCTTCCTATGATCATGCATGCTTTGTCATCTCCAATCTAACCAGTCCACCATCAAATTCTTGCAAAGATAAAGACTTCCTTTTATCTCCAATAATATGATGTGAATAACCACTGTCTATCACCCATTCATCCTTGTCTTCAATTTTAGCAGCAAGCGCCTTTTCCTCATTTTGAATAACAGGTACCAGAGCATCTTCTTTAATAGTCAAAAATACCCATTCCTCACCATTACCGGATCTAGTAGTTGAATCTTGTGCTGGTTCATCATCAGAATCAGTTACACGTTCCTCATCCGCATAGTAACATGATTTGTCTTTGTTTCTCCTGTACTTATGCTTGTTCTGATAATCATGGTTAGGCCTAAAATATCTTCTAGCTTTCTCTTCAAATCTTGAATTCCTCCCAGGACATCTAGATGCAAATTGACCTATCTTATTACATGCAAAACATTTAAAAGGTGATTTTATTTCATACTTACTTCTAGCAGGACCTTTAGGTACTCTTCTAGAAAATAGGGCTTCTAGTTGCTTAAACTCCTCATCTTCTTTCTTCATTTCATCCAGTTCCTTCACATATAAAGCTTTCCAATCAATCTTGCCAGTTGATGATGTAGGTGCATGAAAAGAAGATTTAGTCTTTGCAACTCCTTGAGGACCAAATTCTTCAAGCTCAAAAGAAGACAATTTTCCAACCAAAGTATTCTAGTTAACATAAGTGTTAGCCATTGTTCTCAACTCATTAATTGCAATAGCCTTCATCTTGTAAGTCGGTGGAAAAGCTCTCAAAACTTCATAAGAAATTTCATCTTTGCTCAGAGATCCACCACAACACTAAATTCCCATAACAATTTCATTAACTCTTTTCATGAAACCAATAATCCTTTCATCTTCTTCCATCTTCAGGTTCTCATACTTTACCCGGTAACCATCAAGTTTAGCATTTTTAATAATATGGTCACCTTCATTCAAAGCTTCCAACTTATCCCATATAGCCTTTGCATTAGATTGGTCAGTTAATCTCATAATTTGTTGATCAGATAGTGTGTTCAAGAGTGCTTCTCTATCTCTACAATCATTTTCAATGTCCTTATCTAGGCTTGTTGGAGGAGGATTATTAGATGTCTGATTATGAGGAGTATAGCCTTTCTCCATGATCTCCCAAATTTCTTTCCAAATACATCTCAAATGAGTATCCATCTAAATCTTCCATACTCTATAATTTGTTGAATCAAGCTTAGGGGTTTCTCTTCGAAAAATAGATGCAGTTGAATTATTAGTTGCCATAGGATCTTCCTCAAGCAATTAAGATTTTGCAAAAAGAGGACCAATCTTTGATATCAATTGTTAGGATAACCGGTGGACAACTGAGAGGAGCGGGGGTGAATCATTTGTCAAAAAATTATAAAACTTTAAGCTCACATAACCTTCTACTAGAATGCATAAACCAAATACCAAAATAGCAGATGTAATAGTTAAGCATAAACATAAATTTTAGAATAATTAACCAACCATCCATAACACATGACACCAAGATTTGTACATGAAAAACCCGGTAAAGGGAAAAACTATAGTGGGAAGCCTACCCACAGTCAGATAATACTTCTGCAACAAGTATGTGATTACAATAAGAGGGGCCTATACATGTAGGAAGGCACACTAGTCATCACAAAAGGAACCTCACTAACTACAAATAAATCTAGACTACAATCTGGAAATAAGAATGAACTGCAAGAATAGAATATCCTATACCTGAGTACAGTTCCGGTTAAGCTCAATACTGGAGGTCTTAAACCTCTTTCACAAACCCAATTCGATCACCTATGATCGACCAAAACCTCTGCATATGATTACAATATTATTCACACACAGATAATCCTATATCCCACAACACCCACATACCGTGATCTACAAAGAGATCTTACATCATGTTTATACCAACCCAGGACCTAAACAATTAGGTTCACCACCTAAAAGATAATACAATATATCTGTTACATAATCCCACAAGCCAATGATAAACCAAGTTGGCCTAAGACTGAAATAACATAATCCAAACAATAAATCCAATCGGTGATGCATCAAGAGCATCAACCAACATGTTACACAAACTGGTCCATAACCTATCAAAATAACACCAGACCTATAATAGGTCGCCATAAGCTAAATGAAACACCATGATCAATTGGAATACAAACACGATAACCATCAACATCCTGATAACCTTCTAGAATCTGCACCAACACCACTTATAGGATTCATCAAAAGATCTTCATCAAAGCACTGCCGGTAAAACCCTTATCGGTGACCAAAAGGCTTACTAGAACAAATAATAGCATCTAGATCAATAAATCCCGATCTAAATGAATGTGATATGTATCAGGAACACATGAATAACCAATGCAAGCCAATACCACAAGCCATACCAAATGAAAGAATACCAGAGATGGTCTCTAGATCAATATCATAGTCCAACCACTCTATCGGAAACCGATAGACAACAAAACAACTAGTGTTGACATCAATGACAAAACACCAATGGAACACATAATCAATTCCTCCAAATTTCCAGCAAGTAATGCACGTCCTTGGCAACCCAAGAGGAGTGCATGCCTCTCTAAGAACATAATATTTTCTTCAGTTAGATTGAGAAATATGAAATTCCCGTCTTAGAATGACCTATGATTTAAAATGACCATCTAAGAGGATACCATTGTATGATTTAATATACTTCAGGCACCACTTCTTAGTAGAGAAGCCTTGAAAAAGAGAAAGTGGCTTGTCTATGTGGTATATATTTCACTAGATAGATCTACTATCTTTAAGTTTATTATTATTTACTATAATATTATTATGAGTGATGAGACTCTTGACAAATTCAAAAGATTTGTAGATGGAATTGAACACAATCGATCCAATAGGTGCCACTGGAAAGTTACCAATAAGTAAATCATTAAGGAGTAGTTTCCAAGTCTTGGCCTATCTAAGGACAAAGGTTCTAATATTAATTATGACAAGGACTTTCCAAGGCTCATCCCCTTTTAAAGATTTCATGATCCATTTTGTTGCTAGTGCTATGCCTTGAATCTTGAGGTCCTTTAGGCTATATCCATCCAATTTCTTGTTAAGACAACACCATTTTCATTTAACCACATACTGCTTGTTTTTTTCCTTTTCCATTAAACCAAAGTAATTTCTTAATTTTCTTTTGAATATCATTGACTTGATAACTACTGAACAACCAACCAAAAGAATAATATACACTATATGAGGATAGAATCTTCTAATAGACTTGAATCCTCCCAACTAGAGAAAGGAATTGTTTCTTCCACTTCCCCAACTTTTGATCAATCTTATCTTTTATCCTAATCCACATATATTTTAGGCAAGGATTTAGGGCAAAGGGGATGCCTAGGTATCTTACTTGTTTCTCAGGTCCACCTCACTGAAAATTGCATTTTTTAAAGCAATAAGGGGGCTCATTACTCCATCCTAGAATATGTTGGGATCCAATAACACTGAGAGGGGGGTGAATCAATGTTCTGTCGGTAAGATATGATTTTACCTTTTTATAACATACACATATAAACTGGTAAATGAAGAAACATATAACTTGAAGCAAATAAACCATCCACATAAATGAACACCATAACACACATAATTTATACATGGAAAACCTCAAAGAGGAAAAACCACGGTGGGATTTGTGACCCACAATATCACGTGACTGGCCATATGAAAGATATTACATAAAATGGGGGCCTTCACATGGAGGAAGGCACACTCCCTAGAGCACATTGCTCGTCACAAAAGAGTTTCACTAACTACAAGCCTCTGCTTGAAATAAAACAATATTAATGAACTCACAAATGCATCTGCTATGCCAAAAAAAGTTTCGGTTATAGTTTTTCTCTGTACCGGTTCATAAACCCTGAACATTGATGAATACTAAGAGGGGGGGGGGTGAATTAGTATACTAATAAATACTAAACTTAAACACTTAAACAATTTAGCAGTAAACCGGTATAACATTTTTACTAACAAACCGGTTAACATAAATGCAAACCAAACAACAAATAAGGCATTCACCCACAGAAGCACAATCACCATAACACGATATTTTGACATGGAAACCCAAATGGGAAAAACCACGGTGAGATGAAACTCACAAGTAATTATCTGCAGAATAGTAACTAGACTGGTTAAGGTCATACAATGTTCTTTGCCAGAACAGATCCTATTAGGAATCTCAATCTCTGTTAGGAGATAAGTCCGATTAAAGACTACCTTGTGAGAGGATTTTAGATCCACAGTTGTGAACCACCTTGTTAGAGGATTTACAAAGGCTTTGCTAGGCCTACCCGATTAAGGGTTACAGACTTGTCGAAGATGTGAGTAATCAACAAGTGAGTGATCTAAATACTAGCACAATATGCTTGGTTAGATCCTTGATAGCTCATTGTTGATGCATTTCAACATTACTTCAGTCTTCAAAATCTCCACACTCTATTTCTTCACACAGACCTAATCTTCTTCTATGATCGCACATGCAAAACCCTCATCAACCACCTAAAACCCTAACAACCATCTAAAACCCTAGACATGATGTCCTTATAAAGGAATTTGATTTCATGTCGGTCCAATAGGATTACATTGCAAGTTCCTAGGTTTAGTGCATCTGGACACATTTGGTAACACAACACAGAATCACTGCCAAAGTGTCGGTGGATGATAACTCATCACAAAAATAATACCGGTTGGTAACTCATCACAAAGTAATACTAGTTCGTACATTTACCTATTACCGGTTCACATATTTTACCGATTACCAGTTCACACATTTTACCAATTACCGGTTTGCCAAAATGAAGACTGGAAAAATGATAACAACTGCTTTGTTTCTTCGTACCTCTTTGGGATCCTCAAAATGCTTGAGGTCTTCATACCGCTTGGGATCTGTAAACACTTTCTGCAAAACATCGATAGTCTAAAGACTATAATACATAATACCGGTTGGAACAAATACCAGTTGAGCATAACTCATACATACAAAAAGTGATCTCAAAGCAAGTGTATGTCCATTAATGACAATCACAACAACATCACCAAAAATGCCAACAATCTTCCCCTTTGGCATTGATGGCAACACTTAGGAAAATTTTTGACATCTAAGTGTTTTACAACAAAAATATGCCATAATCAAAATTACTCCCCCTAAGCATATACACTACCCCTTTTGCAGAAAATACAATGTATACTACTCCCTTACAGAGATAAACATGAAAGTATACATAACATGCATCAAAATTTTAAATACAAAATACTACTCCCCCTTTGTCAACAATGACAAATTATTGTAGAATAACCCCTGTTTCTCATTATCATTAATATAATAAATGTTTAGGACAATAATGAGTGAAACTTATCAAAAACTGATTTAAAATCCTACATAAATGTCTTCATGGATAAGGACCATGACTCAAGCAATGAGGTAGGAACCACACTTTCCATTTGCATCTGGGATACCTGTTCCTCGATGGTGTCCAAGGTACTCATTTCTTGAGTGGCAGTTAAGGCATCTAGATTGAGATAGCACTTCTGAAGTATTTGCAGTCATGGTAGTAGAACTAGTTGAAGTTCCTACAAATCTCTGGTCCGGTTGGTAATTTCCAACTCTATTCTGGTAGTTTGGAGTTGAAATCGGTGAACGGTTTGCCCAAATGTGGTGAAGGAATCATAGGACATCTTGAAGGTGCATATATATGCCTATAAATCAAATTGCAATTTGTCTTTCTAAGCAAGCACATCATCACAGAATAGATGGGGTTGGCTTATCTTACTGAGCAGTAATTTCCCTTCATCCATAGCATCTCTTATGTCTTTTTGCGCTTTCTAAAGTTCTGACCGGAGCTCGTTTAATTTCTTCACTAAGGCAGTGTTCAGTTCTTTTTTATGCTTCTTTTGTGCATTGGCTTCAACAACATCTTCTAGGCAATGCACCTGGTCCTCTACAACTATGCATAAAAGTTTGAGTTGGGCCAGAGAGGAATCGGTACTAGGGAGGTTGGTACCGAGTATCAAACTGGTAAGAGTTTCTACCACAGTTTGAATAACATCTTGTTCCTTCTTCCTCCTCAATGCTTCTAGTCATTCTTGGTTAAGCTTAATGCTTTGCAGCAACTCCATTTCATTTGCAGGTTGGAGGTCAATGGGACTGGTAATGTCAGCCAGTTTGGCTTGACTACCGGTTGCCTTAGGGGTCTCCACTTGTGTGCTTTTTGCTGCTTCCTCCTTCTCTTCCTGTTTCTTTTTCTCCTCTTCCTCTTTCTTCTTCTCCTCTTCCCTTTTCTTCTTCTCCTCTTCCTTTTTCTTCTTCTCCTCTTCCTTCTTCTTCTTCTCCTCTTCCTCTTTCTTCTTCCCCTCTTCCTTTTTCGTCTTCTCCTCTTCCTTTTGCTTCTTCTCCTCTTCCTTTTGCTTCTTCTCCTCTTCCTCTTTATTCTTTTCCTCTTTCTCCGCTTCCACTTTATCAACCTTATCTTTGTCCTATTTTTCTTTGTCCACTCTCTCTTTGTTAGCCTTGTCCTTTGCTGTATCCAGAGTGACATTTTCACCATCCAAAGCATCAATGTTAATAGGGTCCATTTGTTCAGTTACCGGTTCTCCTTCACTGTCATACACCTCATCTGGTTTTCTAGTTTCCGGTTCTTGCTCAGCCTTCTTGTTGGCTTTGGACACTTGGTGCAACCTCAGACCAACTTTGGCATGTGAGTGGGTATCTTTTACCACTTCAGGGACTTTCTCTTCCAATAACAGGAGTCTTCTTCTTCTCATGAAGAAGAGGCCTTTGTACTTTTCCATAACTTCATAAAGTTCTGAATTTGACACATCAAGAAAATATTGTGCAAATATTTCTTCTCTTATTTCTTGTTCCCTTTCTATGGTAATGTGCCATTTGTTATCTAAAGAATTATATAAAGAATCCGGTGTCATAGATCTAATTTCTGATGGCGACTGGTCATTAATACATAAATATTGAATAACTTCCTGTTCAACTTCCTCCTTTTCATTGTCATTAAAATCATCAAAATGATCTATTAAATCACTTAGCACCTTTCTCCTAATAGTCTTTATAGTTCTTTGACAATGTATCAAAGGTTTGTAAGAGGAAATGTCTATATTTACCGATGCTGATGATGCTGATTTATTGCTGGTTGTCTTTGTCTTCTTCCTCGTTTGCCTAGTCTTTTTAGGTTGTACCTCAGGTTTTGTATCCTCTGAGTCTAGTGAGGTGTTCTTAGTTTTCTGCTTCCTTTCAAAGACCTTGGTAGGTGCAGCTTTCGGTTTCTTCTTTGCCAGTGACTGCTTGGTCACTTTAGGACTTGCTAAAGTAATTGGTGCTGATACAGATAGCACTGCCTTTCCTTTCTTCACTGAAGGTTCTTCAACCGGTGTTACCCTTTCTAGATAGGTGTCGGTTCTCTTCTTCTTAGTATCAAGAGGTGAGACAAGTAGGGTAGAGGCATGCTCGTCTAGCATGTCATACATTATCTCATATCCCATGGGCTCCACTTCTTCTTTTCTAGGCTCAACCACCTCCATTATGCACTCATCTACTCTAATGATAAAGCAGATGTCCTCTTCATACTTCTTGACAATATCACCAGATATTCTCACCCTTTGGCTCATCTTGTGTCTGAACTCATCAAAGTATTTTTTCAGGACTTCAGGATAACTAGTTCCTACCTCTTGTAGACTCTCTCTGATTTGCTTGGTAACCGGTTGGTCAACAGACCATTGTATATCACTGACTCCTGGGAAATAGCCTTGAAAATAGAAAAACAATCCTACTAGCAGTTGTCCAAATTTAAATCTTAAGGCATTGTCCTGTTTAATTGACTTCAGGTTCACCAGAAGTTTCCTTTGCATACAGGTGCATAAATCAAACGAGGGATCTTCCATGATCATCCTGTAGGCGACATTTACCGCTACAACAGAGACAAAGTTAATTTTTCTAGCATAGAACATCTGGTAACCTATCACCATACAAGCATATTTGACTAGATCATCCTTGATGGTATTGATGGTCATTCCCCATTGGTCACTCACAGAATCGGTGAGCTTGGTCATTTCCATCTTAATGACTTTCCTTAGGGTTGGCACATCTCCAATGTTACAGAAACCGGTGACGACATGAATAGCTTCCAGTGTGATGTCATGTGTGCACTCAAGATACATTTTGTCACCGTGCACTCTGCTTAGAATGATTCAAATGTGATCTTCTATGAAATCTTCAAGAAAATACACCGCATTGTGAAGCTTCTTTTCTAGGATGCTATATTCTGGTTTGATCTTCTTGTCCTTCCTACAGAATAAACTTAACTGAGAATGGATCACTAGAGATCCTAGGTCTTCTATTTTGCAATCAATATAATCTGAAATACCTTCCTCAACTATAACACCAACAGGTATCTGGGATAGGGCATTGTATTCTGCCTTTTGTTGGATGAAATCTACTGAATCATTAGGTGCACTAGGACTGGAGTGTGATGCAAAAGCCATGATGAAAGGATAAACAAGAATTTTTGATAAATACCTTCAAAAATCCATAATTTAGGGTTTGCAACTTCAGCTTCGCCACACACTACTTCGGTTGTTGGATTACCGCTTTGTGTTCTTCACTTGACTGATTGATATTATCTCTAGATTGTTCTTTCAAAGTTTTGAAATCTCTCTGAATCGCAAGACAAATCGCCTTTTGTCGCTCTACACTTGAAAATTTCTTCGCTTGCAAATGATAAGTGAAAATGACTTGAAAATCCCTTTTAAACGAATTCTTCACCTACCATAATAAATTCTCCACCATTAGGGCGTAAACCCTAATTTGCCTTTTACCATTTTCGGTCTTGTGCCAATTGACAGGTATCACATACCAGTGTAAACTGGGGGTTCAAAACATTTCACCGATTTGCTCCCCCTAAGCTTTTTTGAAGCTTAGTTTGCCGGTTCAACGACTTCCACACTAGGTGTAGAAACTGGTTCTTCTTGTGACACTTCTTTAGGTTTCTTCTTCCATATTGTCTTTATATCTGTTTTAACAATTTTAACATCAATCTTTCCTTCCAGAGTGACCAGTATATCATCTGATAAGTTCTTTCTCATTCTACAGGTTTTGGCAGGGTGTCCCAGTTTGTTGCAATGATAGCAAACCATTCCAAGTGTTCTCCATGGTCCATTATTCATTCTACCATTCTTCCTCCTACATGTTGTAGTAGTGTGACCACTACCATGACAAACCAAATAGGTTTCTCTCCAACTGGTTGCTACTTGATAGCCACCACCACCTGACTGATGGTCATAGGCATTATACCGGTTTGGATTCTGGTTCACAAAGGATTCAGGAAAAACTCCTTGACTCCTTTGAGGATATTTTCCATTGTTGTGTATAACAGACCTGCACTCAAATTCTCTATGCCCAAACTTGTTGTATGTATAATAGCTACCATTGAATCTATTGGATCTAGGGTTATTGTTTATAAAGTATGGAAAATTATTGTAAGCCTTACTTCTACATACATTGGCAGTGTGTCCTTCCTTGAGACAATTAAAGCAAACAGGTTTGAAATTTTGCTTACCTTTATCCTTTGGTGATGGTTGCTTCTTTGATGCTCCATCTTTTGTTCCAGAGGTCTCACCTTCCTCATAACCAGAGAAACCAAGTCCAGTGGTATTCTTTACCGGTTTTGCTGATTCAAGCTTTTGTTCTAGCTTAATAGTGCTCTTATTGAATTTGGCAAGTATTTCCTTTGATTCAGTGAGTTCTTTGGAAATAGCAACATTGGATTCCTTCAAGGTTGCATTCTCAGAAATAGCCATGTTTAGTTCACCTTGCATTTCTTGTTTTTCCACTTTACTCTCTTGGAGATGAGTAGTAAGTGCACTGATTACTTTCTTCATCTTGGAGATCTCATGATCTTTGTCTTTTACCAAATCTTTAGCTTTCCTTTGGTTCTCAAGCTCTTGACACATTCTGATAGTCAGTCCTTCCAGTTCCCTTCTTAGGTTAGAATTAGATTCATTCAGTTTTTGAACTTCTTCAACTAGGGCTTCCATGTCTGCTTCATCAGAAGAACTATTTTCAGTAAGCTCCATCAGTTTCTCAGCATGCTCTCTTCTCTTTGCTAGAGAGGCTTTATATTTGAGTTTGAGTTCTTCACAGGCTTTCTCAGTCTGAGTGAGATGATGAGTAAGTTCCCTCACAATGTATTCCCTCATATCTCCTTTCAAGTGGTTAGACTTATAGAAAGGTTGGCTCTAATACCAATTGATGAATACTAAGAGGGGGGGGTGAATTAGTATACCAATAAATACTAAACTTAAACACTTAAACAATTTAGTAGTAAACCGGTATAATAGTTTTACTAACAAACTGGTTAACACAAGTGCAAACCAAACAAAAAATAAGGCATCCACCCACAGAAGCATAATCACCATAACACAAGAGATTTTAACATGGAAACCCAAATGGGAAAAACCACGATGAGATGAAACTCACAAGTAACTATCTGCATAATAGTAACCAGTCTAGTTAAGGTCATACAATGTTCTTTACCAGAATAGATCCTGTTAGGAATCTCAATCTCTGTTAGGAGATAAGTCTGATTAAAGACTACCTTGTGAGAGGATTTTAGATCCACAGTTGTGAACCACTTGTTAGAGGATTTACAAAGGCTTTGCCAGGCCTACCCGGTTAAGGGTTATAGACTTGTCAAAGATGTGAGTAATCAACAAGTGAGTGATCTAAATACTAGCACAGTATGCTTGGTTAGATCCTTGATAGCTCATTGTTAATGCATTTCAACATTACTTTAGTCTTCAAAATCTCCACACTCTGTTTCTTCACATAGACCTAATCTTCTTCTGTGATCTCACATCAAAAACCTCATCAACCACCTAAAACCCTAACAACCATCTAAAATCCTAGACATGATGTCCTTATAAAGGAATTTGATTTCATGTCAGTCCAATAGGATTACATTGCAAGTTCCTAGGTTCAGTGCATTTGGACACATTTGGTAACATGACACATAATCACCACCAAAGTGTCGGTGGATGATAACTCATCACAAAAATAATACCGGTTGGTAACTCATCACAGAGTAATACCAGTTCATACATTTACCTATTACCGGTTCACATATTTTACCGATTACCGGTTCACACATTTTACCAATTACCGGTTTGCCAAAATGAAGACTGGAAAAATGATAACAACCACTTTGTTTCTTCGTATCACTTTGGGATCCTCAAACCGCTTGAGGTCTTCATACCGCTTGGGTCTTCATACCACTTGGGATTGGTAAACACTTTCTGCAAAACACCAATAGTCTAAAGACTATAATACATAATACCAGTTGGAACAAATACCGGTTGAGTATAACTCATACATACAAAAAGTGATCTCAAAGCAAGTGTGTGTCCATCAATGACAATCACAACAACATCATCAAAAATGCCAACAAAACATTTCTACCGGTATCTACTCTCCTCCAAGAATGCTTTCCAAACTATGTAAATATCATTGCATGATATAACATTCACATACAAATGATCTACATACATATACTTCACATTACATAGTCTCTTATATCCTTATTACAACCTATCACATCACTTTTTTATGACCTTAACAAACTAACCTATATGTTAGACACAATGCACCACTCAGAGGGGGAGGGGGTGAATAAGTGGTTCTCTAACTTTGCCCTTTACTTATCCTATTGTGAGCATACCAGTTAATAGATATAACTCAATGCACACTTACCAACTGGTGGGGAGACCAACACAAATGCAATCACACAAGGAACATCACATAACACCAATATATACGAGGAAAACCCAAGATGGGAAAAACCTCGGTGAGCAATGCTACTGGAGACTAGTGCTCCAATCCAGCCTCACAATGAAAACTTTGTTACAATGTTTTGGGCACCAACCCAAGGAGAACCAATCCTTGCACCGACCTACAACTCAGTGTTCACATAAAAACACCAATTACAAAAGTAGTTATCTTATTACAAGTGAATCTTGTAACCATTTAATATACCTTACTCTGTTTGTGAGATACCTCATCTGCTACACTGACTCACTCTTCTGCTGCTCTCTTCTGTTGCTTAATATCAATAAACTCTACTAGTACACCTCTCCTCTTCTTCTTTTCTGCTGGATCTCCACCTTATTCTCTTCTCTTCATCGATTTAACACTTTGTTGGTTCTGTGTCTACCTTCTCTGCAACCTCCTTCACTTCTACTCTACTAGTATGGTCACTACTAGTTTTGTTCTGCTACCAGTTGAACACTTCAACCTGATTCTCACTTACTCTCCCTCTCTTTTGAGATACTCATTGCGCACTTGGCTGATTTTCCCTTACATGCAGAAGTAACACACTTTGTAGCATCACAATATTCTTCTATCAACAACAAACAATGTCTTTGGCCTGCATATTTATAGCCAGGTTTTCCCGCCAAAAGCCAATTCAAAATCTAGGCGGTTAGGGTTTCCTCATCATCCTTGAGGAAAACCAAATCTAATCAAATCTTCCCTAATCTGATCTTCTTGATGACCAACAGTACATCTCCGCCATTACCATGCCTTTTTGATCACGCCTTCTATCTCTGGCGATCTGCTTTTACCCTATCGACTGATCTCTTGGTCAAACACCAAGATCTATCTTTATGTTTCCTTCATCCACCTTGATCTCCTCAATTACTCTTAGTTGGGTCGTAGTTGTCCTCTAGACCTCAAGCTACAAACCTCTGCAAGGACTCTGCAACACATCCCGTGGTTTGTGGGGTCTTCCATCAATATCGACCGACAATTCAACTACCCCGTCGGTGTACATTCCTTCTTCATCTGAATGCAGGTCCACCACCTTGACTCCATTTGGCATCCATGTCGATCAACTACCAAATTGGCTCTTCATGTCAGTAGAGATAGGATCACCGGCCAAACACTCTACCGGTTTACTAATCCTACCGGTTAAACCCTCAAACTGTTATGCCATCAACCTTGCACTCTGCTTCTCTTCCAGTGGAGTTAGTCAACACTCTTGCTAACTTGCCTTATGTACATCTTCATCAGATGGGGAGTCTTCTTCATCTTCACATTGTCCATATTACCGATTGACTTACATATTGGTAAACACTCTTAATTTGTACTGGCATCTCAAGCATGCCTTCTCAGTCGGTTCAGTACATATCCCTTATTTTATGTACTTGAAGAACACCTCTTCTTCCTTATCTCACAACACTATGATGCACACAATGCATAATAGGAGATAAGTTCCTCTTACTGGTGATGCACTGTACTGGTACTAGTCACATTACCATTCCATCCACACAAGTCAGACACCAACTTGTGAATTGGGGTTATCTTTCTTACCTTACTGGTGTTCTGCAACACAAGGTGATATCAAAGATATCTTAACCTATACTCCTCGTTGACAATGTTGCACATACATCTCTCTTACCGGTAGTCACCCCATACTGGTTGACATCAATGACAACCCAATGCCAACAATCTTCCCCTTTGGCATTGATGTCAACTCATGTAGTATCTTGCATACTACATAATACATCTCCCCCTTTCACTGATCTATGGGTTCTTAGCATATGTAGTATATAGTATACTACAAAATCTTTCTCCCGCTTTGACAACAATGGCAAAGGTCACTGTTAGGGTATCATTCCTCCTTGTATTTTCTAGTCATTAGCATAATTCTTTCTCCCCCTTTGTCTTTATTGGATGTCTCTCCTTCTTTGATACCAATTGTTGCATTTGTTACATTTTCTCAAGTCACAACACTTGAGATGGAGGACTCAATCATCAACTAACACCAATTGAGCATGCAGGTTTTATACCTTTTGTTAAACTACTTAGATGTGTCTTTGGATACTACACACCTGTCGGTCACCCTGCAACACTTTCTCTTTCAAGTTCAAGCATCTTGGCTTTGCATCATAGCCACTTGAACTCCCCCTGAGTCAGACATTTCAGGTCCTTATCTCTAGTGGGGCCTAATACCAGGGCTCCGATTTCCTCCATATACCGGTTGAGCTTTGAATAAGTGATCATCTGATGACCTTTCAACTCCACTATTTCACCATAGTCTTATGACATGATCCTGGATCTACACAATGCGAGACAATTTTATCATCATGCCAAGATTCAAACCAGTTAGCTCAAAAGTATACATGCCTGTATGACCAACCACCAGGCCAACAAATGTCATTCAGGTCTTTTCCAATACCACCCGAGACATGAACTCCACATTCCATGCTATCAAGGCTAATGCAATGATTTCCAGCTTCATTGTCTTACATAACCTACAAGTACCAGTAGGCATCTATGTCAGTAGCATCCTACACATACCAGTTAACACCTGATACAAATTGTTAACCTCCACTTATTGACACATGCAGTGGTGTGATTCAACATTGATATGTAGGCGTGTAGTTAAGGAAACCTCTATACACACTTATCATATCATTTCCATCCTTCATACCAGCAATAACATGTTCTTCCATGTTGCCTTCTTCACTGAGGGGGTGAGTGATAAATTCAATGTGCTACTCCCCCTAAGATCCTGCATCTCCTTTAGGCCTTAGAAGATATCACCTATGCAATGGGTGCATAGTGCAAGTCCATGATCTTCTTTATCCATACCTGCTTGGTCTCATCCTTCTTCCCATTTTTAGGCTTAGGAGCAGGTCTTTCCTTCTTCTGCTGAAGGGTCTTTCCATTTCCTGATTCTCCATTGCAACTAGAAGTAGTGCTATAGTAGCACATAACATCCATCCCAACTTCATGTTTGGGGAATCTCTTGACATATCAGTTTGACCATCTCCTTCCCGTCATGTTGTTGTGACTTGTAACTGAAACCGATGGACCTCTTGCTCCTGTAGGGATATTTCTCCTTTGATTCCATGCAAGTCTCTAACTTCCAAATGCTCTATATCCACTTTTCTCTAGAGCATAGTTGTTATACCAGGCTCCATGTGACTGCAGGTTCCTCTTCCTGCACTCAAACTCTTTATGGCCAAAAACATTATAGTTATGACAAGAAACACTTGCATAACTGGGAGAGAGGACATGCATGTATCTTCTCCTGGATACATTTTTCTCATATGCCTGATTTCTATAAGATCCTACTGTAGACATCTAAAAATGGTCAACGTTTGCGGAGTCATACTTTAACATCTGCGCATTGCCTTATTTTAGGGTTTTTGCATCGCATTAACATTTCTTCTATGTCGCGCACTTGGTCTTTATCATTTGTGAGCATCGAGTCATTCTTGTACATTCCTCATTTTTCTCGCTTTCGAATTTGGTCTTGTCGATAACAATCTTCAGTTATGATTTTGGTCGATCTTATCCTGTCGCATCAATGTGCATGCTCATTTGTCATATTTTGGAATCGTCAATCCTAATCGATGATGGAATTAGGGTTTTGTCCTCTTGTCAATCTTGTCATTTTGCAGTCAATTCGTCATCGATCCTTGTCCTCTTCAATCATGTCAATTGGCACCAATCTCAATCGTTGGTCTCTTTATCAATCTTGGTCAATTCGTCAACCAATCTCAATCGTTTATCAACATTGATCCTCTGTCAATCAGAATCATGATCAAACCTACGTCAATTATCTTTTGTCAAGACCTAATTGTCATCCTTGCATTTCTAATTCATCTTCTAGGGTCTAATGATTTATTCATTTAATCTTGTTTGTCATTTTCCCTCTAGGTTAAATAATTTATTTATTTATCCTAAGTCTTCTTGTCACAATTAAATTTTTATTTAATTGGCTAATTAATTCCTTCTCTTTTTGTGAATTAATTAATGAATGAAAAAGTATTAATTAATTCACCTAATTTTCTAATTTCTCCTAAATTCCTAAATTTCTATTTCTATTTCTTGTCATAACTCCTTGCATAGCAATTTGTCATAAATTGTCATAACACCTTGCATAGCAATTTGTCATACACTTGTCATAATTTTGCTATTCTTGATTTGAATTTCCTTTCAAATCTCTTCATGCTAATCTTATCTTTTCTCCAATTTATCTATAAATTGGATGAATTTCTTCAATCAAGGATCCCAATTAATGACATTTTTGAATCAATTTGATTCGAATCAATCACGCTTCTAGTATCCTTACGCCGTCATCTCATTTTGTCAATCTTGCTTTCATCTCATGCTTATGCACTTGTGGGTGAGATCCACAAACACACTAATTTGAAGGAGAAAGAAGGACAATGGAGAATTCTGGAGGAGACATTCATGGTTTTTGATGGTTTGCATTTGATTTGAATGTCTTATTTTCAATCTCTATTGAATGTTATTAGGATTTCTTGTCATTGCAATCTAGTTTTTTGTGATTGAGCTAGTCTAATTTCTATTACTTTGATGATTTCCAAATTCCTATCTACATTAATTGGTGAACTTGATGTGAACTAACCATTTAACCATGTTGTGAGTGCCTTTTGAGCTATTTGCAGGTGAAAACCCAAGAAATAGGGCGACTTAGAGCTTTCTGGACACTTCTATGCCCGTGTCAGAGAGTTTTGCACCTGTGTGAAAGAGTTTTGTGCCTGTGTCAAAGAGTTTTGTGCTTGTGTCAAAGAGTTTTGTGCCTGTGTCAAAGACTTCTGTGCCTGTGTCAAAGAGTTTTGTGCCTATGTCAAAGAGTTTTGTGCCTGTGTCAAAGACTTCTGCACCTGTGTCAAAGAGTTTTGTGCCTGTGTCAAAGAGTTTTGTGCCTGTGTCAAAGACTTCTGCACCTGTGTCAAAGAGTTTTGTGCTTGTGTCAAAGAGTTTTGTGCCTATGTAGATGGGTTTTGTGCCTGTGTAGATGGGTTTTGTGCTTGTGTCAAAGGGATTTGCGCCTGTGTCAAGACATCCTGTGCCTATCTTGATGGGATCTGTGCCTGTGTCAAGACATCCTGCGCTTGTGTTGAGACATTCTGCACCTATGTAAGGCCAGAAACAGAGGTAAAATCACTATTTTTACTTGCAAATTAGTTTGTTTTCATTCTGTTTCTTGCATTCTGGTTTTTCCTTGGTACTGATTCTCTGTGCATCATCTTAGCATTACATGTGACAAAGACTAAAAATACAACTACTAACAAATCTTATGCAGGATGCGGTCAAAGACTTTCACTAAAATATCGTGCTTGCATTTTTTTAAAGTAGTTGCATATCTAATTTCTTAAAGGTTAATGAACACCATGAATGCTTTGTTTGTTTTTAGCTTGATTGCATGTTTTAACCCTTAGAATTGGGCCTGCCTCCTGATTTGCCTGGCACTTCACACAGGCATTGGTGAGAGGGAACGACCCAAAGTGGTGACGAGCTAAAGCCAAGCTCTTTTGAACCACTCTAAATAACTGTGGATGCAATGAAAGTTGTAGACAACGGGTGCTGGAATGGTATTGCGACGATTTATTCGCCGGATCAATACCCACCTGAACAGATGCCCTTACTAGAATCTCTTGTTTTTAGAGGCCAAAATCCTTCTATCTGTTGGCTTAGGCATTGTGATACACGCATGCCAAAGACACCTCTCATGTACTCCTTAGTTAGAGATAGCAAGTTCTTGGGAAGTGATGCCCCTTGAACTCAAAGCTTGGTATGCCCGAGAAGTGAGTGCACTATAAGGGGGAACCAGTGCTACCAAGCGTCTAGCTATCCAGCTAAGTGTTGTATTTAGTTAGAGGATTCAACAGATATTGTCCTTGTCAGCCATAGGATTTGTTGTAAATGTGCTTGATTGTCTTGAGTCAAAGTCAAACAAACATTTTATATTCCGTGATTGTCAAAGGTTAAATAAAAAACAACTTTCAAAAAGTGCTCATAATCAACTTGGATTTTCAAAATCAACAATCTTCAATTCAAAACAAAATTCAAACAAAAGTCCAAGTTTGTCCAAGTATTCATCCAACATTTGAACATGGCTTGTCAAAACATTGAATATCTTTGTTTCAAAATTCATGTCACTTTAGGCTAGGTTTTGCATAGTCCAACTTAGGTCCTAGGACATATTGTCATCTCCCTTCATTTTAGTCCTTTTCATTGCAAGCGTCCTCATTTTGCACTTAGGTTCAAAATCATTTCCCTAAGTTTGCATTTCATTGTCATATCCAAGCTAGATTTCCATTTAGGTGACATTTGTGCATTATCCTTGTCATGCTAAAATTAGGTCTTGCCTAGGTTGCATTTTGCATATTCCAAGTCATTGGTCTTCGCATATTCTTATCATTATATTGTCATCTTGTCTTGGCTTCATCTTGTCATATCATATCCTTAGATCATTTTCATGTCATATCCTAAGTCATTGTCATAATCATTGCCTTCTTGCATTTAGTCTCAAAAATGTGGTTTGTCAAACTTGAAAAATCAAAACTTTGGATGATGCCCTAAGTTGTTGTTGAGAAGTCTTGACCTTGTCTAAAACTTGTCCTTTTATTAATATCATTTTTGTCAAACCTAGCTTAGTATCCAAGCATATAGGTGAGACATTGTCAATTTGTCCTATTGTCATTTGGTCCTTTGTCCTTTAAGGTCTTCGCTTCATTTCAACTTCCCAAGGTTGAGTCTTTAGGTTTGCATTCCAAAAAGTTTGTCAAAATCTTGAAAAACAACAAAAACATTAAGTTGCATTGTCATCCTTTTAGGTTGCATTTTTCAATCCCATTAGTTGCATTGCATAGTGACATGTTTGTTGAAATGAGGTCTCAACCTTCTTACGAAGCCATGTCATCACAATTGAGAAATCAATCATGTCAATCTAATCTCTACATGTCTCAGAACTTGGATCAAACTTATCATGATGATGTAAATGTCCAAATACAAAAACTAGAGGAGAAACTAGCTCAAGAAAAGGAGATATTGGAACAAAGAGTGAAAAACATTGAGAAGAATAGATCACAAACATCCAAAATGTTTAAAAAATTTCCAGGTCGAAATCCAAAGATTGAGCCAATTGATGTAAGATCTCTTATCGAATGATCAGACATACCAGCTCTCCTCTCACAAATATAGATGATGAAACAATTTCAAGAAAAGAGACAACAACATTATGTGCCTTCACAACAAGAACAAGAAGGTGTTTACTATCAACCACATTTTCAACCATCACAACCAATGGTTCAATAGTTCCCACATTTTCAACCATCACAACCAATTGTTCAACAATTCCAACATATACAACCAACACAACCAATGGTCCAATTTCAACAATGTGTCCAACCAACTATACAATGTCAACAAATGGTTCAACCAATGGTGGAATATCAACAAGTTCAATCAACATATCAATGTCAACAACCACAACCAAACATTCAAAAACAAAACTTGCAGCACACACCAACCCAAGTTTCAACATGTCAGGACAATTGAACCAAGTCCAATATCAAAACATGACATCAGACCAAGACAAAATTCTTGCCAAACAAGTTCAAATTCTAGATACAACCATGTCAAAACCTCAAAAGAAAGGTGGCTTTATTGCAAGGCTCTTAAGGAACCTACCAAGCGAGTTCTTTGAAGAAGATCAAGATAATACACTTATGTCTAGCAATGCCTCATCCCCCCACAAACAAATTGACTCCCCAGTGGCATCTATCCCTACACCTTTAGAAGTTTCACAGGAACCTTCCATATTGTCCTCATCAAACAATACACCCAAGGATGCAATTATCCAAGGGCTATCCATAATTGATTGCCAAGATAATCCAATTCACGATGCACATCCTTGTCATGTTTCAGAAATACAAGACCCAATGCCACCCTGCACTTTATTGCCATTACCTATTTTAGAGGACCCCATTTGAAGTCCCTCTTCCTCATGTTCAAGCATCGATTCCTTGCTAGAATCCATCACAAATGTTCAAAGTACATTTCCTTCATGCCAAAGAATTAATCCCTTGCCAAAATGCCCCATGCATATCCAAAGTCCAACCCCATGTCAAGAGGATAATTTAGAGCATGAAGAAACATGTCTTGAAATAGATGAAGATGAAGATCTTGAAACCTTATCATCCCATCCAATTGTTGACCAAGATCCCATTTCCCCAGACACTCGCAATGATTCACTTATTCCTATCAATTCTATCTAAGAACACAATATCCTTTCAAATCCCATTGACATTCCAGATATCCCTTCCATTCTTTTCGATGATCCCATTAAAAGTCAAGAGGAAAGCACCTTTAAAGAGGATTCCAATGATCTTCCTCCTTGTCAAGATCAAATTATTCCTTTAAATCCTCCACAAGATCCTTTTGTTCCTCCATCTCCTTGTCTTAATGCTCCATATACCTTCCAAGATCGCATTTCTTTTGATGATCCCAATATTTCTCCCATTCCATCTCTTAAAGAGCCTGTCATTGAACCATGTCCACCACACAATCCTAGTTTCCCTCGTGATCTTGATCCCCCTAGTGATCCTGATAGCCCTCATGATTCTAACATGTTAGTGCAAGATATTCATGAACCCTCGACATGCATAATGGGTTCTTCCACTTTGGTGCAATCTGATCCACTTCAAGATCTCATTATTTCTATCATATCATATCCACCTCATAATGGACTCGCATCTTCTTCCCAAAGAAAAGAGTATCCTACAAGTCAAGATATTCATAAAGGCAAAGGAGTAGATCTCCATAAGCAAGAATTCCTTCATGTTAAAGAAAATATTAAGGGTCATGGCCTCAGTGAAATTCCTCAAGACGTTGGTATTCCTACATCAAAATCAAAACATACACCTTCCCCATCATATTTTCCATCCATCTTAGGTCCTTATATCCCTTCATCCTTTATGCAAGGTTAGCAAAGGCACACATCCTTGAGTAAATTTCATCAATGCAAAATAACTCCATTTCATTCATATCCATCCATGCATTCCTTTCCCCCTCCAAGCAATTTGGATGCCAAGTATAAAAGTCATAAGTCTAGCAATCCACATGTATTCAAGGATCAACATGTCCAATATAATCGACATGTCAAAACAAAGAAAAATTTGATCTATAAAGGAAAGGAAAAATCCAAAAGGTCACAAAGGCCCATTACTCAAAAACAAAAATTTAAATCTATATGGGTTCCTAAATCCCTTGTGTTGGCAATGCACTCCAAGGAACCACAAAAGCATGAAAAATAAAAAACCATGTGGATCACTAAGCGGCTCCTTGAAGCACAAAAGCCTAAAGAAACATCCAACTTGGCATCCAAAGTTGCTATTCCTCCATCCAACCCTCTCAAATTTGTTCCTCCATCACCTCCTTCTTCCATTTTGGGTCCTTATGTCCACAAATCCCTAGCTATTCCTTCATCAAAATATCCATATCCAAAACCCACTCTTCCTCCATCAGTCCATCACCGCTCAAGGTGTGTGCCAATGTTGATCTTGCCTACATTTCTGTCCACTGAAGCCCAATTCTTCCAATACCCTATCCATTATCCAATGCATACTTTTCATCCTTCGATCCCTTTGATCCAATCCTTTTCATAAATCCTTGCCTTAGTTTCATCTTATTTTCCATGTCCTTATCCTACCAACATCTGTGAGCATGCTTTTAAAGGTCATGGTCCATTTTTTTCAAGGCTACTATCCAAAACAAAAAAGAAAAGATGCTTGAGTCCTTCTTCCATCCCCTATCATGTGTCCATTTTCGACTAAAATGTCAAAATACAAAAAAAAAGAGTGAAAAATTGAAAAAAAAAAGACAAAAGAAAAAAAAGTAAAGTAAAAATAATTTGTCCATTGGTGAAAACCTGGCAAACAGGCACCTTGGGCAAGTACCGTGATGAAAACCTAGCAAATAGGCGTCATGCGTAATCTATGAACTTCTTGCATACCATACTTGGGGACATGTTTTATCCTATCATATCCTTTTGTCCTTCATTGTTCCATTATCCTATCAAACCCCTATCATTAGCCTTCATATCCTATTGTCCCTCATGTCCATTTCCTCTTTCCACCTTTGATCTTGACAAGGCTGAGGATCTTCATGAGCATCATGTATCTTGTTTGTAGCTTTTAGTCCATCATAGGTTTTGGTCTTTATCCATTTGCTTATTACAACCTTTCATCCATATTCCCTGGCTTATTGCAACTTTCTGCCACTATCCCTTAGCCAATCCCGACCTTCAGTCCATGTCCCTTATCCATTCTTGGTCTGGCTTATCCTATCCATACACTCTTTTTCATTCCTTGATCTTGATCTGACATAAGGACGTGAAATGCAAAACATGTTTTTCAAAAACCTCTTGACATGTCCCTCATGCCTTGTTCCTACTTTACATTGTCATATCCAGTCTCTTGTCCCATCACGCAATAGCCCTTGAAAATTGCATCCGTATTGTCTCCATGATAAAAGGTCTTTGTCTTCCCTCTATCCACCAACATTTTAGCAAGCCTATTTATTCACCTATCATATTCCTTGCCTTGCTAGACATTGGGGGCAAAATCATAAAAATTGAAAAATGTCCTGAAATAATCAAAAAAATTGAAAAAAAATCCTGAAAAAATCCAAAAAAAATCCAATAATGTCCTGAAATAATCAAATTTTTTTTTTGAAAAATGTCTTGAAAAAATCCAAAAAAATCAAATAATGTCCTAAAAAAAAATTCAAAAAAATCAAATAATGTGCTGAAAAAAATCCCTAAAAAGTCAAATAAAGTCCTGAAAAACGAACAAAAAAATTTCAAAACATCAAAATCCAAAAACAATTCCTTTGGCATTTTGCATTTTGTCAATAAATGGTACCCTCTGTGCATAGACAGATCGCTGAGCATACATCCAATGACAATCGATCAAACATTTGTGTAGACAACAAATTGATAACATGTTACAACACTATGCTTTACTGACATCATGCATTAACAAATGAACTTTTCAATCAAACCAGACATTGAAACTGATTAAAATTGTCCTATCAATCAATCAATATCAATATCATTTGTCCTTGTCACTACTATCATGGGTCTTATACAGGGTGTGGTATACTCGAAACCAGACTGTGTCCTGTCTTAGACAGGGTACCGCATTCCCTAAAACCAAACAACATGATCATTCCTATTTTCCACTTTTGACAATGACGATCAGACTGTTTGTTTGACTTGGTCAAATTTGTGAGTCTTATCTTTTTACTGATTTATCTTTGGCTTTGATCATGTTCCTATGTTGCTCAAGGATGTCACTGAGTGATTTAGAGTGATCGGGATGGTTCATGGTCCCTTTTGTTTTTTTGTTGTGTTTGCTGTTTGTGGAATGTTTGTCACAAACTAGAGCAACTATATCATTGGGTGTCTGTGATAAGTACGTTTGCTTTGTGAACACTGCACATACCTCGACCCTTGATGTATGCACCCTAGGATGCTTCACTCATTCCTTGTGTGCGATGTGTAAGTCTTTTGCAAAAGGGGTTGTGTTCCAGCTCTGGCCTTCAATGCCATGATGCTTTGCTACATTAAATAAAGGTTCTCACCTACTTCTGTGCATTGGTGAAAGCAAGTTGTTCTTCATCTCTAACTGTCCTCTGTCTAATTTCTTCTTACTAACATTTCTTCCGTCAGTTTGGGTAGTTAGTTCAGTCTAGTTCTCCGATCTCCACAAAAAACACATAAGTGGCATCCTGCATTCATTGATTAGTACATTTGCATTATATCAAGCATTTTATCCATTTCATATTATAAATGCATCAAAAACACATAAAAATATATTCATACATGTTCCACAATGGTACATAAATAGTGCATAAGCCATCCATACATGGAAAGTAAACATAAGCCATAACACATTGCATCCCATCATATAGCTGCATATCATATCATATATCAAAATAATATTGGAGTACAAAATTGGACTGCCTGTCCTAAGTATGGCCCACAGACTAAATACATAATGTCAAACTACAAATGTCTCCATCATAAGGAGCACATGCTTCTGTCACTGGGTGCTCCCTCTGTTCTCCTCATCCCTGCCATGTCTCAAGGATGATGTCCCTCCTGTCCCTAGTCCTGGCTATGGTGGTCTCCTAGGTCCACTCACCCCTATGCTGCTCATTGACCTCCGAGAGTGTTGCCTACTCTCTGTCCTCAATCGTGCCCGATATGACACCGCTCTCTGCTCTGGTGGAACTGCACTCTCATATAGTGTCCTCCAATGGCGTATCTCCTCTCCGGTCTCTACCAACATCTATGCCATCTCACATGCACTAGCATCCCTAATCGACCCAATATACTCGGTCACTCTTTGCCCTGCTTGCTGTGCCTGGGCTATTGCTGTATCTCAAGCCGCTGTCAGTCTAGCTATCTCTGCTCTGTCCTCAAGATGGCATTCTGTCTCTCTAAATGGATAGTATGTATCCAAATAGACCCTATCTCAATGTACCCCCATAGTAGTACACATATGGTCAGTGTGGTACTACTTGTCTCTCTGCAATCGGTTGACATATGGCTATGTGCTCAAATGCCCATACCTATAATAGTGTGACCCCACAGCTCAAAGTCTGTAGTCCCTAATATGCTATCTGATGCAGCTGAAAATATAGCATAGCAAGCACACATGGTCCCCATGCGTATACAGTCCCCTCCATTGCTATCTGCTCTAGCACTCTTCCCCATCCAATAGGGAATCCATGTCCTCATCTGTCCCCTGCTAATAGGCATGCTATAACCACTACTATCACTACATATCACTGATCGTACTCTGTAGCCATGGTCTCCCAGTCGATCTCCCTCTCTATGATATCCAGATCATCTGCGTCGCACTCAAATAATCTGCACAAAGTGTCTCTCCCTGCTGCTAGGTCATATTCTATCATCTCCCCATGAATCAGAATGTGGAGGATACGCCATACATCCCCTAGGGTCATCGTCTCCTCTCCTGTTGGAAGATGGAATGAGGAGGTCTCTGAATGCCATCGCTCTGCCAATGCAGTAAGTAGTCCTGTGTTTTCCCTAATCTAGGGCATGACTGTGATATAGTATAATCCAAGTCCTGCTAATGTATCTTTGTCCATGCTCCTGAGTCTATATCGCAACATGAAGTAGTCGGGTCTGTTCTCTTGCGTAATCAATGGATACTGTCAACTCTGCATCACAATTGGGGCACAATTTGTTAGTTTTAGAGTTTTCTCCTAAGGGCTTCCTTTCCTTGTTTCATGCACAAATCAGGGTGTTTCTTATCTATTTTGACCTATCCTACCCTTATCCCCCTTTTTGGGATCATTTGCATGCTGTTTTCGGTCAAATTAGGGTCCTGTAGCATCCTAAAATTGCGACACTTGCAATTTCGACTGCATTTGGGTCTTCACGATGGCGGCGCAACGTTGAACCTGAATGGAGACCCCGAAACCTGTTTACGACATCAAAAAATGCATCTTTTTACACCTTGGCCTGATCCTCCTTGCACCCTGCTGTCCCGGGAGGTGGGACCATGGCGCCCAATGCCCTGGTCCCTCAGGACCATGGCACCCAGCGCCCTGGTCCCTCAGGACCATGGCACCCAGTGCCCTGGTCCCTCAGGACCATGGCGCCCAGCGCCCTAGTCCCTCAGGACCATGGTGCCTAGCGCCCTGGTCCCTGGCCCTATTTTGGGCCCAGTCTCTTGTTGGGCATGGGTCTTTAAGTTTGCAATTTGGAAAATAATGTTCCTGGGTCGGCCTAAGGTCGGAAAAATCAGTCTCCTAACCTTAATTGACAAGTATATAAATTACATTTCCCCTCCCAGAAATGGTAGTAGGTAAAGAGGAAAAACATATGTGGGCAAGATGCGGAAGCGATATTCAAACATTCAAACATTCAAGCATTCAAGCATTCCTTCAAGCAATTGAGTATTCTAAGTCTCCATTCAAGGCTAGGTGTTGCATTCAAGACAAGGATTCAACCATTGAAGAGGAGATCACCTACAACATACAACATACAACATCATTACACCTTCGCATGTAAGAATACAAACATTCTTACAACAAGGTATCAGTACTTGATTACATTACAAACATTTACATTTACAACATTCTCATTTCTTGGTTAATTCCAAAACTGGGGTTTGACCTAAAGCAAACCCCTAATCCCTAATGCCCAAATCGTCCTCTCTTTTCTGTGTGTAGGTTGCAGGTATGCGGCTGTAATTGAAGATCTGGAATCCTTGTGCAGAGACGAACAGATCCCCCTTCGTTTCGCGGATTTTTCGGAGGATCGTGTGCACTCCAGGTGCCATCGTCCCATCAACTTTCGCTCAAACTTGCAGGACGGCATTGTCTTGACATTTTACTACTAATTTCAAGTTCGTAGCTTCATCCTGTGTTTCTATCTCCCTCTACAAGCGAATCTTTCTTACTTTACATGCACTCCTAGTTCAATCCTTCTATCTACATTCTTTACAAAAGAGGGTATCCTTGATGTCTTAACCCTTGAAACTCATTTAGAATCCAGTCTTGCATTGTGTGGGATTCGATCTTGTGAGTTTCAACCCCTCTTTTGAATGTAAAGTCTCTCCTAAGAGAAAACCGTCAACCCTATTGACCTCCTTTCTCTCTCCTTGGAGTGGGGGGGGGGACACCTAGGGTTTGATTTTCCGCTTTACATTTTGGTGAACCCGACGTGAACATCCTAATTCTAATTATTCATGGTTAGATCTGAAAAGTTAGCTTCCTTAATTACATTTCCATGTTTGATCTTTTGCAAATTTTAGAGGTTAATTGCATAAAAACCCTAAATTTTCTTTTTAGTAATTGAGCTTGTGAAATGTTTAATTGTTAATGCTTGTTTCAGATCTACCCTTCTATTGCAAATTGTCAATTCATATTTGTGCTTTAATTCTGAAAATTAAGTGGTTAAGTGTCAAAACCCTAATTTTTTAAAACCCTCTTGATTCAACGTTTGACCGATGATTTCACTGATCAAAACACCTCCAAATCGGCTGTAACTTTGGATTCCGCAACAAAATCATAATATCTCTCATCCCTGAAAATTTTGAAAAAAGTTGCGAGGACCGTGTGCACCCCGAGCGCCATCGCCCCCGACATTTTTTCTAAAATTTCGGGAGGTAGATCTTACTGTATTTTTCTGCTAAAATCCAGAATCTTGGCTGATTTCATCAATTCTAACACTTTCAAAATTAAAGTCAAAGTTGGTCTAGTGATTGCTTGGATTAAGGCTTATAATCATTCAAAAATTGTTGAAATTGAAATTTTGTGTTAAAATTGTGTTTCTTACAGTCCTAAATCTGAAAAGTGTGTTGGCATTCATTCAAAGTTTCAGTGCTTTATTCAAATTTTTTGCAATTTGTGACTTTTGAAATTAAGTGTTTAATTGCAACAACTTTGATTTCTGCTTTCAAAATTAAATTTTGTGTGAAATTGAGTCAACATTTAAATTTCAAAGCTTGCATTGCTTTCAGTATTCCCTCTAAAATCATAAAATTCAAAATTTTAGCTTCCCTCTCTTTTTCAAAATTCAAATTTTGCATTTTTCAACAATCTTGGTAGGGTTCAATTTTGAGATTGCAACTTTAATTTGGCCTATCTACAGATCGTAAAATCACTCAATTTTTTCAGATTAGCTTTAAAATCACCATAACTTTCATCTCTGAAAATTTTGAAAAAATTTGCAAGGACCGCGTGCACTCCGTTCGCCACGGTCCCCGACATTTTTTTCTGAAATTTCAGGAGATTGTCATGATTGCATTTAATAGCTTAAATCTAGGAGATTGGCTGATTTTATTGAAATTTGCACCTCTAAATTCAAAAATAAATTCAAAATTCAAGATTTCAATTTTCAAGATAACAATTAAAATTAAGTGCTACCCCCTTGGCCCTAATTTTCATTTGTGCCTACCTTTCTTGGAAGTTGTGCATGAGTTTTACAACAATAAGCCCTACTTACACTATTCCCATTAGACGAAGCCTTAGAATTAAGTCTTTCCAAGGTTTAATTACCGAGGAGATGGAACCTAATTTGAATGGCCTTTTTAATGAGGACATGGGTAATTCCTCTAATCCTCTTAATGATGAAGAAGCTCTCCATGAGGTTCCTATAGAACAACTTTCGAAATTGGATAACCAATTTGATGATTTTCAGCGATGGATGTCTCAAGAATATCCCGATAGTCAAGCTCTTTCATTAATTGAGGGTCTAAAATGTATGGTTCAAAGTGATAAGAATGGAATTGATATTTTGCGTAGTATTGCACACATCGTGGATTTGAATGTGATGCCTATGAAGAGTTGTGCTGAAACTTTAGGTTATACACAACCTCCTACTCAAGTCAATCATTCTAGCCCTTTGACAACTTCTATTGCTAGTATACCTACTTTTATATCAAACATAATGACTACTTCAATACAAAACATTCCACCTATGATCACCAGTCATGGGGGAAATCCTTCTTCTTCAATCAACCCTCTTCCTTCATTCAATCCGACTTCCTCATTCATTCCTTCAATGAGTGTCCCTATTACATCTCCACAAATGAACATGACACAGGGGGGCAATTCATTTAACCATTCCATTCCTCCTTGTAGTGTTCCTTCTTTCCAATCATCTCCTATGACTAACTATCATAGTGTCCCGCCACCTTACTCTCAATCAATACCTTCTTTCAATAACATAATACCTCCATCACAATCTAACACGTCTAATATGAACTCTTCGACTGAAGTGACCATTAACAATCTTACACAAACTGTCTCTTCTTTATAGCAACAAATTGCCTCTATGAATCAGTCTAAGTTTAGTGTGCTCACATTTGATGTTGCGAGCCCACTTTCTCTTGACATTGTTCGAGCTATCCCCCCTAAGCATGTTGAAATCCCGCAGTTGGAGCTTTATAATGGTAAAGGTGATCCTCTAACACATGTTAAGACCTTTCAAACAATATGTACCGATTTTTCTCATGACCAAAGGTTGCTTGCAAAACTATTTACTAGAACATTAAGAGATAAAGCTCTACAATGGTATTGCTCGTTACCTTCTTATTCTATTACTTCTTTCGAACAACTTGCAAAAGCTTTTATTCAACAATTTCAAAACAATATAGGTCCTAAAGTTACTTTGATTGATTTAATGCATTGTAAACAAGGTGTTAAAGAAAAAGTGACTGATTTCATTGGTAGATATAAGCATTTGTGTGCTCAAATTTCTTTTCTAGTACCTGATAATGATATTCAAAGAATTTTTATTTCTAATTTACAAAAAGATATTAGAGAAAAACTTCTATTTTCTGAGTTTACTTCTTTCCAACAGTTGTGTGCAACTCTTCACAATTATCAACTGACTGTGAGTCAAATGGAGCAAGCAAATCCTATGGCTCCGAGTGATAAGGGTGATAGTAGTCAACAACCATTTGGGAAGTTTAAACCAAACAGAGAGTTCATTAAGTTCAATGAAAACATCATCAACAACAATGTGAATGCAGCATCAGGTGTGCCTCCTATTTCTAAGTTTTTCAAGAAAGAAAGAAAGTTTACTCCTTTGAATGAATCATTGCATAGTATTATGAATAAGTTATTGGAACAAAATGTGCTTACTCTCCCTCCTATAAAGCAAATAGATCCTGCAAAGATTAATTCACCCTATTTTGATAACAAATCTTTTTGTCAATTTCATCGTCAACCTGGGCATGATATTGAAAAATGTTTTGCTTTAAAGGGTAAAATTCAAGATTTGATTGATAATAATACTATCTCTGTTTCAGGTGTGAATGATAAAGGCAACACATCTGTAGCTCCTCCTAACCAAAATCTTAAGATTTTTACTGATCCATTACCTTCTCATACCTCTAATGTGATTGAGACTAATGATTCCTCTTTCTCACCTGATGGTCTTGTGTCTATGACTTTGAATGATTAACTTTGTAGAGCAGCAAAAAATCCCTAAAGAACCTTCTATCACATTTGATTCTAGTGAAACTATCAGGGCACCTGATGGTCCTTTATATATAGTTGCAAAAGTCAAGAATACAGCTCGCTATGGAGTGCTTATTGATCTTTCTTGTATGGTTAATGTCATTACTGAAGAATTTCTTTTTACTTTGCAATTGAATCAAGTGATCTATGACAAAACAAATATGGTTGTGAAATTATTTGATGCATTTTCTTCTCCTGCAATTGGTTCTATTACATTACCTATTGAGGTCCATAACAAAACCCTTGATGTCAACTTTGCTATTATTCCATCATCTGAACAATTTCGTGTGAAGCTAGGCTATCCTTGGCTATCTTCCATGAAAGCTATTGCTTCTCCTATTCACAAGTGTTTGAAATTTCCCCATAATGGTGAAGTTGTTACTGTCAATCATAGTCTCTTTAAACCAACTGAAAGAACTTCTAGCGTTCCTATTGATTATTTTTGGCCTAAACAATTTCAATCTCTTCCACCGCGAAGTGATCATCTTTTCAAATATTATCAAAAGTGGAAAAAAGATATGATCCTATCTCTAAGTGAACCTAGAACACCCAAACTTGATATTCCTATCATTCTTGAGAAGGAAGTTCTTCCTTTGAAAGATAAAACTAATGTCTTTCCTCAAGAAGATTCCCAACCCATCCCTATGGATGTGACTACGTCTATGTCTAATAAACTTTCTAAAGGTAGACCTATACCTCCTCATCATGATGGACTTGTTCTCCTTCCTAAACCAGATATTCCTCCTTTATATGGAGCAGTTCCTCCTCCTTCCTCTTATAGAGAGAAGAGACCTTCCTCTTCTCCTATTGTTCAACCTAAGAGACCACAACCCAAACACCCAAGTGATAAGGATGAGAACATTCCTCCTCCTCAATCTTCTCAACTTCCTACTAAGACTAGATGAAATCATTTTGCGCGTGAACACCGACGAAAGCGTCATCTTAGAGCTCATGCAGCTACTTCTCAAACTTTGCAATCCCCCAAAACACCTTCAGCTAGTATTATTCCATTTTCTCCTCAACCGAAAATTGAGCCAAAATCTCCTTAACATAAGATACATGATGGTTTTGATCCTGTGCGAGTTAAAGATCCTATTTTTATAAATCTTGATGATGATATAGATGAAAATGTTATTCATGATGAAAATGTTACTCCTCTTTCTTTTGATAGTGAATATGAATATGTTGATGTTGATAACCATTTATCTAACAAATTTTCTAAAGCACTTATCCTAGCTCCTAGACAAGAACAACGTGGCTTGGAACATGAACATAGCCCTTGTTTGGATCTTGTGATAGCTTCATCTGCTGTGTTGGATGTTCCTCCTCTAGCGTGTTTCCTGCCTTCCCGAAATATTGATCAGCAAGATCGGGGGGTGGATGACGTGCTAGACTAGTTCATTAGCATAGCAGACTCTCTCCTCCTCTCTTGATCTCTTTTGTTACTTCTTCTATGTGTTATTCTCATTCTTCTATTTGTTGTCCTTAGTGTTGTCTACTTGAGGATGATGCAAAGCATGGAGATCTCTTTTGGTCTCTCTCATGTTGACTCAAAAGACACATGTGTTCCCTTCTTCTAGGTGACCTTCCTTGATTGGGGAATGAAGAACAATTATGCATACATACATATGATATACATGAATTATCATACAGCATACTAACCCCAAGGAAAGCGAAGTCACCTTGTGCTTTGTGTTTTGTGTCTATTATCCTTGGGTTTATCTCACACTTGGGGGCTAAATCTTTGTGATGACGTGCTCCTTTACCTTCTCATTTCTTATGTGTATCACTACCTTAAATTAATCACCCCCGATGAGGCATGTGTGATCGCTTTAACGTAGGGGGGCATATGCTTCGTCCATATCTCTTCAAGATTCTCAAAATTTTCTTGGCGAACTTAGCTTTGTCTTGAAAATTTTTGGTATTTTCCTTGCATGACTCATAGTGAGGGAACCTTACTACTGTCAGTCATGGTTCTCCCTCGTGATCTTCCCTTTTACTTTGTCAATCCAAGTCATAAGATCCTTAGTCCACTGGGGGCTAGGTGTATCTTGCCTCCTTGACGTGGTGAAAGTCTTTCAATGTTGTTTCCTTGTACTTTACCGGAAGTATGGGTGTACGCTTATACTCTCACTAAAGTGGGGGCTAAATGTAGCATCCTAAAATTGTGACACTTGCAAGTTCGACTGCATTTGGGTCTTCACGATGGCAGTGCAATGTTGAACCTAAATGGAGACCCCGAAACCTATTTACGACATCAAAAACTGCATCTTTTTGCACCTTGGCCTGATCCTCCTTGCACCCTGCTATCCCGGGAGGTGGGACCATGGCGCCCAGCACCCTAGTCCTTTAGGAACATGGTGCCCAATGCCCTGGTCCCTCAGGAACATGGCACCTAGTGCCCTGGTCCCTGGCCCTATTTTGGGCCCGATCTCTTGTTGGGCATCGGGTCTTTAAGTTTACAATTTGGAAAATAATGTTCCTGGGTCGGCCTAAGGTTGGAAAAATCAGTCTCCTAACCCTAATTGACAAGTATATAAGTTACATTTCCCCTCCCAGAAATGGTAGTAGGTAAAGAGGAAAAACATATGTGGGCAAGACGCGGAAGCGATATTCAAACATTCAAACTTTAAAGCATTCAAGCATTCCTTCAAGCAATTGAGTATTCTAAGTCTCCATTCAAGGCTAGGTGTTGCATTCAAGACAAGGATTCAACCATTGAAGAGGAGATCACCTACAACATACAACATACAACATCATTACACCTTCGCATGTAAGAATACAAACATTCTTACAACAAGGTATCTGTACTTGATTACATTACAAACATTTACATTTACAACATTCTCATTTCTTGGTTAATTCCAAAACTGGGGTTTGACCTAAAGGCGAACCCCTAATCCCTAACCCCCCAATCGTCCTCTCTTTTCTATGTGTAGGTTGCAGGTACGCAGCTGTAATTGAAGATCTGGAATCCTTGTGCAGAGACGAACAGATCCCCCTTCGTTTCGCGGATTTTTCGGAGGACCGTGTGCACTCCGGGCACCATCGTCCTGTCAACTTTCGCTCAAACTTGTAGGACGGCATCGTCTCAACATTTTACTACTAATTTCAGGTTCATAACTTCATCCTGTGTTTCTATCTCCATCTACAAGCGAATCTTTCTTACTTTACATGCACTCCTAGTTCAATCCTTCTATCTACATTCTTTACAAAAGAGGGTATCCTTGATGTCTCAACCCTTGAAACTCATTTAGAATCCAGTCTTGCATTGTGTGGGATTCGATCTTGTGAGTTTCAACCCCTCTTTTGAATGTAAAGTCTCTCCTAAGAGAAAACCGTCAACCCTAGTGACCTCCTTTCTCTCTCCTTGGAGTAGGGGGGGAACACCTAGGGTTTGATTTTCCACTTTACAGGTCCCAAGTGCACAACTGTGCCTGTGTACCTTGTCCTGCGCCTGTGCAGTATCAAGCTATGCCTGTATACACTACAAAGGCGCAGAACATCCTACACAAGCGCAAAATGCACCCACACAGGCGCAGAAGTCCTTGTTTTCATTCCCTATGGGCCCCGCAATGTCCCGCAAGCAAGTAAAATTTATGAAATTGACAATATGGGTTTTTGAGATACATACCACTGCTCCTGCATCGTTCGATCAACTGTAGATGTGTACACATTCCCCGAGGTGATCTGCTATTGGAATGTTTGCCATCTCTATGCAAGGGTCCTTTTCCAGAGCAACAAATCCTCCACTTTGGCTAGTGCAAATGAGCTCTTTTCCTTCTCCTTGTCTCATTTATAGATCTTTGTCAGTGCCTAGATGGACGTGCATCCTCTCCATTTTATACTGGTCACGGTCTTTTGCATCTTCTATTGCTTGTAATTTGTGTATCCGACCTTTGATCTTTCATCCATTTGCTCCTATCATTTTCTATCATTCTTATCGATCAATTGGCCTCTTTTTTGGATGTTTCCAGCCAATTCCTCGAGGGGGCATGGATATGTCATTGTTATTGTCTAGGGAATTTTCATTATTGTTCTTTGAAACAATGCTTAGAATCACATTGTCTCAAAGAGGGGCAAAATGCAGACATCTAAAAATGGTCAACGCTTGCGGAGTCATACTTTAACATCTGCGCATTGCCTTATTTTAGGGTTTTTGCATCGCATTAACATTTCTTCTATGTTGCGCACTTGGTCTTTATCATTTGCGAGCATCGAGTCATTCTTGTACATTCCTCATTTTTCTCGCTTTCGAATTTGGTCTTGTCGATAACAATCTTCAGTTATGATTTTGGTCGATCTTATCCCGTTGCATCAATGTGCGTGCTCATTTGTCATATTTTGGACATCGTCAATCTTAATTGATGATGGAATTAGGGTTTTGTCCTCTTGTCAATCTTGTCATTTTGTGATCAATTCATCATCGATCCTTGTCCTCTTCAATCATGTCAATTGGTGCCAATCTCAATCGTTGGTCTCTTTATCAATCTTGGTCAATTCATCAACCAATCTCAATCGTTTATCAGCATTGATCCTCTGTCAATCAGAATCATGATCGAACCTACGTCAATTATCTTTTGTCAAGACCTAATTGTCATCCTTGCATTTCTAATTCATCTTCTAGGGTTTTATGATTTATTCATTTAATCTTGTTTGTCATTTTCCCTCTAGGTTAAATAATTTATTTATTTATCCTAAGTCTTCTTGTCACAATTAAATTTTTATTTAATTAGCTAATTAATTCCTTCTCTTTTTGTGAATTAATTAATGAATGAAAAAGTATTAATTAATTCACCTAATTTTCTAATTTCTCCTAAATTCCTAAATTTCTATTTCTATTTCTTGTCATAACTTCTTGCATAGCAATTTGTCATAAATTGTCATAACGCCTTGCATAGCAATTTGTTATACACTTGTCATAATTTTGCTATTCTTTATTTGAATTTCCTTTCAAATCTCTTCATGCTAATCTTGTCTTTTCTCTCCAATTTATCTATAAATTGGATGAATTTCTTCAATCAAGGATCCCAATTAATGACATTTTTGAATCAATCTGATCTAAATCAATCACGCTTCTAGTATCCTTACACTATCATCTCATTTTGTCAATCTTGCTTTCAGCTCATGCTTAAGCACTTGTAGGTGAGATCCACAAACACACTAATTTGAAGGAGAAAGAAGGACAATGGAGAATTCTGGAGGAGACATTCATGTTTTTTGATGGTTTGCATTTGATTTGAATGTCTTATTTTCAATCTCTATTGAATGTTATTAGGATTTCTTGTCATTGCAATCTAGTTTTTTGTGATTGAGCTAGTCTAATTTCTATTGCTTTGATGATTTCCAAATTCCTATCTACACCTACATTATCCTTTCTAGATCTCTTTCTACATTCCCCCGCCCTATGGCCATATGCATTACATGCAAAGCAATAACCAGTAAAGGATGGCATATGACTTACAAATTTATTTTGCCATGCATGGGGAGATCTTACTGGTTTTGCATCTCTATTTCTTCTTCTTTGAGTATGGATCCTTGGTTGTCCATTCTGTGCAGTTCTTCCATCTGGTCTCTTCTTCCACCACACTTTCTTTTCCCTATGGGTGGTAGAATTCCATGTCCTTTGCCAGTAGGAGGTCCTCTTTGTTGTCTTCTCATTTTTTTGCTTCCTGTGAAGCTGTCTTTGTAAGGAAAGCACGGTGCAGAAAACGCTTCCCTAATGTCAATTTATAGGGGAAACAAGACTAGTGTGTTTTATTACTTCACAAAATAATAAGAATAGCATATATGAAATAGAGACAATGTCAGAATTCAAACATACATAGAGATAAACACCATGAATTTACGTGGGAAACCCTTTTAGGAAAAAACCCACCACCGACAACAAGATCACTTTATTCTCAGCAAAGAAACTTTACAATAAAGTATGTTATCACAATACAGATGTTCACTCTGATTAATTTGGTTACACACCACAGTAAATGACTTATCATCAGAACAACAACCATGTTCGAGTATCCTCTTGGCTTCATATACATTTTCATGTCGGCCGTTCAACTACCATTTTGCACCAATCGGTTAGACATCTAACTATCTGCGTCAGTCTACATTCGTGAGAAAACAATTATCCCACATGCATCCAGGAATCAAACTGGTTCATATTCAAAAACCCTAGCTCAGAAAAGTTGACTCCATTAGGTATTGGGAAGACAAACAATCAGCTATCTTGAATGTCCGATCTTTCTCTCTACGCTTCACCACGTGGCACCCCTAGATTGGTTCTGGGTCCCTTCCCTGACATCTTAGCATGACCTCAATATCCACCCAAAATTATTCTTTTTTACTAGGCCACAATGGAAATTCTCACGAGAAATTTCCCATCATGACCTAACAACCACTATCAGATCTTCTGCGATCACTGTTTGATCATTTCAATCTGCTCGGCCTTAATTCAGCTTAGCCGCTCTCCTGTCGAGTCCCACCACTTGGTTGCTATGTCACAAGGAATATACTAATGATCAGTTTCCCATCGCGATATAACGACCACTGTTGGATCAACCTTGATTTCTGTTTGATCATCTCTGATTTGCACGACCCTTATCTCGCCTAGACCACTCACTTATGTCAGGCCCCACCATGGTTGCCAAGTTGCAGGAAATAACATATGTGCATCTTTCCATAGTGGTAAAGTGATGATCGTTGGATCAGGATCTAAACTACAAGTCTTTTATCCTCTCCTCCATCCGATAACCGATGCTACCTCAATGACTTCAAACCTGCTACTTCAACCTTCTATATGTCAAGTTCATTGGCAAAGGATATACTGATAGAGTTCACAGATTTTCTTCACACTGTTTCACTGGCCAGAGTTAACCTGATCAGTATGAACAAAGGTCAAGTGAATTAGAGGCATAATTCCAACAGTCTTCTCCCATCTTCCCTTTACCTTTGGGATTTGCATTGTTCCTTCTTCTTCCAACATCGGTCTTCTTTTATGTCTGCAAGTCCTCTCTGGTTGTGTTTAGATCAACCTTCTTCTGGGGAGCATTTCTCACTGTGAAGGTTTTTCCCTTGTTCTCTCTATTTGAGGAGACAAATTGAATGTCATTGTGGGGGACATTCTTGATGGTGGAGCATTCATTGGCACCACTTCCTAACCCTTCAATGTCCTCAGCATGCTTCTGCTTCTTCAACATCTTGTCCAAGGCATCACTACTGACATCAAACCAGGTTCTTACCTTGAGCTCATCCTAACACTTCTCAAGGTCATTTCGGAGAATCTCCATTTCTACAACCAACTATAGGTATTCTCCATTATTTACTTCTAGCCTAGATGCTAGATCTTCACACCGACACTCCTTGGTGTTCTCTACTTGAGACTTAAACTTTAAGATGCATTTCTTAGATTCTTCAAGGCATTTTGTCAGTTGGTTCTTCTCTACTATAGCAACATTCTTGAATAGCTTGTATTCATTTCTCAAGTTCTCCCTTTCTCTTTCCTTGGAGTCCAAGACTGATTTCAAATCATCGGTCAATATTTTTGTCTCTTCCAGTTGAGAGGTCAATAAGGCAACCTTTTGGTTTGACACTTCAAGGCAGGTTTTCAACTGACTGCAGTCCCCATGACTGATCTTTTACAGATCTTAAAATCATTTCTGACATTTTGAATCTCTTCTAGAGCACTAACTAGTTAACACTCAAGATCTACTTCTGCATCTTCTTCTTCTTCAGATTCGGTGGGAGGACTGACATTCCTAGGGAGACCATTGATAACCGACATCCATACATCAAACCCTAGAGAGGAGAGGAAGAATTCCATTCTACAACGCTAAATAGATTAGTTTGAACCATCAAACATAGGACCAGGGATTAACACTAAACAAACCATTGTGTCCTTAAGCTTGAATCTACCCAAGCTGGAAAAAGTTCATCTAGCTGGAGAAAGTTCATCTAGCTGGGAACCTAGGCTCTGATACCAATTGTTAGAAACAATGCACCACTCAGAGGGGGAGGGGCTGAATCAGTGGTTCTCTAAATTTTCCCTTTAGCTATCCTATTGTGAGCATACTGGTTAATAGATATAACTCAATGCAGACTTAGCGGTTGGTGGGGAGACCAACACAAATGCTATCACACAAGGGACATCACATAACACCAATATATATGAGGAAAAACCAAGATGGGAAAAACCTCAGTGAGCAATGCTGCTGGAGACTACTACTCCAATCCAGCCTCACAATGAAAACTCTATTACAATGTTTTGGGCACCAACCCAAGGAGCACCAACCCTTGCACCGAGCTACAACTCAGTGTTCACAATAAAAGCACCAATTACAAAAGTAGTTAACTTGTTACAAGTGAATCTTGTAACCATTTCATATACCTTACTTTGTCGGTGAGATACCTCATCTGCTACACCGACTCACTCTTCTACTCCTCTCTTCTATTTCTTAACTACCAGTGAACTCTACTGGTACACCTCTCTTCTTCTTCTCTGTTGGATCTCCATCTTATTCTCTTATCATCTTTAACACTTTGTTGGTTCTCTATTTGCCTTCTCTGTAGCCTCCTTCACTTCTGCTTTGCCAGTATGGTCACTACCGGTTCTGTTCTGCTACCAGTTGAACACTTGAACCTGATTCTCACTCACTCTCCCTCTCTTCTAAGATACTCATTGAGAACTTGGTTGATTTTCCCTTACATGCAGAAATAACACACTTTGCAATAGCACAATATTCTTCTATTAGCAACAAACAATGTCTTTGGCCTGCATATTTATAGCTAGGTTTTCCCGCCAAAAGCCAATTCAAAATCTAGGTGGTTAGGGTTTCCTCATCATCCTCGAGGAAAACCAAATCTAATTAGATCTTCCCTGATTTGATCTTCTTGATGGCCAACAGTACATCTCTTCCATTACCACACATTTTTTATCACGCATTCTATCTCTGGCGATCTTCTTTTACCCTATCGACTGATCTGTTGGTCAAACACCAAGATCTGTCTTGATGTTTCCTTCATCTACATCAATCTCCTCAATTACTCTTAGCTAGGTCATAGTTGTCCTCTAGACCTCGAGCCATAAACCTCTGCAGCACATCCCATGGTTTGTGGGGTCCTCTATCAATGTCGACCAACTCTTCAACTACCCCATCGGTGTACACTCTTTCTTCATCCAAATGCAGGTCTGCCACCTTGACTCCATGTGGCATTCATGTCGATCAACTGCCAACTTGGCTCTTCATGTTAGTCAAGATAGGATCACCAACCAAACACTCTACTGGTTTCTCTTCTCTACCAGTTTACTAACCCTACCAGTTAAACCCTCAAACTATTATGTCATCAACCTTGCACTCTAATTCTCTTCTGATGGAGTCAGTCAACACTCTTGCTAACCTACCTTATGTACATCTTCATTAGATGGGGAGTCTTCTTCATCTTCACCTTGTCCATATTACCAATTGACTTACATATCGATAAATACTCTTAATCTATACCAGCATCTCAAGCATGCCTTCTCAGTCGGTTCAATGCATATCCCTGATTTTATGCTCTTGAATAACACCTCTTCTTCCTTATCTCATACCACTATGATGAACACAATGCATAATAGGAGATAATTTCCTCTTACCGGTGATGCACTGTATTGGTACTGCTCACCTTACCATTCCATCCACACAAGTCAGGCACCAACTTGTGTGCCGGTGTTATCTTTCTTACCTTACAGGTGTTCTGCAACACAAGGTGATATCAAATATATCTCAACCTGTACTCCTCCTTGATAGTGTTGCACATACGTCTCTCTTACCGATAGTCGCCCCATACTAGTTGACATCAATGACAACCCAATGCCAACACTATATACCCTTCACAAACAATATGCCTTATGTCAGCTTACAGTGCATTACAAAAGATATACAATGTTGACCTTATACAATAATTATAAAATGATTTTACAACTAAAACTTCCTTTGGGTCCAAGAATGATGTCGACTTCACTGAAGTGATGGATGTTGGTGTCGGTGTCGGTGCTAGTGTAAGCTTCCTTATGAATCTTGTTGCCAAGTTACCATGTTGCCATGGTGCCATCAATGACAACACATGAATCCAACGAGTGTCAATTGCCAACAATCTCCCCCTTTGGCATTGATGGCAACACTTATGTGAAAAATGGATTCCCTACTGGTTCAACCTAAAGTATGCTCCCCCTGAGCAATACACTCCTTTCTGATATCCTTCCCATATTTTTCTGTCTGATATTTTTCACATTATATATACTCCCCCTTTGGCATCTATGCCAAAGACTGATGAAAAAAATTGTAAGAATGAATAAATACAGATTACTTTACTGGAGCTTGACCAATTTAAAAATTTCCGAGTAAGCCTTGTCTAGCAACTATAAATATGTATCCCAGCTATTTTTTGAAGGTTTTAGGTATGGATACAAGTCCACTCAGTAAGTGTGCAAATGTTTCCTTCTCTTTGACTTCTGCCAGTGTGGGCTTAGAAATCATATCCATACATTCCCTTTTATGTACACCGAGTGAATCCAATCTTGGACTCACCAATCCTATAAGAGCCCTTTCTCTCTGAATGTTGTTGTCTCTTTCCTTTTCAAATGAAAAAATTTGGTTCTCCAAAGACAAAATTTGTCCATCAATAGATGTTGTTATTGAGGTTAATCCATAAAAAGAATTTTAAATATTGGCAATCTTATCATGTAACTCCTTTAATCTGCTATCTACATTTGTTGTAAGAGTTTTTATGTTACAACAGACGCTACAGATATTTGTACACTATTTCAAACAATTCTCAACAGGATTCATTTTTCCTTCAATTTTCTTCTTCTCTGTTTCAATAATCTGATGAAAAGTGGCTCTCTTAGCCATAGTAAATCTCTCAAGTGCCCGTCGGTCTGAAAATTTCTGCAAAGATTGAAAGTTGTTAGATATATGCTCTATTAATACCTTAAGATTGTGAGAAGGGCTTGCTTCCTTTTCAATCTTACAATCAGGAATTAGTCTGTGCAAAACTGTGATTGAGTGATCTATTATTCCTTTATCTACTGATCCCTCCTTTATTAGTTTCTGAGTAGCCATCATCATTAACTTAGTGGGACTCATCTCAGTGATTGATTTCTTCTCAACTTGAGAATTGTCAATTGCTAAAACCTTTGCCGGGGAATCATTATTAACTACCGGTACAGTCTCAATTCCCTTTGCATTATCCTCCTTAGCACTAGTGGCTTCACCACTTGGTGCAGTATCAATTATTGCTGGTGGAGTATTATCCACAATATTGTCAGTACCTTGTACATTGCCTTGTTCAAAAGTTGTCTTTGCTAGTATTGACTGTACACTCTCCTTTTCAATCGGTGGTGTTTGTAAACTTATAGTTACTACCTGTTTATTCAAAATTAGAGCTGAACTACCCAAAATACCTTTCCCTTTAGAACTATCTGAGATGGTGGAAGTTGTTGCTTTTACAAATTCTTCTTGGGAGGTGAGAAAATTAGGATTCTTTTGGAAGAATTTTGTCCAACCATCTTTGGTCTCATTTACTACTTCATTTACCCTACTCATCATTAGGGTTATTTATCGGGGTTTGCTACTAGAAACTCTTTTGTTTGCAACATCAATGCATCGTTTCATTTCCTCATTGTTTATTGAACCACACATACCCAAAAGTTCTACTTCCTTAATTTCTCTATCCCTCTTGACTGCATCAAGTCTTCTAACATCTAATTTATTGTACAATGATAGAGGAATTTCCTTCAAAATTTCTACTAAGGCTTTCTTATATATATCTATGTGTAACAAAATTGCCTCTTCAATCTCATTCTACTCATTATCCTCTAAATCTTCATAATAAATGGACACATTCTTCAAAATTCCATCCTTGGTTATTTCATCAATCAATTTAGCATAGGTCATTGTAGCCTTACTAGATTCAACAACATCATCACTCTTCTTCTTCTTCTTGTGGGTTGCCAGAGTGGATGTGACTGGTTTCCTCTTCTAAATAGGTTTCCTTGCCAGAGGTGGGGGTGTGCAGTAGGTTTTGTTACCTTTCTCACAAGCTTCATCCTTGGCTCCACCTTCTTCTCCTCTACTGGAGGCTGGTCAAATTTATTTCTTTGTACCCTTATGAATGCTAGAGGTTCATTATCCTCTGGATCAAGGTTAGAAGTGATAGAAGAAATGAAAGTTTCAAGCCTCTTTTCCTCAAAAGCACTAACCATTACCGGTTCCTTTGCCGGTTTGGACCGAGAACCTAGTTTAGTGCCTATCTTATGGATTACATTCTGTACAAATGCAAATATCTTATCAATTTTCTTCTCTCTTCTTTTCTTGTTCAAGCCAATCTTGACTTCAAGAGCCTTTTGCTCAGTAGTACCAAAGTGTTCTGTCTTATCATCCAATGGAGCTTCAAGCAACATTTTTGCATAAAGTTCAAAAATGCTATCATCCACTTCATATCTAAGCTCAGTGACCCATATGGTCCTAGGTTATACTGCCTCCATAAGAGTTTCATCAGTCTTTACCATAAAACACATATCAGTGGAGTACTTCTCCACAATGTCCTTTGATATTCTTTCCCTCTGTCTTATATTTTCTTGAAATGTTTTGAAATAGCCCTAAAGATTTTCATCCCTACTGGTACCAAGACTGTTGATTGCTTCTTTGATCTGCATACCTACCGGTATGTCATGTAAACAACGCTTCTTCCCTAAACCTGATAGCTCATTCATGAAGTAAAGCATTAAACAAACAATGAGATTTCCAAACCTAAAAGTTCCTTTCTTAACACTCTTAATCTTTTAGAGATTCAACATTAGTTCACTTCTCAACCATTCACACAAATCATACTTCTCATTATTCTTTAACATCTGATAAGCCACATGGATGCAGGAACTAGCAACAAAGTTCAATCGACTTGATTGAGTTACCTTATAGCTGATTATTATGCTGACAAAATTCACATCAGTGTAATTGATTGTGCTGACCCTCATAGATCTTCTATCATGGGTTGCACCGTTGAGCTTCTCAACCACAGTGGTGGAAATTTTCTTGCTAGGTTCTTGTCTGACTTTGGGTAAGCCGATGACTACTTGAATTTCTTCCTTTGTGATTATGTAGGGATGATCCATCGAGATGAACTCATTGTGAACCCTTCTCAGAACATATCTTATCACCCCATCTTTGAATTCCGGTACATACAGGATACCAGTTAACCCTAGATCCTTGATGATCTTATATTCCAGCTTGATTGTTCTAGAGCGTCCCAGCATCACAGATTGATACATGCCCTTTATCTCTTCTGTACCTAGATCCTCCAAGGTGTAGTGAATATATGCCCTTACATCTTCAACATACATCACATCATCGGGAACTGTAGAGAATGCACCCACAGAGTCTTCTTTCTTAGCTATCTGGGGAACTTCCTTGAAAAAGAGTCCTAGCCTATCCTTAACTTCAACAATGGTGGGATTTGCAATGAAAATAGGTGCAAATGATCCGGATGCCATTTAAAAGAAATACCTAAAAAAGATCGTCGGTGTGAAGATTTGATTGCTTCTCAGATGATTGCTAGAAATCCTTTCAGAATGCCTTTTCTCGCTATTAATCAGCTAAGATTCACCTTTTCTTTGCTCTAGATTACTTGAATAATGGGTGAGTGAAAATGAATTCACTTTCCCCCTTTATCAGAGAGTAAATCCTAATCCTTCACTGTTATAAATGCTTTGCGATGTACCCTACCGGATGCCAGTTTCATAGTCTTATGCTGGGTAAACCTTCATCAATGATTAAGACAACTCTCTAGATCTCTTCCAGATCTCCTCCAAAGAATATGCAAGATTTTCAATAGATTTTCCAACCCCTAAGGTGTATGCCTCTGTTACCAATGAAATTTCCTACCAATGCATGAATGATCTGTTCTATCGGTGGAGTTACCAGTGTAGATCCATCTCCACTTGGTTCCTTAGACTTTCTAACCCATCTCTTGGTGTGATCTTGTTATATTTCATCTACCTTCTTCTTTCCTTTCTCATTTTCTTTATCATTGCTAACCGTTGAGTCTTGCTTCTGCAGTTTTTATCAATATGACCTATTTTGTTGCATGCTTAACATGTAACATTGTCCTTTTGAATTGATTTAACATATCCGATGACATTCCTTGACCTACATTAATTAGTAAAACTGGCCAAACTTTCCACATGCATGACATTTGATATTCATTCTACAATCTTCTGATTTATGACCATATTTCTTGCAATTTGTGCATTGACCGGGAACAAAATTGTAGTTTTGCTTTTCTCTATTTCTACATTGTTTAGCCATATGCCCAAATTTATTACAAATAAAGCATCTACCATTGAATTTATAAGCATTAGGTTACCTTACCGGTTTTCTCTAGTCTGATGAGTTTTGCATACCAGTTGTCTGATCTTCATTTGCAGTACTAGAGCTTTCACCTTGTACAAATTCAAGTCCTCTAGAATCATCATTCTGCCTTTGTCTTTTCAATAAGTCATCCAACTGTGCAACACTAATCCTGAATTTTTCTTTATACTCGCTCGCAGTAGTTAGATCATCTCTTACAGTAGTTATTTGTCTTTCAAGCTCTTGTTCATTATTTTGGGAGTGTACCAATTCAGTCCTCAACAGATTATTCTCATGAGTCAATTTTCCACATTCATCAAATTTGTTCTTGAGAGATATAATAAGATTTTCTTCCTTCTTCTTTCTGTCCTCAATATCTTTTGATAACCTCATAGTCAAGTCTTGCATTTCATTCTACATGAGCATGTTTGCTTGACTCAGTTTATGACATTGTTCCTTAACTGCATTTTTCTCTTCATCATCCTAGTTTTGCAAAAGTTCCTTCCTCTTAGCTTGAGCAGATGATAACCTTTCTTGCAGGACAAGAATGAATTCATTAGCAGAATTCAATTCATCTTGCAATTTTAAATTCTTCATCCTTTTAGCATCATAATCCTTAAGAGCCATCTCAAGTTGCTTCTCCATAGCCATGTTCAATGATTCTGGTTTTAGGATCTTCCTCAAGATATTAAACTTATTTTGAGGAACCAGGCTCTGATACCAATTGTTGGGATCCAAGAACACTAAGAGGGGGGGTTTGAATTAGTGTTCTACCGGTAAGATATGATTTTACCTTTTTATAACATACACATATAAACTGGTAAATGAAGAAACATATAACTTCAAGAAAATAAACCATCCACATAAATGAACACCGTAACACACAAAATTTATACGTGGAAAACCTCAAAGAGGAAAAACCACGATGGGATTTGTGACCCACAATATTAGTTCACTGGCCATATGAAAGATATTAAATAAAATGGGGGCCTGCACATGTAGGAAGGCACACTGCCTAGAGCACACTACTAATCACAAAAGAGTCTCACTGACTACAAGATTTTGCTTGAAATATAACAGTAATAATGAACTCACAAAATGCATCTGCTATGCCAAAAGAGTTTTGGTTATAGTTCTTCTTTGTACCGGTTCATAAACCCTGAACACTTCTATTGGTATCTCCTCTCCTCCAAGAATGCTTTCCAAACTATCTACAAATCATTTCATGATATAACATCATTGCATGATATAAAATTTGCATATAAATGATCTACATACATATACTTCACATTACATAGTCTCCTATATCCTTATTACAATCTATCACATCACTTTTTTGATGACCTTAACAAACTGACCTATATACCCTTAACAAACAATATGCCTTATGTCGTCTTAAAATGCATTACAAAAGATATACAATAATTAAAAAAGTGAGTTTACAAATAAAACTTCCTTCAGGTCCAAGACTGATGTCAACTTCACTGAAGTGTTGGATGCCGGTGCCGGTGCCAGTGCCGATGTAAGCCTGGATTCTCCAATGCCAATGTCTGCTAGTGAATGCCTCCTAATGCCAGTGTATGCCGGTGTAAGCTTCCTTATGAATCTTGTTACCAAGTTACCATGTTACCATGTTTCCATCAATGACAACATATGAATCCAATGAATGTCAATTGCCAACAGAATTATGGACTTGGAATTGAACAATTTTTTCTCTATACCATCACAAAAAAAGATTGATTTTTCTCATGAGGGATTCCATATATGTATCATTGAGTTCTAGGAACAAACCAATGTCATTTGGAAACTATATATTCAATCAATTCTTCCTACTAGGAAAAGTTATGCCTTCCACCCTAGGAATCTCAAATAGGACTTCAACACTTGCTTAATTTTACTCATTCAATACCTTTAAAATAACTAGAAAGGCTATGAATTTCAACCACTTTTTATATGATAGGTTACTATACTAGATCTAGGATAATTAATAGGGTTTTACACGAGAGCCATATTTGTTGAACACTACCAAATGCTAAGGGGGGGGGGGGGGGGGCGCGTGAATCAACATATACCAAAACTTGAAAAAATTAAAATAATTAAACCACAATCTCCATTCAATAGATGTGCATGAAAGTAAATATCAAAAACAACAAATGCATCCACATAAGTGTTGGCATTTTTGATGATTATGTTGTCATTGTCATTGATAGACACACACTTGCATTGAGATCATTTTTGTGTGTATAAGTTAAAGCTCAATTAGTACATGTTCCAACCGGTATGATGCATTATAGTCCTTAGACTATTGATGTTTTGCAGAAAGTGATTATAGATCTGAAGTGGTATGTTGACCCCAAGTGGTTCGAGGATCTCAAATAGTACGAAGGATCAAAGCGGCAAAACACATATTTCCCAATCTTCATTTTGTCAAATCGGCAACCAGTATTCTGCTTGAACCAGTATTTTGTATGAACTAGTAACACTCTGTGATGAGTTACCAACCGACATTCTATGATGAGTTACCATCCACCAATTTTTTGACGGTGCTGACACTTTAACGGTGCTTTTTGTGTCGTGTTACCGGATATGTCTAGATGCATTGAACCTAGGAAATTGTATTGTAATCCTATTGGACTGACATGAAATCAGATTCCTTTATAAGGACATCATGTCTAGAGTTGAATGTTGTGATTGATGTTGTTGCTAGGGTTTAAGGTGGTTGAGGAGTTCGAGAGAGTATGAATGTGTAGAAGACTGAAGTAATGCTAGAATGTATTAGGAACGAGCTATCAAGGATCTAAACAAGCAATCTGTGCTATTTGCTAGATTACTCACTTGTTGATTATTCACATCTTTGACAAGTTTGCAACCCTTAACCGGGTAGGCCCAAAAAGCCTCTTGTAAATCCTCTAACAGGGTGGTGCACATCTGTGGATCTAAAATCCTCTACCAAGGTAGTCTTTAATTGGACTTATCTCCTAACAGAGATTGAGATTCCTAATAGGATCTGTTCTGGTAAAGAACATTGTAAGACCTTAACCGGTTTGGTTCCTATTCTATAGATAGTTACTTATGAGTTCTATCTCACCGTGGTTTTTCCCATTTGGGTTTCCACATCAAAATCTCTTATGTTATGGTGTTTGTGCTTTTGTGGGTGAATGCATTATTTGTTATTTGGTTTGCATGTGTGCTAACCAGTTTTTCTACTGAACTGCTTTATCGGTTTACTGTTAGTCTTGCAAAGTGTTTAAGTGCAAAGATTTTTGGCATACTAATTCACCCCCCCTCTTAGTATTCATTAGTTGGTATCAGAGCCTACCTTTCTATAAGTTTAACCACTTGGAAAGAGATATGGGGGAATACACATTGAGGGAACTTACTCGTCGGCTCACTCAGTCTAAGAAAGCCTATGATAATCTTATGGTCAAATATAAGGCCTCTCAAGCAAAAAGGAGAGAACATGCCGAAAAGTTGATGGAGCTATCTGAAAATAGTTCCTCTGATGAAGTGGACATGGAAGCCCTGATTCAAGAAGTAGAAAAGTTGAATGAATCCAGTTCCAACCTGAGAAAAGAATTGGAAGGACTAACTATTCGAATGTGTCAAGAGCTTGAGAACCAAAGGAAAGCTAAAGATCTAGTCAAAGACAAAGATCATGAAAACTCTAAGTTGAAGCAAGAGATCAGTGCCCTAAATGCTCAACTCCATGCGAGAAAAGTGGAAAAGGAAGACATGCAAGGAGAACTGAACATTTCCATCTCTAAGAATGAAAACCTGAGTACTGTCAAGCTAGAGCAAAAGCTTGAATATGCCAAACCTATCAAGAATACTAATGGACTTGATTATTCCGGTCATGAGGAAGGTGAGACCTCTGGTACAAATGCTTGAGCATAAAAGAAACAACCGACATCAAAGGATAAAGGTAAGCAAAAGTTTAAACCTGTTTGCTTTAACTGTCTTAAAGAAGGACATACTGCCAATGTGTGTAAGAGTAAGGCTTACAATAATTTTCGTTATTTTCTAAATGATAAGCCTAGATCCTATAAATTCAATGGTAACTATTATTCATGCAACAAGTTTGGGCATAGAGCATCTGAATGCAGGTTTGCTATGAATAAAACTAGAAGATTTCCTCAGAGGACCTAAGGAGTTGGTCTTGAACCTTTTGTGAACCGAAATCATAACCGGTTTAATGCTTTCAATCATCAGTCAAGAAGCAGTGGCTATCAAGCGGCAATCGGATGGAGAGAAAACTGTTTGATCTATCATGATCATGGTCACACTGTTGCAACGTGCATGAGGAAGAACGACAACATGAATAATGGACCTTGGAGATCACCTCGAATGGTCTGCTATCACTGCAACAAATTGGATCACATTGCCAGATTCTGTAGATCAAGAAAGAACATATCTGATGATATACCAGTCACTCCGGAAGGAAAGATTGATATTGACACTGTTCAAGTGGATATGAACAAAACCTAGAAAAGGAAAGTAGTGGTGTTGCAAGAAGAACCAGTTTCTGCACCTAGTGTGGAACTCACAGAACCGGCAAACTAAGCATCAGGAAAGCTTAGGGGGAGCAAATGGAAAAATGTTTCGAACCCCCAGTTTACACCGGTAAAAATCCTTAACCAGTATATGATACTTGTCATTTGGCAGAAGACCAGAAACGGTAAAAGGAAAATTAGGGTTTATGCCCTAATGGTGGAGCATTAATTGTGGTAGGTGAGGAATATGTTTAAAAGGAATTTTCAAATCATTTCTCACTATCATTTTTCAAAGTGAAGAAGGTTTTCAAGTGCAGAGTGACAAAAAAGTGATTTGTGCTGCGATTAAGAGAAATTTTAGAAACCTTGAAGGAGATTCAAAAGCAAATTGCAAATGGTCAAGAGAAGAACTCAAACCAGTGATTCAGCAACCGATGAAGTGGAAGGTGAAGTGGAAGTTGCAAAGCCCTAAATTCTCGATTTTCAAAATGTATTTCTTGAGCTTTCTATTTTATCATGGCTTCCACATCGCATGATAGTTCTAGTGCAACTGTTGATTCTATGGACTTCATTTAAAGAAAATCGAAATATAATGCTTTGTCACAAGTACCAGCTGGGGTTATAGTAGAAGAAGGGATTTTAGATTATATAGACTACAAAATCAAAGACCTAGGGTCTCTTGTGATCCATTCGTAGCTAGGTCTATTCTATGGGAAGGATAAAAAGATCAAACCAGAGTATAGCATTTTGGAGAAGAAGAAACTTCACAATTCGGTTTACTTCCTGGAGGATTTCACATATGACCACATTAGAATCATTCTGAGTAGAGTTCATGGTGACAAGATGTACTTGGAGAGAATGCATGATATCACTCCACAAGCTATTCATGCCGTCACTGGTTTCTATAATACAGGGGAAGTGCCATCCCTAAGGAAGGTCAGCATGACGGAAATGTCTAATCTCACTAGTTCAGTGAGTGACTCATGAGGAATGACTGTTAATTCCATCAAGGATGACCTCGTGAAATATGTGTACATGGTGATTGGATACCTGACGTTCTTAGCCAACAGAATTAACATTGTATCTACTGCAGCGGTAAATGCCGCTTACCAGATGATTAAGGAAGATGCATCATTCGACCTCTGCACCGGTATGCAAAGGCAACTCCTATTGAATTTGAAATCAATCAAACAAGATAATGCATTGAACTTCAAGTTTGGTCAGCTATTGGTCGGATTATTCTTTTATTTCCAAGGTTACTTCCCAGGAGTGGGAGACATTCAATGGTTTGCAGACCAACAGGTTACCAAGCAGATCAAAGAAAGTCTGCAAGCAGTTGGAACCGACTACCCTGATGTTCTAAACAAGTACTTTGATGAGTTCAGAAGCAAGATGAGCCCAAGGATGAGGATATCCAGTGACATTGTCAAGAAGTATGAAGATGACATTTGCTTTATCATCAAGGTGGATCAATGCATAATGGAGGCTGTTGAGCCCAGACATGAAGAAGTGGAGCCTATGGGCTATGAGGTGATGTATGATATGCTAGATGGGTATGCTTCTACCCTAATTGCCTCACCCCTAGATCCCAAGGCAAAGAGAACCGACACCTATCTGGAAAGGGTTGCACCGGTTGATGAACCTCCTGAAAAGAAAGGAAAGGCAGTGCCTTCAGCATCAGCACTAGTTACTGCAGCCAGTCCCAAAGTGACCAAACATTCACCTGCGAAGAAGAAAATGGTAGCGGCACCTGCCAAAGTCTTCGAGAGAAAGAGGAAGACAAGGAATGCCTCACCGAACTCAGAAGAAACTATGTTTGAGGAAAAACCTAAGAAGACAAGACAAGCAAAGAAAAAGACAAAGAATGAACTAGCATCATCAGCACTAGTAAATATTGACATCTCCTCCTACAAACCTTTGACACATTGTAAAAGAACTATCAAAAACATTAGGAGAAAAGTGCTGAATGATTTGATTGATTGTTTTGATGATTTCAATGATGATGAAAAAGAAGCAGTTGAAAAATAAATCATTAAGTATTTATGTGTTAATGACCGATTGCCCTCATAAATTAGATCTGAGACATCAAATTCTTTGTATAAGTCCCTAGATAATAAATGGCACATTGCCATAGAGAAAGAATAGGAAATCAGGGAGAAAGTTTTTTCTCAATACTTTCCTGACCTGTCCAATTCAGAGTTATTTGATGTCATCAACCAAAATAAAGGACTCTTCACGAGAAGAAGAAGACTCTAGTTGTTGGAAGGAAGAATTGATGATGTTGAAAAAGACAATCATCTGCATATGACAACATCGGCTCATATGCATAAAGTACTTCAAGCTAACAAGAAGGCTGAACAAGAACCGATAGTGATAGAACCAGATGAAGTGTTTGATGATGAAGGAAATCTAGTTGTTGAACCTATTGACACTATTGATGTCAATGCTCTGGATGGAGAGGATGTTTCTTAGGGTACACCATAGGAAGCAAGAGGATAGGAGAAGTAGGTAGAACAGGAAGTAAAGCAGAAGGAAACTGAGGACAAAAAGGAGGAAGCAAAGAAGCAAGCAGAGAAGAAGAAGAAGGATGAAGAGGAGAAGAAGAAGAAGGATGAATAGGAGAAGAAGAAGAAAGATGAAGAGGAGAAGAAGAAAAAGGAAGAGGACAAGAAGAAGAAGGATGAAGAGGAGAAGAAGAAAAAGGAAGAGGACAAGAAGAAGAAGGATGAAGAGGAGGAGAAGAAGAAGGATGAAGAGGAAAAGAAGAAAAAGGAAGAGGACAAGAAGAAGAAGGATGAAGAGGACAAGAAGAAAAAGGAAGAGGACAAGAAGAAGAAGGATGAAGAGGAGAAGAAGAAGAAGGATGAAGAGGAGAAGAAGAAAAAGGAAGAGGACAAGAAGAAGAAGGAAAAATATGAGGAGAAATGGACACAGGAAGAAAAGAGAAAAGAAGAAGAGGAGAAAAGAAAAGAAGAAGATGAAGAGAAAAAGAAACAAGAAGATGCGAGGAAGAAGAAAGAGGAAGAGGATGAGAAGAAGAGAAAGGAAGAGGAGAAGCAAAAGGAAGTAGAAAAGAAGAAGGAAGAGGAAGATAAGGCAGAGGAGAAGAGGAAGGAAGCAGAGAAGAAGAAGGTGGAGGAGGATAAGGAAGAGGAAAAGAGAAAAGAAGTGGAGAAGAAGAAGGCAGAGGAGGAAAAGGAAGTAGAAGCAGCAAAGAGCACATAGATGGAGACTCCTAAGGCAACCGGTAGTCAAACCAAACCGGTTGACCTCACTAGTCCCATTGACCTCCAGTTTGCAAGTGAAATGGAGCTACTGCAGAGCATCAAGGTTGCTCAAGAATGCCTTGAAGTGATACGGAGGAAAAAGGAGCAAGATATGATCCAAGCTCCGGTGGACACTCTTACCGGTTTGTTACCTGACACAAACCTCCCCAGCACTGACTCATCATTGGCCCAATTGAAGCTCCTGTGTACCATAGTGGATGATCAGGTGCAGAGCTTAGAGGAGGTAGCAGAGGCAAATTCCAAGAAAGAGCATCAAAAGGCTCTCAACATTGCCCTAGTGAAGAAGCTTAATGACCTTTGGTCTGAATTGCAAAAAGCACAGAAGGATATAAGGAATGCTCTAGATGAGGGGAATCTTCTACTCAACAAGATTTGCCAACCCCATCTGTTCTATGACGATGTGCTTGCATAGAAGCAAAAGATTCAATATGATTTACAGTCATACATGAGCACCTTCAAGCCACCATATGACTCCTTTACAACTTATGGGTAAACCGTTCACTAGTTTCATATCTAGTCTACTAAAATAGAGCATGAGATCAGCACCTAGTCATGAGATTTGCAGGAGCTACAACTGGTTCTACTCCCACATCTGCAAATACTTTGGAAGTGCTATCTTAATCTGGATGCCTTAACAGCGACATAGGAGATGAGCACAATAAACGCCATGGAAGAATAGGTCTCCCAAATGCAGACAAAGAAAGAAGTAGCCACCTCCCTACTTGAGTCCTGGTCTTTATCTATGAAACAATTCTTGGAGGACTTTAAATCTGTTTTTGACAAGTTTTATTCTTTTCTATCATAAACACTTATTATTTTAATGAAACATGGGTTAGTCTGTAATATTATTTTTGTCATTGTTGGCAAAGGGGGAGAAGTATAAATTTTGAATGTTTTGTTGTATACTTTCATGTTATTTCTATTAAGAAGTAGTATACATTGTATGTTCTGCAAAAGGGATAGTGTATATGCTCAGGGGGAGTAATTTTGATTATGTCATATTTTTGTTGTAAAACACTTAGATGTCAAAATTTCCTAAGTGTTGCCATCAACGCCAAAGGGAGAGATTGTTGGCATTTTTGATGATTATGTTGTGATTGTCATTAATGGACACACACTTGCATTGAGATCATTTTTGTGTGTATAAGTTAAAGCTCAACCGGTACATGTTCCAACCAGTATGATGCATTATAGTCCTTAGACTATTGGTGTTTTGCAGAAAGTGATTACAGATCTGAAGCAGTATGTTGACCCCAAGTGGTTTGAGGATCTCAAACGGTATGAAGGATCAGAGTAGCAGAAAACATATTTCCCAGTCTTCATTTTGTCAAACCGACAACCGGTATTCTGCTTGAACCTATATTTTGTATGAACCGGTAATACTCTGTGATGAGTTACCAACCGATATTTTGTGATGAGTTACCATCCACCGATTGTTTGATGGTGCCGACACTTTAACGGTGCTTTTTGTGTCATGTTACCAGATACATCTAGATGCATTGAACCTAGGAAATTGTATTGTAATCCTATTGGATTGACATGAAATCAGATTCCTTTATAAGGACATCATGTCTAGGGTTTTATGTTGTTGTGATTGATGTTGTTGCTAGGGTTTAAGGTGGTTGAGGAGTTAGAGAGAGTATGAATGTGTAGAAGATTGAAGTAATGCTAGAATACATTAGGAACGAGCTATCAAGGATCTAAACAAGTAATCTATGCTATTTGCTAGATCATTCACTTGTTGATTACTCACATCTTCAACAAGTCTGCAGCCCTTAACTGGGTAGGCCCAAAAATCCTCTTATAAATCCTCTAACAAGGTGGTTCACATCTATGGATCTAAAATCCTCTAGCAAGGTAGTCTTTAATCGGACTTATCTCCTAATAGAGATTGAGATTCCTAGCAGGATTTGTTCTGGTAAAGAACATTGTAAGACCTTAACCGATTTGGTTCCTATTCTACAGATAGTTACTTGTGAGTTCCATCTCACCGTGGTTTTTCCCATTTGGGTTTCCACGTCAAAATATCTTATGTTATGGTGTTTGTGCTTCTGTGGGTGAATGCATTATTTGTTATTTGGTTTGCATGTGTGCTAACCAGTTTGTCTACTAAACTGCTTTACTGGTTTACTGTTAGTCTTGCAAAGTGTTTAAGTGCAAATATTTTTGGCATACTAATTCACCCCCCCTCTTAGTATTTATCAATAAGAACACCGAGATTTTTAAGTGGAAAACCTAAATTGGGAATAACCATGATAAAATTATGACTCACAATATATATAACAATTGTTTACAATGATTTAGGCCATAGGCCAGGGAGATCACTACTTTGGAGTTGCATACTAAGGTGCACAACCTTAGGAAACACACAAAAGAGGGACTTGCACAACTAAAGAGAACTTATTCAAGGCAATATACAAACAAATTGTCTAGATAATAAGAATAAAAAATTCAAACTATATAAGGAATAGCATCTACCAACATGTAGATAACAATTCATATCTTAATACTCATTTGTCACACATCCACTCGGTAATACATCTAGACCTCTGCTTTACTTCAAACATACATAACATTCACATCATATATATTACTACTTCATCTCCAAACTTGCACACACCATCTATCCATTCACACATCCATATATCTCAATACAATTGATCTGTCCTTAATATACCAACTAGAACATTAATAACTTCTATTAGGTTGCTTTAAAATATGTAACTTGTATATGCATTATCGACCTAAAATGTTGCATGTAGAAGGCAAAGAAGACATGTGAAGATTCACACTAAGTCGACACACCTTTCAATTATCCTCATAAATGTTCTACATACAACTACACAAACCAAAACACATAAGCCGATTCATACCAAACTATTTTACCTTAAATATCTTAATTCGGAACCAAAAATAGAATACGTGGTCTACTACGAAAGAAGCATGACATGTTAGGAGCAAATATCAAATGGTCGATAATTAGCTCAAGGCAATAGAAAGATGAGGAAAGTAACATGTTCCTCCACACACTCATGAAACTAGGTCAAAATAGATTGAAGACATAAATATCACTCAAAGACAAACATCCATCCAACTGGAAAAATGAGATCAGTCTACCATAATCATTCTACTATAATCAACGTAGCCATTTGTTACTTATCTAGTGCATATATTTCGAACAAAGATACTATTCACTATAATAGTCAGTAGAGATAGTAACCCATTTTTGAACCAAACAAAAGACATTAATATTCCAAAAATACATGATATCTATTGGGAAGTTTGCTGGAATAATGTGTTGTCATTGATGTCAACATATTCTTCTATGTATTCCACTGTTGTAGTCAGATTGAATAAGTTGGTTTAGCCTATGTATTACAGATGAGCTGATGCAGATTAAAGGGTTTCTAGTATGTTGTCTGTAGATGGTTCATTCCCATTTCCAAAGGTCCACATGTTGATTTGATCGGTTTATAAGGGCCGGTACTAAGGATGATATTCAGATTGTTCGTGTTATTCAGATTTTGGTTTGTGCTCTATATTGCTCCAGAATTATAATATCTTTAGTTGCAGATGTGTGGGATGTATTATAGACATTGATGTGTGTCCTTAGTTTGATTGGTTCATGATTTGGAAATCCACCAGCAAATATTTCAGGTTGACAGTCAATTATGTTGGTGTTCTTGAGCTCCGATAGAGAGATGATGATGAATCTAGTAATTTGAGTTGTTCTGGTGCAATTCACATTGCTTGTGAATATTTCTAGATCATGTTCTATGCTTATTGGTGGTCTACATTAATTATTATGCACATTATTGAATATTTTTCTTATCTAGTGATGTTCTTCATGTTATGTGCCATTCATGTTGTTGTAGAGTGTTGTAGATGATTGAGGTAGAATGATTGGAGGTGTTTCATATTTGCGGTGGTTGTTTAGGTATAGACTATGTCTTATTCGACATTGTTTTGGTCTGCATGCATTGCTATAGTGTATGTAATTATATTTTATAATATGTTGCGTGTGTTGAGATGACTTATATTTCATAAGTTGATGACTTGTATAAATGAATTTAATAATCATTGTAAGGAATCATGTCATGTGCAAATATTGTATCAATCATTTAGTAGTAGGGAAGTTATGTGAAGTTATGCGAAGAAGTGTGTTGCAAAGAAGATTTGATAGTGAGCTTAACCGAAACTGTACCCAGTCATATGGAGAGGCTATTTTCATAGTTCATGTAATCCAGATTGTTGTTCGAATGCTTTTGTAAGTTAGTGAGACTTCCTATAAGGTAGTGAGCCTTCCCTAAGGGTTGTATCCCTTTCTAGGTTTCTTGTTTAAGCAGTGAGCTCTAGGTAGTGTGCCTAAATGCATGTGCATTCCCCATTGTAATATTTCATTGTAATATTCCACTTACTCCTAATAGGGTATTATCTCTTTATGGGTAGGTTCCCACGGTAGTTTTTCCCTTAACCAGGTTTTCCATGTCAAAAATATTGGTGTTGTGTGTTATTGGTGTGGTGTTGTTTCATTCTTTAAACTATTAATCTTCAGATATTATTTGTGGTTTAAGTTGCTACAAGTTTTTGAGAAAACTCATTCACCCCCTTCTAAGTTTTCTGCAATAACAACCAACAATTGGTATCAAAGATTGATCCTCCGGAAGAAGCTTGATCGCTTGAGGAGATCTGGGATGACAACCTTTTATTTCAGGAAGGATAGTCTGAGATTCGATGGAATGAACCACACTCTCTAGAAAAGATGGATGCAATGTCATTTGAGATGCATTGGAGAAGATTACTAAGAATGTATATGTTCCTCCAAATGGTCCTACAACTCCGGATGAGATAAAGGAACCAAAATATAGTATTAGAGATAAGGAAGCATTGTTGAGTGCCTTGTCCGATTTTGAGATAACAAATGTGATGGACTTAGAGACTCCTCATGAAATCTGGACAAAATTAGAGAACTTGAAGATGAGTGAAGATGAGAATACTACTTCTTTTATGCCAAAAGTGAATGAGCTTGTGTGTGGAATCAGATGTGTCGATGGAGTATTGGAAGAATCTGTGATTGTTGCTAAAGTGTTGAGATCCTTGCCTCCTGCTTACAAGCATAAAGCTGTTGCTATTGATGAGATCCATACTGTGACAAATGTGACAAGAGATATGGTGATTGGTAAACTTGCTACTTTTGAGTTGAGTGAGTTTGGAGACTCTCTTCTTAAGATTGAATCTGCATTCAAAGCTATTGTTTCTGGGAAGCAGAGATAAGATCTGGGAGAAAGTTATACAAGAGTATCCAAATATGAGAAAGAGATGAAAGAAATAGAAGATGAAGAAAGAGAGCCTAAGGAGTTTGAAGCACTTATTGCTAGAAGATTGCCTAAAGGTGCCGGTAAGTATGAAGTAAAGTTACCTCTTAAATGTTTTTCTTGTAATAAGATAGGAAATTTTGCATCAAGGTGTCTTGAAAGAGATAGAAATCCTAAGAAGCCATTTAAGCCTAAATATCAAAAGAAGTGTTATTATACTGCTGATGAAGGTGTGACAGATGATGAGTCAGATAAGGGAAATTCAAGAGATGAATTTGTGTTCATTGATATCAAGGAAGATGATCCTGTAACTACATATTTTACAAGCTGCATTAATGAGGAGAAAGCTTTGGCTACTAAAGTTGAGGAGAAAGATGAATGGGTTATTGATAGTGGTTTCTCTCATCATATGATAGGTGATAAGAGTAAATTTGGAAAAGTATGATGGTGGTATAGTAAGATTTAGTGATAACAAAGCTTGTGTAATCCATGGTAGAGGTTCTATTTCTCTTGATGGTAAGCACAATACTGATGATGTGTTGTATGTTGAAGTTTTAAAGAATAATATTTGAGTGTTGGTCAAATGGTTGATAAGGGATATAACTTGCAATTCAAGAATGGAAGCTGTGAGATCTTGAGTAGCTCTGAAACTGAGATTGCATCAGGTACAAAGACTAAAGGTAATATATTTCACTTCAATGCTGGTGGTAAAAGTTGTTTGATTGCTCGGGTTGATGAAAGTTGGTTATGTCATAGAAGAATGTGTCATGTAAATTTTGATTGCATGGTTAAGATAAGTTCCACTCAAGCAGTGAGAGATCTGCCGAAGTTAACAAATCCTTCTAATCTAATATGTAAGGAATGTCAATTAGGGAAGTAGACAAAAGTTACTTATAAGAGAAAATCGTTTAATTCAAATCAATTATTGGATCTTGTACATACTAATCTATGTGGTCCTTCTAGAGTGAGAAGCTTACAGGGTGACAAGTATTTCATGTTGTTGATTGATGATTATTCAAGAATGATGTGGGTTACCTTCTTAAGGGAGAAGTCTAAGGCATTGGAGAAGTTCAAGATTTTCAAAGATATGGTTGAAACTAAGACTCAATTGAAGCTAAAATATCTAAAATCTGATAGAGGTGAAGAATTCATTTCCAGTGAGTTTAATGCATATTGTGAAGATCATGGAGTTAAGAGACAATTATCTACTCCTAGGACACCACAACAAAATGGTGTTGTGGAAAGAAAGAATAGAACAATTCAAGAAGCTACTAGAACCATGATGATTGAAGGAAATGTTCCGCATGTGTATTGGAGATAAGGTGTGAGTACTGTAGTATACACTCTTAACTAGGTAAATGTCAAAGGTGATACTGGTAAGACTCCTTATAAGTTATGGTTTGGTCATCCTCCTATTGTTAGATATTTCAGAATTTTTGGAAGTAGATGCTATATCAAAAGAGATGAAGATCTTAGAAAGTTTGATGCTAGATGTGATGAAGGATTTTTTCTTGGTTATTCTACTACAAGTAAGGACTACTAGTGTTATAATAAAATATTGAGAAAGATAGTTGAAAGTACTAATGTGAAAGTTGATGAAGGTAATGTAAGACAAATTAGATCTTGTGGATATGATTCTGATGATCAGGATACCATTTTAGATAAAGGAAAATAATTGCACACCCAAAGTCAAGCCCAAATTTATTCAAAAAAACCTGAGAATGAAGAGAACGTTGGTGCAAATGCTTGTGCAGAAGAAAGAGTTCAAGAGCCCAAAATTCAAGAAAATCCTAAAATTTTGAGGTATGTGAGGTTGAATCATTCAGAAAATCAGATTATTGGTGATAAGAATAAAGGTGTAATGACTGGGAGAAGATTTGCTGAAGAAATTTGTTTGATTTCTAAGATTGAACCTAAAGATGTTGATGAAGCACGTAAAGATGAAAATTGGATTAAAGCTATGGAAGAAGAATTGAATTAGATTGAGAACAATGATACATAGATTCTAGTTCCCAGACCAAAGGATAAAATATAATTGGAACTAAATGGGTATTCTGGAATAAGTTAAATGAACAGGGTAAAGTTGTTCAAAATAAAGCTAGACTTGTATGTAAAGGTTATTAATAGGTGGAAGGAATTGACTAGGAGGATATTTTTCTTTGGTGGCTAGAATTGAAGCTGTTAGATTATTTCTTGCCTATGATGCTCACAAAGATTTCAAGGTTTATCAGATGGATGCCAAATCAACCTTTCTTAATGGTAAGTTGGAAGAAGAAGTCTACATTGAGCAACTGGATGGATTTTGGTTAACAGATGAAAAGGACATGGTTTTTCGGTTGAAGAAAGCATTGTATGGATTGAAGCAAGGCCCTAGAGCTTGGTATGCCAGATTGGATAAGTATTTGATAAAGATTAGATTCAATAAAGGTACTGCTGACAGTAATTTTTATTTCAAGATTGATCATAATAACATTTTGATTGTTGAAGTTTTTGTTGATGACATTGTCTTTTGAGGAAATGATTTCCTATGTAAGAAATTGGCTGAAGAGATGCAGAATGAATTTGAGATGTCTATGATTGGTGAAATGAAATTCTTTCTAGGATTGAAAATTACTTAGTTGGATAAAGGTATTTTCATATCTTAGTCCAAGGATATGAAGGAATTGTTGAACAAATTTGGTTTTGAGGACTCTAAACTAGTTGGTACACCTATGGTGACTGGATGTGAGTGGACAAAGGATGATGACTCTCCAAAAGCTAGTCAGACCAGATATAGGTTTATGATTGGTGGATTATTGTATTTGACTCAGACTAGACCTCATATAATGAATGATGTGTGTCATGTTGTTAGATTTCAAGCTAATCCTAAGGAATCTCATGTTACTTCTATAAAAAGGATATTTAGATATTTGAAAGGGACAACTGATTTTGGTTTGTGGTATCCTAAGAATGATGAATTTACCTTGAGTTCTTTTACAAATGTTGATTAGGCAGGTGATGTTGATGACCAAAAGAGTACTACCAGTGGTTCTTTCTTTTTGGGTAAGAAGTTGGTCCCTTGGGAAAGTAAGAAGCAGAATGCTATTTCCTTATCTACTGTAGAGGCTAAATAAATTTCCACTGCTAGCAATTGTACTTAAGTAATTTGGATGAAGCATATGTTGAAGGATATAGGAGTTATTTATGATGAGCCTATTGCTATATATTGTGATAATTCAAGTGCTATCAATATTTCAAAGAATCCTGTGTTGCAATCCAAAACAAATCATATATCAATCAAGTTTCATTTCTTGAGAGAGAAGGTGAATGAGAAAGAAGACAGATTGAAGTATGTATCTATAAAGGAATATAATATTGAACACATCTTTACGAAGCCTTTGCCTAAAGATACTTTTGACTATCTCAGAGAGAAGTTAGGGGTGATTTCCCCTCTTGATGAGATCTAAGATGCATGTATTTGCATATGTTCGGTGAACTTTATAGAGATATTTTATGATCTAGATTGATGAGTGAAGTTGCTACTTAGGAGGAGTAGTCAGTGTTGGTGTTCAGTGGTTCAGATGTATATATTTGTGAAGCTAATTCAAAGTGGAAGAGAATACTGATTCCTGAGCCTTTGTCATTGATGTCAAAGGGGGAGAGAAGCATGTGAAAAACTCTATGTGAGAGAAAAGCATTTTGGGATTTGTGATTTGAGTTGTTTGTCTAAGGGGGAGCTAATCCTTGCGATTTTGAGGGATATTGTGATGAGTTGATTTCTTTCTTTGCATTGATTATTTTTCACATTCATATGTTGCGATCAATGCTAAAGGGGGAGATTGTTGGGAATTTTGCTGGAATAATGTGTTGTCATTGATGTCAACACATTCTTCTAGGTATTCCAGCGTTGCAGTTAGATTGAATGAGTTGGTTTAGCCTGTGTATTGTAGATGAGCTAATGCGAATTAAAGGGTTTATGGTATGTTGTTTGCATATGGTTCATTCTTATTTGCAGAGGTCCACATGTTGATTTGATTGGTTTATGACGTTCAGTATTGAAGATGATATTCAGATTGTTCGTCTTATTCAGATTTTGGTTTGTGCTTCGTATTGCTCCGAAATTATAATATATTTAGTTGTGGATGTATTTTGGAAATTGATGTGTATCCTTTGTTTGATTGGTTCATGATTTGGAAATCCACAAGAAAATCTTTCAGGTTGACAGATAGTTATGTTGGTGTTCTTGAGCTCCAGTAGAGAGATGATGATGATTCTAGTAATTTGAGTTGTTGTGGTGCAATTCACGTGGTTTGTGAATGTTTCTAGATCGTGTTCTATGCGTATGGGTGGTCCACATTGATTATTGTGTGCGTTATTGAATATTTTTCTTGTCCGGTGATGTTCTTTGTGTTATGCAACACTCATGTTGTTGTAGCGTGTTGTGGATGATCAAGGCATAATTCTTGGAGGTGTTTCATATTTGCGGTGGTTGTTTGGTCTAGACTATTTCTTGGCCGACATTGTTTTGGTTCACATGCATTGTTATAGCGTGTCTAATTATATTTTGTAATGTATAACATGTGTTGAGATGACCTATATTTCATAAGTTGATGAATTGTATAAATGAATGTGATAATCATTGTAAGGAATCATGCTATGTTCAAATATTGTATCAATTATTCAGTAGCAGGGAAGTTGTCCGAATTTATGTGAAGAAGTGTGTTGTAGAGAAGATTTGACAGTGTGCTTAACTGGAACTATACCCAGGCATATGGAGATACTTTTTTCATAGTTCATGTAACCCGGATTGTTGTTTGAATGCTTTTGTAAGTTAGTGAGACTTCCTGTAAGGCAGGGAGCCTTCCCTAAGGGTTGTAGCACTTTTTGGGTTTCTTGTTTGAGAAATGAGCTCTAGGAAGTGTGTCTAAATGCATTGTAATATTTCACTTACTCCTAATAAGGTATTATCTCATTGTGGGTAGGTTCCCACCAAATTTTTTACCTTAATCGGGTTTTCCATGTCAAAATTTTTGGTCTTATGTGTGTTATTGATGTGGTGTGGTTTCATGCTTTAAATTGTTAATCATCGGATTTGATTTGTGGTTTAAGTTCTTACAAGTTTTTGAGAAAAATGATTCACCCCCCTTTCAGTTTGTTGCATTGTTGCCAACAATATCGTAAATGTTAGTCATCTAAAAAGCTTAAATAAATCATTAACATAACATATTCACCTATTATTGAAAACAACACGTCAATTTGCATATAACTCTATATCATACCACCAATAGATAGACATTCAAACCACATCTAGAATAACAACCAAATACAATCAATTATTAAGGACTTTAACCAGAATAGACTACTAGACCATACACTTCATCATATACTTCTGCATTACATCACTTTTATACCAACAACACAAATATCCTAGATCACAACAATAGATTTGACATCAATTACAATAAAAGACTCATATGTGCGACAATTTGGCCCTTTATCATTAATGGAAAAATAAAGTAAAAAAATTTCTCCTAATACTTCTCCCCCTTTGACATCAAAGAAAGATAAACTCTACTTGCCAAAAAAAATTGAACCAATAATTCTCCCCATAATAAATCTTCTAAAATAGAAAAGGAGCAAACTAAGTACAAATACCTTTTGGCATACATTTCTAGGACAAATATCCTTGAATTGTTTCTTCAAACCCACTATAGAAGAGTCCCATGCATGAATAGTAGTAGAAAGAATTTTATTTTGACTCTCACATTCAAGATACAAATTTATTGGCATATGAAAATATATGCTTTTATCACACTTTGTTCTATGTTTTTAGCATCTACTAGAAATTTGATGAAAGATGACATTCATAATTCTATTGAATCCTTAAGACCACATAATAGTTGCATATATACTCATCTCTTTGTCTTTTCTATAGGGATAAATAAGAATGAAGATCTTAAACCTTAGAGCTCATAGAACTTTATCGTCCCAAAATTGCACCCCTTTGTAAATTTGACCACATTTGGGTCTTCGGCTTATTGTATGCACCCCTTGGTCTGATTAAAGACCTGATTATGCTCATACACATCACAAATGCCATAAAAATCAAATTGCACCACCTTAAGCACTTTAAAGCCTACCCAAAATAGGGTAGTTCCATGGTACTCAGTGGGAGCATGGCACCCCACCATGGTCCACCCTAATTTGGGGCCTCTCAAAACCCCAGGCAACATTTCAAATTTGGGTGGGATTCTCCTCTCCGTGTCGGCTCATGTTGAACAATTAATCAATATTCCTGATGGGAAAGTATATAAAGAGGATTTCCCTTCTCGTTTGATGATCCATGACATCTAAGAAAAATTCAAGCACACATGAGATCAAGCATTCAAGAATTCAAGAGCAATTGGGCATTTTCAGTCTTCCTTCAAGCCTTGGAGCAACAATAAAGTCAAGATTCAAGCATTGAAGTGGAGATCTACATCCTATTTTATGAAACCCTAATTCCACGTGGAGACAAGAAAAAATTCACAAGGAGGTATCATCATTCAATTTTCTGTTATAATTCAGCATCTCCCTCGAAAGGAGAACCTTTCCTTAGAGTCATTTCAATTATTTTTATTTCAATTTCATGGTTAATTCCAAAACTGGGGTTGACCTAAGGCAAGCTCCTATTCCCAACCTATTTCCCTTTCTTTCTGTGTCCAAGAAACTAGTACAAAGTTGTACTTCTCATAATAAGCTTCATTCACAGAGACAAATCAACCCTTTTCGATGTGCGAACAACGTTGGACAATACTGCTGCTAGGATATGTTGTTGCCATTGATGTCAACATATTCCTATGATTTGTTTCTCTGGTGGTTGTATATTGGTTTATTGGGATCATGGTTCAGTATATGAAGTATTTTTAGTATCATTATATCTTTCTGTATTGGTTTCAGTGATTCGGGAGCTTAATTGATCATATCATATGACCCGGTTTACAGTTTGGTTCTTCTGATCAATGCTTTGCAGAGTTCGGTATTTCCTCTGGTATATTCCGGTGTGATCAGATCTTGAGTTGCGGTTTTGGGAGATTGTTTTGTATGTTCTTGTGTATCTTTATTTCAGATGGATCATGATTTGATGCTCCACAAGTTATCTTTCCTCGTGATAGTTGCTGTTGTTTGAGTGTTCTTGAGGTTTAGATGTTGATTGATGAAGATTTGATAAGTGGTGTTGTTGCATATGTTACAAATGATTCTAATGTGCTTGCTAATGTTTCCTAGTTACATCCTATTTGTTTTGATGATCTACATTGATTGATGTGCATGGTTTTGGTGTTTTGTTTATCTGATGATATTCTTCATGCTATATGAGACCTATTTGATGGTGTAGTGTGTTGTGGTTGATCTTGGTGTTGTGTTGTGATATCAATTTTCTTATCTTTGTTGTTACTATAGTTAATCAAATTTGTAATTAAGGTTAAGTTTTCCAATCCGGTGTCAACTGATTCACCCCCCCTCTCAGTTTTCCTTCATTGTTGTTGCCAACAAAAAGTTCGAAGGACTATGGTGTTGTGTCATGGTCCCAAATTTTTAGGAGGTTTATCGAGGGTTAGATCCAACTAAACTTATGCTGCTCAAATCCATGTGCACATGAAAATCCCGCATCTGTAGGTTACTGTTTTCTCAGTTTTACCTTCATTTTTCAACACTTTACCTTAAATCAACATTTCAACTTACAAAAGAGAGGAAAAAAATTCACAAACTAATCCAATCCATTCAGTATTCAGTCCTTATCTAATTTTTGACTGAATCTAGTGGATTCCCTTCTCTCTTTTGAATGTAATGGATTTTTACACAAAATTGATTTGGTGATTTCTCCTTTTTATGTTGTAAATTGTTAAACCCAATGCCCTACACCCTTAATTCTGATTATTGTTCTCAAATTTAAGTATGCATGCAATTTGAAATACAAAATTTCATTTACAAGTTTGATTTCCTTGCAAATTTTAAAAATTTAGAAGTTAATTTCATGAAAACCCTAATTTTTAATTTCAAAATTAAGCTTGTGGATTGCATAATTTGGATTAATTGTTTCATATTTGAGTGTTTTTCAATTTCGAAAAATTCAAATTTTCACTTTCAAGTTAAATTTCATATTTAAATTTTAAAATTAAGTGGTTAATTGCAAAAACCCTAATTTTCAAAAAAAAATAAAAATTGAGCTTGTGGGTTGTTTAAATTTTGAATTTCCCTCTTCAAATTTGGTTGTTAATTTCAATTCCAATTCAAAATTGCAATCTTGGATCAAAATTTCAAATTTAAATTTTAAAATTAAGTGGTTAATTAAAAAGACCCTAATTTTTAAATTTAAATTAATCTTGTGCATTTCCCAATTTTGGATTCATCATTTCAATTTCAGCCTTGTATCTATTTTTAAATTTAAAATTAAGAGGTTCTTTTTATAAGGCCTAATTTTAAATTTCTTGTAGACAAGTTCAAATTTAAAAATTAATTGGTTAATTAAACGAGCCCTCATTTTTAGATTTAAATTGACTATTCTCAAATTTCAACATCATATTTTAAATTTAAATTTTAAGAGGATCTTTTTAGAAGTCCATAATTTTAAATTTAATTTCCCTTTAGATCATTTAAAATTTAAAATTTTAAAATCAGGAGGTTATTTTCAACTCTAATTTTAATTTTAAATTTCTATCTCCTACTGGGTAATTTTAAATTTAAATTAAGAAGTTATTTTAGTACAACCCTAATTTTAAATTTCAAATTCATAGGGGATTGCATAAATTTTCACAATTATTCCTTATCTGTTTAATCAATTTTCTTATTTAATTGAGTAATCATTTTTTCTAAAATTTTGCATTATTCAATTACTTTGCAAATTTCAAATTTCATATCTCAAATTTTAAATTTCAAATTTTCATCCATTAGTGCATGAGTTTTACTACTATCAATCCAACCTATAATATCCCTGTGAGAAGAAGTTATAGAATTAAGGCTTCCCAAGGTTTAATTACCAAGAAGATGGAGCCTAATTTGGATAACTTGTTTCATGAGGATGTTGGTGGTTCTAGCAATCCTTCAAATGTATCAGTTTATCATCATTCTTTCCATAATTCTCATGATGTGGATAAATCACTAACTAGGGTTTCCATTGACCAATTAGAGAAGATTGACAATCAATTTGAAAATCTTCAACAATGGATGAGTCAACAATACCCGAAAAGTGGAGCTCTCCCATTGATTGAAGGATTGAAAAGAATGCTTCAAAGCGATAAACTTGGCATTGATATCTTGCATGGTATTGCTCATATTATTGATTCTAATATTATGCCTATGAAGAGTTGTGCTGAAGTCCTTGGTTATACACAACCTCCTAGTCAAGTTAATCATTCCATTCCTTTGACTACCCCTATGGCTAATGTTCCCACATTTACATCCAACATCATGGCTACCTCTACTCAAAATGTCATACCTACAAATGTTAGTCAAGGGGGCAACTCCTCTAATCATAACTCCTTCATTCCTCCTTCTATGAGTCTTCCATTTGTTAGCCAATCTTCTCCAATACCTACCTACAATAATGTTCCACCTCCTTATTCTCAACCTCCTCCTTCCTATAACAACAGCCCTTCTTATTCTCAACCCTCTCCTTCATTCAACAATGTTATGCCTCCTCAATCCAACATATCCATTTTCAATCCTTCTACCAAAGCTACAATCAATACTCTAGCCCAAATAATGTCTTCCTTACAACAACAAATAGCTTCCCTGAATCAATCTAAGTATAATGTGCCCATATTTAATGTAGTGAACCCATTATTTAATGACAATGTCTAAGTTGTCCCTCCTAAACATGTGGAAGTCCCTCAATTGGAACTGTATAATAGAAAAGGTGATCCCTTGACTCATATTAAAACATTCCAAACTTTGTGTAGTGACTTTGCTCATGACAAAAGATTGTTGGATAAATTATTTACTAGAATATTAAGGGATAAAGCTTCAGAATGATATTGTTCTTTGCCTCCTTATTCTATTACTTCTTTTCAACAATTGGCTAATGCTTTTATTAAACAATTTCATGATAGTATTGGTCCTAAGACCACTTTGACTGATTTGATGCATTGTAAGCAAGGTGTTAAAGAAAAAGTGATTGATTTTATTGGTAGATATAAGCATTTTATTTTGAAATTTCTTTTCCTATGCATGATCAAGATATTCAAAGAATTTTCATTTCTAATTTGCAAAAAGATATTAGGGATAAAATTCTCTTTTTTGAGTTTACTTCCTTTACATAGTTGTGCATAATACTTCACAATTATTAGCTTACCGTGAGTCAATTGGAACAATCCTCTTTAATGGCTCTGAGTGATAAAAGTGAAAGTCCTCAACAAACTTTTGCGAAGTTCAAACCGAATAAGGGATTCATCAAATTCAATGACAACAACAACACTCAAGTAGCAGATGCTACAACAAGTGTGCCTCCTTTGTCCAAACACTTTAAAAAAGAATTCACTCCTCTTAATGAATATTTTGTATAGTATTATGTCACAATTTTTACAAAGGAATTTGTTGAAATTTCCCCCTATTAAAGCAATTGATACAACTAAGCCTTTGTTGGCATGATTGGCATAACTGACGCAGATGAAGAATGATGACTGAACCTGTAAAGGGCTATTTGTGATAACATTGTGATGAAGAGATTGAGATTGCATGATTGGATGACTTTGATCAGTTATTTGTGTTGTCATTGATGGAAACTGATGTTTACTATGTTGTATTTTGTCATCTAAGTGTTTTTGGTCTACCAAAAATGCCTTACCGGTATTGAAGACAATGAACTAGGAATTAGGACTTTAATTGGTAAACAAGGAAATGTTTTGAATAGATCTAGCGATTGGTGATGATTGAAGTGTTGCAGTTTGGAATGCGAGTTTGGATCATTGTAATATGTATCTGACTGGAACCACATCATGTTATGGTTATCGGAAATCATGTTTATGATTTCTGTTGTATTTTTTCTTGGGTTTAAGAAGGGTTTAAGGATCGGTAAATAATTCTCTTAACTGGTAATGATCTTGAGTTCAACGGTGGATCATATTATGTTTATAAGTTGGTGATGATGTGGCAGAAACCATGTGAAGTATTTGAATGATGTTTTGGCGCGTTTGAAGATGGAATCTCTTGGGAAACAATGAAGTTCTTAGAAGAGTGTTCTATGGGTTTGACTTTGTATCAGATCGATATGCGGTGATCATTCAATGATTGTAATTGATTATAATGATCCATATGATGATCTATGTTTTAATTCTTAGGGTTTTGTAACCAACTAAGTTTTGAAGGTTATTTCTAGGTCAGTACAATTGATATTTATTATGTCGATGGTTTTTGAGAAGAGTGTGAAGCTGAACCAGAGTATGAGATATGCAAGAGTGTAGTAGATTTGGAGCAAGGATTGGATCTGATCAAGCAAGCAGTTAAGTGCTATACCCAAATCATTCACTGTTGTTATCCTAATAGTTATAGAATCAAAATCCCTTAACTGAGTAGCTCAACATCTGATTGTTAAATCTTCTTGTGAGGTTGATCCTAATAGGTCAAAGCTCCTAACAGGGCTTATCATGTAAATCCCTTAACCGGGTGACTCCTAACAGGGTATGCTTCTAACATGGCATCTGTTGGCAAATGCACACTCCAATGAGACATTGTAGGTGATTGAAGGTTTTGTCATTGACGACAACCTTACAATCCTATGTCACCAACAAGGCAATCCACCGACACCAGCAAAGTTAGATTCTACACCAGCACACAGACCATTGGCACTAGCAGTGAAAGGAAGCATACTGACATAGAAGCCGACAGGAATTTTGTTATTAATATATTTGTTATTATTGTAAAATCATTGTAAGCCCACTTGGAAAATTGTAAAATGACTTATATATATAAGAGATCATTGTAGAACAATTAGGGAAGATAGGAGGAATGTAATTAAGCAAAATAAGGCAGACATATTAGGTGAATTATAGGTTAAGGGTTTATGTAAGAAGCAGAGCTATAAACCGGTATTGGATCTGGCATAGTAGATGCTATTTTGAAGCAGTACAATACATTGGATTTATATAATCCATTTTGTAAGTCAGTGAGACTTCCCATTTTGTAATTGAGTAGTGAGCTCTAGGCACTTGGCCTTCCTGCATGTGTAGGCCCCTCTTGTAGCAGTAATATTCTCTTATTGGCCAGTAAGTGAATATTGTGGGTCACAAATCCCACCGAGGTTTTTCCCACATCAGGTTTCCTCGTTAAAATATTGTGTTATGGTGTGTTTTTCATGTGGTTGTTTTTATCTCTGTTTATTGTATTACTTTTTGTTTACCAGTACACAGTTCTAATTTGCTCTACATCTTTTAAGTCAAGAAAATCTTATTACCGGTTAGATACTGATTCACCCCCCCTCTCAGTATCTATGGGAATCCTAACAATTGGTATTAGAGCTTGGTCCTCTATTTTTCAGAAGCCTAACAACTTGAGGAAGATCTTGACACCGATAGAGATGGAAAACTTGATGAAGCAACCAGAAGGAGCTCTCTCAGACTATGATGCAAAATAATTAAAAAATATCAAACTAGAAGATGATCTAAAGGCTACTCAGGATATTATTCAAGCACTTCAAGAAAATCTTACTATTTCAAGAAACAAGAGAAGAGAACTTTGTGAAAAGATGCAAAATGAGAATGGTGAAAAATAAACTCTTAGTGATCTGATGAATAAGCTGAAACAAGAAAACATGACAACAAAGAATGAGATGCAGGATATGACTATGAGATTTTGTAAAGAAATTGAAGATAGAAAGAAGAATGAAGAAGACTTGACTAGAAGACTAAATGATGCTGCAAATGAAAACACAAGACTTAGTTATGAGAATGATATGTTGAAGACAGATCTAATGCATGCACAAAATGACTCAAATAAACTCATGAGACAAAAAGGTATCTTGGAAGGAGAACTAGCTGCTGCAAATCAACATAAAGAAAAATTCAAGGAAAGTTCAGAAGAACTTGGTGACTTGTTGAAAAATCAGAAACCTAATGGTGACACTAATGGTCTTGGCTTTGAAACTGGTGAAAGCTCCAGTACTGCAAACACATAGGATCATGGTAAACTGGTAAGACAACCTACTGCTTATAAATTTAATGGCAAATGCTTTAACTGTAACAAGTATGGTCATAGAGAAAATCAATGTATATCTAGAAATTATCAAAATACCAGTACACCCACTGGTCAATGTTCAAAATGCAACAAAGTTGGTCATAATTTCTGAAAATTGTAGAATGAATGTGAGATGTTATATTTGTGGAAGATTTGGACATTTATCTAATCAATGTAGAACACAAACCGACATAGGTTATGGGAAGGCTATTTAGAAAAATAATGTGAGTTGTTATGCATGTAACAAAATTGGGCATATTGCTAAATTTTGTAAAGCAAGTCCTCACCGGTAAACAACAAAGGTCCTAGTTTGAAAGGTAAAGAAAAGGTTGAAGAAGAAAAGCAGGAATTCTCAAAACAATGAATCAGGAAATCAGAACTAAATGTTGATAGGAATACTCCTCCACTGGTAGAACAGAGTAACACTCCACCGGTAGAAGAGTCTTCATCTAAATAAAGAAAATTTCTTTGAGGGTTTGGCAAACAAATGTGAAACATGCTATTATTCCCTTGGTTGATGGTAAGAAGTTAAAATTACTTCTATACCGGTAGATATGTTAAGTGATTACTTAACCGACAAGCATTAAATATGGTGGTTGGCAAAATTAACATTATAAATCAGTGTTTTTGGCTCCATTCCATTTCACTGAGCATTCAAACATTCTAAGAGCATGAAAATTGCGAGCAAAGGCATTTCGAGCAAAGAAGCAAAGCAATTCAGTAATCAATCTTTCCAAAGGTAGAAAAAGGTATTTATAATCATGGCATCCTCTTCTGTAACTGAATTCATAGAAAACCCTACTATAGTGGAAGTAATCAAGAGCCCTAGGCCTGTTTTTCAGTTAGTTCCTGAAATAGCAAAGAAGGATGATAATGTTGGTGCTTTTTCTCAAATCCCCAAAGGAGTAGTTTTTGCAGAAGACCCTAGGATGTATATTCATTGCCATATAGAAGAATTAGGAGATGAAGAAATTAAGAACATGTACAAGACCATTATTTGTGATGATTCGGGTAATGTGAAACCTAAACACAAAATAATTGAAACCTTAGGATTCACATAAATTCTCTACATTCCAGATTTCCCTAAGGAAGTGATAAGGATAGTGTTGAGAAGGGTTCATGGTGAATTTTTCTGGTTGGATTCAATTCACAAAATAACTAAAGAGGCAGTAAAAGCTATAACAGGGTTACCCTCCACCGGTAACAGACCTGACAAGACAAAGAAGGTCTCAAATGACCTAGTAATGAACCTAACAGGTGCAACATCCGACAAAAGGTCTTTAAGGGTGAATGATGTAACTGATATAAATGTGAGATTAATAAGCATGATTCTAGGCTACAAAACAACACATGCAAATAGACTAAATTCAGTTTCTAGCTTATGCATAAAGAGTGCTCATGACATGATTAAGGATAATGTGAAAATTGATGTGTGTGAATGGTTGAAGGATGAATTGATTGACAATTTGGGAAAGATCAAGAAGGATAAGAAAGGGACATTTAGATTTGGCAACTTACTTGTTTGCTTAATGCTACATATAACCAAACAGGTGCCCAGTATAGGTAATAAGAACCTTGGATTTGACATACCGGTAGGCAAACAATTATCTGACTTATTGATCAACATGGGTGAAAACAAAGAGAAGAATATTAATGAGTACTTTCAAGCATTAAAGGATAGAATGAATGCTAGAGTCAGACTGTCACAAGAAATTGTAAATAAGTATAAGGATGACATATATTTTGTGATTAAGAAGGATGAGATCTGGTTGGAGGTAGTTATCCCAAGAACAATTTGGGTTACTGAAATGGGTTATGAGACAAATGATCACATCATTGAAACATATACAAAATCCCTTGTGGAAGCACCCAAGGAACCTAAGGAAGAGGTATTTGGCAGTGTTGAAACCATTGAAAATCAAATTCAATCCAAGAATAGAGTGAAGAAAGTAGAAACAACAGTGAGGAAAGGATCAAGGCAGGCCAAGGCTATCAAAGAAGATGTACTTAAACAAACCGATATCACTAAAGATGAGTTACAAGCACAACAACCAGAAACTCACCTTTCACCGGTAGCAACTTCTTTGGAAAGTGACATGCTAGCTACATTTAAAAGAGTTGTAAGGAAAAGGGAACCTTCACTAGTATCCGCACCTTTGCCTAGAAGAACCAGACAAAAACAATAAGCAGTAAGGCCCCTAGCTAGGAAGATAACTCCAAAGAAGAAAAAGTTAACACCAAAGAAAAGGACTCAACAAAATATTGCTCCAATTGACAAACTACTAGATGAAATAACAGAGGATGGACAACTGAAAAACATCAACAAACTATATGATACATTATCAGTTGATGACAAGGAGAAAGTTGAAAATAGTGTAATTCTAGTCTTGGATATCTATAAGAAATTTTTGATGCAAATTGTAGATGAAGTACCTGTAGAACTATTTAAGAGACTTGAAGCTAGAAGGCAAGCTGTTATAGAGCTTGACAAGAAAATGAAAATTGAGAAACTACTTGTTGTTTATCCTGTTAACTCACCAAAGGAGATAGATGGTATGATCTCAGAGGCTAACCAGATAGTATTCTCAACTGCACACTGGCATGTAGCACTATGGTTGGTAGAGTAAATGAGGTTGTAGAGGAAACTGCTAACACATGGGATATATTCCTTGTTGAGAAGGAAAAACATGAAGAATATAGAAACCCCAAACCAATCAAGGTATATCAGAAAGACAAGGATAAGGGAAAAGGAAAGGTTGGTGGACCTCCAAGCATCAAATAATAGATAATCTACCTCCACCGTCTCAAGATACTCTACCGGTAACAACAACTGAAGATCAACTGAATGAGAGTATGGATATATCACAAGGGGATACAAATCCTAATTCTGAGGTATTATATACAGTAGATGTTGATACTTAGAAGGTCAACATTGTGGTAGATAAGGACACAACCGGTAAGATAGACATGGTTAGTGAGTCACCGGTAACAGATAACACAGAAGGTAAACTGACAGATGGTAACTCAGAACAACAGGTAAAACAACAAACAAAGCAACAAGCAGAGCAACAGGCTCTAGCACAGAAACAGGTTAATACAGAATTAGTGCCACCGACAACTGCTGAGCAAAAAAAACCATATCAATGACATGTTTTGTCATTGATAGCAACCTTACAATCCTATGTCACCGGCAAAGCAATCCACTAGCACCAGCAAAGTTAGATTCTACACTGGCACACTGACCACTGGCACCAGTAGTGAAAGGAAGCATACTGACACGGAAGCCGACAAGAATTTTGTTGTTACTAGATTTTGTTTATTATTGTAAAATCATTGTAAGATGACTTGGAAAATTGTAAAATGAATCATATATATAAGAGATCATTGTAGAACAATTAGGGAAGATAGGAGGAATGTAATTAAGCAAAATAAGGCAGACCTATTATGCGAATTATAGGTTAAGGGTTTATGTAAGAAGCAGAGCTATAAACCGGTACTAGATCTGGCATAGTAGATGCTATTTTGAAGCAATACAAGACATTGGATTTATATAATCCATTTTGTAAGTTAGTGAGACTTCCCATTTTGTAATTGAGTAGTGAGCTCTAGACACTTAGCCTTCTTGCATGTGTAGGCCCCTCTTGAAGCAGTAATATTCTCTTATTGGCCAGTAAGTGAATATTGTGGGTCACAAATCCCACCGAGGTTTTTCCCACACCGGGTTTCCTCATTAAAATATTGTGTTATGGTGTGTTTTTCATGTGGTTGTTTTATCTCTGTTTATTGCATTACTTTCTATTTACCAGTACACAGTTCTAATTTGCTCTACATGTTTTAAGTCAAGAAAATCTTATTACTGGTTAGATACTGCTTCACCCTCCCTCTCAGTATCTATGGGAATCCTAACAAAATCTTTGTAATCTTCTAACCAGGCTAGGATCCTAATAGGGTGCATTCCGAAAGAGTGCACAATTTTTGTGGGTACCAATTCCCACCGTGGTTTTTCCCTATTTGGATTTCCATGTGAAAAATATGGTGTTAGTATGGTGAATGTTTTTATGTGCTATTATGTTTTACTTTCAGTTTATGCATGTTGATGAACACTTAATGAGTAGTTATGATAAACCAGTTTAACAGTTGGTTATCAATGATTATCGGTAATGGTAAAGAGTTTATTGTTGGTTTATGATTCATTTGGTGAAGTTTTATAAGTTCAAGTTTTAAGTTTGATATTGTTTTTAATACTGATTCACCCCCCCTTTCAGTATTAACCAGATCCTCTAAGATTAACAATTGGTATTAGAGCATTGGTTTTCTGTGTGCAGAAATCTTAACAGCTTGAGGGAAATATCCTAAAGAAAGATGATGAAGGAGGGTCCCAATTTTATCAAGGACTACTACCAGATATGGAAAGACTCAATGAAGATATACATTAAAGGATTGGGTGCTCAATATTGGAATCGTGTGATAAACAAGTATATTGGTCCTACTACCAACCCCTTGAAATCGGATGAGCTTTAAGAACAACAAGAAAATATTCAAGCCTTGGAAGAAATTGTAAGTACTTAATCTAATTCTAAGTATATAGATTTTCATGGATTAGAAACTGCATTTGAGGTAGGAGAGAAAGTAGAATTGATTTATGGAGGAGATGAACATGTTCAAAGAGAAAAAGAAGAAAGTATAAGAGGCAAATTTGATGACATAAAAAAAGTTGATGGTGAGAAAATTGCACATTATTGTCAAAGGATTAAAGAAGTTGTAGGTGGTATTAAGAGTGCTAGAGGTAAGATTGATGATGATGTTTTTGTTAGTAAAATGCTTAGAACTCTCCTAACACAATATGCTATTAGAGTTTTTGCAATTCAAGAGTTGAGGTCTATCTCTAAAGATAAAGTCATTGTTGATTTTCTTATTGGAAAGTTGACTTCATTTGATTTAAACAACTTTGATAATAGTGTTTCAAAACCATCGAAATCTACTTTTAAAGCTTCTATAACTGGTACAATTGTCATAAAAGGAAAGGATATTTGTCATAATCATGACTGCAAGTCTAGTCATGGCTGTAGCAGAGGTGAGGATGATAATGAAGATCATCTGATGGAACTTGAGGCACTATTGGCTACAAGATTTCTAAGAGGCACTGGTAAGTATAAAGGTAAATTACCTTTGAAGTGTTTTTCCTGCAATAAGATTTGACACATTCCTGCAAATTATCCTAACGGTGATAGAAAGGAAAAGTTCAAGAAATTTAAAGGAAAAGGATAGAAACATTTCTATGTTGTAGTGGATGAAGGTGTGACTAATGAAGAATTAGAAGAAGATGACAATGAGGAGATAGTGTTTGTTGTTGTGAAGGAAGATCTGACTGATGAAAAGGCATTGGTGTCTCACATGGATAGTAGTGATTAATGGGTAATACATAGTGGATGCTAACACCACATGACCGGTGATAGAAACAAGTTCTTATCCCTTGAAGAATTTGATGGTGGTGTGGTAAGGTTTGGTAACAACTCACCCTACATGGTTAAAGGTAAATGAACTATTTCATTGAATGGAAAAAGTAATGCAAATGATGTCTTTTGGGTTGATGGATTAAAACATAACCTTTTGAGTGTTGGTCGATTAAATGATAAGGGATATCTTATAGAATTTAAAAGTGGGGTGTGCAGGATTCTTGGAAGTAATGGGGAATTGATTGCTATTGGAAAGAGGACAAGAGGTAATCTATTTCATCTGAATACTGATGTGAATAGTTGTTTGGTGGCAAATATTGAAGACAACTGGTTATGGCACAAGAGGTTTTGTCATGTGGATTTTGACAATTTGATAAAGGTTAGAAAATAAAGTATTGTGAGAGGTTTGGCCCAGCTTGTTAAACTAGATAATGTGTTATGTAAGGATTGTTATATGGGTAAGATGAATTCTATATCTTTTAAAAGTAAGTCTTTCTCTTCAGAAAATATTCTAGATTTGGTTCATACTGATCTTTGTGGTCCTATGAGGACTAAGAGCTATTTTGGTGATAGATATTTCATGATTTTCGCTGATGATTTTTCTAAGATGATGCGGGTAAATTTTCTAAGAGAAAAGTTTGAGGCATTGAAGAAATTCAAATCATTCAAAGCTTTAGTTGAGAAAGAAACTGGGAAGAATTTGAAATGTTTGAGATCTGACCAGGGAGGAGAATTTACTTTTGATGAGTTTGTGAAGTTTTATGATGAACATGGAATCAAGAGGTAGATGTCAGCTCCTAGAACTCCACAATAGAATGGGATAGCAGAGAATGAATAGAACAATTATTGAAGCTACTAGAACCATGTTGATTCAAGGTGAAGTACCAAAAAATGTTTTGGAGAGAAGCAGTTAGCACTGTTGTTTACACTTTGAACCAGGTACTTGTCAAGAGAGGTAACAACAAAGAACCTTATGTATTATGGCATGGCAAGACTCCTAATGTAAGTTACTTTAAAAATTTTGGGAGTTAATGTTTTATTAAACGTGACGATTTCACTGGAAAGTTTGATGCAAAGTGTGATGAAGGTATTTCTATTGGCTACTCTACAAAGAGTAAGGCTTTCAAAAGTTATAACAAGAGAACAAAAAAAATCATTGAGAGTGAAAATGTGAAGGTAGATGAACTCTCTGAGAAATCTGATAAGACTAGTAGATCTGAACTTGAGAAAGATGAAGAACAACATGTTTATTGATCCGGAAGTACAAAAGAATGATGAGCAGGAAAATGAAGAAATAGGTGCTCAACTAGTAAATGAAGAGAGCTATAAAGAAGATGAAGAACATGAAGCAAAAGGCACAACACCAAAACTGGTAATACCAAGATATGTCAGACTGAATCATTAAGAAGAACAAATTATTGGAGATAAAAATGCTAGTGTACAAACAAGAAGGAAAATCAGAGAAAACTCCTGTCTGATTTCTACTATTGAGCCTACAATAGTAAGAGAGGCATTGAAGGATGATGATTGGATTAATACTATGAATGAGGAATTGGATCAGATAGAGAAGAACAAGACATGGACACTTGTTCCTAGACTAGATGACAAGAATGTGATTGGCACTAAATGGGTCTTTAGAAACAAGTTGAATGAAGAAGTCAAGGTTGTGAGGAATAAAGCAAGATTAGTATGCAAAGGCTATGCATAATAAGAAGGAGAAGATTATGGAGAAACCTTTGCATCGGTGGCAAGATTGGAAGGAGTAAGAATTTTACTTGCTTATGCAGCATTTAACGGCTTTAAGGTCTACCAGATGGATGTTAAATATGCTTTTCTTAATGGCATCCATGAGGAAGAAGTGTATATAGAACAACCAGATGGATTTGATTTGTCTGAGGATAAAGATATGGTTTTAAAGTTACATAAGGCACTGTATGGATTGAAGTAGGCACCGAGAGCATGGTTTGAAAGATTGCATGCACACCTGATCAATATATGATTCCAGCGTAATAGTGAGGACAATAACATATATCTTAAGATTGACGGAGACAGAGTGTTGATAGCTAAAGTATTTGTAGATGAATAATTTTTGGAGGTGATGATGATTTATGTATGGCATTTGCTGAGGAGATGAAGAAATAATTTGAGATGTCTCTTATTGGTGAGATTAAGTTTTTCATTGGGTTGTAGGTCCACCAATTGGATGGTGGAATATTTATCTATCATAGTAAGTATGTAAAGGAAGTGTTGAAAACATTTGGCATGGAGGATTGTAAACCGGTTGTTGCTCTGATGGTGACAGGTTGTAAATTGTCTAAACAAGATGATTCACCTTCTATTGATGAAAAAGAATATAGGTCCATGATTGGTAAGTTGCATTATGTTGTTCACAGTAGGTCTGATATTTCACATGCTATTGGTTTGGTTGCTATATTTCAGAAGGATCCCAAGGAGGCTCACTTGGTAGTGGTGAAAAGGATAATCCAGTACTTGAAAGGCATAATAGATTATGGCCTATGGTATCCTTATAAAAATGATTCTTCTTTGGAACTTTTCTTCTTGGAGGTAGATTGGTTGCTTGGATAAGTAAGAAGCAAACTTGTGTATCACAATCAACATCAGAGGTAGAGTATATTGCAACATCAATGAATTGCATGTAGACAATCTGGATGAGACTATTGCAATTGCATGGAGATTGCATTAATGAAGTATAGTGTTATCATTGATGTCAATAATAATTGGTAATGGAGTTGTATTGCAACCGGTAGTGATGTTATAATGCAATTGGTAGTAGAGAAGTGATAGAAACTGATATTGGTATTTGAAGTAGAGAAATCAACCAATAACCCCAACCAGTTGATATGCCAAACCCTAACCAATGGATCTTGGTGAATCGGTTATGTTGATCTATGATCGAATGGTGATCAAAGATGGAGATGCCATGTATGCATGATGCACGTGATGAGTTTTAAAGTGGTTTTGGCATGTAGAGATAATTGTTTTATCTTGGGAATGAACAAATACATAGCATGAAGTGAATAACATGTGATGAGTTATAGGATCCAATGTGCGGTGATCTAGGAGCGGTCGAAGTTGTCTTGAATAATGTGCAGCTGATTGATATGTAATCCAATGATCATGTTTGAACCAATATGTTTGTAATCTCTATGAGATATTAGGTTTTGTGATGTGTTACCGACCTATTGTATTTGCTTATAAGGTCGATGAGTTGTTTGTAATTGTGTTGGCAATTTTGTTAAGTGTGGTAGTGAGACTGTTGTCAAACCAGAAGGAGTGTCTGCATAATGTTTTGAAGGTAGATAGGAGCATAACAGGATCTAACTAAGAAAGATAGTGCTATTACCAAATCAGTAAAAACCTTGTTGTTCTCTAACCATTAGAACAGTTAAATCCCCTAACCAGGTAAGCTTTAACATGATTGGTGATGTCTAAATACTCTAACTAGGTAATCCATTAGCTTGGATTTAAAATCCTCTATTGATGTTACTCCTAATAGGGTATTTCCTTTAACAGGGTATTGTAGTCAATCCCTTAATCGGGTGGTCCTTAATCGTATATGTTCCTAACAAGACATTTTTGTAAAGCTTCTAACAAGGCTTGGATACTAAAAGGGTGAACTTCAGAAGAGTTCAAAATAATTGAGGGTATTCATCCCCACCGTGGTTTTTCCCATTTGGATTTCCACATCAAAAATCATTGTGTCAAGTGGTGAATGATTTTGTGGCTATATGTTTTGATATGGTTGATATGATTAGATGATTGAAAGTGATCTTAAATGAGTTATTATTGATGTTACTAAAATGGTTTAATATTTTGGTTAAATGGTATTTTAATTTTAGATCTATTACATTATATCATTGATGTTTTAGTCAACCACTAAGCTTGACAATGCAGTATCAATTTTTGTTATAGTGTTTAAACCGATTAGTTTAGTGAATGGTTTATGAGTTGGGATTAAGTTTGGTGAGATTTTAGTTTGTTTTCTAACTACTGATTCACTCCCCCCTTAGTATTTGACTGGATCCTTATTGTTTCATCATATTATCAGAGACATGTGTTGTTGGCATTTTTGGCATTAGGTTGTCATTGATGTCAATTGGTATGGCATGGTCACCAATGAGTAAGTAGTGGTGATCGGTATGGGAGAATTAAGATATGATGATTTCAATCCATATGTGTGTATGCAGATAGAAAGGTATTTTACCGGTACATGTGAAATGCAATATCTACCGATAAAGAAGGACCACCGACAAGGCAAAGAAAGCAAACAAAAAAAGAACTAAAGGATGTGAACCAGTATACACAGAATTTTAATGCTGCTGGTAAATGGACTGAGTAGTTGGACAAACATGTTTGATGTAAGGCCAAGTTGATCCATTGATAGAGAAGCAGTTAGTAGGTATGAAGGACCATCAGTGAAGTTAGGTTATACTGGTAGTCAATCTTGGTCAGTGAGGGATGTCTAATCGACATAGCAGACTGAAGGTGATGCCAAAATGACATAGAAAACTAATAATAGGTGGATATCGACAAGGATGATGGGTGGAAACTAGGTGGCGAGCACGTAGAGGTTGGTCAAGTACTCATTGATGTAGTAGTTTACAAGTAGGTTGACTTTTATGAAGAACTCGCAAATCATGGGAGGATGGCAGAATGTTGCGGCTCGAGGAAGAAAAGGTAACAAGATGAATGAACTGACATTGCAAGAAGATATGATCTTTGTACCCGCTTGTTGAAGGAAATAGCTGAGCCATTAATTGTGTTTGATAAAGAAATGCAGAAAAACATGTCATGGACATCCAAAAATAGAAAGCATATATTGAAATGCAAGAAGATGGCCATGTTATTTGGTGTGATGCAGATTATCATTCTAGAAAAGAAGATCGGATCAAATCTAATACGGATCGAGTTGGTGAAGGTAAAACCTAACACAACAACATTTGAATGCTACCTTTGGTGGGAATCCTAAAAGATAAATATGTTAGCTCAAGAATGAAATGAGTTGATGTTAGATGTGAGGTGTGAGAGAGAAGAGGGCTTGAGAAAGAAGAAATAATATCTTCCTTAGAGTTATTTCTGAGAGAGTTATAGTGTGTGTTAGCAGGCTGAACCAGTGAGAGGGTCTAAACAATAAAGACAGTAATTGACAAACTGTTGCAGTTCTAACAATTAAGCGAACCAGTAAGGAGTGATTGGTTAGGAAGGCATCCAAGAGTGACACTGTGAATTGTGAGGCTGAGAGAGTGCGAAGAAAGGCTAGGAGTAACTGGTGAGTGATCAAAGAGAGTAATCTGATAACTAGCAGTGTGAGAACCAGTGAAGAAGATGAGGTTGTTAAACAACATAAATCCATTGATCAGGTTTTGCAGAACTCATTTTCAACTAGGTGCTATCACTGTATCAGAATTGTATTTCATTATATTACACTGAGTTGGTGCTTGGTGTAGGGGTTGGTGCTCCTTGGGCTGGTACCCTAAATGATTGTAATTTGATTGTTTCCTTGTGAGACTGGATTGGAGCAGTAGACTCCAGAAACATTTCTCACCGAGGTTTTTCCCATATTGTGTTTTCCTTGTACATCTGGTGTTGTGGGTTATGCATTTGTGTGTTTTTGTCTTTTGATATCCACTCTTATCTTACCAGTTTAATTGTTTAGTTTTTAGGTTGATAACCAATATTCCAAGCTTGGTTTAAAAAGAAAAGTTTTCAAGAACCACTGATTCAACCCCCTCTCAGCGGTACATTGTGTTAAACAATTAGTATCAGAGCCTAGGTTCCCATTTGATTAAATATTTCACTAGCTTGGTTATATTCTGGTCAAAGAACACAATGACAAGAAATGAGTCTACCTCCTCAAAAGCCCCTACATTTGATGGATCTAACTATGCCTTCTAGAGAAAAATAATGGAGACCTATATTTCCTCTCTTGGTTTTGGTGTGTGGATGTCTATCAAGAATGGGTATAATATCCCTAGTTTTCCTCCCACTAATCTGAATGCTAAGGGTATGAGAATAATGCAAAGGCTAAACATGCTATCTTAAGCGAGCTATCAGATAATGAGTTTGTCAAGGTCATGCACTTTGCATCCACCAAGGAGACTTGGGATAAATTGTAGAGGTTATTTGAAGGAGATGCCAAAGTCAAAGAGGCAAAACTACAATCACTAAGAGGTCAACTTGAAGGCATCAAGATGAAAGATGAAGAAAATATTGCAAACTACCTTCACAGAGTAGATGAAACTATGAACACCATCAGAGGACTTGGAGAAGAAATTGTTGATGAGATTATTGTCAAGGAGGTAATTAGATCTCTCACATCTAAGTATGATACTAAGGTTTCTGCCATTGAAAAATAAAAGGATTTGAAAACCTTCACAATGGATGAGCTATTTGGCTCTCTAACTGCCTATGAAATAAGGACAACCAGTGAAGCATCTTCAAGGAAAGAGGCATCATTCAACTCCACCAAAAAGGGAAAGGAAGAGGTTTCTCATAAAGGATCCAGTGAAGACTCAGATGCAGATGTAGCAAAATTTGTCAAAAAGCTCAAGAGAGGATCCAACAAGTATAAAGGAAAGTTACCACTCAAATGATTCAACTATGGTAAAGTTGGACACTTTGTTGCAAAATGTCCTTATAATAAAATTGGTGGAGATGAGGAAAGAAGGTTTGGCAGATCTGCTGATAAAGACAAAGAAAGGAATGTCTACCGGTAAGGAAGAAGAGGCTACCATAAGCAGAACAACCTATATACTATTGAGGATGATGCCATAGATGAAGAAAGTACATCAGAAGATGACTACCATGAAAATGAAAGAGAAGTTAATCTCTTTATGGCACTAGATGAACCAATTGGTGAAGATGAGGAAGAAGAAGACATTGAAGCCAAAGTGGATCTAGAAGGTGAGCTCATAAGTTCTCTTGAAGAGCTAAGTAAAACAAGAAGAGAACTCAATAAGATCAAGCTTGGTGTATCAAAAGAACAAGGTCAATTGAAGCAATATCTAGATGAGTCCAATTAAGTTATCTTTGACTTGAAAATCTAGTTGGAAGAAACCAAGATGATATGTGAAGTTACATCCTTTGATCTATTAAAGAAGAAAAGGAGCATCAAGATCTGGAAGCAGAAATAGTGAAGCTCATAAAGGAGCTTGAAAAGAGTAAGGATGAGCTGACTGACCAATCAATTTGTTCTTGATGCTGGTAGAGATGGGTCCTACCTATAGTTAAAGACCCCTATACTCCCGAGCAAGAGCCTATCTGGTGGGAACTCCTTCACTGGGGGTGTGGGCAGTGGGTGGGAAGGCCTGGATCAAAGTGAGAAGCAAATATGAGGGTAGCACAAAAGACTTGGACAAGATATTGAGCAAACATAATCGATCTAAAGATACTGGTGGCTTAGGTTTTGAAGAAGGACAAAGTTAAAACAACAAAGATACATCTAGTAAGGAGATACAGTTCACCTCTTCAAGTAAAGGTGAAGAGAAGAAAACATTCACAGTAAGTAAGGATACCGGTAAGAAGACTTATATAGAAGCTGTTAGAAACCATCACACAAACCGGTATACACAATCAATGACCCAGAGGCCACACTCAATGTACCAGAATGCAGATCTAAGGAGAAATACAAGGGTTGATCATGAAGAATTCACTAGAGTTAGCAGCATGAAAGGAGGATCCTCGATGAGACAGATGTTTGCAGGACCAAGGCAACCTAATTAGTATGTTCCAAACTTTCATGGTTATTGTTATCGGTGTAACAAATTTGGACATAGGTTAGCTGATTGTAGATTAACCAATAAGCCCACTATGATTTATGAAAGTAGAAATTCATTTAATGCACTCTGGGATATGAATGTTGTCTATTATCAATGCAATGGATTTGGTCATAGGAGTTTTGAATGTAGGAAGAGTAAACCGGTGTCCTGCAATAGTTTCAAAGATTCATCTTTAAATGTAAATGCGAAATGCTATAACTATCAAGCATTTGGACATATAGCAAAGCTTTGTAAGAATAGGAAAATCAAGCAAAAGAGGAGAGATCCTAGTCAGCAACCAGTAGTCAAACCGGAGCACAAAATTGTAGCTGATGAGAAGAAGGAAACTCAATCGGTTTGGGTTAAGAAAGAAAATGACAAAGCAAAATCAAGTTTGATAGTGTAGACTGCCCTACATGCTGAAAGAAGAAATCTTTGGGTTGTAGATAGTGGTTGTTCAAACCACATGACTAGTGATAAGAAGAAATTTATCAAACTTGAAGACAGGAATGGTGTTTCAGTAAGGTTTGGAGACAACTCATCTATCAAGATAAAGGGAAAAGGTACTCTAAATATTGACAAAAAACAAAGAACATGATGTGTATTATGTGGAAGGCCTGAAGCATAATTTGCTGACTGTGAGTCAGATGTGTGACAAAGGTTATAAATTCACCTTTGATTCTATTGGCTGCTAGATAAAGAAGGACAATATCGGTCAGGTTGTAGATGAAGGTAAGAGGATAAATGGTAATGTATACAATCTAAAAGATTGTTTTAAATCCCAATGCATGTTGGGAAAAGTGGATGAAAGCTGGCTCTGGCACAAAAGATTAGGCCGCATAAATTTTGATAATCTAGTGGCAGTAAGAAAAAGGGGTTGTGTGAGAAATATACCACCCACCATCAAACCGGTAAGAACCTTTTGTGATGAATGTGTGAAAGGAAAGTAGACTAAGGTGAGCTTCAGGGAAAAAGAACACAACACTTCAAGACCACTTGAACTTGTGCATGCAAATCTATGTGGTCCACTAGGACAAGAGCTCTTGTTGGTGAAAGATATTTTATGCTCTTCATTGATGACTATTCAAGAATGACATGGGTCACTTTCCTACAAGATATATCACAAGCATTTGATAGATTCAAGATCTTTCAGAAGATGGTAGAGAAGGAAAGTGGGTGCAAGCTGAAATGCCTAAGATCAGACCGGGGTGAAGAGTTCACATCAAATGAGTTTGAAGATTACTATAAAAGATATGGAATTAGAAGGCAATACTCAACCCCCAAGACACCACAACAAAATGGGGTGGTAGAAAGGAATAATAGGACAATCAAGGAGATGGCTAGAACAATGTTAAGTGAGGCAAGTTTGTCAGACATGTATTGGAAGGAAGCGGTTCATACTGCTGCATATACCTTGAACCGGGTTCAACTAAGAACAAACAACAAAATGACACCTTATGAGTTGTAGTATGACCGAAAACCATCAGTCAAGTACTCTAAGGTATTTGGAAGTAAGTGTTTAATCAATATAGATATGGATGGTTTAGGTAGTTTTGACTCCAAGAGTGATGAAGGAATCTTCCATGGTTACTCAACTAATAGAAAGGCCTATTGTGAGATTTTGCCAAGATCAAGAGTTCAATGAAAAGTACAAAATAGAGAGACAAAAAATAGGACAAGAATAAATTGTATTCTCATCAATAGATAAAAATGATCAATGGATCAATAGTTCAATAGTTGTTCATACAATGAATATGAGCCTGGATATATAGGCAAGGCTATATGGATATGTGAGCATACAATCATGACATGTGGCTCAATAAGAAACAAGGGTAGGTAAGAAATAGGTGTGGTAGGTAGGAGAAACAATAAAATATTCCACATGAGGTGGATAACCCACCAAAGGTGGAATTATCACTCCACAATAAGTGGATATGATGAAGTAGTAACAAGATCACACCATAAAAGGTGGAAATTATCCTACACACACTATCCCAATTTGGCACAAACACCCAAGTATCTCATACCCAAACTACTATGAAATGCATTATCCAAAGTAAACTTAAGTAAGGTGTAACAATATCCAACATGAATAAATAATTACACAAACACCCCCCCTTAAGTACAACTTAGGGGAATGCACTTAAGTCTATAATGTAGCTAAGCAATGCAAGATGGGTCCCAGCTACTAGGCCATGTTAGGTACCCATGTACAAATGCAAATGCATACAAACCAATGCAATGAAATCTCTCATAAAGTGGGGAAAGAGAGAAAAAATCAATGGAAAAAACCCTCCCCCAAAAGAGAGATGAAATATATACAAGAGAAATATCATAGAAGAATGTGAGGAACAAAACCCCTTGTGAGGAAAAAGTCCCCCCTATATGAGAGAAGAAGAGAAGCTAGGAAGCCCCCCCTCAATATAGAATCTGCACCAATGATAGAAGACCGAGAATGAATGAAGAAACTTCTCCATGAACATCATACAATGTTCCTCCCCTTAGGAAGAAACAAAACCAAAGGTGTATCCATGAAGTCTCCCCAATCATGAAGGGAAGATGTAGGAAAAAAAGTCATGATGAATGAAGTCTCTTAAAACTGCTCAAGTGTCCTCATGTCAATGCTAAAAGATACCCTCTCCAAAGGTGGTAAACTACTCCACACTACTGAAAAAGGCACTCCAAGATCTAGTGGAGGTGAATGTAGAACATGTCCCAAAGATTCACATGTCTCCTCAAAACATAAAGAGACCTCTCCCATGTGTTGTACATAAGAATCCACAATCATGTCAACCTCAAAAGAATGATCATGTAGAGAATGAACAAGAGGGTTAGAGTGTTCCCTCACAACAATCGAAGAAGGATCATCTTCATCAAAGAGAAGATGAATATCATTAATGATGTATCCCAAATATGCAATGTAGGATTCCACAAACAAACCTGCAATGTCTGTCAAGTACTCATCCTAAGAAACTGAAGCTGGAAGACATAAAATATCCTGCTACACTGAATCACAAGAAGGCAAAAATTTTGCACTATTTGCATCATTAGGTGAAATAGGTGATGTGATATCAATAGGAGGAGATGAAACACAAGGTTCAAGAACAGGGTCACATGTGAGAATCCCCAAGTTTGAGTACCCAAAGTTCTCCTCAAAATCTAAATCATCACCAGAAGTGTGATCATCATGTGTAGAATCATCATATGTGAAATCATCCTCATCAACACAATCTAAAAATGAGTATAACTGAGATGCATGATCTACCACCCCAGTCGCAATGATAGCTCTAGTCTCCAAGTCTCTAATGAAAATTGACTCAAGTGTGAACTCCAAAATTCTCTTAGTTGCATCATGTGTGATTTGATAGATGGAAAGGAGATTGTTTGTCAAGTAGGGTACACACAAAATATCATTGAAGGAGTTATCCCCAATGATAATAGATCCCTTCCCAATCACATCCATGTATGTATGATTGCCCATTAAAATATATAGCATGGTGCAAGGATCAAATGAAGAGAACATAGACTACGAAGATGCCATATGATGAGAAGCCCTTGAATCTAGAAGCCATCTCCCTAAATCATGACTTGTAGTAGCACAAAGAGCTTTTCCTTTTCTTGTACCAAAAGAGTGAGTCTTCCCACTTGTAGAAGCCATAAATGCTTGCCCTTTCCCTTTTGAATGTGTGGAAGTGGAAGTTGATGAATCATCCTTCTTGTAGGCATTAGACAAATCAATGTTGTGGTTTTTGAGGATATGTGAGAGCTCATGAATCTTCTTAGAATGGCAACAACGCTCCTCATGACAAACCTTTTTACAGTAGGCACAAGTAGGTCTCTCCCTCTTTGGTGAATTGTCCCTCTTGGAAGATGATGAATCTCCTTGTTGTGGAGAAGGTGATGCTTTGTCCTTAGGCTTTGATTGCCATTTCTTCTTGTTTGAGTTGTCCTTTCCTTGATTTCCTTTGTTCCCTTGATTTGCCACTAATGTTTGAGACTTAGAAGTCTTAAGAATGCACATGCTTATCAACTTAGTTTTTACCATCATCAATATTTTAGCGAAAGCATCAAATGTAGGTATTATGTAGCTTGAACCCATTGTCATCCTATGGGTTTGGAAACTAGAAACAAATGCTGCATATTCTTGTGGAAGATTGCCCATCAAATTGAAGATCAATTGAGTATCCTTCTTATCAATGCCACAATCCTTGAGTTGTGCCCTCAACTCTTCTACCTTAGTGACATAATCTTGTATAGTATCAAAGTTCTTGGGATCTAACATGGTGAGATCACTATCAATCTGATATCCCTTAATCTCATCAGCTTGACCATACAAGTCTTGAAAATTTTGCTAAACATCCTTGATTAGAGTATATTTCTCAAGTGAAAAATGAGATCCTTTGATACATACTTTCTTAAGGTACCAATTGCCATGATATTTCAAGTGAGCCAATCCAAGTGAGGAACAAGATCAGCCTTAGGATCAATGGGAGCAAAGTTCCATCAATGTAATGAGTTAGTCCTTTTTCCATAAGTTTATTCCATGCATCAATTTTCCAAGTACAATAATTATGAGGAGTTAAGAGAGGAAAATTAGGAGAACCCATAATAGCAAAAAGGAAAGAAAACAAGAGCACAAAAGAACTAGAGACACCCCCCCAAATTCACCCAATCAAACTCCCCCCCCCCTAAAAAAAAAAGATGATTTTGGCACTTTATATGTAGTGCGTGTACAATACGCCACTTGCAAACAATGGCAAGGTGGAATTCTGATTTTGTTTTACAACTGCCCAATAGGCTGAGAACTACAATGCAAAACACCAGCAAGATATATCTATGCAATACAAGTGCCAAATTGGCCAAAAAAGACCATATGATGAAAGTACAATTTCTACCCAAAATCACTACAAAATGATAGCATATTATGAAAGTAGACAAAAAATTATGCACTTTAAAAAAAATGACACTTGAAAAGGAGTTCGTATGAGCCCGAACAGAGTCCCGAAAGTTGCAGAAATGAGGATTGGATAGGTACAGTCACCAAAAACTGAGATTTCTGAGAAATATATCCATCAAAATCATAAAATAATGTCACTACGAGAAATTACACAAAAAAATATCCCATTTGAAAAAAAATTGCACCAAAAAAAGGGCAAAAATGAGCAAGATATGGCCATTTCAAGTTGAACTACAAAATCGAAAAGCAAAATGAGAGGGGCCTGCCAGAATTTCAAAAAATTGACGATGTCAGCTAACCACAATGTTAAATTTGATGACCATCTAGATGTCACAAAAACTTCACCTCCCTGATAACTAGGTGTCCTCACTTTACGGACTGACATGTGGCAGAACCAAATTGGCTTAATGTGCTGACGTGGCCTATACGGTCTATCTGCGTGGTAGGATGACGTGTCTTTCCATACAAGTGATATGCACTATCTAGGCAGGTATAATTTGTATGGTACTGCAGATGTGGTAGGCTGACTTGACACAGGTGGTGGGGTCTACGTGTCGGCTCAGGGTCCGGCTGGAAGGGTCCACGTGGCAGAGGCGTTGGCAGCCGGGGGCAGCGTGGCCACATGGCAGGAGGCCAACCGACGGGAAGGACTGAATGGTGGTGGTTGAAAATGGAGGTGGCCGACAGTAATGGGGAACTCGGTGGCCAAAATGGGAAGCCCAATGGGAGGTGCACGCTGAAGCAAGTGTTGTATGAGGCCCTCTGTAGAGTACAAGGCCCTGCAAAAAATGACAACGACAAGCTACGAAAGGTTCGGGGTGTGAGGTAGTCACGGGACCCCCCTGAAATTTATATATATATATATATATATATTTATTTATTTTTGTTAACTTTTCAAAAATAAATTTTGTGGATTAATTTTTATTTTTTTGCAAAAAAATAATTTTTTATTTTATGAATTTTCAAAATCCGTACCATACCACCCAAATTGGGCAAAATTTTCCTCCAAGCCTCAAATTTGACGTTTACCAATATAGGCAAATTTATAGTCAAAATTCATGGAAATGGCCACCCAGATGCAATGGTGAGGTCAGATTTGATTCAATCCATTTGGGACACCTAAAAGATTGATGACTTACCTCATTGCAATGAAAACACCTTCATGTGAATATTCCACTTCCTCTTCCTCCTCCAAATCTTCCACCTCTTGGTTTTGAAGTAGTCCCTTTATCCTTATCCTTTTCTTCCCAAGTTTAATTTGTCCTTCCTCCTCTTCCTCTCATGGCTCCACCTCCTCTATTATTTCTTTGTCTTTCATTCTTCCTCTTCAACTTCTCTTCTGCTCTGACTGCTAACTGAAAACATTCTCCTAGGGTTCTTGGCACATTCAACCCTATCTCATCCTAAACATTGTATTTGAGGCCATTGATGCACCTAGCCACCTTCTTGTCTTCATCCTCTACTCCTCCCCTAATGCTTAGGGTGTGAGATTTCTCAGTATAGGACATTACATCTAAGTCCCTTTGCTTCAAGTTGTTTCTCCTCATCTTCATCTGGATTGCCAAGTCTGATGGCAAAAATTGATTCCTCACCATAGTCTTCATTCTCTCCCAATCTGAGATTTTGTTCAATCCTCTCTCCATTATTTCATTCAGAATACTCATCCACCAAGTAAGGGTTGTTCCCCTTAGCCTTTCTTTTGCTAATTTCACCTTCTTGTCTTCATCTACATCCTCTAGATCAAAATAGTTCTCAAGTGCCTCTATCCAACCAAGCACCTCTTCACTCTCCATTTTTCCTTGGTAGATTGGTAAATCAACATGTGTCTTCCTAGTAGTACCTTTTATTGCTTTAATCAATCTCATGAACCTTCTTTCCCTAGGATCTTCTTCATCCCTATGCTCTTCATGTTCTTGTCTTTCATGATTCTCTTCCCCCTCAATGTTGTCTTCATGATGCTCTCTTCCTCTAGGGTCTCTCCTCTCCTTTTCTAGGGTTTATATCCTCTCAAGAAATTGAAGTTTCTCTCTTCTTCTTTTCCTATCTTCCCTTTCTCTTGTTGCTTCCAACTCCCTATTCTCTCTTTCCTTTTGTTCTAGGGTTGCTTTCAATTCTTCAATCTCCCTTGCCATTTGGTTTTTAGGTGCCATACTTAAACTTGTTTCGTTTCTCTCCTTAAATATCTACTAACTGAGCTCTGATACCACCTGATATAGAGTGGGGGTGGAAGTGTGATAGTTATGGGCCTTTATGAGGTATAAGGGAAATACAAGGTATAAAGATCCCAATCCCTACTAGGTCTACTAGCACCCAAATGGATTCAAGAGTCCAAGACACACAAGATGTTTCCCCAATGAACCCAATGGCTTATGATGCTTTCTTAGACCTCAAATAAAGTGATTCAATTTGTTTAATTAGCCTAGACCCTAGTTTGTTTGCCAAACCCCAAATTCTGCCTTGTAGCCTATTTGCCCCAATTAGCCCCCCATCGAGGAAAATGAATTGTTTTCTCCTGAACTTCCCAAAACATCAAGAAAATAAAACATGGATTTGGACACCCATTTGGCTATAGTTTAACATACCAAAACCTTGTGATAGGTTGTGTTGGAAGATATGCTCCGTCCTAAAACTGTTCACTATTTTGAGACCCCAAAAATGACAAATTTACAAAGGAGGTGTATGATGTCTCAACTCTCTAACTCCCAAAATTTCAACCATCATCAAATATGGTGCAAAGCAAATGAATATGCAATTATTTTCAAGGTTTGACCTCCCTAGATGCAAGTTCCCTAATTTAGTTTTCCCCAAACCCTTAAAAGTAGGGTTCCACACATATCCCTCTTCCAAACACTATTCCACCCAACTAATGATGCATTCACCTTCCATTGGAAATATCTTGACACTTCAAATCATAAAATATACCCCTCATTAAGTCAAATTTGCTACTGCTACTCCTTAGCAAGCAATTCCTTCACTTTTCCGCTCACTGTTTTATGGTGATCACCCATATTCTTCACTAAATCTGAACATACCCTATTAGATTACTGTTATACAAGCTAGAAAAATGTCATTCCATGGATGTCAGGCCTGGAGAATTCACGGAATGACTCCATTCATTGAAAAACTAACAACTGTTATGAAAATGCAAGCAAAACTGTGAAAATAGTCAATCCAAACGTACAAAACTGAAACCAAAAATGAATTCTTAGTGCATCCAAATAGTGTATATAAGGTTCCTATGAAGATCCAACACCATCAACTAAAACAATGTTATAATGCACCAGACATCAAAATTGTAGAGATTAAAATGTTTTACTGTTATTCTTGATTCTCAGTCCATACACCAGCATGATCTGTCATACAAGGCATTGCATAAACCATTTATAACTTCCCCCTAACTATACGAACCACTTTTGATTGGTTGCATTTCATAGTTAAATCATTTAACTCCTAAAAACTAATTTCCCACCAAAATCTACTTAGCCGTTTTTTTTCAAATATTCAAATTTGTCAACTTTGGAAAATGACATTATTTGATCAAAAAATCCTAGCTGCTGTCACTTAAGTTCATGAAATGTCTTACTAAATTTTCCTAAACCCTTCTAGACTCTCTAAACCACCAACTCCTATTACATCCTTATTTTGATCCTAAGATCCTTATCAAGATCCTTAGGATTCAATACAAATTTATTGTTTTTTACATCTACAAAGGCCATAATGGGCCATAAGACATTATAATTGATTTCACTTTTCTTCATATGACCTTAAAAGGTCTTTGATGGAATCATGTAGTTCTTCTACCTCCTAGGTGCCTCTGCACCATACTCCCCACCAATGAAGAAAAACTTGTCCCAAGAGTTTGGCTTGAGTTTGCCTCCATCAACCGGCCAATGCCTCCTCATTTGTTGGTCTCTAACATGAGAAAAATGGTCTCCCAATGTGATATTTTTCTTTCCATAACCTACACTCACTTTGCCAAACATATTAAAATGAAAAAAAATGGATTAGGTCTTGTTGTAGGATCAGATTGCTGCCTTGCTGTCCCATTTGACTTTGCTACTCCATTTTGGTTTGTTGTTTGTTGCAACACTTGAACCTGCTCTCCCTTCATATGACCTTCTATTGGACACTTGATAGTGCCTATATTAACACATTTCAAGTCCCAATCAGCTACTTTTTGAGGATTGATCTTCTGCTCTGTCATAACCAGATTTATAGCACCTTGGGTTTGGTGTCCCCAACTAGTATCATACTCATCTCTACCCTGCACATTCAATAGAATGTTTCTTCCAAAACACATCACCATCTTGTCATTACTCCTGTAATCCAAAGGTTGTAACTTATATCTTTGTCCACCTTTATGCACAATGTAGGTGTTTGAGTAACCATCATGAAGAGTTCTTCTTGCCCATTGCCATGGTCTACCCAAAATCATATGTCCACAACTCATAGGTATGATATCACACATTACCTGATCATAATAGGGACCAATTGAAAAATTAACAAGAGCTCTCTAAATAACCTCCACATTCAACACTTTATCAACCCAAGTGGCATTGTAAGGGTTAGGATGATCTACTATTGTCAATCCCAACTTAGTCACCATATCAATTAAAACCAAATTGTTATGTGAACCAGAATCTATAATCAATTGACATAATTTACCCTTGATCAAACAATATGTTCTGCAACCATTTATAAACTATTTATAACTTCCCCCTAGCTATACCAACCACTTTTGATTGGTTACATTTCGTAGTTAAATCATTTAACTCCTAAAAACTAATTTCCCACCAAAACCTACTTAGCCATTTTTTTTTAAATATTCAAATTTGTCAACTTTGGAAAATGACATTATTTGATCAAAAAATCCTAACTACTAACACTTAAGGTCATGAAATGTCTTATTAAACTTTCCTAAACCCTTCTAGACTCTCTAAACCACCAACTCCTATTACATCCTTATTTTGATCCTAAGATCCTTATCAAGATCCTTAGGATTCAATACAAATTTATTGTTTTTAACATCTACAAAGGGCATAATGGGCCATAAGACATTATAATTTATTGCACTTGTCTTCATATGACCTTCAATGGTCTTTGATGGCATCATGTAGTTCTTTTTCCTCCTAGGTGCCTTTGCACCAATATATAGGCAAGGCTATATGGATATGTGAGCACACAATCATGACATGTGGCTCAATGAAAAACAAGGGTGGGTAGGAAATAGGTGTGGTAGCTAGGAGAAACAATAAAATATTCCACATGAGGTGGATCACCCACTGAAGGTGGAATTATCACTCCATAATGAGTAGATATGATAAAGTAGTAACAAGCTCACACCACAAAAGGTGGAAATTCACCTACACACACTATCCCAATGTGGCACAAACACCCAAGTGTCTCATACCCAAACTACTATGAAATGCATTATCCGAAGTAAACTTAAGTAAGGTGTAATAATATCCAACATGAATAAATAATTACACCAAAACCTATAAATGGTACAACAAAAGACTAATAAGAGTCATTGAGGTTGTGCATGTAAGAGTTGATGAGGATATGCACAAAGGAAGACAAGCACAAGTCAACCGGTATGATGATTCTGGTGATGAAGGTGAAGAAGCTTAGTTAGACTATGAACCAGAGGAAGCATCCAAAAAGGTCCCTAATTGATATGTGTAGATAAACCTCCTGAAAGAGCATATTTTAGGAAATAAGAGTGATGGTGTGTAGACTAGGGGAAGCCTTGCCCAGAATGATGAACAAGTCAATTTCTACCTCATGACTGAAGTAGAACCTAAAACATTCAATGAGGCTAGCAAAAGTCAGAAATGGAAAGATGCCATGGAAGAAGAGTTGCAACAAATTGAGAAGAACAAGACTTGGGAATTAGTCCCTAGACTAGAAGACAAGAACATCATTGGTACCAAATGGGTCTACCAAAACAAGATGAATGAAGAAGGTAAAATTGTTAGGCATAAAGCTAGACTTGTGTGCAAGGGTTACTCTCAAGTAGAGGGAATTGATTTTGAAGAATCATTTTCACGGGTAGCTAGATTAGAAGCAATTAGGATGTTTCTAGATTTTTCAGCCTACAAGGGTTATATGGTATACCAAATGAATGTAAAATCTTCCTTCCTCAATAGAAATTTGGAAGAAGAAGTGTATATGGAGCAACTAGAAGGGTTTCTGTTACATGATGATGAAACCTTTGTGTGATGGTTGAAGAAAGCCTTCTATGGTTTAAAGAAGGCTCCTAGAGCATGGTATTCAAGGCTAGATTAGTATCTGAAGGAGAAAGGATTCAAAAAGGGGAGTGCTGACAATAATCTATACATCAAGGCAGATGGAAATCACATGATCATTGTGGTTGTGTATGTAGATGACATCATTTTTTGAGGAAATAAGGACACTCCTTGTAAAGATTTTGCTGATCAGATGTAGTCAGAATTTGAAATGTCAATGCTTGGATAATTGACATACTTTCTTGGTTTATAGATATCTCAACTAGATAAGGGAGTCTTTATCTCACAATCTAAGTATGCAAAGGACATGCTAAAGAAGTTTCAAATGGAGGACTGCAAACCAGTGAGTCCCCCCATGGTGACTAGAAGCAAATTGAGCAAGAATGATGAATTGCTGGTGGTGGATCAGACATTATGTAGATCCATGAGAGGTAGATTATTGTATCTTACTACTTCTAGACCAGATATAGTGCAAACAATGTGTATGGTGGCTTGATTTCAAGCAACACCTATTTAGTCACATATGAATGTCGTAAGCAAAATTTTTAGGTACCTACAAGGGACACTCAATTATGAATTGTGGTACCCTAAACAAGGGGAATTCATCTTGGAAGCATATACTAATGTTGACTGGGCAGGTTGCATTGATGACCAGAAGAGCACAAGTGGTGGTGCATTCTTCCTAGGTGACTGATTAGTCTCATGGCATAGAAAGAAACAAGATTCAGTCTCCCTATCAACTTCTGAAGTAGAATACATTGCTGCTACTATATGTTGCTCTCAGGTGCTTTGGATGAAGAAAACCCTCAAGGACATGTAGGTGGACATCTTTGATCCTATTCCCATCCGGTGTGATAATTCAAGTTCCATCAACAAATCAAAGAAACTGGTGATGCATTCAAGGACAAAGCACATAGCCATAAAGTATCATTTTCTTAGAGAGAAGGTTGAAGGACATGAAGTAAAGATGGAATATATCCCTACAGGAGAACAAGTGGCAAACATCTTCACCAAACCATTGTTGGAAGGGACTTTTGAGTATTTAAGACACAAGTTGGGAGTTGTGTCACCTGCCTCATGCACTTAAGTTTGTAAGGAGATATATGGTTCTGGAGGAGTTCATAGCAGTATCTATATCTGTTGAACCACATGCTGATCATAGGGAAAGTTCAGGGTTGTATGTCTTAGTACCGGCTGTAGTCACTAAGAGAAACTTTGACTGAGGGGGAGATAAGTATAAATCAAAGTGGGAGAATGAAGTACCCCGACCCTTTGTCATTGTGTCAAAGGGGGAGAAATATACCTATGTGAAGACTTACAGTGAGTTGAAATCAATTCCAAAGGGGGAGATTGTTGGCATTGTTGGCATTAGGTTGTCATTGATGTCAACTGGTATGGCATGGTCACCAGTGAGTAAGTAGTAGTGACCAGTATGGGAGAAGTAAGACATGATGATATCAATACATATGTGTGTAAGCAGATAGAAAGGTATGTTACTGGTACACATTAAATGCATCATATGTCGATAAAGCAAGACCACCAGCAAGGCAAAGTAAGCAAGAAAAATAAGAACTGAAGGATATGAACCAAATATATAGAGAAGTTTAATGCTACTGGTAAATGGACTGAGTAGTTGGACCAACATGTTTGATGGAAGGCCACATTGATCCACCAATAGAGAAGAGGTCAACAAGTATGAAGGACCACTAGTGAAGCTAGGTTATACCAGTAAGGAGAGTTAAACCGATAGTCAATCTTGGTTGGTGAAGGATGTCTAATTGACATAGAAGATTGAAGATGATGCCAAATTGACATAGAAAACTGAGCATAGGTGGATGTCGACAAGGATGATAGGTGGAAACCAGGTGGTGAGTATGCAGAGGTTGGTCAAGTACTCATTGAAATAGTAGTTTACAAGCAGGACAACTTTTATGAAGAGCCTGCAAATCATGGGAGGATGGAAGAATGTTGTAGCTCGAGGAAGAAAAGGTGGCAAGATGATTAAACCGACCTTGCAAGAAGATCTGATCTTTTTACTCTCTTTCCAAAGGAAATAGTTGATCCATTAATGGTGTTTGACAGAGAAACTTAGAAAAGCATGTTGTGGACATCCAAAAATAGAAAATGCACATTGAAAAGAGAGGAGATGGTAGTGTTGTTTGGTGTCATACAGATCATCAATCTAGAAAAGAAGATCAAATCTATCTAATACAGATCAAGTTGGTGAAGGTAAAATCTAACACAACATCATTTTTGAATGTTGCCTTTGGCAGCAACCATAAAAGATAAATATGTCAACTCGAGACTAAAATTAGTTGATGCTAGATGTGAGTTGTGAGAGAGAGAAGAGAGTCTAATAAAGAAGAAAGATTATCTACCTTAGAGTTATTTCTCAGAGAGTTACAGTGTGTGTTAGCAGGTTGAACTAGTGAGAGGGTCTAACCGGTAGAGATAGAGTAACCGACAAACTGTTGTAGTTCTAACAGTCAAGCGAACCGATAAGGAGTGATTGGTTAGGAAAGCATCCAAGAGTGATAATGTGAAGTGTGTGTGTGTGTGTGTGTGTGTGTGAGAGAGAGAGAGAGAGAGAGAGAGAGAGAGAAGAAAGATTGGGAGTAACCAGTGAGTGATCAGAGAGAGTAATCTAATAACTGAGAGAGTAATCTAATAACCGACAGTGTGAGAACTAGTGAAGAAGAGGAGGTTATTAACTGACAGAAATCTAGTGATCGGGTGTTGCAGAACTCATTTGCAGCTAGGTGCTATCACTATATGAAAATTGTATTTCATTATATTACACCAAGTTGTTGCTTGGTGCAGGGGTTGGTGCCCTAAATCATTAGGGGCTAATGGTCCTTGGGTTGGTTCCCTAAACTATTTTAATCGAATTTTTTTGTTGTGAGGCTGGATTGGAGCAGTAGACTCTAGTAGCATTTCTCACTAAGGTTTTTCCCATATTGGGTTTTCCTCGTACATCTGGTGTTGTGGGTTATGCATTTGTGTGTTTTCATCTTTTGATATCCACTCTTATCTTACCGATTTGATTGTTTAGTGTTTAGGTTGATAACCAATATTCCAAGCTTGGTTTAAAAAGAAAAGTTTTCAAGAACCACTGATTCACCCCCTCTCAGTGGTACATTGTGATCAACATGTGTTAGAAGGTTTTAGATTGATATGTCTGAACCAGTAACTATTTATTGTGACAATACAAGTGCAATTAATATTTCAAAAAATCATGTATTACATGCAATAACTAAACACATAGGATTGAAATATTACTTTCTAAGGGAGAGAGAGTACATGAAAACAAGTTAGAATGGAGTATGTGACAAGCAAAGAGCAACTAGCAGACATTTTCACACAATCTTTTCCAAAGACTACCTTTGAGTACGTAAGAGGTAAATTAGGGGCCAGACCCATACACAAGGAAAACTAGGATGCAAGAGATGCATCAATCCAATATGCATATTGAAAACTTTTCACCATGGATTGATGAAATGGTGGCTACTTTGCAGGGGGAGCAACTTAGATAAGATTTGCAGAGATGTTGAAGACAACAACAATGGATTTGATGACCGCTGATGCATTTGCACATTTGGCATTGCTGTCAAAGGGGGAGAAGAAATATATTATCCTAAGGAGGATAATATGTGTAATAGAAAGAAAGAACAAATGAAGATTTAGTTTCAGGTGGAGAAGAGGAGAACCGATAGAAGAGTGAAGTGTAGCAGAGAAGTTCCAAAACTGAGCAACATGATTTTAGTTGAATATTTTGGTGTTTATGTTGGTGTTTCCATTAATGCTAAAGGGGGAGAATGTTGGCATGATTGGCATAACTGATGCCGATGAAGAATGATGACTGAACTGGTAAAGGACTGTTTGTGATGACATTGTAATGAAGAGATTGAGATTACATGATTGGATGACTTTGATCAATTATTTGTGTTTTCATTGATGGCAACTGATGTTTACTATGTTGTATTTTTTCATCTAAGTATTTTTGGTCTACCAGAAATGCCTTACTAGTATTGAAGACAGTGAACTAGGAATTAGGACCTTAACCGGTAAACGAGGAAATGCTTTGACTAGATATAGCAATTGGTGATGATTGAAGTATTGTGGTTTGGAATGTGAGTTTGTATCATTGTAATAGGTATATGACCAGAACCACATCATGTTATGGTTATTGAAAATAACGTTTATGATTTTTGTTGTATTTTTGCTAGGGTTTAAGAAGGGTTTAAGGACCGGTAATGATCTTGAGTTTGATAGTGGATCACATTATGTTTATAAGTTGGTGATGATGTGGAAGAAACCGCGTGAAGTGTTTGAGTGATGTTTTGTCATGTTTGAAGATGGAATTTCTTGGGAAACAACAAAGCACTTAGAAGAGTTTTGTAAGGGTTTGACTTTGTATCAGATCGAGATGTGGTGATCATTCAATGGTTGTAATTGATTATAATGATCCATATGATGATCAATGATGATCTATAATGAGTTGTAAAAGATCTGTGATGATCTATGTCATAAGTCTTAGGGTTTTGTAACTGACTAAGTTGTGAAGGTTATTTAGGTTGGTACAACTGACGTTTGTTGTGTCGGTGGTTTTTGAGAAGACTGTGAAGCTGAACCAGAGTATGAGATCTGCAAGAGTGTAGCAAATTTGGAGCAATTGGATTTGATCAAGCGAACAGTTAATTCCAATACCCAGATCATTTACTGTTGTTATCCTAACAGTTACAACAACAAAATCCCTTAACCGGGTAGGTCCTAACAGGCCTTTCATTGTAAATCCATTAACCGGATAGCTCAACATCTAAGTGTTAAATCCTCTTGCGAGGTTGATCCTAACAGGTCTCATCATCTAAATCCCATAACTAGGTGACTCCTAACAGGGTTTTCTCCTAATAGGGAATCTTTGTAAGCTTCTAACTAGGCTAGGATCCTAAAAGGGTGCATTCCAAAAGAGTGCACAATTTTTGTGGGTACCAATTCCCACCGTGGGTTTTCCCTATCTGGGTTTCCATATTAAAAACATGGTTTTCATATGGCGAATGGTTTTATGTGTTGTTATGTTTTACTTTTAGTTTATGCATGTTGATGAACACTTAATGGGAAGTTATGATAAACCAGTTTAACAATTGGTCATTAGTGATTACCGGTAATGGTAAAGAGTTTATTATTGGTTTATGATTGATTTGGTGAAGTTTTATAAGTTCAAGTTTTAAGTTTGAAATAGTTATTAATAGTGATTCACCCCCCCTCTCAGTATTAATAAGATCCTCTAAGATTAATAGCCTTTTCCACCTACCTATGATGCCAAATCCTTTTTCTAATACCATTGTCGACTTGGTCATGACACTAAAAAGTGTCATTGAAAAGTGTTATTCCTTGAGAAGTAAGATTCAAGACTTGATTGAGAACATTACCATATCTCTAGCTAGTGTGAATGATAAAGGAAATAAATTAGTAACTCCTTGTACAAATTTTCACCGATCCTTTACCTTCCCATTCCACTAATGTGATTGAGATAGATCATCTTGCCTTTTCTCCTAATGATGTTGGCCTTCAGCCTAATAATATGGTGAATCTCATTGATAAAAATAAAACTCCTAAGGACTTGTGCATTACATTTGATCCCAGTGAGACCATTGAAGCACCTGATGGACCATTATATATAACTGCAAAAATCAAAAGCATACCTTCTCGAGGAGTGCTTGTTGATCCAAATTGCATGGGTAATGTGATAATTAAAGAATTTATTTATACTTTGCAATTGTATCAAGTGACATGTGATAAAATTGATGTGATAGTTAGAGTTTTTGATGGATTCTCTTCTCTTGCTATTGGTTCTATCACACTTCCTATTGATGTTGGCACTAAATGCTTAGATTTTGTCTTTTCTATCATTCCTACATGAAATCAATTTTGTATGAAGATGGGACATCCTTGGATATCTTCCATGAAAGAGATCACTTCTCCTTATCATAAGTGTTTTAAATTTCCTCATAATGCTAAAATCATAATTGTTAACCTATAGTGAGGAATGGAGATGTTTGTCTTGATTATTTTTGGTCCGAACAATTCCAACCTCTTCAACCTAGAAGTGATTCTCTCTTTGAATCATATAAAAAAATGGAAAAAATAAGATGATTTTATCCTTGAGTAAACTTAGAAATCCAACACTTAGCCTTCCTCTTGATGATCATATACCTCTTCTTGAAGACAATATTATTCTTCCTCCTAAGGAAAGAAATAATCTTCTTCCCAAAGAGGAATCTATTTCCCCTCCTAAGAATGAGTCTATTCTTCCTTCCAAGGATAGAAATTCTCTTCCTCCTAAGAGTCAATCTATTCCTCCTGAGGGTAGACTTATTCCTCCTCCTCATGATGGACCTGGTCTCCTTCCTACATATCCCATTCCTCCTTTATATGGTGTGGTTCTACCTCCTATATCTTACAAAGGGAAGCACCTGGCCTCTGTTATTGTTCAACCTAAACGACCTTCTCCTATGCATCCTTCCTTCAAACAAGAAAAAAAGTCTATACTTGATAAACCTAAACCCTCACAACCTTCAGCTAAAACCCAAAGAAACCATTGTGTGAGAGAATACTAACGAAGACGTCATGCGAGAGCTCATGATTTTTCTTCCAAATTATTTCTTCTCCTAAGATACCCACTCTTGATATAATACCATTTTCTCAACCTTCTCCTAACCAAGATGTTCAACCTAATTCTCCAAGACACAAAATGCTTAAGACAAATGATGGTTCAAGTTCTATTCCTATTAGAGCTCCTATTTTTGTTAATCTTGATGAATAAATAGGTGAGAATGTTGTTAACGATGAAAATGTTGACCCTAATATTTTTTATGATGAATATGAATATGTTGATGTTGACAATGATTTATCTGAGAAATTTTTAAAAGCATTAATCCTATCTCCCAGTAACAAAAAAAGTGACTCATCATTAGAGCATGGTCCTTGTTTGGAACTCATGATAGCTCCATCTACTGTTCTTGATGTTTCTCCTCTTGGGTGTTGTCCACCTTCCCTAAATAATTATTAGCAAGATCAGTGGGAGGATGAAGTGCTTTATTAACTTCACTAGCACCATATATTCTCTCTCTCTCTCTCTCTCTCTCTCTCTCTCTCTCTCTCTCTCTCTCTCCTCTCTTTCTTGTTTGTGATCTTCTATTTCTCTCTCAATTCTTCTATTTATTGTCCCTAGTGTTGTCTACTTGAGGACGATTCAAAGCATAGAGATATATTTTGAGTCTCTCCTATGTTGACTCAAAAGACACATGTGCCCTTCTTCCATGGTGGTTTCCTATCTTTGTAGGATGAGGATAATTCTATGCATATATATACACATGATATAAATTGCGTATCATAAAAATCATACTAACTACAAAGTTAAGCGAAACCACCCCGTGCTTTGTGTTTTGTGATCATTATCCTTTGTTTTGTCCTCTCTTGGGGGATAAATTATTGTGATAATGTGCTTATCTTTTTAGGTGTATCCTACCTTAAAGTAATTTCTCCCAATAAGGCGTACATAATCACTTTAATGTGGGGGCATACACTCTGCTTAATTATTCTCTCTCTTACATATCTTGATACTTAAAGTTAGAGAATTTTGTCTTTTGCTTTGTAACTTTTGGTATTTTTCCTTTAATGAGTCATAGTAATAGAACCTTACTAGTTTGTAGTCATGGTTCACTCTTTCTCTCTCTAATGATCTTCCCTTTTACCTTATCATTAAATTTGTAAGATCCTAGAGTCCACTAGGGCCTTGGTGCATCTTTCCTCCTTGATGACTTGGTGAAAGTCTTTCAATGTGAACCCTTTGTACTTTATCAAGAGTATGATTGACTTCATACTCCTACTAAAGTGGGGGATAAATGTAGCATCCTAAAATTGCACCCCTTTGCAATTTTGACTGCATTTGGGTCTTTGCCTTAGTGTTTGCACCCTTGGATTGATTGAAGACATGATTATGCTCATACACATCACAAATGCCATAAAAATAAAATTGCACCACCTTAATAACCTTAGAGACTACCCAAAATAGGGTAGGACCATGGTGTCATGCCATGGTCCACCCTAATTTGGGGCCCCTCAAAACCCAATTTAGCATTTCAAATTTGGGTGGGATTCCCCTCTCCGTGTTAGCTCATGTCAAAAAATTAATTAGTTTTCCCAATGAGAAAGTATATAAAGAGGATTTTCCCTCTCATTTGATGATCCATGACATCTAAGAGAAAATTCAAGCACACATGAGATGAAGAAGTAAAGAGAAATTGAGCATTTTTAGTCTTCCTTCAAGCCTTGGAGAAGCAATAAAGTCAAGATTCAAGCATTAAAGTGGAGATCTACATCCTATTTCATGAAACCCTTATTCCATGTGAAGACAAGCAAAAATTCACAAGGAGGTATCATCATTCAATTTTTTGTCATAATTCAGCATCTCCCTCAAAAGGAGAACCTTTCCTTACAGTCATTTCAATTATCTTTATTTCAATTTTATGGTTAATTCCAAAACCGGGGTTTGACCTAAGGCAAACCCCTATTCCCAACCTATTTCCCATTCTTTTTGTATGTAGGAAATAGGTATAGAGTTGTACTTCTCAGAATAAGCTTCATTCACAAAGATGAATCAACCCTTTTCAACACTAAAAAATTTTGGAGGATAGTGGTGCTAGGTCATGTTCTCATCTTTTTAGGAGCTTTTTCGAGGGTCAGATCCGACTCATCTTATACTACTCAAATTTAGTTGCACATGAAAATCCTACATCTATAGCTTACCGTTTTCTCAGTTTTACCTTCATTTTTCAGTACTTTGCCTTAAATCAACATTTCAACTTACAAAAGAGAGGAAAAACATTCACAAATTAATCCAATCCATTCAATATTCAGTCCTTATCTAATTTGTGACCGAATCTAGTGGATTCTCTTCCCTCTTTTGAATGAAAGTTCTTACACGAAATTGATTTATTAATTTCTCCTTTTTATGTTGTAAATTGCCAAATCCAATTTTCAACATTACAAGCACCATTTCTATCCTTGTAGATATAAAAAAAGTGAGCCAACTCAGTAAGTTAAGACTCAGTGGAGTCTATATCATCCTTGAATTTCTTTGTAGCACCAGACCACCTTAAACAATACTGATATAACTGTGGAACATTATCCATCATTTTCTTGAAACTAGTCAAATTAAGTCTAAGATTTTGATGAGCCCTTAGACGTTTCTTTGTCATGTTGTCTACCAAGTTCATCTCTATACACAGTTCATCTAAATCCCTACCATCATTCCCAACTGAAGCCATATGCTCAATCAATAATTCTTCTAGCACTTCTAGAAGTAAGTCAGAAACATTAGTAGGAACAAGATTGTTTGAGACCAGATATGTCACAAAGGCTTGCTCAATAATCTCTTGATAATATGTAGGAACAATAAGATATAAGTCACCAACATCCTTCAGATCATTTGATTGACCAATCAAATCAATTACTTTATCAACATCAAAAGAGTTTTCCTCAGAAGAAACATGGAAACCAACTATTCTCCTTTCTCATCATCATATTGACCTTTCTTGATTCTTCTTCATCACTTTCCACAATTACAACTTCTACACATTCCATGTTTTTCAGACTCATACACTCATATTTCAATGCTCTAGAAATAAAGGAAGCAGCCTTTGTAGATGACTTCCTAGACCTTTTAGCTTTTGATGCACTTCCAACATTACTAGATTTCTTTTCGCCAAATTTTCCCGCAATCTCATCAGATGTTTCAAATATTTTTACACTCAAATCTTTGGGTAATTTAAAAAGTATCTCCACAATACTCATGCACTAATCTTTAGACACCTCAAAAGGAATATTTGACATCCATGAAGTTCTCAAAATTACTGCTTCCATAAAATAACTATCCTTATCTATCATGAAGGTATTCTCATCCTTATACCAATTCACAACATTTGGGTTCCTCATAACCATCTACTTCTGAAAGGGATATCTTTCATACTTTGTCATTTGAAGATTGTCCAACAGTAGATGCCTCAAATCTCCTATAAACCATAATCTTGATTCTCCTTCACCATTTGATAGGCCACATATTCTGCCATAGAGGAAGATGATCCTTCTTGATTATTGAAATATACCTTGTATGAAATACCCATAGTCACATACCTTACACACAAATCAATAATGTTGACAACTCTAAGAGTTCTCTTATCAAATACTACTCTAGTTATCTTGTTCACTTCTTCATTTTTCACTGACTTCAAAGTGGGTACCTTTCCAATAGAACACAAGCTGGTCACATCCCTTAGGACTTCCTTGGCAATTAAGTATGGTTGATCCAACAACACAATCTTAACTATTTCTTTGAACCACAAAACATAGGGAAATTGCTCCATGCATCTAACCCCATATGGCCTAGACTAACATAATTAGATTTAAACCTCTATAAACCATTGACTAGATGAGTTATCTTAAAATCATTAATCTTGCCATGATTATATTATTCCATAGAAACATGAATGTAATAGTGGATATCTTCTTTATGTATAACCTTGTTAAAAATAACAGAAAAAGAACATACATGACCATCTATTGTAGCAACAAACAAATGATTCTTGAAAATAGGGCGAGCCTCATCATGAACATTAATAATTCTGGAAGTTGCCATTGAAAGATTATAATTTGAAAGAAAATACCTTTGATCAGCCACAATATCACCCTAGCTCTCCTTCACATTCACCAGCGCCTCAAGAATAATTGCATAAAATAATCTTCAAAACACAATATATATTCACCACTTAGGGTTTCCAAAGGGTTCCTAAAAAATTTGACACACTGTACACTAGAGATTATGAAAAAAGGTTCCAAATCAGCAGATTAACTCAAAAACTACTGTAATGACTTTCTAAACTTTTTCCAAGTTAAGACCAACTTAGCATCAAATCACAAGGGGATGCAAGATATCCGCGTTAAGTTATCCCCCTCAGACAATGTTGTCTTAATTAGTTTCTAGAAGAAGGACCAACACCCACACTAGGTGTGGATCCATCTTCGGTCTTCTCTTCATCTTTATCTTCTAATTTTTGTACCCATGTCATTGATATCAATTTTCTTTTTTGGATCAACTGCCATCTCATGCCTTCTTCTATAGAGTCTCATAATATGTCCCATTTTATTACAATTGTAGCATACCAGTTCTTGTTGTGGTGTTCTTCCATTCATTTTGCCATTTTTACTTCTTCCACAGTTTCTATTTAATCTACATTTAATGTATCTTTATGCTCATATACATTTCAAACATAACGATATCCATTAAAATATTGAATTCCTTTGCCATAACCTAAATTACTACTATTCCAATTCAACCTACTTCTGCACTCACTTGCTCTATGTCCAAAGTTATTATAATAGTGACATTTTCCATTAAAGGATTTATTTTTTATCTAACTTCTGCACTCACTAGGTCTGAGTGCAAATTTATTGCATGAAAAATAGTTACTATTAAAAGATGAATATCTAAAAAGAACAAGAGAAGGTTTCCTAACAATTTTTGAGTTTCAGAAGCTCTAGTCTGCAATGTGATTCTTCTAATCTTTGTTAGAGTTCTTCAAATCATACTTCATCTTTTCTTTTTCTTTAACCTTTTTACTAGACAACTTGGAACATTCACCATATTCAAAACCATGTACACCTTTATCTTTACTTTGTTTCTAAATACTTAGCTTAGCATCAAGTACTTCACTTCCACCTTTGAGTTTTAACCCATTGTTGATTTGATCCTTTGCATCTTTCAGTTCCTTCTTTAGTATAATTACTTCTTCCTCAATTCTTGAACATTATTTAGTCTTCTCATCAAGCTTTGTTTCAATATTGTCAATAACATTCTTTCCTTTGTCAAGTAGACTTCTTAGATACGAGATCTTTTCAATTGCCTTCTTACATTTTTCTTTTCTTTTATCGAGCTCTGCCAATGTAGATCTCAACTCTCCTTCCATGTCAACAACACCATCAACATCAACCTAAGAATCCATGTCATTCAATTATTCTCCAAACATAGTGTTTAAAATACCATATGTACCTCAGTGATTAAGTTGTCTCTTTAGGAACCAATGCTCTAATACCAATTATTAAATATTACCAAATGTTGACGGGGGGGGGGGGGGGGTAACTTGAACAAACTAAAACACTTAAACCATAATCTCCATTCAACAAATGTACATGAAAGTAAATAACATAACCACAAATGTATCCACATAAGAACACCAAGCCCAAACTAGGGAAAACTAGGGTGAGATTCTAACTCACAATATATATAACAAATGTTTACAATGATTTAGGTCATAGGCTAGGAAGGTCACTGCTTTGGACTTGCAGATTAATGCACACAACCTTAGGCAAGATACAAAAGAGGTACTTGCATAACTAAAGAGCACTTCTTCAGGGCAAGATAAAAACAATTATTTAGATAATAGGAATAAGAAATTTGAACTGTAGAAGGAATAACATCTACCAACATGTAGATAACATTTGATAAATCTGAACCTTTTCTCTAATTCAACACACAACACATTTGTATCATATATCTTACTACTTTATCTCCATAATTTCTCACACCATCTATCAATACACACATCCATATATCTTAATGTAGTCGATCTATCCTTAATATATCAACTGAAACATCAATAACTTCTATTAGGCCAGCTTAAAAGATGTAATGTGTATATGCATTATCAACTCAAAATATTCCATGCAGAAGGAAAAGAAGACATGTGAAGATTCACACTAAGTTGGTACACCTTCCAATTACCATCATAAAGGTTCTACACACAACTGCATGGACCAAAACACATAAGCTAGTTCATACCAAACTGTTTTACCCAAAACTTCTTGATTTAGACCCAAAAAAAGAATATGTGGTCCACTACGAAAGAATCTTGAGACGTTAGGAACAATATCAAATGATCCAAAATAACCTCAAGCACATAACAAGATGAGAAAAGAAACACATTCCTCCATACACTCCTGAAACTATGCCAGAACAGATCCAAGACATAATGGTCACTCAGAGACAAACAACCATCTACCTAGAAAATTGAGACCACTTCACCATAATCATTATACTCTAATCAAAATATTCAGTGCATACAAATATTATGGACAAAGATACTATTCATCAAAACAATTAGGAGAGATAGTAACCCATTTTCTAGACCAAACAAATGACATTAATCTTCTAGAATTACATCATATCATCAATGCTAGCCATCCCAAAAGCTTGTAGATAGTTAACATAGAAAATTAACCCATTCTTGAAAACACCACATCAATCTGCATATAACTCTATATCATGTAACCAATATATAGACATTTGCACCATATCCATCCACCAACAACCAGATATAATCAATCATCAAGGACTTTGACTAGAATAAACTGCCAAATCTTACACTTCACCATATACTTCTACATTTCATCTCTTCTAGACCAACAACACCAACATCTCAACTAAAAACAATAGATTTGACATCAATGACAACAAAGACTCATATTTTGAATAATACTCACTCAATACAAGAAGAGGAAATAATGTCAACATAGAACAATATTAAAAATAATAACTCAACTATCAACTCTAGAAGATTAATTCGATAGTATAAACACTTTTCCAAACCCAAATATAACCTATATATGTCTTATTAAAAACTTATAAGAACCTATGGTTGTAACACCATATAATATTGGAGGTCTTGTAGCTGGGGTAAGTAGGTAGAAAACAATAATGGAGGATTATCAAAGATCATACAACTATTACAAATATGAGTTTATATTGTCATTGATGTAAAACTTGGTGACATTGTTGATAACTTGGGTCTAAACAGTTGAACAATTGTGTTTTGGTTGCAATGAAATACTGGAGGATAGTAATATAGTACCAAAGGATTGGTTATGAGTTCATGTGGATGTAAGGATATTTATTGTATTTTATTTTAGATAGTATATCTAATTGTCTTATGAATTTTATGGAACTTTAGAGGTGTAATATATGGTCCAAAGTTGAAGATGGCTAAAGGTGACTACTTCGGTGAATAGTCTATTAGAGTGGGCATATGTTTATGGTACACATTTTAGTGCTTATCATTTCTTGCCATTGTATTCTAATGTTGGTATATGAAAATTGTTGATACATCTTAGCTTTTATTTTCTCATTAGATCTATAATGGAAATCGTGATGGTTTGAGTATCGACTTGTATAACAATAGTGTGATAGTTTGTAGCATTGTGTTGCATTCTTCTACCTTCAATAGTTTTGGTGGTGAACCTTAGTGTTCTATCTATGTGGGTGTCAGATGACTCTATGTTGACCATATGCAAGAGTCTTGGTGGTTTGCATCATGTTTTGAGTAAGTTTGGTTGGAGTGCTTTAATGATTCTATCATTTGGAGCCGACCTGTGCAATTTTGGTCTGTGCGGTATCATGTAGAGTTGTAGGAGTTGATTTGGGGTGGATAGGAAGGTGTGTTGACATGGTGTGATCCTTCACAATTTCATTATTCCTTCCACATTGTCTTGGAGATTATTTTTTGGCTGACTATTTGTATCCTATACTTTACATCTAATTATCCCGATCTAATTGATATTTTTTTGGTTGTGAATGGTATATAAAGATGGAATCTATTTTTAAGGATGATTTATATTGTGAAAGTGAGATATGAAGTAGTCTATGGTATATATTGTGAGTGTGAAGGTTTAAAATTGTAGTTGAGCAGTAATGAAGTTAATTTCATATGTGTAATAATAGTGAACTGTAATGAACATTTTAGAGGATGTGTTTCTCCATAGTTCAACAATATTGATTCATTATAATCAGATCTATTATATCTTACCTCAAAGAAGTGATCTTCAATGTGTGCAAGTCCATTGTATCTTTCCCTAAGTTTGTGGGCCTTGAAAGTCAAAATCAAGAGAAATAATCTTCCTTGGCCTTGAGCATAAAACTTTGTAACCTGTTTTCATATAGTGGGATAGTTCTTATCGTGGTTTTTCCCTCATTAGGGTTTCCATGTAAAATCTTGGTGTTCATGTGCTATTTGTCTTTTTTTGTAAGTTCTTTATTTATACACATATTGTAATTAGAAAGAATGATAACTAAATGGTTTAATTGGTTAAGTATTAATATATGTTAATCCACCCCCCTCTCAACATATATAAGTGTTTATTAATTGGTATTAGAGCAAGGATCCTGAATAAACAATCCAACAACTGAGGTATATTAGAGATTTGAACATAATATTTTATTCTAAATATTTAGATGCTATGGAACAACATGAATGGGATATTGACACAGTTATAGATCTTGAAGTAGAATTAAGAGTTGGTTTTTATGATCTAGAGATCTATCAAAAAAGGTCCAATAAAGGATAAGAACAAGTTGTCTATCTGAAAAGAAAAATTGATGAAGCTAAAAGGACCATTGATGATCTTGAAATGAAGCTACATAACTAATCTAGAGAATGTACCAAGCTTGAAGAAGAAGTGGTTATGTCAATGAAAGAGTTGAAAGAGGTAAAAAAAAAATTCATAAGAACCTAAAGCTCGAAGGTGGCAACGATGTGCTTAATGAGATGCTAAGTTCTTAAAAACTATCTAAAGATAAAGGTGGACTTGGTTTTGACAAAGGAGAATGTTTTAAAACACCTAACAAAGATGACAAAGGAAAGGAAAAGGTTAAGGATGAACCTAAGAAGACAAATGAAGATCAAAAGGGTTTCACTTAGGTCCAGAACAAGAAAAACTTTAGGAAGCCTCCTCTTGCTCAAACTAGGTACTTTCCATCTTTCAATGGTAAATGTTTTAGATGCAATAAATTAGGACATAGAGCTAGTGAATGTATAAGTTAGATCAGATCTTAACATTTTAATGGAAAATGTTACTCTTGCAATAAGTTTGGACATAAGGCAAATGAATATAGAAGTAGAATGATGTATGGATATGTGAATACAAAATATGGTGGAAATGTTTAGTCTTTCAATGGAAATGTTTAGGCTATTGGGTGTATGTCTAATTTTATAAGGAATGGAAGTGGTCCACAACAAGGTCCTACTTGTTATAGTTGCAAAAAAATAGGACACATTTCTAGGTTTTGTAGAGGAAAGTGTTGAACACACAAATACAATAAGAAGGGGCGGGGGGTTGAATTAGTGTATGCTTTAGCACTTCTAAATTTTTTTTTCAGGTCTCACAAGAAATTAACCATATAATACAGAAGAATGAGAAGATCAATAACACATCACACAACACCAAGATATATGTGGAATGTTGGTATTTTGGTATGGTTTTGTCATTGATGTCAACACCTACTGAAAACAAGCACTTTGGAGTTTCAACAACATTCACCGGCAAGCAAGTAACTATTGCACAGTTACTGGTATATGGTTCACTGGCAGGATATAATGTTCACCGGTACCAGGAATGATATGGAAGACACTTGGTAATGTCGAAGACATCATGTGGACACTTTGTTTTGAAGAATTGATCATTGCTATATTCATATTTGCATATTTGCTTTTACTGGCAAATAGGTCCAGGGTTATCTAGGGTTACACCAGCAGGTTTATCTTTTCCAGATCAGCATGGCACGCTATGGAGATGATTTATTATTGATGTAAATGCATTAAGCCGACATGTTTAATCAGTTATTGCATCGGATATTATATTTTATGTAAAATGTTTATTGTAATATCTTGTAGAGCCGACCTACTAAAATTGGTCTTAGGTTATGGTATAAATGTAAGATCTTATTTGTAAGATCAAGTGTGGAATGTGGAAAAGAATTGAGTGAAGGTATATCCGAGATTAAGCAGAGGTATACACGAAGACATCATTTGAAGGTAAAGCCAGGTTTTTGTAGAAGCATATCAACATTACACCGATACTGAATCCAACATATGAAGATGTTATTTTGTGTAGTACATTCTTATTGGATTTAACCATCCAATTGTAGTCAGTGTGACTCCCATTTTGTGATTGAGCAGTGAGCTCTAGGCTGTTGGCCTTTCTGCATGTGCAGGCCCCATTTATGTACACTTACTATCTGCAGTAGTATCATCTGATTGTGGGTAAGGTTTCCCACCGTGGTATTTCCCCTTACAGGGTTTCCACATACAAATATTGGTGTTATGTGTTGTGGATGACTTTATGTTTATGTTTCATGCATTAATCTTTACCAGTATAGCAATTTACTGTTAACACTATCTACTAGCATATTTAACTAGTTTACCAGTATTAAGCATCAAGTTGGTTAATTGGTTTTTGGTTTGAATTTATTAGACAACTGATTCACCCCCCCTCTCAGTTGTCTCCGAGACCTAACAATTGGTATTAGAGCCTAGTCCTCTTTTGTAGAAGTTTAACAACTTGAGGCGATCCAATGTCTACTAATTACTTCAGGAAGGGCAATCCAAAACTTGATGGAACCAACTATGGGATATGGAAGTTCAGGATGGAGACACATCTAAATTGCATCAATAAAGACATCTGAGAAGTTAAAAAGAATGGTTATACTACTGCTGTAGCTTGTCAGACTGCTCCAACTACCTTAGCTAAAGATGAAGAGAATGATTGCAAAGCAAGAGAAGCACTTTTAAGCACACTATCAGATCAACAACTCATGGGATTATCAGATAGGTCTACTGCTAAAGCTATTTGGGATCATTTGGAAACACTAAATGAAGGAGATTCCATAGCCAAGAATGCAAAACTTGAAAGCTTCCGAGTCAAGTATGAACATCTGAAAATGGAAGAAGATGAAAGGATTTCTGCTTTTATGGAAAGAGTAAATGAAATTGTTTTGGGTATTAAATTTTGTGGAGGATCCCTGAGTGAGGATGAAATTGTTTCAAAAATCTTAAGAAGATTGCCACCGGCATATAAAATGAAGGTTATTGCTATAAATGAGTTGAGAACAATGCCTAATACATCAGTAACTAGGGATACATTGATTGGAAAACTTTCAGCCTTTGAAATTGAGGAATTTGGTCCTATTGCTACTATAAAAACTGATTTGGCCTTTAAAGCATCAACATCATCTACTCCATCATTTGACAAATCAGACTGGAAAGCCTTTTATGCAAGAGAACTTGAAGAAACCAGTAAGGAGAATGAAGAGCTTGAAGAACTTGAAGCACTATTTGCAAGAAAAATGCCTAAAGGTCCAGTTGGAAGTAAGTATGAAGGTAAAGCACCCTTTAAATGTTTTAACAGCAATAAGATTGGTCATATGGCTTCGAGATGACCTGATAGACATGCTAGACTAAGAGAAGAAGGTAGAAGAACATAAAAGCCTAATCCTGAATATTAGAGATATAGATTTAAGAAGAACAAAGACAAATCCTGTTACATTGTTGATGCAGGTGTGACTAATGATTTTGATGAGGATCCAGCAGACAATGGATGGGTTTTTGTTGCTATAATAGAGGATCAACCGACACCTACTGCTCAATCAGTAGAACAAGGCCTAGCATCCAAAGTTGAAGCAAAGGATGGATGGATCATTGACTCAAGATGCTTACATCACATGACTAGAGACAAAGGTAAATTATTGAACTTTCAAGAATACAATGGAGGTTTAGTAAGATTTGGAGATGACAAAGCCTGTTCAATCAAAGGGAAGGGTTCAATATCTCTTGATGGTAAGCATAACACTGACAGTGTCTACTATGTTGAAGGATTAAAGCATAATCTTTTAAGTGTTGGTCAATTAGTTGAGAAAGGATTTCAGTTACAATTTAAAAATGGAAAATGCAAAATCATGAATAGAACTGGTTTGGAAATTGCAACCGGTAATCAGACTAGAGGTAATATCTTTCATTTGAATAATAGTGAAAAGGCATGCTTAATTGCACATATAGATGAAAGCTGGTTATGGCATAAGAGACTATGTCATGTAAACTTTGACTGCATGGTTGTAAAGCGGAAAATCGCGATCGAACCCTAGTTGTTCTCCCCTCTTCCAACTCCGAGGAGAGAGAAGGGAGGTTCGCTAGGATTCGATGGTTTTCACTTAGGGGAGAGACTTTACATTCAAAAGAGGGGTTGAAACCCACAAGATCCAATCCCATGCAATGCAAGATTGGATGCTAAATGTGTTTCAAGGGTTAAGACAGCAAGGCTACCCTCTTTTGTAAAGAATGTTAATAGGAGAATTAAGCTAAGCATGCATAGAAAGTGATAAAGATTCGCTTATAAACTAAGATAGGAATACAGTATGAAGCTGCGGACCTGGAATTAGCAGTAAAATGTTGATACGGCACTGTCCTGCAAATTTGAGCAAAAGTTGTCGGGACGATGGCACCCGGCGCCACGGTCCTCCGAAAAATCTGCGAAACGAAGGGGGATCTGTTCGTCTCTGCACAAGGATTCCAGATCTTCAATTTTAGTCGCGTACCTGCAACCTACACACGGAAAAGCGAAGACGATTGGGGGGTTAGGGATTAGGGGTTTGCCTTTAGGTCAAACCCTAGTTTTGGAATTAACCAAGAAATGAGCAAGTGCTGTAAATGTAAATGACTGTAAAATAAGTACTAATGCCTTGTTCTAAGGATGTTTGTATCCTTATGTGCGAAGGTTTAGATGTTGTATGTTGTATGTTGTATGTAACATGTAGTATATGATCTCCTCTTCAATGGTTGAATCCTTGTCTTGAATGCAACACTTAGCCTTGAATGGAGACTTGAAATGATCAATTGCTTGAAGGAATGCTTGAATGCTTGAATGCTTGAGTATAATTTCCACGCCTTTTTCATCATCATCATCATCCTGTCGAATGAAAGAGGAAAATGTAGTTTATATACTTGTCATTTAGGGCTGATAGACTGATTTTCCCGACCTTAGGCCGATCAGGAAAGTTAATTTCCAAATTGCAAACAAAAAGACCCGAGACCCCTTAGGAGACTGGGCCCAAAATAGGACCCAGGGACCAGGGCGCTGGGTGCTCTGGTCCCACCTCCCGGGACAGCAGGGTGCAAGGAGGTTCAGGCCAAGGTGCTTGAAAAATGCAGTTTTCAGTGTCGTGAGCAAGTTTCAGGGTCTCCATTCAGGTTGCGTGTTGCGTCGCCATCGTGAAGACCGAAATGCAGTCGAAATTGCAAGTGTCACAATTTTAGGACGCTACATTTAGCCCCCACTTTAGCGGGAGTATGTATGCTCATACTTCCAGTAAAGTACAAGGAAACAACATTGAAAGACTTTCACCGCGTCAAGGAGGCAAGATACACCAAGCCCCCAGTGGACTAAGGATCTTACGACTTCGATTGATAAAGTAAAAGGAAAGATCACGAGGGAGAACCATGACTGTCAGTAGTAAGGCTCCCTCACTATGAGTCATGCAAGAAAGATATCAAAAATTTTCAATGCAAGGCTAAATTTGCCAAGAAATTTTCAAGTATCTTGAAAAGATATGAATGGGATGTATGCCCCCCTACGTTAAAGCGATCGCACATGCCTCACCGAGGGTGATTGCTTTAAGGTAGTGATACACATAAGAAATGAGAAAGGAAAGGAGCACGTTATCGCAAGGATTTAGCCCCCAAGTGTGAGATAAATCCAAGGATAATAGACACAAAACACAAAGCACGAGGTGACTTCGCTTTCCTCAGGGTCAGTATGCTGTATGATAATTCATGTATATATATCATATGTATGTATGCATAATTGTTCTTCATTCCCCAATCAAGGAAGGTCACCTAGAAGAAGGGAACACATGTGTCTTTTGAGTCAACATGAGAGAGATCGAGAGATATCAATGCTTTGCATCATCCTCAAGTAGACAACACCAAGGACAACAAATAGAAGAATGAGAATAACACATAGAAGAAGTAACAAAAGAGAGGAGGAGAGAATCTGCTATGCTAATGTAACTAGTCTAGCATGTCATCTACCTCCCAATCTTGCTGATCAATGTTTCGGGAAGGCAGGGAACACGCTAGAGGAGGAACATCCAACATAGCAGATGGAGCTATCACAAGATCCAAACAAGGGCTATGTTCATGTTCCGAGCCACATTGTTCTTGTCTAGGAGCTAGGATAAGTGCTTTAGAAAATTCATTAGATAAATGGTTATCGACATCAACAAGTTCATATTCACTATCAGAAGCAAGAGGAGTAACATTTTCATCATGCATAACATTTTCATCTATATCATCATCAAGATTTACAAAAATAGGATCTTTAACTCGCACTGGATCAAGACCATCATGCATCTTATGTTTAGGAGATTTAGGCTCAATGTCCGGCTGAGGAGAAAATGGAATCATGCTTGTTGAAGATGTTTTTGGAGATTGCAAAGTTTGAGAAGCAGCTGTTTGAGCTCTAAGACGACGCTTTCGTCGGCGTTCACGTGTAGAACGATTTCGTCTAGTCTTAGTAGGAAGTGGAGAAGACTGAGGAGGAGGAATATTCTCATCCTTAGCACTTGGGTGTTTAGGTTGTGGTCTCTTAGGCTGGATAATAGGAGAAGAAGAAGGTCTCTTCTCTCTATAAAAAGAAGGAGGAGGAACTGCTCCATATAAAGGAGGAATTTTTGGTTTAGGGAGAAGACCAAGTCCATCATGACGAGGAGGTATAGGTTTACTCTTAGGAAGTTTATTAGGTATAGACATAGTCACATCCATAGGGATGGGTTGAGAATCTTCTTGAGGAAAGACATTAGTTTTATCTTTCAAAGGAAGAACTTCCTTCTCAAGAATGATAGGAATGTCAAGCTTAGGTGTTCTAGGTTCACTTAGAGATAGGATCATATCTGTTTTCCACTTTTGATAAGATTTGAAAAGATGATCACTTCGCGGAGGAAGAGATTGGAATGGTTTAGGCCAAAAGTAATCAAGAGGAACGCTAGAAGTTCTTTCAGCGGGTTTAAAGAGACTATGATTGACAGTAACAACTTCACCATTATGGGGAAATTTCAAACACTTATGAATAGGAGAAGAAATAGCTTTCATGGAAGATAGCCAAGGATAGCCAAGCTTCACACGAAATTGTTTGGAAGATGGAATAATAGCAAAGTTCACATCAAGAGATTTGTTATGGACCTCAATAGGCAATGTAATAGAACCAATTGCAGGAGAAGAAAATGCATCAAATAGTTTCACAATCACATCTGTTTTGTCATAGATCACTTGATTCAATTGCAAAGTAAAAAGAAATTCTTCAGTAATAACATTAACCATGCACGAAGGATCAATAAGCACTCCACGGCAAGGTGTATTCTTAACTTTTGCAACTATGTATAAAGGACCATCAGGTGTCCTAATGGTTTCACTGGAATCAAATGTGATGGAAGTTTCTTTAAGGATTTCTTGCTGCTCTACAAAGTTAATCACATTCAGAGTCATAGACACAAGACCATCAGATGAGAGAGAGGAATCATTAGCCTCAATTGCATTAGAGGTATGAGAAGGCAATGGATCAGTGAAAATCTGAAGATTTTGGTTAGGAGGAGCTACAGATGTGTTGCCTTTATCATTCACACCAGAAACAGAGATAGTATTATTATCAATCAAATCTTGAATTTTACCCTTTAAAGAAAAACATTTTTCAGTATCATGCCCAGGCTGACGGTGAAATTGACAAAAAGATTTGTTATCAAAATAAGGTGAAGTAATCTTTGCAGGATCAATTTGTCTTATAGGAGGAAGAATAAGCACATTTTGTTCCAATAACTTATTCATAATACTATGCAATGATTCATTCAAAGGAGTATACTTTCTTTCTTTCTTGAAAAATTTAGAAATAGGAGGCACACCTGATGCTGCATTCACATTGTTGTTGATGATGTTTTCATTGAATTTGATGGAATCTCTGTTCGGTTTAAACTTCCCAAATGGTTGTTGACTGCTATCACCCTTATCACTCGGAGCCATAGGATGTGATTGTTCCATTTGACTCACAGTCAGTTGATAATTGTGAAGAGTGGCACACAACTATTGGAAAGAAGTAAACTCAGAAAACAGAAGTTTGTCTCGAATATCTTTTTGTAAATTAGAAATAAAGATTCTTTGAATATCATTGTCAGGCACTGGAAAAGAAATTTGAGCATACAAATGCTTATATCTACCAATGAAATCAGTCACTTTTTCTTTAACACCTTGTTTACAATGTATTAAATCAATCAAAGTAACTTTAGGACTTATATTGTTTTGAAATTGTTGAATGAAAGCATTTGCAAGTTGTTCGAAAGAAGTAATAGAATAAGAAGGCAACGAGCAATACCATTGTAGGGCTTTGTCTCTTAATGTTCTAGTAAACAGTTTTGCAAGCAACCTTTGGTCATAAGCAAAATCGGTACATATTGTTTGAAAAGTCTTAACATGTGTTAGAGGATCTCCTTTACCATTATAAAGTTCCAAATGCGGGATTTCAACATGTTTAGGAGGGATAGCTCGAACAATGTCAAGAGAAAGTGGGCTCGCAACATCAAATGTGGGCACACTAAACTTAGATTGATTCATAGAGGCAATTTGTTGCTGTAAAGAAGAGACAGTTTGTGCAAGATTGTTAATGGTCGCTTCAGTCGAAGAATTCATATTGGATGTGTTAGATTGAGATGGAGGTGTTATGTTATTGAAAGAAGGTAAAGAGTAAGGTGGTGGGACTCTATGATAATTAGTCATAGGAGATGATTGGACAGGAGGAATACTACAAGGAGGGATGGAATGGTTAAATGAATTGCCCCCTTGCGTCATGTTCATTTGTGGAGATATAATAGGGACACTCATTGAAGGACTGAATGAAGAAGTCGGATTGAATGAAGGAAGAGGGTTAATTGAAGAAGAAGGGTTGCCCCCATGACTAGTAATCACGGGAGGAATGTCTTGTATAGAAGTAGCCATGATGTTTGATGTAAAGGTAGGTATACTAGCAATAGGAGTTGTCAAAGGAATAGAATGATTGACTTGAGTAGGAGGTTGTGTATAACCTAAATTTTCAGCACAACTCTTCATAGGCATCACATTCGAACCCACAATGTGTGCAATACCACGCAAAATATCAATTCCATTCTTATCACTTTGAAGCATACGTTTTAGACCCTCAATTAAAGGAAGAGCTTGACTATCAGGGTATTCTTGAGACATCCATTGTCGAAAATCGTCAAATTGGTTATCCAATTTCAAAAGTTGTTCTTCAGAAACCTCATGGAGAGCTTCTTCATCATTAGGAGGATTAGAGGAATTACCCATGTCCTCGTTAAAAAGGCTATTCAAATTAGGTTCCATCTCCTCAGTAGTTAAACCTTGGAAAGACTTAATTCTAAGGCTTCGTCTAACAGGAATAGTGTAAGTAGGGCTTATTGTTGTAAAACTCATGCACTAGAAAGAGAGAGAAGATTTTGAATTTAGAGGTAGCAATTTTCAGTAAAATCAGCCAATCTTCTGGATTTAAGCTGTTAAATGCAATCACAACAGTCTCTCGAAATTTCAGAAAAAATGCCCGGGACCGTGGCGCCCGGAGTGCAACACGGTCCTTGCAACTTTTTTCGAAATTTGCAGGGATGAAAGGTATGATGATTTTAGAGCTAATCTGAAAAAATTGAGTGATTTTATGATCTGTAGATAGGCCAAATTAAAGTTGTAATCTCGAAATTGAACCCTATCAAGATTGTCGAAAAATGCAAAAATTTGAATTTTGAAAAAGAGAGGGAAACTGAAATTTTGAATTTTATGATTTTAAAGGGAATGTTAAGAGCAATGCAAATTTTGGAATTTAAAAATTGACTCAATTTCACGCAAAATTCAATTTTGAAAGCGGAAATCAAAGTTGTTGTAATTAAGCACTTAATTTCAAAAGTCACAAAATGCAAGAATTTGAATAAAGCACTGAAATTTTTAATGAATGATAACACACTTTTCAGATTTAGGACAGTAAGAACACAATTTTGACACAAAATTTCAATTTCAATGATTTTTAAATGTTTAGAAGCCTTAATCCAAGCAATCACAAGACCAACTTTGACTGTTATTTTGAAGGTGTTAAAATTGATAAAATCAGCCAAAATTCTGGATTTTAGCAGGAAAATACAGTAAGATCTCGCTCCCGAAATTTCGGGAAAAATGTCGGGGACGATGGCGCTCGGTGCCACGGTCCTCGCAACTTTTTTCCAAATTTTCAGGGATGAAAGATATTGTGATTTTATTGCGGAATCCAAAGTTACAGCTGATTTGGAGATGTTTTGATTAGTGAAATTGTCGGACAAAGGTTGAATCAAGAGGGTTTCAAAAATTAGGGTTTTGACATTTAACCACTTAATTTTCAGAATCAAAGCACAAATATGAATTGAAAATTTGTAATAGAAGGGCAGATCTGAAACAGGCATTAACATTTAGACATTTCGCAGGTTCAATTACTAAAAAGAAAATTTAGGGTTTTTATGCAATCACCTCTAAAATTTTGCAAAAGATGAAACATGGAAATGTAATCAATTTTTTCAGATCTAAGCATGAAAAATTAGAAAGGATGTTCACGTCGGGTTCACCAAAATGTAAAGCGGAAAATCGCGATCGAACCCTAGTTGTTCTCCCCTCTTCCAACTCCGAGGAGAGAGAAGGGAGGTTCGCTAGGATTCGATGGTTTTCACTTAGGGGAGAGACTTTACATTCAAAAGAGGGGTTGAAACCCACAAGATCCAATCCCACACAATGCAAGATTGGATGCTAAATGTGTTTCAAGGGTTAAGACAGCAAGGCTACCCTCTTTTGTAAAGAATGTTAATAGGAGAATTAAGCTAAGCATGCATAGAAAGTGATAAAGATTCGCTTATAAACTGAGATAGGAATACAGTATGAAGCTGCGGACCTGGAATTAGCAGTAAAATGTCGATACGGTGTTGTCCTGCAAATTTGAGCAAAAGTTGTCGGGACGATGGCACCCGGCGCCACGGTCCTCCGAAAAATCCGCGAAATGAAGGGGGATCTGTTCGTCTCTGCACAAGGATTCCAGATCTTCAATTTCAGCCGCGTACCTACAACCTACACACAGAAAAGCGAAGACAATTGGGGGGTTAGGGATTAGGGGTTTGCCTTTAGGTCAAACCCCGGTTTTGGAATTAACCAAAAAATGAGCAAGTGCTGTAAATGTAAATGACTGTAAAATAAGTACTAATACCTTGTTCTAAGGATGTTTTTATCCTTATGTGTGAAGGTTTAGATGTTGTATGTTGTATGTTGTATGTAACATGTAGTATATGATCTCCTCTTCAATGGTTGAATCCTTGTCTTGAATGCAACACTTAGCCTTGAATGGAGACTTGAAATGATCAATTGCTTGAAGGAATGCTTGAATGCTTGAATGCTTGAGTATAATTTCCACGCCTTTTTCATCATCATCATCATCCTGTCGAATGAAAGAGGAAAATGTAGTTTATATACTTGTCATTTAGGGCTGATAGACTGATTTTCCCGACCTTAGGCTGACCAGGAAAGTTAATTTCCAAATTGCAAACAAAAAGACCCGAGACCCCTTAGGAGACCGGGCCCAAAATAGGACCCAGGGACCAGGGCGCTGGGCGCCATGGTCCTGGGGACCAGGGCGCTGGGCGCTCTGGTCCCACCTCCCGGGACAGCAGGGTGCAAGGAGGTTCAGGCCAAGGTGCTTGAAAAATGCAGTTTTCAGTGTCGTGAGCAAGTTTCAGGGTCTCCATTCAGGTTGCGTGTTGCGTCGCCATCGTGAAGACTGAAATGCAGTCGAAATTGCAAGTGTGGCAATTTTAGGACGCTACAATGGTAAAAATCAGTACTTGTAAGGCAGTTAGAGATCTACCTAAAATTGTGAAACCTCAAAATACAATTTGTAAGGAATGTCAATTTGGAAAACAAGTTAGAGCTAGTTTCAAAAGTATTCCTAAAAAATGCAATAATGCTCTTGATTTAATTCACATTGATTTATGTGGTCCAGATAGAACTAAAAGCTTACAAGGTGATAGATATTTCATGCTAATTATTGATGATTATTCTAGAATTTGTTGGGTTACTTTTCTTAGAGAAAAATCAGAAGCACTTGGGAAGTTCAAACTGTTCAAAGAAATGGTTGAGAATGAAACCGGTAAGAAAATCAAATGTTTAAGATCAAATCAAGGAGGAGAATTCACATCTAAGGACTTTAATACATTCTATGAAGTGAATGGAATCAAAAGACAGTTATTAGCACCTCAGACACCACAGCAGAATGGAGTTGTTGAAAGGAAAAATAGAGCTATCTTGGATGCAGTAAGAAGTATGTTATCAGAAGAAAATGTACCACATGTGTATTGGAGAGAGGCGGTTAGCACTGCTGTCTCTACATTCAACAAAGTTCACATCAAAGGTAAAACTGGTAAGACCCCTCATGAACTATGGTTTGGTAATACTCCTACTCTTAAGTATTTCAGAATTTTTGGAAGTAAATGTTATATCAGAAGAGATGAGTATATTGTCAAATTTGATCCTAGAAGCGATGAAGGAATATTTCTTGGTTGTTCATCTAAGAGCAAGGCATATAGATGTTTTAATAAGAGATTGTAGAAAATTTCTGAGAGTACAAATGCAAAGATTGATGAACAATTCAGAGGAACTTCAAGGTATATAGACTCTGAACCGGCAACAGAAATTGTGATAAATGAACCTACACTGAATCCACCGGTACATAATGAAGATCCAGTTACCCCGGTATCATCATAGGATTCCACAGTAATTGAAGAACAACAACAAACTAAGACACCCCGGTATGTAAGATTGAATCATTCTGAAGATCAGATAATTGGAAAAAAATTTAAAGGAGTTATGACAAGAGGAAGATTGGCAAATGAAGAGGTATGTCTTATTTCTCAAATTGAACCATCATCTATCAATGAGGCATGTGAAGATAAATTTTGGATTAAAGCTCTGGAAGAAGAATTAGGACAAATTGAGAAAAATAATACTTGGACATTAGTTCCCCGGCCTAAAGATAAAAATGTAATTGGAACCAAATGGGTATTTAGAAACAAACTTAATGAAGATGGTAAGGTTGTTAGAAATAAAGCAAGACTAGTGTGTAAGGGATATTCTTAGAAAGAAGGAGTTGATTACAATGAAACCTTTGCACTGGTAACCAGAATTGAGGCAGTTAGATTATTCTTGGCTTTTTCAGCTCACAAGGACTACGAAGTTTATCAAATGGATACTAAATGTGCATTTTTGAATGGAGATATTGAAGAGGAAGTATATATTGAACAACCTGATGGATTTTCCTTGACAGATGACAATGATATGGTTTGCAAGTTAAGAAAAGCTTTGTATGGATTAAAACAAGCACCAAAAGCTTGGTATGCAAGGTTGGATAAGTATCTTTTAAAGATTGGTTTTACTAAAGGAAATGCAAATAGCAATTTATATTACAAAATAACTAATGATGACATTTTGATTATTGAAGTATTTGTTGATGATATAATCTTTGGAGGAGAAGATGGATTATGTAAGGAATTTTCTATTAAAATGCAGCAAGAATTTGAAATGTCTATGATTGGAGAAATAAAATTCTTTTTAGGATTGTAGATTTCACAGACTGATAAAGGTATATTTTTGAGTCAATCCAAGTACTTGAAAGAATTACTAAAGAAATTTGGGATGGAGAACTCTAAACCGGTAAGCACACCTATGACTACAAATGACAAATTATCTCAAAGCGATGAATCTACACCTATTAATCCAACTAGATACAAATCTATGATAGGAGGTTTACTGTATTTGACACAAACCAGGCCTGATATTATGAATGCAGTATGTATTGTTTCTAGATTTCAAATTAATCCTAGGAAAAATCATGAATCAGTAGTAAAAAGGATTTTCCAGTACTTACAAGGCACAACAAATCTTGGATTATGGTATCCTAGAGATGAAAATTTTGACCTATGTGCATACATAGATGCAAATTGGGCAGGAGATGTGGATGATAGAAAAAGCACCACTAGAGGAGCATTCTTTCTTGGAAAGAGATTAGTTTCTTGGTTGAGTAAGAAACAGAGTTGTACATCTCTATCAATAGCAAAATCAGAATATGTTGCAGCAACAACTAACTATACATAGGTACTATGGCTTAAACAAATGTTGAAAGACATAAAGGTAAAATGCAAGGAACCCATTACTATTTATTGTGATAACACTACAACAATTGATATATCTAAGAATCCGGTATTACATTCTAAAACAAAACATGTTTCTATCAAACTGATTCACCCCCCCCCCCCCCCCCTCTTAGTTGTCTCTGAGACCTAACATGGAAAACCCAAGATACGAAAAACCATAGTGACAAAATGTTGTTTGGAGATACTATCCAAATCCATCCTCACAAATGTATCAACTAATTCCAATTAATATGAAGGCACCAACCTTCAAGAGACACCAATATTGTAAATTTTATGGACACCAATCCAAAGGAGCACCAACCCATATAGTTTACTTCAGAATTTGAGACACCAAACTTTATTTAAAGGAATCAACCTTTAGGAGACACCTATACCCTGCACTAACATACAAGACTACAATCTTGATGTAATACAAAGAATAAATATGAACCTCTGTAGTTCTTCTCTTCTTCTTTAGAAGTTTGGTTTACACTATTTTAGGTCTCCAAATCACTCTCTTCTTGGTCTAGCATTGACTTCTCTCACACACACTTATACCAGTTTTACATCATATTTGTATTCTCTGCTTTCACCTCCATAAGGTCAGCCAAAACATATTTTTATCATAGATCAGATAGAAAATAGTTTGCGTTATTATCATACAACATGATCTATACAACTTACTATGCTGGATTAGGATCATTCATTCAGTCGATTTTCATTTTGTTCTTATCATCACAACATAGAGAATCTATCCCATTTTGTAATTGTCCAATTGCATTCAATAGATAGCTATCTAAGTTGACTTCTGCAAGTTCCCAGAACACTATGTTATTGTGCCAAAACAAGTTCTTCTCGATATTTAAATCTAGACCATTGATTCTCATAATTTGCCCAAAAATATTTGGTCATTGTTGCCACCATGGGGGTTCCACACATCACATCACATTACTATCAACACAATCTCCCTAGGTCTTTATCTATGTCACACTGTCAAGGACATGTGGTGATGGATCACAACACCATGACATGACATCAAGATACATCATCAAAAGATATGAGCCAACACTCTCTTCACTTCTTTGGAAACATGGTAGCTAATTGCTTCATTATAGGCCTTTCTTGGTCACATCACTTCTCCATGTGACAATGCACTCTCTTCTATCCTTCTAGATTTATGGACCCCAACACAACACATGGCAATCTCTCGACACATCATAGGCTAAGACTCCACTATTATCTCCAAACCATGAGGATGAGGCTAAACTATTGATGTGATGTTTTACTATTGATCGCAACATTGCAACCTCCTTTGGTGGTCAGCCTAAACTGTTGCGATCATGTGCTTGGCAATTCATTGCAACATTGCAACCTTAGTTGATGGTATGTCTTGAGTGCTACGATCTTGCACCTAGCACTTCATGTTAACTCCAATGATTCCATCACAACATCACAACCTTCACCCGACCACTGTTCTCTTGCACCTAACACCTCATGTCACCATGAAACACACTCCAAGTTAGACAAAAAAAGACATGTGAGCCATTTCTCACTTACCAATCTCACGTCAAGCTATATAAATAACAGACAACCTTGCAACATCAACAATGTGGTATAAATAGTCAAGACCATTATCTGCATAGTTTGTTCCCTTCTACGCATGAACTGTTTGTTCTTCTTGAAAGTTCACATCAACTCTGCATCTCAAATACATATCCTTTTGACATCAATGACAAGATTATTAAACTAAAATCAATAGAAAGCTTGAGGAGACCTCTGCTCTTAAAAAAGGTTCACATTAATGACATAAAGAGAAGATGTAGAAGACATGGGTGAAGAAATTTGATTAGAATGTAGATGGATCTATACCTATTGGTGGTGTAGATACTTCCTCTGAAAACTAAATAATATGAATTATCTAGGGGAGATATTTTTTTGAAGATCTTAAGGAACTCCTTATTTTGTGGATGTCGAATTAGTTTCAACATGGAAAATGTTAGGAAATTTTTTCTAGAACATTTTGAATGTTTGTGGTGTTTTGCAAAGGTATCTATGATCACTAACTAACATAGTATCAACTTTTTGTATGTAATGGTCAAATGCACTTAAGGCAAAAAAACCTAAGTTGGTAGAGTTAATGGATAAATTGTGATTTTAAAATCATTTTGATCACTTGTCATCTTGCAAATTTGAGTGTTATTCTTTGAGAAAGAGTTTTTTTGGTGGTAACCCTTGCGATAGAGTGTTTTGAGGTATTCTATGAGCTTGTGTTTTTAGTTGAGTCTATCTGATCAAGATGGATACTGTGATGGTGAAAAATGGGATCAAGTAGTTTAGGACCTAACCCCACTTTCCTCCACACATTAGAATATGAAAGAGCCTAAGGAAGTGATTCACTTTGACTAACTCTTGTGAAAGAGAGTCAAGGAATACTCTTAGGGTTTCTATTCCTTTGTTGTTATAAAAGAGAAGTGAGGTAAATGTGCAATAATGATTAACTAAGCTAGGGAGATGAATGAAAGTGATGATATAAACTAAAATAATAGCTAAATACATAATTGAAATTGGGAGATGATTGAAAGTGATGATATAAACTAAAATAATAGCTAAATACAAAACTAAAACTAAGGTACAAACTAAAGAAATAGAAATGAAACTCAGATGTGCACCTAATATAAAAAAATGAGATGGAATGAGCCAAACCAGGGCACTGGGTGCCTTGGTCCCTATTGTAGAGCAAGCCTATACTTTTGGAGTCTGCAAATTGAGGTCCTCATTTGTCAAACTACCAAAAGCTACTTAGAAATGTAGAGGACCAAGGTGTTGGGCACCTTGATCCAAGTGTTTAGGGGCCTTCTTGTGGATCCAAACCTATTCTTGTGAGTTTTGGCTTTCTGAAAGTCTGCAGCTCCATTGGAATCCTACAAATGTACCTGCAAGGTAGAAAATGGTGTTTGGGTGGCTATATAGGGGTTTTCCTTAGTCAAACCCCTTGTTTTGGTGATTTCCACCTCCACAAATATCTAATTTAAAGTTGAAATGTGTGTGTGCAAGAACCTTATGTGTGATAAGATCCTAAATGAGCGAAAATGCAAGAATTAGATTTCTATCCTATGATATGATTATAAAACCTTGAATGAAAATGCTTCAAATCACAAATGAATTAATGGATCTAAAGAAATAATTTATATTTGAAAATAAGTGTTGTGAAACTCATATAAAGATATGAAAATAACATAACATACCAAGCCCTAAGGGAGAGGTACAAGCCAATCAATAGTTGGTGATCTCCTATTATTGTTCAATATCTTCAAAGCTTTAGTTGATCATGAAAATGGTTGATTAAGTTTCAATAAATGCTTGATTTTCTATTTGAAGACTCTGATGAATACTAAGAGGGGGGAGGTGAATTAGTATACCAAAAATTACTATACTTAAACCCTTTACTAGACTACCAGTAAACTGGTAAAACAGTTTAGCAAACAAACCAGTTAGCACACATGCAAACCAAATATAAAATAATGCATTCACCCATAGAAGCACAAACACCATAACACAATAGATTTTGATGTGGAAACCCAAATGGGAAAAACCACAGTGAGATGAAACTCACAAGTAACTATCTACAGAATAGGAACCGGACCGGTTAAGGTCATACAATGTTCTTTACCAGAACATATCCTGTTAGGAATCTTAATCTCTATTAGGAGATAAGTCCGACTAAAGAATACCTTGCTAGAGGATTTTAGATCCACAGATGTGAACCACCTTGTTAGAGGATTTACAAAAAGGCTTTTGGGCCTACCCAGTTAAGGGCTTCAGACTTGTCGAAGATGTGAGTAATCAACGAGTGATCTAGGAAATAGCATAGATTTCTTGGTTAGATTATTGATAGCTCTTTCCTAATGCATTCCAACATTACTTCAATCTTCAACACATTTACACTGTCAAAAACTCATCAACCACCTTAAACTCTAGCAACAACCTAAAACCCTAGACATGATATCCTTATAAAGGAATCTGATTTCATGTCAGTCCAATAGGATTACAATATGATTTCCTATGTTCAATGCATCTAGAAATATTTTATAACACGACACAAAAAGCACCACCAGAGTGTTGGCACCGCCAAACAATCGGTGGATGGTAACTTATCACAAAATGTCAGTTGGTAACTCATCATAGAGTATTACCAGTTCATACAAAATATCGGTTTAAGTAAAATACCGGTTGCCGGTTTGACAAAATGAAGATCGGGAAATATGAGTTGTGTTGCTTCATTCATTCATACCGCTTGAGATCCTCGAATAGCTTGGGGTCTTCATACCCCTTCAGATCGGTAAACACTTTCTGCAAAACACCAATAGTCTTCCAATAGTCTAAAGACTATAATACATCATACCAGCTGGAACAAATACCGGTTGAGCTTTAACTTATACATACAAAAAGTGATCTCAAATCAAGTGTGTGTCCATCAATGACAATCATAGCATCAATCATAAAAAATGCCAACAATCTCCCCCTTTGGCATTGATGGCAACACTTAGGAAAATTTTGACATCTAAGTGTTTTACAACAAAAATATGCCATAATCAAAATTACTCCCCCTAAGCATATACACTATGCCTTTTGCAGAAAATACAATATATACTACTCCTTAACAGAAATAAAATGAAAGTATACATCAAAATTTTCAAAATTTATACTTCTCCCCCTTTTCCAACAATGACAAAAGTATTGTAGACTAACCCCTATTTCATTAAAATAATAAGTGTTTATGACAGTAAAGAGTAAAACTTGTCAAAAACTGATTTAAAGTCCTGCAAAAATTGCTTCAGGGATAAGGACCATGAGTCAAGTAAAGAGGTAGCCACCCCTTTCTCTGTCTGCATTAGGGAGACCTATTCTTCCATGGCATCTATCATACTCATCTCTTGAGTGACCGTTAGGGCATCAAGATTTAGATAGCACTTCTAGAGAATTTGCAGTCTTGGCAGTAGGACCAGTTGAAGTTCCTGCAAATTTCATGTTCGGTTGCTTATCTCTACCTCTAGTCTTGCAGACTGTAGTTGAAGCTGGTGAACAATTTGTCTATATGTGGAAAAGCAATCATATGGCATCTTGAAGGTGCTAATAAATGACTGCATATCAGATTGCAATTTGTCTTTCTAAGTGAGCACATCATCACAGAATAAATGAGGTTGGCAAATCTTGCTAAGTAGTAGATTGCCCTTATTCATTGCATCTCTAATGTCCTTTTGTGCCTTCTAGAGATCAGATCGAAGCTCTATTAGCTTTCTCACAGGGTAGCATCCAGAGCCTTTTGATGTTCCTTCTTGGCATTGGCTTCTGTGACCTCTTCCAGGCTTTGTACCTAGTCTTCTACAACTGAGCATAGGAGCTTCAATTGTTCAAGTGAGGAATTGGTACTAGGAAGGTTTGTACCAAGTATCAAACTGGTAAGTGTTTCCACCGTAGTTTGGATAACATCTTCCTCCTTTTTCCTCCTTAGAGCATCCAATCGCTCTTGAGAAATCTTAATGCTCTGCAACAACTCTGATTCATTTGCAGACTGGAGGTCAATAGGACTGGTAATTGTAGCCAGTTTAGCCTGACTACCGGTTGCCATTAGAGTCTCCACCTATGTGCTCTATTCCATTGCTTCCTTCTTCTGCTCCTCTTCTTCTTTCTTTCTTTTCTCTTCTTCTTGTCTCTTCTCTTCATCTTTTCACTTCTTCTCTTCTTCATACTTCTTCTTCTCCTCTTCCTTCTTCCTCTTTTCCTCTTCGTGTTTCTTCTCTTCCTCTTTCTACTTCTCCTCTTCTTTCTTTTCCTCGTCCTTCTTCTTCCTCTCTTCCTCTTGTTTCTTATTTTCCTCTTCTTTTCTTTTATCCTCTTCATCTTTCTTCTTTCTCTCCTCTTTTCTCTTATCCTCTTCCTCTTTTTTCTTTTCTCCTCTTTTCTTTTATCTGCTTCCTCTTTCCTCTTTACCTCTTCTTTTCTCTTATCCTCTTCATCTTCCTGTTTCTTCTTTTCAGCTTCCTATTGCTTCTTTTCTTCTTCTTCCTTCTTGTCCCATCTTGTTCCTTCTGATGGTGTATCCTGAGTAACATTTTCACCATCTAAGGTGTCAACATCAATGAGGTCCATTTGTTCTATGTCCAGTTCTTCTTCATTGTCATACACCTCATCCAGTTTGCCAGTTTCCAGTTCTCGCTCAGCTTTTTTGTTGGCTTCAACCACTTGATGCATCTTAAGAGATTCTTGAGCATGAGTATGTGTATCTTTGATCACTTCATGACCCTTTCCTTCTAGTAACAGGAGTCTTCTTCTTCTCATGAAGAAGAGGCCTTTGTATTTATTCATAACTTCAAAAAGTTCTGAATTTGATACATCATGAAAATGTTGAGCGAATATTTCCTCCCTCATTCCATGTTCCTTTTCTATGGGAATGCACCATTTATTGTCTAAAGAATTATACAAAGAATCTGGTGTCTCAGATCTAATTTCTAAATGCGACCGGTCATTAACACACAAATACTTAATGATTTCCTATTGAAGTTCTTCCTTTTCATCATCATTGAAGTCATCAAAACAATCAATTAAATCATTCAACACTTTTCGCCTAATATTCTTTATAGTTCTTTGACAATGTGTCAAAGGTTTGTAAGAAGAAATGTCAATATTTACCAGTGTAGATGATGTCGGTTCATTCTTTGTCTTTTTCTGTGTTTGCGTAGTCTTCTTCTTAGGCGGTTCTTCTGACACAGTTTCTTCTGAGTCAGGTGTATTTCTTTTTGTCTTCTGCTTCCTCTCAAAGACTTTTGCAAGTGCAGCTTCTGATTTCTTCTTAACTGGTGACCGCTTGGTCACTTTGGGACTCGTTGCAATAACCAGTGTTGATGTTGAAGGCATTGCCTTTCCTTTCTTTTCTGAGGGCTTTGCAACCGGTATAACCCTTTCCAAATAAGTGTCAGTTCTCTTTGCCTTAGGATCAAGGGGTGAGGTGATTAGGGTAGAAGCATACCCGTCTAGCATATCATTCATTACCTCATAGCCCATAGGCTCTACTTCTTCCTGCCTAGGCTCAACGACCTCCATTATGCATCCATCCACTTTAATGGTGAAGTAGATGTCTTCCTCATACTTTTTTACTAAATCACCAGATATTCTTATCCTTTGGCTCATCTTGCATCTGAACTCATCAAAGTATTTGTTCAGTGCTTCTGGATAACCAGTTCCAACCGCTTGTAGGCTCTCCTTGATTTGTTTTGTTACCAGTTGGTCGGCAGACCACTGAATATCACCTACTCCTGGAAAGTAGCCTTGAAAGTAAAAGAAAAACCCAACCAGCAGTTGTCCGAACTTGAATCTCAGTGCATTGTCCTATTTGATCGACTTAAGATTCAACACAAGTTGTCTTTGCATACAAGTGCACAGATCAAATGATGCATCCTCCTTGATAATCTTGTAATTGGCATTTACCACTACAGTAGAGACAAAATTAATTCTGCTAGCAGAGAACGTCCGGTAACCTATCACCATGCAAGCATACTTGACCAGATCGTCCTTGATTGAGTTGACGGTCATACCACGTGAGTCGCTCATTGAACCGGTGAGCTTGGACATTTCAGTCTTGCTGACCTTCCTTAGGGTTGGCACTTCCCTTGTATTGCAGAAACTGGTGACAACATGAATCGCTTCCGATGTGATATCATGCATCCACTCTAGGTACATCTTATCATCGTGTACCCTGCTTAGAATAATGCGAATGTGATCATATGAAAAATTCTTCAAGAAAGTAAACTGCATTTTGAAGTTTCTTCTTTTCTAGAATGCTGAATTTTGGTTTAATCTTCTTATCCTTTCCATAGAATAAGCTCAGCTAGGAACGGATTACAAGAGACCCTAGGTCTTTGATTTTGTAGTTTATGTAATCAAAAATCCCTTCTTCTACTATAACACCATCCAGTACTTGAGACAGGGCATTGTATTTCAACTTTCGCTTAATGAAGTCCATAGAATTAACAGTTGCACTAGAGCTATCATGAGATGCAGAAGCCATGATAAACAAAGAATTATGAAAAATACCTTTGCAGATTGAAATTTAGGGCTTCACAATTTGGACTTCGCTTTACACTCCTTCAGTTGCAGAGATACCACTTTGCGTCCAACAGATGTTTGCTTCAGATTCTTCTTCAGGAATCTGATAAATTCTTTGATTCGAAGTGTAAATCGCTTTCCTTCACTCTGCACTTGACAAACTACTTTGCTCAAAAAATGATAAGTGAGAAATGATTTCAAAATTCCTTTTAAACAGGTTCTCCACCTACCATAATAAATGCTCCAATATTAGGGCGTAAACCCCAATTTGCCATTTATTGTTTCCGGTCTTCTGCCGACTGACAGATATCTCATACCGGTTAAGGTCTTTTACCGGTGTAAACTGGGGGTTTGAAGTATTTTGCCATTTGCTCCCCCTAAGCTTTTTTTATGCTTAGTTTGTTGGTTTCATGATTTCCACACTAGGTGTAGAAACTAGTTCTTCTTGCAACACCGCTGGTTTCTTTTTCTAGGTTTTGTTCATATCCACTTGAACAGTTTCAATATCAATCTTTCCTTTTGGAGTGACTGGTATGTCATTCGATATGTTCTTTCTTGTTCTGTAGAATCTGGCAATGTGACCCAATTTGTTGCAATGATAGCAGACCATTCCAGATGCTCTCCAAGGTCCATTATTCATATTACCATTCTTCCTCCTACATGTTGCAGCAGTGTGACCATGCCAATGACAAATCAAATAGTTTTCTCTCCATCTGGTTGCCACTTAATAGCCACCACTTCCTGACTGATGATTAAAGGTATTAAATCGATTGAGATTCTGGTTCACAAAAGGTTCCAGACCAACTCCTTGAGTCCTCTGAGGATATCTTCCAGTGTTGTTCATAACAGACCTACATTCAAATGCTCTATGCCCAAACTTGTTGCATACATAACAATTACCATTGAACTTATTCGATCTAGGTACATTGTTTATAAAGTAAGGAAAATTATTATAGGCTTTGCTCCTACACACATTGGCAGTATGTCCTTCTTTAAGACAGTTAAAGCAAACAGGTTTAAACTTTTTCTTACCTTTATCTTTTGATGTCGGTTGTTTCTTCAATGCTCCAGCATTTGCACCAGAAGTCTCACCTTCCTCATGACCGGAGTAACCAAGTCCATCAGTATTCTTGACAGGTTTGGCTGATTCAAGCTTCTGCTCTAACTTAACAGTACTCTTGTTGAACTTAGCAAGTATTTCCTTTGACTCAGAGAGTTCTTTGGAAATACCAGCATTTGTTTCCATCAAGTTTGCATTCTCGGATATGGCTATGTTTAGTTCTCCTTGCATGTCTTCCTTTTCCACTTTTCTCGCTTGGAGTTGAGTAGTTAGGGCACTGATCTCTTGCTTCAGCTTGGAGATTTCATGATCTTTGTCTTTTACCAGATCTTTAGCTTTCCTCCAGTTCTCAAGCTCTTGGCACATTCGAATAGTCAGTTCTTCCAAATCCTTTCTTAGGTTGGAATTGGATTAATTCAGTTTTTCTACTTCTTGAATCAGGGCTTCCATGTTCGCTTCATCAGAAGAACTATTTTCAGATAGCTCCATCAGTTTTTCAGCATGTTCTCTCCTTTTTGCCTGAGAGGCCTTATATTTGACCATAAGATCATCACAGGCTTGCTCAGACTGAGTGAGCCGATGAGTAAGTTCCCCCATATCTCTTTCCAAGTGGTTAGACTTATAGAAAGCTTGGCTCTGATACCAATTGATGAATACTAAGAGGGGGGGGTGAACTAGTATGCCAAAAATTACTATACTTAAACACTTTACTAGACTACCAGTAAACTGGTAAAATAGTTTAGAAAACAAACTGGTTAGCACACATGCAAACCAAATAGAAATAATGCATTCACCCACAGAAGCACAAACACCATAACACAATAGATTTTGACATGGAAACCCAAATGGGAAAAACCACAGTGAGATGAAACTCACAAGTAACTATCTGCAGAATAGGAACCAGACTAGTTAAGGTCAAACAATGTTCTTTACCAGAATAGATCCTGTTAGGAATCTCAATCTTTGTTACGAGATAAGTCTGATCAAAGACTACCTTGCTAGAGGATTTTAGATCCATAGATGTGAACCACCTTGTTAGAGGATTTAAAAAAAGGCTTGTGGGCGTACCCGGTTAAGGGCTTCAGACTTGTCGAAGATGTGAGTAATCAACAAGTGAGTGATCTAGCAAATAGCATAGATTGCTTGGTTAGATCCTTGATAGCTCGTTCCTAATGCATTCCGGCATTACTTCAGTCTTCAACACATTTACACTGTCAAAAACTCATCAACCACCTTAAACCCTAGCAACAACCTAAAACCCTAGACATGATGTCCTTATAAAGGAATCTAATTTCATGTCAGTCCAATAGGATTACAATACAATTTCCTAGGTTCAATGCATCTAGACATATTTGGTAACACGACACAAAAATCACTGCCAGAGTGTCGGCACCGCCAAACAATCGGTGGATGGTAACTTATCACAAAATGTCGGTTGGTAACTCATCACATAGTATTATCGGTTCATACAAAATACTAGTTTAAGTAAAATACTAGTTGCCAGTTTGACAAAATGAAGACTGGGAAATATGAGTTGTGCCGCTTCGTTCCTTCACACTGCTTGAGATCCTCGAACTGTGTGGGGTCTTCATACCGCTTCATATCAATAAACACTTTCTGCAAAACACCAATAGTCTAAAGACTATAATACATCATACCAGTTGGAACAAATATCGGTTGAGCTTTAACTTATACATACAAAAAGTGATCTCAAATCAAGTGTGTGTCCATCAATGACAATCACAACATCAATCATCAAAAATGCCAACAAACTCCACATAACCTATAATTTCACTTCATAAGAGGATCCTTCAATTGCTCATAGATGGTTCCCTCAAATGAGGAAAGGAAAGGCTATATGTATGAAACCCTAACTTTGTTTTTGATCATAGGATGACCTAGATATGATATTTTTTAACACCAAGTCAGATTTAAACATTATAATACCACCAAAATATGATCCCAAAATTTAGGGAGAAAATGTTGGGAGCAAGGTGAATCACCTCGGTCCGATCAACTTTTTCTTGAATTTTTAGGGATGTGAAGTATCGTGATTATAAAGTGATCCCCAAGTGGATGCAATGATTTAATATGTTTTGATAAGAGAAATCGAGCCTTGAAGGTTGAAATAGGACATAATTAGGGCTTTGATGAATTAATCAATTGAAAGAATAAAATAAAAAGGGATAGACTTAGGATTAAGGGCCCAATTTTATGATGTGTAGAGGGATGAAAGAGAGCTTTAGATTAAATTAAATTAATTAATTAAATGCTTAAAGGGGAATTTAAAATGCAAGATGAAACACACTAAAGTGGGTGCTAACCTAAGTGTGGAATTATACCACACAATTAAGGGTGTACAATTTACAATGCTACATTTAGCCCTGACTTTAGCGGTCATATGACACTACGTGCACATGCAAGCTAAAATACAAAAAAGTAAACATTTCATGAAAGAGGATATATCCCTAAGGTGTTGTACGAATCCCCTGGCAGTATCTACAGTACACTATTAGGATCCTCATCCTATAAAACCACATTGTTAGATAAAATCTCAAAATCACCTAAATGCTCAATAAGGAATTGATGAAATTTGCAGGTTTCTATATGCCCCCTATTTCAACTTGCTAATTAGTGAGTTGAAATAGGGTATCATGTTTACCACATCTAATTTTGAAAGAAAATTGATGATAAATTCTCACAACAAGGATTGATACGAGATCAAAACTAATGGAGAATCATTTGGTAAAAAAGAGAACTAAGACACAATTCCAACACAACCAATAGTGTGAGAATTGGAGCTCTCTAACACAAGATGAAAGATTAAGTATAAAATGAAGATTTTCGAAAAGAATTGCCTTTTAGATTTTGAAAAAGGAGGAAGAGATCACCATCCAAAGATATCCACCTTCGAGAATAAAGGGGTTCTTTGATAAAGATAACATCCTTTAAAAAGAGGAGAAGGAAAATAAGAATACACACTTTCTCCAATATTTAGGAAAAGTTGGATTCTTAGTGAAGGATTGCACACTTTCACTAAGGAGATATTGTTCATGAAAGATGTATCATTCTAAGTAGAGAATAGGTCCTAAACAATGAACACACATATAATATGCAAGAAATGACATCAAATGAAAAATGCAACTCAACAAAAGAAAGGTGAATCATTGGAAAAAAGAGATAGAAGATATAAATATCACTCTTTCTCCCCAAGCATAGAGGCAAGAACATCAAAGAGGGATAATTTATAAAAACACTCTTCTAAATGAAGGAAGGAGATTCTGATCATCAGGGATAGGAACACCCACAACATAGAAGGGTTCATTATAAAAGATACCACTTAATGAAGCAAAGAATATTATGAATGATTATAGACTTCCACATCAAGGAAGAGGTCCCAATTAATAATATGTACTTAAGATCCTCATCAGGGATACTTGTTCCAATATGTGAGAGGGAATTCCCAATAGGAATATACACCTCTACAATCGATAAGAGACCCTTATAGAAGACACTACATCACAAAGGGGAAATTTTCAATTTTAAGAAGGAGAGATGTTTGAAATAATTCTTGCCCCCATAGAGACAAGAGATGAAACAAACATAGGATATTATGTTGCTTCCAAAGTATGATTTCATGTGAAATTGTACTATCATGAAGGACAATGAGCCTCCAATAGGTAAGATACCAATATCACATATTAAAGAGAAACATAATAGCCACTAATGTTATTTAATTGTATGATAGATTGGACGAAGAATTTAAATGACATGTTAAATGCTCTACAATTAATGAGAGCAAAAACATGTATGAGATGATAAGTATTGAATTGTCTTGATCAACAAGATAGTCTCTATAACGAGAAGAAAAGGCCACTAACTCATGTTCCTCTTGCGCACAAGAAACCTTAGGAGAGGGACAAGTATAACTCATTAGGGCCTCATTTCTATAAGAGAGGGTATGAATAGAAGGTAAATCCTCATAACTAGGATTGTCAATCTCTTGGGGAGATTCATAAAGAGACTTGTTAACCACCATAATTTTATTATGAGTGGAATGAGTGTTGAGAGATGTAGAGGATGATTTAATTGAAAGGAAGTCATCATCACTACTAAATATAGCATTGATATTGAGAGATGGTCTTTTAGAAGCTTTCATAGGCTTTGAATGAATATATCCAAGTCCAAATGAAGCTTCAAAAATGTTATTTTCTAAAGGAACCTTAATCCCATGTTCATTTATGCCACAACCATTTCCACTATATCCACTCTTAGCTAAGATGTGAAAACCATGACCATAAAGAGATGGAAAATTAGAAAGAGATGGTGGGGACTCATAGGTTTCAATGCCATAATTAGATGAATAAGAAGAATATTGTGAATAATTTTTTGAATTAGAAGCAACCACAAAATTGTTACTTATTTGTTTAGACAAAGTGGGTTGGTTTTTAGATTCATCCATATCTTTCTCCTTTTTAATCTTAGGTTCTCTTGGAGGGATTTTGTATTCTCCTACAAAGGTAGGTGTAAAAACTAAGGACCCCCAATCGTATTCCAAGAGAACTTGTTCTAGTGAAAAAAATGTTAATGAGGAGATGGTGATTCAGTGTGAGTGGAAGAAGAGTCAGGAGTACTCAAGGAAATAGACATACTTGAAGATGTAGGAGTATTTTTAGAAGAATTAGAAGTAGTTGAACAAGAAGATGAGGTTTGCAATTGAGCTTGTAAATTGGTATCAACGAACAAAGTATGCATCTTATTGTTGTAGATGAACTTAAGTTGCCTATACAAAGTAGAAGGGACAACATCCATACAATGAATCCATGATCATCCTAACAAAATATTGTAAGTCAAATTATCAGGCATGACATGAATTTAGGTGTGGGTAAAATAACAGGTCCTACCTTGATACGTAAGGTTATAATACCTAACGAAGACCTAGCAACATTATCAAAGCAATGAATAGTAAGGGAGTTTCATTTAATAAGAGATGTGTCCATCTTAATATTATGTAATAGATTAATACTACAAACATTAAGGCTAGAGCCATTGTTAACAAGGGTTCATCTTATCGCATTACCATTAATAAGGACAATAATCATAAGAAGATCATATTGATGTTGGATCTCATGGGAGGGTAACTCATCTTATGTGAACACAATTTGAGCTTTATATTCTTTCATAGGATCAATCAAAGAAGCCATATTGTTAGGTGTCACTGCAAGTGGGATATCTAGGTTGTTTAATGAATCTTGTCATATTTCATGATGTGTTGATGAAGTTTGAATCAAAAGAGATATCTTGACGAGAGTAGATTTAAGTTGTTCAATAAGATTGTACTCCTTACCAAGGGTTTGTGAGATACGAGGTGTTGATGGAAGAATAGGTTGAGAAGCACAAAGTGAAGAAGGAATAATCAGAGGATGATTAGATTTCCTATCGTTCCACATATTATATGTGTGGGAAACTGAATTGTAACTCTCTTGGGTGATTTTTCTAGCATACTCATAAGGACTCTTAGTGAGATATCATCCTTGTACAGTAATAACTAGGTTGTTAGGAGTGCAAAAGGAATCATTAGTATAACCACCTTGAACCACAAAGAGAGGCTTGTTAAGAGGTTGATAATTTGGAGAAGGACTATCACCTTGAACCATGAAGAGAGGTTTATTAGTTGTTTCATAACCATTCAAATGTATCATATTGATTGAAGATGGTTTGGGAACATGTGAGGAAGGTCTAGTAAAGTTGAAATAATGAAGTGGTTTGTAAAGAGGATTATCAACCTTAAACATTTCTTAATGAATATGATTTTCTTTAGATTGAATGAAAGGGACATCCTCATATAGGGGAGCATTAAGGATATCAAGCCCTTCTGACATAAGATCATTCTCTTGTTCAAAAGTATCTTTACAAGAGGTGTAAATTTTAGGAGAAGGATCAACATCATTCATATGATGGGAATTATTGATATAATTGTTGATAGTCTCTTCTTGCACCAAAATGTTATCATGGTTAGGATCAATTTTGGGAGATGGATAAGGAGTAGGAATTAATGCTTCATCGCTAGAGGGAAGGTTATTGAAAGAAGGTATAATGTGACCAAGAAAGGTAGCTATAATATATTCCCCTATCACTAAAGGATCCACATGGGTGAGGTACTCTCTAGGAGAAGGATCAACATTACTCTTCAAAGATTCATCCTTGAGAGGGACATATTTGAAAGAAATGTTATCACTCTTTTTAAACTAGGGTATCCTCATAAGTAGAACCAATTTGGAGAGGGGAAGTGTTATTAAGGGGTTGGTCGATCATATCATCCTCTTTTAGCATAATATCATTTTCTTTCACCAAGGTACTCTCATCAAGGAGAAAAAAATTAAGAGAATAATCAACATCATTCAATGGTTCATCCCAAATAGGGAGATCATTGAATGGAGTGTTAAAAATATCTTATTGCACAATGGTGTCTTCATGGGTAGGACCAATTTTGGGAGAGGGAATAGAACTATCTATTAATGCTTCATCTTTAGGAGGGAGAGCATTAATAAATGTGTTATTTAAATAATCCTCTTGCTTCAAAATGTCCTTAATAGGATCATTAGGAAGGGGGTGAAGTGTTAGAGAAAGGTCAAAGAATATATTATGATGCAAAGACAAGTTGGTTGAAGGCTGACGTGTCATCCTAAGATTGATGACATGGAATGGCATTTGAGGCAGTGCCCCAAAATTCTTTTTTGGCATGAAATTTTTTTAAAATGTCATTTTTTTAACAAAATGCAATGAAATAAATAGTGCAAACAATGAAAGTAAATTAAATGTCTAAACAATTAAGTGATTAAATAAATGTAATCAATGCAATGAATGAAAGTGAATAAGCTATATGTCTAAGAAATGATTGCAAATATGCATGAAAATCAGAAGTAAGCATAGAACATGTTGGGTTCACCAAAATGTGATGGTGAAAAATGGGATTGGGTGGTTTAGGACTTAACCCCACTTTCCTCCACACATTGGAATATGAAAGAGCCTAAGGAAGTGATTCACTTTGACTAACTCTTGTGAAAGAGATTCAAGGAATACTCTCATGGTTTCTATTCTTTTGCTGCTATGAAAGGGAAGTCAGCTAAATTTGCAATAATGATGAACTAAGCTAGGGAGATGAATCAAAATGATGATATAAATTGAGGTACAAACTAAAGAACTAGAAATGAAACTTATATGTGTACTTGATATTAGAAACTAAGCTAGAATGAGCTAGACCAGAGCGTTGGGTGCCTTGGTCCCTATTGCAGAGATGACCTGTACTTCTGGAATCTATAAATTAAGGTCTTGATTTGTCAAACTGCAAAAAGCTGCTCAGAAATGTAAAGGACCAGGGCACTAGGCACCTTGGTCCTAGTGTTCTGGGACCTTCTTATGGATTTGAACCCGTGCCTATGAGTTCTAGCTTTTCGAAAGTCTGTAGCTCCGTTAGAATCCTACAGATGTACCTGCAAGCTAGAAAATGGTGTTTGGGTGGCTTTATAGGGTTTTGCCTTAGTCAAACTCCTTATTTTGGTGATTTCCACATCCACACATAGCCAATTTATAGTTGAAATGTGTGTGTACAAGAACCATATGTGTGTATAAGATCCTAAATGAGATAAAATGAAAGAATTAGAGTTCTATCCTACGATATGAGCATAAAACCCTAAAAGAACATAGTGTAAATAAAAGTGCTTCAAATCACAAATGGAATAATGGGTCTAAAGAAATAATATAGAAAATAAATATTGTGAAACTCATATAAAGATATGAAAATAACATGAAACCATACCAAAACCTAAGGAAGAGGTACAAGTCAATCAACAGCCGGTGATCTCCTATTATTCTTCAATATCTTCAAATATTCAATTGATGATGAAAATGATTGATGAAGACTCAATAAATGTTATATTTTCTGGTTGAAGACTCCACATAACCTATACTTTCACTTCATAAGAGGCTCCTTCAATCGCTTGTAGATGGATCCCTCAAATGAGGAGAGAAAGACTATATGTATGAAACCGTAATTTTGTTTTTTATCATAGACTAACCTAGAAATGATGTTTTTTCGCACCAAGTCAGATTTAAACATTATAATGCTTCCAAAACATGATCCCAAAATTTTGGGAGAAAAATTTGGGACCAAGGTGAATCGCCTCGATTCGATCAACTTTTTTTTTATTTTTTAAGGATGCGAAGTATTGTAAATATAACATGATCCCCAAGTTTATGCAATGATTTAAGATGTTTTGAAATGCAAAATCAATCCTTGGAGGTTGAAATAGGACATAATTAGGGATTTGATGAATTAATCAGTTGAAAGAATAAAATAAAAAGTAGCACACTTAGGATTGAGGGCCCAATTTTATGATGTGTAGAGGGATGAAAGAGGACTTTAGATTTAATTAAATTAATTAATTAAATTCTTAAAGGGAAATTTAAAATGCAAGATGCAACACACTAAGGTGGGTGCTAACCTAAGTGTGGAATTATACCACCTAATTAAGGGTGTACAATTTACGATGCTATAGATACACCAATTCATGTTGACATGTCTTTGAAGCCATGACTACAATTCAAACCCTATCCTTTCATGGTGACAAAGAGAGACAAGGAAGGAGGTATGTTGAAGGTGTCTTTGATTGTTGTGAGCATAGAGGACGTTATGTCTTACATCCATCCACCCCTAACAGAGGTTAGTCATGTAAATTTAAATGTTTCACAAAATCATCTTGTGGAAGATGACCTAACAAAATTCAAACAACAATACAAGCATATTTCAGAGTCAGAGTTAGGGTTTGAATATTTGGAAAGAGTTCTTTGATTTCAACTATGAGAATGCATGGATTCAAATCATCTTGAGCTGAATTCATAGAGATGATATATTTATAGAATTCCCACACAAGGTCATGAATGATACCATTAGGGTTTTGACAAGGTTGTGCATCCATAAAACACTTCTTGATTTGAAGTTGGAGAAGAATGATACTATGTCTAAGCTTACTAGTGCAAATTTAGATGAAAGAACTATGACTATTGAGGACATCACTAATTTGAGTGTATGTTAGCTTACCAAGGGTTTGGCATACAAAATCTACTATCAAAACCATGAGGGTTCGACCACTGCTATACACTCTCCCTATCATATAGTGGTTGAAGTAGAGAAGTTTGATTTGTGTGAACTTTTGAGACAACTTCTAGATAATTTAGAAAGGACAAAAAAAATAAAGTATCCATTCAAGTATGGGTTCCTAATCATATGTCTAGTATTTATGTTCATGAATGAGCTCCCAAGTGATAAGAGTAAAGTGTGGTATATGTTTATTCCTGTAGTCGATCAAATAAAAAATCATCTTAGGAATTTTAATAATGATACATAAACATATAATACTACATATTTTAATTGGTTTAAGAATTTCCAATATAAGATGCAAGAAAGAGATTGGATTCTTGTCAGTTTGGTCTAGAAGTACATGAATGAGATCAACTTTCTATTCAGTAAGGACCATTGTTACATTGATGTGGTAGAGCCAAGGACTGCTTAGCTACCTTTGTTTCCTTATGAAATATTAGAGGAGTATGTGGAGAAGAATATAGAGACCCTATTGTAGTTGCCAGTGGATCAAAGTACAAAACGATTGAAGGGAATACAACTAAATTATTAAACACGATGATCTGTAAGGAGGCTGAGACTAGACATGCAAAGTAGATGGATAATTTGTACAAATGATAAATATACCTATTATAGAAGAAGCCTTTGGAAAGAAAGCATAGAGGAGAACTATGTCAGTGTCTGCCTCTCCTTCGATAAGGTTGGTTCCTTTGAAACCCTAGTAAGGGCATAATCAAGTGAGAAGAAAGGACATAGACCTTAAAAAAAGGCAACGAGAGAGACAGGTGCTTTGGAGCTTGATGTTGAGAAAGTTGACAATAGTAGCATAGATGAGGACGTACAAAAAGAAACTTTTGTGATTAGAAAGGGGTCCACAAGGGCGACAATTAAGAAAGTGGATGTTGAAGAAGAAGAGGATACTGTTCCTCTTAGTTAGAGAAAGAAAAAAATGTTCTCTTTGGAAAATAGCCTCACAAAGAAGAGGAAGGAAGTCAAGAAGAAAGAACCAAAGAATTCAAAAGGAAAGAAGAAGAAGAAGAATCCCCCTTCGGTTGATTATCAACTGCATGATTTTGATAGTCTAGTAAATGCTATTCATCAGCATGAGTCCTTGGAGGTGTTTGTAGAACTATATAAGGATGCTCCTCTAGTATATAAATTGAATATAGAAAAATCTATTATCTAGTATTTGATTACTTTTGATGAGAATGCGAATGATATTATGGATAATGTAGCGTCGTAAATTGTACGCACTCGCTAGGGTGGTACAATTTCACACCTAGTTTAGCACCCGCCTTAGTGCATTTTACATTCTGCATTGCATTTCTCCTTAAGCACTTAATTAATCAAATTAATTAGGTCTAAGGTCCTATTTCATCATTCTCTACATCATAAAGTTGGGCCCTTTTCACTAAAGCGCGCCCTTCGCATTTTATTCCTTCAATACATCACTCAATCAAAAACCCTAATTAGGTCCTATTCCGAACTTGGGGGCTTGGTTTCGGGGTCAAAACATCTCAAAATCACCTGTAACTTCGGGATTCTCTCTAAAATCATCATATCGGACGGCCCTGAAAATTTGGTGAAAAGTTGCCGGGACCGTGGCGCCCGGTGCACATGGTCCCGGACATTTTTCCCGAAATTTTAGGAGCACGGTCCAATCATAAAATAAAGCTTAACCCCAAGAAATTGGCGGGATATTCAATCTCTAGGTCAGCCAAAATATGGATTTACGATCTAGGGTTTCATACATAAGAGCTCTCTTTCTTCATTGGAAGGGATCGGATTTTTGTTTCCAAGAACTTCATATGCAGCGAAAGAGCAGATCTTTGAAGACTTCAACATCTTACAACATCTTTCTATCAAGCATCTATCAAATTCATTCATCCACTTAGGGCTTGGAAGACATTGAAGAACAATAGGAGATTACCGACTGAAGATTGGCTTGTACTCCTCCCTTGAGGGTTGGGTATGATTTCGTATTGTTTTCATGTCTTTGCATAAGCTTTGATACGTCATTTATTCACACTTTAGATCACATTGCATCTTGATTTAGAGCATTTACATTATCATTTGCAAGCAATTAGGGTTTACTTTCTAGGTTGCTCTAGTTTGCTTTCTTGCATTTTGGACCTTGCACACACACTAGGTCTGCACACACAATACAGTTTACAAAACAACTTGGCTATTCGTGGAGGTGGAAATCACCGAAGCGTGGGTTTGACTAAGGCAAAACCCTATATAGCCGCCCCTCCCCCTTTTTAGATATTATTGCAGGTTTCAGGATTCAGACGACGCCGCGGGATACAGATCCGGAGAGAGAAGGTTGGAACAACACTCTGTGTGAAATTGCAGAGCAGGAGACCAGGATAGGGGCGCTGGGCACCCTGGTCCCTGGGACAGAGGCGCTGGGTGCCCTGGTCCTCAGGACAGACAGTTGCAGACAGTTTCCAAGCAGTGTTTTAGAGTGCAGAACAACAGTTTCCGGTGCAGTTTTCAGGACAGTGGCGCCCGCGCCCCCGTCCCGAACATTTCTAGTCCGACTTCGACTCCGGGTACATATCTGCATTCTTATTTCATCCTTGTACTTACAGTTGTTCATTGTTTAATCTCAATTCTGCAATCTTGTTATTGGTTCGTACTTGCATTTTGGGATTAGGGTTTGAACTTGCATCACTTGATCTTACAATTTCAACAAGGGAATAGAAATCCTAATAGATATCCTGTGGCTCTCTCTTTCGCCAAAAGAAGTAGCCAATTGTGCGATATCTCTAGGCTCTTTCATATTCCGTAATGTGTGTCAAAAGGTAGGATTAGGGCATGATTAACCTAGTCTCACTTTTTCCCCCACACAGATAAGTTACCTGTGGATTTGTTGGAAGCTTTAACAGAAAGAAGGAAGGATGCATTGGTAAAAGAATCCAATGTAAGGACATGATCTTTAGAGCTATTAGTGAATGAAAGAGTGGCCAGATACAAGGATCCACAAGAGGTGGGAGGAATCCTTGTCACAAATCCCAAGGAGGTTTTGACTGACTAGCCAACAATCCCCCCCTCAACACCGAATAAGGTTTCATGAACTTCTTTTAAGGAGACCATAGGGTGACCTCCTAGGATTCAAACCCATAACCTAGTGCTCAGATACCAATTGTTGGAATCAATGCTAGCGTTACACCAAAAGCTTGAGCTGTCAGTGAACGGGAGAGAGGCCAGAGACAAGGATCCGTGGGAGGCGAGAGAAAGCTATGTCTCTAATTTCAAGGAGGTTCTAATCGACTAGCCAACAATGATGTGCAATACTTTATCCAAGGAAGATAGAGCTAATATTTTGCAAGCTCTTAATAGAAGGTTTAGAACAAAAGAAATAGTAAAAGTCATAATGGGAGGTGATTCGATTGACTATCAGAGGATAGTAAAAAAGACTGAGGATGCAACAAAATAGGTTGTATAAGAGATAAAGAATACTTTTTCTTCTCCTGGAGAGAAGAAAAACACAAAAATTGGTTCAAAAGAGGGTACATTTGGTGTTGCTCTAGTAGTATGGTTGATTCAAAGAAGAGAGATGATGATCTATTAGGTGGTTATAGGGATCCAAAAACTAGTTCTAGTGATAACATGGAGACTGATAAGAATCATTAAACAATTATAGAAAAGATTTCAGAGAATAAACATGCAAATAAAGAGAAATAATAGGAGAAGAAGAAAAAGGAAGAAAGGAGTACTATGTGTGGTGGAGAAACTTTTGGTCCATCTAGAGGCTTCATATAAATTTTTAAAATTGTAGTTATAGTTTGAACCAGTCATTACTTATGAGGTACTTCTTGTACCTATAACACAAGCTTAGATGGACCTTAATCACGTGTCCCCTCTACACATGTTACACTTGGGTGATATACTTCGTCACTCTATACATAAGAAGTACATCAAATCACAAATTTAGAGCACCAAGTTGATAAATGATACAAATAAGTTTCTCCATGAGAGAATTTTCAAATTTGTGTTGGATAAAAGTTTGAGTGATGAGGAGAAGCTACAGGTGATGCTTAATGGCTTGAAGGATTATGATTCTAAATTGGAAGCAACAATTTTGAAATATGTTGAAAAGAGGACATAAGCAAAAAAAATGAGAAGAATTAGTGAATAAATGTGCAATTGCACATAGCCAATTGTAGGATGGAATAAGAATTTTTGACAAGAGTGTAAAGGATGTTGTGATAGCATATTAGTTTTTCCATCAGTGGCCTATATCTACCAAAGATATTCAGGGACAAATGGACACTTTGAAAACATAGATTATATAGCTTTCTTGTACTATATATTTGAAGAAGGGTGTAAATGGTAATGGTAGACTGCAAATAAAGAATTTGTAAATGTAGTTAAAACTACTAACTGATCATAAGCAAAAGGTTAAGACACAATTTGGTCATATGAGAGAAATTGTAGATTTGTAGCTCAACACCATGGTGAGATTTCTTGTAGACTCTCAAAAGATGGATTAGTTAGCGAAGGTTCTAGGTAGTTGCAGTAAGGTAGAGGATCTTCTATTGAAGATGGAAAGTTAGCACAACATTTTGACCTTTGTGGAGGATGATTAGAAGACCACTTAGTCTCATCTCAAGTTTGTTCACAGGGGCATTATGCTCCCAAAAATGAAGAATTGCTAATTTCACCAACAAGATAATTTTGTTCCTGTACATATATATGCAGATAAGTAGAAGGTTGGTGAAATACAATTTTGGTTTTCAATTTTGTTCATACCCGAAGGGGGAGTTGTATGCAGTTATTGAGTTTGTATCATGGAGACATCCTTTGTCCTTGATGTCAAAGGGGGAGAGAATTGATTGTGAAGTAATACATGATAATAGTTTGGAGTGTTGGCATATGCACACTCCAATGAGACATTGTATGTGATTGAAGGTTTTGTCATTGATGGCAACCTTGCAATCCTATGGCACCGGCAAAGGTATTATACTGGCATCAACAGATCAAACTCTACATCGGCAGAGAAGAAATGAAGTATACCGGCACAGAGGCCGACAAGATTTTGTTATATTATATTTTGTTTATTATTGTAAAACTTTGTAAGCCGACTTGGCAAATTGTAAAATGACTCTTATATATTAAAGAGATCATTGTAGACATTTGATATAGGAGATGTAAGCATTAACAAAAAATATTAGGCAGACCTATTATGCGAAATATAAGTTAAGGGGTTTATGTAAGCAGCAGAGCAGCAACCAGTACTGGATCAGGCATTGAAGATGCTATTGTAAAGCAGTACAAGATATTGGATTTGTATAATCCTCATCGTAAGTCAGTGAGACTTCCCATTGAGTAGTGAGCTCTAGGCAGTTGGCCTTCCTGCATGTGCAGGCCCCTATTGTAAGTAATATTCTCTTATTGGCCAGTGAGTAAATATTGTGGGTCACAAAACCCACCGAGGTTTTTCCCACACCGGGTTTCCTCATTAAAACCTTGTGTTATGGTGTGCTTTTCATGCGGATGTTCTTGATTATGTTTATTGCATTATTTCTTGCATACCGATACACTATCATATTACGTTCTGCATGTTTTAAGTTAAGAAATTCTATAGACCGGTTAGATACTGATTCACCCCACCCCCCACCCCCCGCCTCTCAATATTTGTGGGATTCCTAACAATTGGTATCAGAGCTTGGTCCTCTATTTTCAGAAGCCTAACAGCTTGAGGAACATCTTGACATCAGTAAAGATGGAAAATCTGATGAAGCAATTGGAAAGAGCTCTTTCAGACTATGATGCAAAGAAATTGAAAAATATCAAACTAGAAGATGATTTAAGGGCAGCTCAGGATATCATTCAGGCACTTCAAGAAAAGTTTACTGTTGCAAGAAATAAGAGAAGAGAACTTTGTTAAAAATTGAAAAATGAGAATGATGAAAAGGAATCACTTAATGATATGATAAGCAAGTTGTAACAAGAGAACATGACAACAAAGAATGAGATGCAGGATATGACTATGAGATTTTGCAAAGAGATTGAGGATAGGAAGAAGAATGAAGAAGAATTGACCAGACGACTAAGTGATGAAGCAAATGAGAACACAAGACTTAGCTATGAAAATGACATGTTGAAGATAGATCTAATGCATACTCAGAATGATTCAAATGAACTGATGAGACAAAAAGAAGTCTTAGAAAGAGAACTAGAAACTGCAAATCAACATAAAGAAAAATTCAAGAAAAGCTCAGAGGAACTTGGCACCTTGCTGAAGAATCAAAAACCTAAAGGTGACACTTCTGGAACTGGCTTTGAAGTTGGTGAAAGCTCCGGTACTACAAATACTCAGGATCACAACAAACTGGTAAGACAACCTAATGCTTATAAATTCAATGGAAAATGCTTTAACTATAATAAGTATGGTCATAGAGAAAATGAATGTAGATCTAGAAATTATCAAAATATCAACACACCCATCAGTCAATTCTCTAAATGCAACAAAGTTGTTCACAAATCTAAAAATTGTAGAATGAATGTGAGATGTTATGTTTGTGGAAGATTTGGACATTTATCTAATCAATGTAGAACACAAACCGGCATAGGTTATGGGAAAGCTATTCAAAAGAATAATGTAACTTGTTATGCATGTAACAAGACTGGGCATATTGCTAAATTCTGTAGAAGTAAAGGAACACCGGTAGATAAAAAAGTTCTATCTTGAAAGGTAAAGAAAAAGTTGAAGAGGTTAAACAAGAATTCTCAAAACAATGGATTAGAAAAGCTGATCTAAATATTGGGAATACTCCTCCACCAGTAGAACAAACCAATGCTTCACCGGCAGAACAGAGTAATGCTTCACTAGAAGGACTAAGCAATTCTCCACCGGCAGGGAGTTCTTCATCTAATTGAAGAAAGTTTCTTTGAGGGTTTGGCATTCTATTGACACATGTGCTATTATTCCCTTGGTTAGAGATAAGAAGTTGGAAATTACTTATTACCGGCAAACAATGTTAAGTGAATACTTAACCGGCATGCAATTAATATGGTAGATGGCGAAAAGACACTATAAAATCAACGTTTTGGCTCCATTTCATTTCACCGAGATTTCAAACCTACAAAGAGAGTGAAGTTTCCAAGCTAAGGCATTTCGAGCAAGAAGCAAAAACACTCCAAGCAATCATCCATCCCAAAGGCAGTAAAAGGTATTTAATCATGACATCCACCTCTGCAATTGAATATATAGAAAACCCTATTGTTGTTGAAGTGATAAAAAGACCTAGGCCTATATTTCAGTTAGTTCCCAAGGTTGCAAAGAAAGATGATACCTTAGGTGCTTTTTCTCAAATTCCTAAGGGAGTTGTTTATGCTGAAGACCCCAGAATGTACATCCACTGCAACATTGAGGAACTAGGAGATGAAGAGATTAAAACCATGTTTTAACTGTGATATGTGATAAAACCAGCAATGTAAAAGATGAACACAAGATCATTGAGACCCTAGGATTTACGGAGATCCTTAGCATTCCTGAATTTCCCAAGGATGTGATTAGGATAGTCTTAAGCAGGGTACATGGTGAATTTTTCTAGTTAGATGCAGTCCACAAAATCACCAAGGAAGCTGTGAAAGCTGTCACAGGGTTACCGACCACCGGTAAAAGGCCAGATAAAACCAAGAAGGTATCCAATGACCTAGTTACAAACCTAACTGGTGCAACATTCGACAAGAGGTCCCTAAGAGTTAATGATGTAATAGACATTAATGTGATATTTATCAGCATGATATTAGGGTATAAAGCTACTCATGCAAATAGACTCAACTCAGTTTCAAGTTTGTGCATTAAGAGTGCTTATGATATGGTCACAAATAATGCAAAGATTGATATATGTGAGTGGTTAAAGGATGAATTAATTGACAACCTTGGAAAGATTAAGAAGGACAAGAAAGGAACTTTCAGGTTTGGAAATCTATTAGTATGTCTGATGCTACATATAACAAAAAAAGGTTCCCGATATAGGCTACAAAGAACTTGGATATGATATATGGGTAGGCAAATAGTTAATAGAACTATTCAATAACATGGGAGAAGACAAGGAAAACAATATTCATGACTTTTTTCAAGCATTAAAGGCCAAAATGAAGAAAAGAATCAAGTTATCACAAAAGATTGTTCACAAATACAAAGATGAAATATGCTTTGTAATCAAGAAAGATGAAATCTAGATGGAAGCATTCATCCCTAGGACAGTTTGGGTAACTAAGATGGGCTATGAAACAGATGATCATATAATTGAAACATATGCTAAAGCACTTCTGGAAGCCCCCAGAGAACCTAAGGAAGAAGTATTTGGTAGTGCAGAAACCATTGAAAGCCAAATACAATCAAAGAAAAGAGTGAAAAAGGTTGAGGCAGTTGTAAGGAAAGGTTCCAGACAAACAAAAGCCATCAAAGAAGATGTGTTGAAGAAAACCGGTATAACAGAGGATGAGTTAGCAGCTCCACAACCTGAAACTCACCTATCACCAGTAGGTACTTCTTCACAGAGTGACATGCCTGCAACTTTCAAAAGAGTTGTAAGGAAAAGAGATCCCTCACCGGCAACCACACCCTCACCCAAGAGGACAAGGCAAAAACAACAAGCAGTGAGATCTTTGGTAAGAAAGGCTACACCAAAGAAGAAGAAACTGACACCCAAAAAGAAGAAGAGGACAAACAAAGACTTGTCCCCTCTTGATATACTGCTGAATGAAATCACAGAGGAAGGTAACTTGAAAAATATAGAGAAAATATATGACACTCTAATAGCTGATGAAAAAGAGCAAGTTGAAAATAGTGTTACATTGCATATGGATATGTATAAGAAGTTTTTGATGGAAGTAGTCAATGAAATTCCAGATGAGCTATTTAAAAGACTAGAAGCAAGAAGACAAGCAGTAATAGAACTAGATAAGAAAATGAAGATTGAAAAGCTACTTGTTGTTTATCTGGTAAACTCACCCAAAGAAATTGATGACCTAATTACTCAAGCCAACCGGACGATATTTTCTACTACACACCGGCACGTTGCTTTAATGGTTGGAAAAATTAATGAGGTGACTGAGGAGACAGAAAATGGATGGGATATATTCCTAGTTGAGAAAGAAAAACAAGAAGAGTATAGGAACCCCAAACCTATAAAAGTTTATCAGAAAGATAGAGACAAGGGTACAGGTAAAGTTGGTGGACCACCTAGTATCAAGATTAGAGACAACTTACCCCCACCTCCTTTAATTACTCCACCAGTAAAAACAACAACTACAAAAGATCAACCGGTAGCTAAGAGTATGGATGTAGAGGATGATAATCCTAATCCTGAAGTCTTATATATTGTGGATGTTGATACTCAAAAGATCAACATAGTGGTAGACAAAGATACAACTGATAAGACTGATATGGCTAGTGAGCCTCTGGTAGTTGAGGAAACTGATAACACACAGGAGAAACCGACAGAAGACAAAGAGAAAAAGGTAGAGACTCAGACTCAAACTGAGGCAATACAACAAATAGAGAAACAAATAGAGCAAAAGGCTCCGGAACGGGATCAACAGCAACAGGGACAAGTACATAAGGAAACAGTACCACCGGCAACTAGTGAAGTAGAAAAACCATTGCTTAAAGAAATGCAAACACAAACAGATCTACTAGAGGGCAATACAAGCTTGGCTACTTCCACCGGTACTCAGATTGTTGATTCAATATCAGGCTACAAATCAACTAATGTGACTGAGGTACTATTAGATTCAATCAAGAAGATAACTGACTGCAGCTCACAAGCTTACAAGGCAATTGATGATACCATACCAATTTTGAAGGTAATTGCTCCTAACTATAATATAGACAATAAAGATTCTTTAGGAAAACTTGATACACTGTGTAAATATATCACAGAAAACATTGATAAAATAAAGGAAGAGACATTGAAGGATAAAGTAGAAGTTGAAAAACAAAAATTCTTTGATGAGCAAATAAAGAAGTGTAATAGAGATTTTGACACACTTCTATCGGAATTATGTAATTTATTAAAAGAGTACAAAAATTTGTACAAAGATACCTGTAAAACAAACTTTTTGACTGTAGATATAGACAAGAAGATGAGCAAGGTACAGGATGAGATCAATAAACTTGCAGATAGTTTTGTCAACTCACCTGATCCACTATCAGTTTTTGAGGAAAATATACCAAATTTTGAAGAAGAATTACTTAAATTGGAAAGAGAGAAAGAAAGAATAGTGAATAAGGCAAAGCTTTTGAGATCAAAACTAAGTCCAAGATTGGGCTATCTAGCATCACTACGGAAGGAAGTATCTGAGGCACTAATACAGGGAAAGAAAACACCGGCAGAGCATTTGCAGCATCTCACCGATACAGTGAAGAGAACAGAGACAACAATAAAGGATAGCAAAAAGTTTATGGATAGTATAAACTTGATTTTGGGAGATCTTTTTCAAATTGTAACCACCCAGTTACAAGGTTGAAACTACAAACTCTACTGACATCTTGACAACCTTTGTCATTGATGCCAAAGGGGGAGTAGTGGGATGAGAAAATTCACAGGAATCATATGCTCAGGGGGAGCACACACATTTTTGGATCATTTTTTAAATTTCTCATGAGTGTTGCCATCAATGCCAAAGGGGGAGATTGTTGGCATATGCACACTCCAATGAGACATTGTATGTGATTGAAGGTTTTTTCATTGATGGAAACCTTGCAATCCTATGGCACTAGCAAAGGTATTATACCGGCATCAACAGATCACACTCTACACCGACACTCAAGACACCGGCACTGGCATAGAAGAAATGAAGTATACCAGCACAGAGGCCGACATGATTTTGTTATATTATATTTTGTTTATTATTGTAAAACTTTGTAAGCCAACTTGGCAAATTGTAAAATGACTCTTATATATAAAAGGGATCATTGTAGACATTTGATATAGGAGATGTAAGCATTAAGGAAAAATATTAGGCAGACCTATTATGTGAAATATAAGTTAAGGGGTTTATGTAAGCAATAGAGCAGCAACCGGTACTGGATCAGGCATTGAAGATGCTATTGTAAAGTAGTACAAGATATTGGATTTGTATAATCCTCATTGTAAGTCAGTGAGACTTCCCATTGAGTAGTGAGCTCTAGGCAGTTGGCCTTCCTGCATGTGCAAGCCCCTATTGTAAGTAATATTCTCTTATTGGCCAGTGAGTGATTATTGTGGGTCATAAATCCCACTGAGGTTTTTCCCACATCGGGTTTCCTCATTAAAACCTTGTGTTATGGTGTGCTTTTCATGTGGATGTTCTTGATTCTGTTTATTGCATTATTTCTTGCATACCAATACACTATTATATTATGTTTTGCATGTTTTAAGTTAAGAAATTCTATATACTGGTTAGATACTGATTCACCCCCCCCCCTCTCAGTATCTATGGGATTCCTAACATGGAGTTGGCACAAGTGTTGACATCAATGACAAAAGGGGAGATTGATGTAAATATGAGTTTATGTTGTCATTGATTTCAAACTTCTTGTCATTGATGATAACTTTGGTCTAGAAGGTTGAGCAGTTGTGTTTCATTTACAATGTGCAGTATCAAAGGATAGTAATACAATATAAAAGGAATGTTTATGAGTTCATGCAGATGTGTGGATATTGATTATATTTTATTTTGATAGTATATCCAATTTCTTATGGATTTTCTATAAATTTAGAAGTGTATTCTGATGGTATGATGAAAGAATAAGTATCCGGTAGATTACAGAGAGGGGGGGTGAATCAGTAAATAGAATAACTAATACAAAATTTCCCAATCTCAATCTCAATCACACAAAGTAAACTTATCAAGTGAAATACCACTCTCAAGATGAATACTCATAAGAAAACAGGTTGAATGTTACATCAACTTAACAATAAACAACATTAAACTTGTAAACATCCAAATGCTTTATCATATGTCAACATACTCCATTTATCAATTCTTCTGATTATCATGCCTTATCAGAATAGTTAAGTAGTTAATCAAATCAACCATAAGATCATAACCACGAAAACATTCACCACATGACAAAATTATTTTTGACGTGGAAACCTAAATAGGTAAAAACCATGGTGAGATGGGACTCACAAGAAAATATTTGAACTCTTCAGAAGTTTGCCCTATTAGGAGTCAACCCTATTAAAGCTTTAACAAAAGTCCTGTTAAGAACTGATCCTGTTAGGAATCACTCGGTTAAGGGATTGACTACAATTTCCTTGTTAGAAGCAATGCCTTGTAAGGAGTAACCTCAGTAGAGGATTTGAAAATCCAATCTAATGGATCACCTTGTTAGAGAACTTAATAAGTAACCAAGCTTGTTATATCTTACCCGATTAGAGGATTTCAATTTTTTTGTAATTGTTAGAAAACAATAGGAGTTTGCTTGATCTATCTGAATAGCACTACACTTGCTTGATCAGATCCTTTTAAGCTCTTATCTACCTTTACTCAAACTACAGACTCATCATCCAGTTTGGCAACCACAGACTCAACTGATCTCTACCAACACTAAACAAAACAACTTCATTGACCTTATAAAAAAATCAAATAGGTCGGTAACACAACAAAAACCTAATTCTCTCATCAAGATGACAAACAAGTCGGTACAAGTATGACCATTGGATTACATAGAAATCTCTACACATCAGTCAAGAAAACCTCAACCTCTCCTTGATTACCAAATCATCAAGCTCAGTAACTCATCATGCGCTTTGTATTAGATGCAATATACTCTGATCATTCCTTAGACAAAGAAACATGCCAAAACATTTTGAACTTGTCTTCATATAATGACCATACGTGTCACCATCATTACCACTGAACATTAGATCATAAACCAACATAACCAATCCAACAACCTCAATCAGTTAGGGTTTAACAAAAACAACTAGTAGTGTTTAACGGTTACATTACATAGACAGGGTTTAACCGTTTACACCGAATACCGATTCTACTTACAAACTTACATACCGATTTACAATGTCCTTCACAAAGCTCTTCCTATCGGGTACAAGACAATATAAACAATAACAACAATATCAACAATATCATTACCAGATAATTGACATCAATAACAACATAACATATCATTAATGCAGTCTTCATGCAAATACCAACAATCTCCCCCTTTGGCATTGATGACAATATAAATATCAACACCATTGACTGCTATTGTAATTGTGAATAGGAATCTAGTTTACATTACCAAGTATTCACATACTCTCTTTGTCTTCATCCTGTCACTCATTTTCCTTCTCACAATCACATAATTCTTCCCCCCCTTTGACAACAATGCCAAATTGAAAGTAAAACATGTAATGTCAAAATTTCACTGTGCATCAACAACATACTGCAATGTGATCCTCCCCCTGTCGAATACATCCACTACTACGCCAATCCTTGTAAAATTATTCAAGTAGTTTAGGGATGGATGCAATCAAGATCATGCTCAACTAACCTCATGAAGGTGTACAACCCCTATTTGACTTCTAAGATACTCAAATATAGTCTTAGGTAGAGGTTTGGTAAAAATATCTACAAGCTGCTCCTTGGCAGAAACATGCTCTAAGATAACATCTTTTCTCTGCACTTTTTCCCCCAAGAAATGATACTTCAATTCAATGTGCTTGGTTCATGCGTGCAAAATAGGATTCTTGGAAATATTTATGGCACTTGTATTATCACATAAAATCTTTATAGGTTCTGAAATCTTCATCTTAAAACCTTCCAAAATGTGCCTCATCCAAATAGCCTGTGCGCAATTCATATAAGATGCAACATACTCAGCTTCAGCATTATATTGTGAAGTACAACTCTGCTTTTTACTACTCCATGAAACAAGCCTTCCTCCAAGAAACAATGCTCCACCAGTTGTACTTTTTTGGTCATCAATATTTCCTACCCAATTAGCATCTGTGTATACCTTCAAATCAAAGTTTCCTCCATATGGATACCATAACCCATAGTCAACAGTCCCTTTGAGGTATCTAAATATTCTCTTGGTTGTTATCAGATATGTTTCCTTAGGATTCTTTTGGAATCTAGCAACTGTGCCAACCACATGAGCTATGTCTGGTCTGTTGTGAACAACATAGTGCAATTTGCCAATCATTGACTTGTATTCCTTCTCATCAACAAACTTAGATTCATCTTCCTTAGACAAATTGGAACCTGTAACCATTGGTGTCCCAACTGGTTTATAGTCACTCATGCCAAATGTCTTGAAGTGTATCTGTACCTATAAACACAATGCACTCAATAAATCATTACAAGCAATGGTTAGTAAATTGAAACAATGAAAAGTAAAACCATAGCTAATTGACTTATTTTTCTCCTAGTAAATGCGAGTATGAATTTTGCTCTCAGATCTTAGTATGCAAATTCTAGTGACTTGACTACACTTAGATGGAGGATTTGAATGCTGAAAATGCATGATCTAGCAGGAATAGCATGATTAAGCTAAGATTTAAGCTAAATTGAGCATGATAACATTGCTAAGAATGATAAACTATAAGCTAGATGCCTATAATAACAATGCAAATGATGAAATCAAATTGGGACCCTTTGAGCTCCAAAATGAGGTCTAATTATAGGATTTTCCAAGGCTAGGGGTGAGTTGGCATGGATCAATGGTTGAGATTGATCTGAAGATATCAATGGTTAAATTGGAGGAGGTTGGCAAAGGGGGTTGGATTAAAAGGAACATCTGTCATCTCTATGGTGACAAGTGTCAAGAGGCTTCTAGAAGAGGTAGGATGAAAGGGAACACTTAGTGACAAGTGTCACAAAGGTTCTAGAAGATGTTGGATGAAAGGGGACAAGGTGGTAGGTAGAATGGGTTAGGTTTAGGAGTGGTAGAAGTTAGGAGAATTTGAATTTAGAAATTCAAATATTAGGAAAATGGATAATTAATTTCAACAACTCATGATTTGATTTGTTTTAATTAATTAGGAGATTTAGAAGAAATGATTTTGGTGGAGGGAATTAATTAATTAAAGGGGTGAAATGAAATGAACCTTTTTAATAAATCCTTAGATTTATTAATAAGTAGATGAAAAGGGAAATTTAATCAAATTGCTTAGTGAATTAAATTAAATTGGGAAGGAGAGATTAATTAAATAATTGCTTATTTAATTAATTATCTTTAGACCATTTTTAGGTGTATACATTTTGCCCCTCCTTGAAGTGAGGTGTGATGATGCATTGATTCAAAGAATAATCTCATTTTGATGATGGTATTGATTTGATAGGATGCCCCAACTCTTGATTGCTAAATTCCAGTATAATGATGCCCCCTCGGGAGATCAATTGAGATAATTGATCTTTGGAGTTTTTGCGAGATTGATATCCCGATAGATTTGATTTGATTTCTACAACTGTGGTTTGATGAAAGTGCGAGTTCTTTGATTAGCTTGATTGCCTAGATCGGTAAGATTGAAAAATCTTGATTGATTAGATTCAGTCTGGTTTCAGGAAGGATTCATCCTGTATAAGACATGGATGATCATAACGTCTAGTTTCAGGAAGGATTCATCCTGTATAAGACATGATCAGAACATCTGGTTTCAGGAAGGATACATCCTGTATAAGACATGAGTCAGAATCAATTTGTCTGGTTTCAGGAAGGATTCATCCTGTATAAGACGTGATAGAATTGATTAGGTTTGATTGATTGATTTCATTTGATAAGATTGATTAGATAAAGAACTGACAGTTTGTTGATATCAGTTGCAGAAATATTGGGATATGCTGATGTTGATTCTGTTGAGAGAGATAGCATAAGATTTGAGCTAGGTCGATAATATCATGAGAGATATGCATTATTCTGATTCCGTATACACCTATGATGATACTTTGATGATTTTTGCCATAGATTTAACCTTGGATAAAAGGAACTTTTCGGATCCATGCAAGAATGAAATGCAAGCTAGAATGCAAATGAAATGCAATGGAATGCAAAGCTACGACCGGACCAGTCACTGGATTATTTTGCGTTTTTGTCATCATTGAGCTTTTGAAATGTGGGAAGTGAGTGCAAACATCGATGGTCTAATTAAACCATGATGACTTGAGCACTTCTTTCCTAGATTTTGATATAGCAAGTTAACACAAGCATCGAGGTATAATTGAATCGAGATGACCTGAGTGTTGTTTGCATAAAGCAGGTAGTATTAATCATTTCAATATGCAAATTGGAAATGTCTTCAATGATATTCTGATGATCATGTCCCGAGACAAATTTGCACATATTAATGATTAATTTTTAGACAATAGACAAGAAAAATATCATGTTTCTTCCTTGTTCCTCTAGTCAATGACATCCCAAAGTTACTCAGAAATCATGATAGCGAAAAGCAATATAGAAAAGTTGAACAATCATGTTACAATCATTAGCCAAAAAGATATTATCCACTGAAAAGTGTGTGATGTGCTTAGATTTATTTCGTGATAGCTTGATAGTTGATAGTTTGATCTTGTGTTCAATGTTGGATGTGTCTCAGTTTTCGCTTGATAAGAGTTGTCTAACTGTTTGTTCAAAAGTCTTGCCCCCAGCTAGGTGTAAGATTTTGCCCCAAGCCTAGAAACAAATTCGTTATGATATATCCAATGCTCCAAACCATGGTAAGAAGCCACCTAGGATGCTTGCATATGTATAAAGGCTTCATGATGATCAACGCTGATGGAAAATGAATGCAAGCAGAAAAATGCATGAACTAATAGATGGAAGAGCCAGCCAATAGATAGCGCCTGTTTGCCAGGTTTTCACCATCTATTTTTATTGCACTTTTTCTGATATTTGATTTTTTTGGATTTTCTGCTTTTTCACTTTTTAGGATTTTTCTGATTTTTCACTGTTTTTTGATTTTTCTGATTTTTCACTATTTTTGATTTTTCTGATTTTTCACTATTTTTGATTTTTCTGATTTTTCACTATTTTTGATTTTTTCTAATTTTTTCTAATTTTTTTTATTTTTCTTTCTGGTTTTCCAGACATAGAATTTCTGTAGATGCCTGATATTGATGGGTTCCTCGAGTTGATCCCCATCCTGTGTTGATAGCTGATATGCTCCTGACCCAAATACTATTGTGACCACAAATGGACCTAACCAATTTGGTTCAAATTTGTCTTTCTTTTCTCGATCTGCCTGATTGCGTGGATTGATCTTTCCTACCAGATCTAGACCCCATTGACAGAAAGGCCATGATGTTGCTAAATCTTGAAGTTCTTGTGTTGGTGCATGAATCAAATTCCCATGGATTTGACATTGTTTGCATGTTCTTGCTATCTTAAAAGAATTGCATTCCATAATCGGCCAATAGTAGCCCAAGCGTATGAGTTTCTTCAAAAGGGTAAGACCACTTGAATGAGTGCCACAAATGTCATTATGGACTTCATGTAAAGCATTCTCAGATTCTTCTTGTTCAAGACATCATAAGAGAGTACCATCTAGACCTCGTTTATACAGGGTATCCGCGATGAGAGTATAATGGGAGGATTGGCGAATAAAATTTCTCTTTTGGTTCTTGGATAAGTCAGGAGGTAAGATGTTATCTTTCAGGTATGTGTTAGTTTGGCCATAGCGGAAGGAATCATGTCCAATGAGTTGATAGATGGTTTGGGAATCAGGACAATTATAGGCGGGATGAAACAACTCTTCAACTAGGAATTCATAACGCTCTTGATTTTCCTGTGTCTGCAATAGAGAAGCAAGTGTAGCCATGGCGTCTATTGCTTTGTTGTCATTTCTGGGGATCTGTTCAAAAGTTATTTCTACAAAGTACTTCTTGATATCATCCACCATCTTTTTGTAAGGCATGAGTTTGTCATATTTTGTTTGATAGTCATCATTGATTTGATTAATGACAAGCTGGGAGTCTCCAAAGACCTAAAGTTGTGTTATATTCCATTCTACAGCCATTTTGATGAATAGAATGCCTGTTCCTGATTTATGTTGTGTTCCATTATTGATGCTTGCTCTTCATCCATGTTGTATTCCATTATTGATGCTTGCTCCTGGACTGATATTTGGGTGATGTATTGTAAGATATGGATCAAACCCTGGAACATCTATATATGAATAGGTAAAGTTGATTTGCCATCTTTTGAATGGTTTCAGGTATTTTTGCCTTGCTAGTTTTGATAAAGAAGTTGTTGGAAGTAGATCAGTTGTGCCAATGATAGTTGCCTTTGCTAGTGCTATTATGATAGATAACTTCTCTTGATAGTACACAGGTAAGGTGTCAAATCTCCCATCTTTCGGCACCTCTAGGAGGTTTTCACCGTTAGATATGTCCTTGATTTTTACTTTTTACCAGTCTAATGTTGCCAATAAATGATTTTTAGCATTAGACCTGATATTGTTATCTTGATTTTTAATTTTGCAACTAGGAGATTTGACATCCATTTGACTTGAAGATACGTTAGCGAAATCCCTAGTGAAAGTTGTTGTGGGTTTTATTTCATTAAGATATAAAGATATGGCATGGTCATTAGGTAAGGTATCATTAGCTATAGGTCCTTCATTTTCCCAGTCCATAGGTTTAGGATAGCTTAAGGATAAAGGATCTTCAGGTTGAAGAGTTTCAAAGATATTAGGGGTCATGACAGAGATGTCAGAGCTTTTAGTATGTATTTCCATGTCTAGAATGGTACTCTCATTAGAATGACCTCGTATAAGAAAATCCTGATCGTCCTTGGTTAAGTCCATGTCAGTTGAATGTGATTCTGATTCAAGTAGGCTAGTTCCTAATGTTTGTTCTGCATACGTGTGAACTACATCGACTACTATATCTGCTTCTTCATCCCTCTCAATTTGAAGTTGCTCTTGCTTGTTTCTCCATGATAGCAAATATTCTCCATTCCCTTGATCTTTCAGCTGCATTTGTTTTTCCATGTTTGACAAAATTGATTCAAATGATTGTTCCTTGGATTGTGTGCTTGAAGGTGTTGCCTCTTTGTTAGGTGAAATAATGACCTCTTGAGCTGATTTCTGATTATTACAACACTGCACTAGATTTGAGTCTATTGAGATAGTGATTTCCTGTCCATTGTATGGAAATTTTAAGCACTGATCACATGTTGATGTAATAGCCTGTATATCTTGTATCCATGGTCTCCCCAAGAGTATATTGTATGGTAGGTCCAAGTCTAAAACTTGGCATGCTATTTCCTTCTACAAAGGTCCCACTGTGATGGGTAATATCGTCATTCCTTTAGAGGAATGCTCTTCTTCATTATGTGCTTTGATTTTGATCTTTTTCTGGGGATCAACTGCATCTTCTGAATAGCCTAGAGCATAGACAAGATTCATAAAGCAAATGTTCAAGCTAGCTCCCCCATCTATTAGGACACGTTTAACAAGAATTCTATGAATGAGGACTTCAATTTGCAAGGAAGCATTATGGGGATTTTGCAATGAATCAATGCTTGGATATGAAGGAGATGAGCTTTGAATAGGATTCTCTGAAATAGGCTTGATGGAAATCATGGAAACTTCAGCTTTGGATGTATTATTTGGCAAGGATGCTATGGAAGGTTCTTGCAAGCTTTTAGGAGGTGTAGGAATAGATTCCTTTGGATAATCATTTTGCTTATGGATGGATGGATCATTGTTATACATAGGTGTACGACTTTGATCTTCTTTAGCCAAATCCTTTAGGGATCTCTTTAAGAGGTGCAGAAAAGAGCCACTTTTCTTCTAAGATGTGTTTAAATCCTTGTGAGGTTTTAACATAGTTTGATTTTGATTTTGAACTTGTTTGATTTCTCTGATATGTTGGTTTGTCATGTGTTCTTCTTGTGTTTTTCTTTTATATGTCATGTTGATATGATTTTCAGCGATTTCAAATGTTTCAGCGATCTTATGTCTCTGCTCTCTTGTTAAGATGGGCATTGTGTTTGATATTGTGCTAAGATTTGATTGTTTAAAGGTTGTTTTGGTAAGTGATCAATAGTCAATTTCAAGGCCATAGAGCGATATGACACTAAAAGAGGATTCAAGTATTTAAAGGTTTGCAAGTTTTTCGATCTTCGGTTTAGGAGTGCAATGGTGATGATTGATAAGAACCAAGTCCAGTAGGAAAGATATATCCTACGATGTGGGACAAGGTTATCCTGACCAAACATTTCAGTTTCGTGATAAAGGATGATTGATCCTGATGAGAAACTATGTTTGAGTGATCAGTTTATCAAAGAGTGTGATAATGCACTTTGAGATGTTTAGATCTTGAACTTGTTGGGGGTAAGCACTTTGAAAATCTTAAGGTGTTTATGTTCTAGAGTCTGATTTTGATGAGTGATAACTTGACCAAGCAAGCCAAGCAGACAATTTAAGCCCAGATTGACAGATAACAGGTGTTTATGCTTACTGCAAATTGATCAGGCAGAAATGACAAGTCTGAAACAAGCATGTAGGACACAGCTCTGGACTAATAGATGTAGAGTTTCGTACGACATAAGATTCAGCTTAGGATGATACAAGATACAAAATAGAATGAGAAACTAGTGACTTCATGTGAACAGTAGTTTTTCGTATGACATAGAACCTTGACTCATACGACAAAAGATCAAGCAATACGACAGAGACTCCTGACTCGTATGACAGGTATTTGAGCAATTATAAAAAGTGTTTGTTTGTTTGAGTTTTGACCACTGGATTTTGATGTTTTACTTTGGTTTTCCAGTTTTAAGTGTCTGATTTTTCAATTTTAGGGATGAATACACAGCAAACACATGATGTGATACATGACTCTCAATCAAGCTAAACCCTAAGGAAGTTGGTTGAGAATGAAAAACCTTTTCTTGCTAACTTAGGCACACACCCAATAACTAATCAGAATATGGTCACTGAGTCTCACACAATGGATTCTCAACGTCGTATTATCCGACTCCAAATGTTAATGGGGGCACAATATGGCAAGTGTCTTGGGAGAGTTACTATCTCTCTTGCACAAAGATTATCACCCTTTCGGAGGTGAATCGGGTAGCTTCTATTTTTATAGTTCTTAGTTAGGAATTTTGTTTGAAATTACCCCTTGAAGTCACGCAAGCGTGATTGAGGCCTCTAGCCCGACAAGGTACCGAAACAAGTTGTAGTCATGTAAACATGATTGAGACCGTGAGGCCCTACAAAATGCCCGATATGAGAGATCTCAAAGAGAAGACTCAAATAATCCCATCCTCTGAGACTTTAATCATCAGAGACCTATTTATTATAGTGAGTTGGAATGCTTAGGTCTAGCTATACTCACTTGGGTTGTTCTCATAGGGTGATTACTTTTTCCCACTGTGACAGGCCCGCTAAAGGTATGCAATATTGAAAGCAAAAAGATGAGTCTAGCTTTCTAATCACCTAAGGAAGGTGAGAGCATACTCGCCTATCATCACAAGCACATAATACATGATCATTTCTTTAAGCCCAAATTGAAATGTGCCTAAAAATCTTAAAGAATACACAAAGTTTTTTTGTTGAATCCTTAGGCAACCTGCAAAATAGATCCATTAGTAGTCATGATTGTGTTTTGAATTTGTCTTTGACAAGCGTATCTTTGACAAGCGTATCTGCAAGAAAAGAGTTAGGCTACAAACATTTCATAGACATAACAAGATTAGCATTAGTGATCCAAACTATGAAATTTTCAGAAAAATTATATGAAATTTTATCTTAACTTCAAATAGGCATAACTTATTGCTCGGGACTCAAAATTACAAGTCGTTTACCTCATTAGAAAGGTATACTAGAGTTCTAGATGCAATTTTCAAAAACACAAATTACCGACGTATAGACAAATTTGAAAATTCCAATTTGCAGTTTTTCAAAAAAATCACAGATGCAGAAACTTGTAAGACATGATTTATCTGACAGAACGACAAATGATTAAATTTCGCACAAGGACCAAAATTGACTTGTACGACATAATATTTTGAAGCCATAAATTCGTATGACACGAAATTAGCTCTCGTATGATAGTGAAATTAAGCTCGTATGAATCAGGATGAAGTTAGTACGAGTAAAGAATTTTCAATACAAAACCTCGTACGACACAGATTTATAGCTAGTACGAGTAAAGAATTTGCAGTATAAAATCTCGTACAAGTCAGAATTATACCTTGTACGAGTTAGGATGAGCTATTGTCTGACACTGAAAGGAAGTTTGTATGAGCTAGAAAGGCAACTTGTATGACAATCTGATTCTGATCCGGCAGAGATGAAGTTTGAGGAAGCTTGGGAGGCTGAAAATGATGATTTCGGCCCCACGGTGGGCGCCAAAAATGTCATGCTCTATGAAGTGTACCTATACCTATAAACACAATGCACTCAATAAATCATTACAAGCAATGGTTAGTAAATTGAAACAATGAAAAGTAAAACCATAGGTAATCGACTTATTGCCTCCTAGTAAATGCGAGTATGAATTTTGCTCTCAAATCTTAGTATGCAAATTCTAGTGACTTGACTACACTTAGATGGAGGATTTGAATGCTGAAAATGCATGATGTAGCAATAATAGCATGATTAAGCTAAGATTTAAGCTAAATTGAGCATGATAACATTGCTAAGAATGATAAACTATAAGCTAGATGCCTATAATAACAATGCAAATGATAAAATTAAATTGGGACCCTTTGAGCTCCAAAATGAGGTCTATTTATAGGATTTTCCAAGGCTAGGGGTGAGTTGGCATGGATAAACGGTTGAGATTGATCTGAAGATATCAATGGTTAAATTGGAGGAGGTTGGCAAAGGGGGTTGGATTAAAGGGAACATCTGTCATCTCTATGGTGACAAGTGTCAAGAGGCTTATAGAAGAGGTAGGATGAAAGGGAACACTTAGTGACAAGTGTCACAAAGGTTCTAGAAGATGTTGGATGAAAGGGGACAAGGTGGTAGGTAGAATGGGTTAGGTTTAGGAGTGGTAGAAGTTAGGAGAATTTGAATTTAGAAATTCAAATATTAGGAAAATGGCTAATTAATTTCAACAACTCATGATTTGATTTGTTTTAATTAATTAGGAGATTTAGAAGAAATGATTTTGGTGGAGGGAATTAATTAATTAAAGGGGTGAAATGAAATGAACCTTTTTAATAAATCCTTAGATTTATTAATAAGTAGATGAAAAGGGAAATTTAATCAAATTGCTTAGTAAATTCAATTAAATTGGGAAGGAGAGATTAATTAAATAATTGCTTATTTAATTAATTATCTTCAGACCATTTTCAGGTGTATACACATACCATTTTTAAACTCCAATGGGTATCCTTTATCATTGAGTTGTGCCCCACTCAAAAGATTGTACTTTATTCCTTCAACCCAGTAGACATCATCTGGACTGCTCTTTCCATTAAGAGAAATAACTCCTTTACCTTTAACCATGTAGGGTGAGTCATTGCCAAATATAAAAACACCACCATCAAATTCCTTCAAGGAAAGAAATTTTCTCCGATCACCGGTCATATGATATGAACAACCACTATCAATGATCCAATCATCAAAGTTATCCATCCTAGATACTAATGCCTTCTGGTCTGATATCTCTTCCTTAATAGCTACAAACACAATATCTTCACTAGCATCACCATCAGATTCTTCATTGGTGATACCACTATCAATAGCAATAAGACAATCTCTCTTGCCTTTACCCTTATATTTCTTGATTTTATCTCTCTTGTTTTCATTTTAACCATTAGGACAATTAGTAGCTATGTGGCCAATCTTGTTGCATGCAAAACATTTTAAAGGTAATTTACCTCTATATTTACTAGTGCCTCTAGGCAACTGTTTTGCCAACAATGCTTTAAGCTCCACTAAATATTCTTCATCATCAACATGTCTATTGGATCTGGATTCATAACCATGACTAGTATCTCTATTTTTTCTCAAAGATGGGTTAGAAATAGAAGCTCTAAATGCAGACTCAAATTTCTATACACTACCATCATAACCGTTTAATTCAAAAGCAATAAGCTTGCCAATGATGGAGTCAAGAGTTAACTTAGTTTTATCAATGGACTTCAGCTCCTGAATAGATGGAACTCAAATAGCATAGACCGGTAGCAGGGTTCTCAGTACCTTACTGATCACTATGCTATCTTCCACTTTCCCTCCTGCACTCTTAATTTCACTAACTATCTCTTTTATCCTATGACCATACTACTAGATATTCTCACCTTCCGTAATCCTCATGTCATCAAACTTTCCTTTTAGACTCTCCTCTTTAGCAATATTAACATGTTCATCACCACTATAAATCTCTTCAAGTTTTTTCCATACCTCATATGCAGTTTCAAGACCATGAACATCTACATATTTAGCATCAGACAAGGAACTGATAATAGCCTCTAATGCTTGATGATTTTCTTGTTGTTATTTCTTCTAATCATCAATCAAAATCCCAGTAGGTGAAATATACTTAGTATCTACATGATCCTAATACTAACTTCCCAGACTCTTGATGTAAATTTTTATTTTGTCACTCCATATCTTATAGTTTTCTCTGTTGAACTTTGGACCTTCCTTCTTCATTATTATGTAGAAGATCTTTTCCTCAAGCTGTTAGGCTTAGATCTTAGAGGACTTGAGAAGCACTGATACCAATTGATGGTATGATGAAAGAATAAGTATCTAGTAGATTACTGAGAGAGGGGGGGTGAATCAGCAAATAGAAAAACTGATACAAACTTTCTCAATCTCAATCTCAATTACACAAAGTAAACTTATCAAATGAAATACCATTGTCAAGATCAATACTCATAAGAAAACCGGTTGATTGTTACAACAACTTAACAGTAAATAACATTAAACTTGTAAACATCCAAATGCTTTATCAAATGCCAACATACTCCATTTCTCAATGCTTCTGGTTATCATGCCTTATCAGAATAGTTAAGTAATTAATCAAATCAACCATAAGATCATAACCACAAAAACAATCACCACATGACGCAAGTATTTTTGATGTGGAAACCCAAATAGGTAAAAACCACGGTGAGATGGGACTCACAAGATAATATTTAAACTCTTCAGAATTTTGCCCTATTAGGGGCCAAGCCTGTTAAAGCTTTTACAAAAGTCTTGTTAAGAACTAATCCTATTAGGAATCACTTGGTTAAGGGATTGACTACAAATGCCTTGTTAGAAGCAATACCCTGTAAGGAGTAACCTTAGTAGAGGATTTGAAAATCCAATCTAATGGATCTCCTTGTTAGAGGATTTAATAAGTAACCAAGCTTGTTAGAGCTTACCCAGTTAGGGGATTTCAATTCTACTGTAATTGTTAGAAAACAACAAGAGTTTTCTTGATTTGTCTGAATAGCACTACACTTGCTTAATCATATCCTTTTCAGCTCCTATCTGCCTTTACTCAAATTGCCGACTCATCATCTGGTTTAGCAACCACACACTCAACTGATTTCTGCCAACTCTTGGCAACACTAAACAAAATAACTTCATCAACCTTATAAACAAATCAAATAGGTCACTAACACAACAAAAGCCTAATTCTCTCATTGAGATTACAAACAAGTCAGTACAAGTATGACCGTTGGATTACATAGGAATCTCTACACATCAATCAAGAAAACCTCAACCGCTCCTTGATTACCGATTCATTGAGCTCGGTAACTCATCACACACTTTGCATTAGATGCAATATACTTTGATCATTCCCTAGACAAACAAACACGCCAAATTTGTTTGAACTTGTCTTTATATAATGACCATATGTGTCACCATCATTACCGCTCAACATCAAATCATAAACCAACATAACCAATCCAACAACCTCAATCAGTTAGGGTTTAACAAAAACAACTGGTAGGGTTTACCAGTCACATTACATAGAGATGGTTTAACCTTTTACACCGTTTACCAGTTCTCCTTACAAACTTACATACCAGTTTACAATGTCCTTCACAAAGCTCTTCCTATCGGTTACAAGACAATATCAACAATAACAATAATATCAACAATATCATTACCAAATAATTGACATCAATGAAAACATAACATATCATTAATGCAATCTTCATGCACATGCCAACATATTCCATGTTTTATAGTTGAAGATGGATAAAGGTGACTATTTTGGTGGACAATTTATTAGACTAGGCATAGGTTTATGTTTTGCATTGTAGCACATTGCTTCATCATTTCTTATAGTTGTAGTATGATGTTGGTAGATGCAAATTATTGATATATCCTACCTTTTATATTCTCATTTTATCTGCAGTTTAAGTTGTGATGGTTTGAGTATCAATTTATACAACGACAATGTGACACTTTGTAGGAATGCATTGCATTACTCTAACTTTAGTAGTTATAGTGGTGCAACTCGGTGTTTTAGCTATGTTGGTGTTAGGTTATTCTATGTTTGCCATCTGCAAGATTCTTGGTGCTTTGCATTATGTTTTGAGTAAATTTGATTATAGTACTTTAATGGTTCTATCCTTTGGAGCCAACCTATGCAATTTTGGATTGTTTGGTAGTGTGCAGAGTTGTAGGAGTAATCTGGGATGGATAGGAAGGTGTGCCAACATAGTGTGATCCTTCACATGCTTCATTCCTCCTTCTACATTTTCTTGGAGATTATTTTTGGGCTGACTATTTCTATCCTACATGTTACATCTAACTAGGTTAACCTAATTGATGTTTGTTTGGTTTTGAATGGTATACAAAGGTGAAGTTTATTTGAAGGATGATATATGTTGTGAAAGTGAGATATAAAGTAGTGTATGGTGTATCTTGTGAGTGCAAAGGTTTGCAAGTGTAGTTGAGAAGTAATGAAGTCTATTTCAAATTTGAAATAATACTAAGCTATTATCAACATTTCAAAGGATATGTTTCTCCATAGTTCAACAATATTGATTCATTGTATTAAAGATATATTGTATCTTGTGCTAAAGAAGTGATCTTCAGTTTCTTCAAGTCTATTGCATATTTACCTAAGGTTGTGCACCTTAGTCTCGCACGTCAAGATCAGAAGCAGTAAGCTTCCTTGCCCTTGAGCCTAAAACTTTGTAACACATTTTCATATAGTGGGATAGTTATCACTGTGGTTTTTTCCTTCATTAAGTTCTCCACGTAAAATCTTGGTGTTCATATGTGATTGCTCTTTTTTTTTTCAGTTATGTACTTCTACATATATGGTAACTAAATGGTTAAATTGGTTAAGTATTAATATATGTTGACTCACCCCCCCTCTCAACATCTAGAAGAAAAACCACAACTAGGTTCACTGATGGTTAAATTATTAGGGCTTCTAGATATTAATAAGTTAATTCAATATTGCATGCATATATGTAACTATTCTTTTGATACTCAAGATCCTACTAAGTGCATGGTCAAATATTTTAAGATCTTAAGACTTTCTAAGACTCAAAATATAATTAATTCCCATTACAGATCCAAAATAACCTATTGAAAAATTAGAGTATAGGAGCAATCCCCTAGACTACAAGTCAATGATATATTTAAAAAGGGTCTATACTTTAAGATTGTAGATATTTTAAAATTATAGGTACAAAAGTAATATTTATGGATGTTAGTAGTTATTTTTTATTCAAAAAGCAGTAGTATCTAGGGTGGTGACCCTTAACATAGTTTATGACTATCAACAACACATTAACAACAAAAATCTAGATGAGAGTTCAGGTGAGTATCAATAAAAAACCATAAACGAGTTCATCAGAAATAAAACACCAACAAGGGCATACCCCATAAACTAACCATTAAATAAAAAACAAGAAACTAAGTGGTCAAATTACGAGTCCCTATCATACTAATGACCTTCTCCTAGTCCTCAGAGAGGAATTTGAAGAGAACGTTGGTTGCCTACATATCACTCTCATCCTCAGTTGTTCTATCACGAGTAGGGAGAGTGTCAAAGTTGAGCTATGCAGGACCCTGATACAAGACTTATTGATACTGACTTGTTGTTTATCTCTCACATCCATCCTATTATTGATAATCCTGATTTCCTCTTTCAGTTTTTGGATTTCTTGATCCAGGTTGGGCCTATGTGTTTCGGGGTTTTGTAGCTCCTCCTTTATGGAATCAGTGGGTTCTATAATCCCATCGCCCTTGGGGTCCCCATCCTTGTCTTTCTTCTCTTTAATTTTAAGTTTCCTCTATTTTCCAGTTCCTTCTGGGAACTCCACATCATTCTTTAGGATCTCGAGATTAGACGGAACCCTGAATCTAGCCCCTCAATAATATTATCCAAGTTCACATTCATTTAAGTCTCTAAAATTTGAGGAGAATCGGGTCTCATTAAGGGGCTAGGGTCCACCAAAGCAGCGCAATCCATGTTGGCTATGGGATTATCTTCCTTTCGAGGGTTATTAATATTTTTCTCTTCATCACCCCCATCCATATCTTCTTTAGTGGCCATCTAAGTGCAGGCTTCCACTTTCTTATCCATGGATCCCTTAGAGACCAACCTGTGTGATCTTTATCAACCAATAATATTCTATGATGGTGACAGAGGATGAAGGCACCATGGGGGAGAAAAAATCCTTGCAAGAAAGATGGAAAAATATAGAGGGGGGGAAACTAGAGTCAAAAGCCACCAAGGAGAGGGAAGCGGGAAGAGGCATTTGAACCAACATTATGTTTTTGGGAGGGCAGAGGGATAGGTGGTAATCATACATCCTGTAGATTAAACCCTAGTGAAGGGGGATTGGAGGTTTTCTATTGTTCTTCGGGTCAAGGTGATCTTTGATGGAGATGTCCATAGAATGGAGTAAGTAAAATGACAAACAAAGTAAGTCATTGTTTCTAAAATGCTTAAGAAGAGGTAGGTGATAATAGTTAAAAAATTATGGCAGCCTTCAAAAGTAAAATATTTCATGATGAGAAGACACACCACATCCCAAGGGTATTTGAGTTTCTCCATATTGAATCTACCTGGGAGTTTCACTGGGGTTTCCTTCCCTTTGAAAAATCTACTCAAACCCTCACTATTGGCAGCAAGGCTGCTATGTTTCTACCTTCTTCCCTCTAGTGAAAAGCTTGTGGCATGTACTATGACTTCCTCCATGACTTCAAAGGAGATTCCGCCCACCACAACTTGCCTATTATTCCATGAAGTCGCAAATTGTATGGAAAGTTGTTCATCATGGCCCTTAAAGCATTCCGTAAAATTTGTCACGCCTGCCATAGTTGAATAGTTCCATACAACAACATCCTTCTTAAAGTCCTTTAGATTGTCCAGATCATATCGAACCCTATCACCTAACATATTTTCCACCTTAGAAAAGATATCTAGATTTTTCTCTTTAACTTTTAGCATGGAAATTGAAGTAACAAAGTAATGCCTTGGAAAATAAAAAATTTGTTGCCATAAAAAAACAAGGCATCAAGCAACCCTTCGGTGAAATAATTACTATGGTAATTCATAGAATAGGAGAGGCATGGGAAGCGTACTCCCAGCTAGTCAAAGGGACATTAAGGGAGATAATTATTTCCATCTCAAAGTCAGAGCATGAAAACTCATCATTTTCCAAGTTGCCACCTGTTGAAAAATCTTTTCCTTGCCCTCTAGTCACACGATCTTCCACATGGCCCTTATCTCGTTACACAAGTGAATTACTTCATCATGAGGATCAAAAGGCAATACCAAAAAATGAGTGAAAAAGTGTATCATTTCATGTCATGCATGACAATCTACCTCAGAAAACCATTAGTACCGCTAGACTGGAGGGTACAATTATTTGAATTCAAAAATTCCCTCATCCACCCCTTAGAGGTAGCACAATGGGAATGTGGGAAGGAATTAGTAGATTTCATATCCATTAGGGGTTTTATTATTAGTCTCTCCTTCAATAAGGAGTCTGATGGAGGGAGGCAGGGAGTTGTGAATTCTTTAGCATCTTAGCCCATGCAAATTGAGACCAAGGGCCACCATGGCATCTGCCACACAATTACCTTCCCTATGGATATGGTTCAGGAAGAAGGAGTCAAAGGTAGTAAGAGCCTGAATGTGTCTCTAATGATACCCTCAATAGACCATTTTATTTTATTCAACCCTTTGACATCATCAATTATTAGCTTTGAGTCACCTTTAATGATAACTGTCTTGACCCCAATGGACAAGGCAATGCAAAGGCCCCAAAGAAAAGACATAACTTCAACTTGCTTACTAGAATGTCTATTTAAATTACGTACATAAGCTGCAACCAACTCTCTAGTATGGGTTCTTAGGATTCCACCCCCAACTACCAAACCCTATCAAGCAACACCATCAAAATTAAGTTTTATATAGCCCCAATAAGGAGGTTTCCATTTAGTGTTTAGCCTCTAAATTTGCTTTGAATTATCAAAGGCATTTAAGGAATATGGAAGGTTCCACCTACGAGAAATTTCAAAATCATCAGTGGATGGTGGGCTAGTGGGCAATTTAATTGAAATAATTGAAAGATTTTATGTTGGCAATTTAAGAAATCCCTGAAAGACAAACGTAGTAGATTTCAATTCCCCAGAAAATTATGTTGTTCCTTTCTTTCCAGATACATTAGGCAAGGTATGGTGGTATCTATTTCTAGAGCTGGCCAACATGGGAGTTGTGGGATGGGCTGCCCCATTCCTACAATAATTGCACCAAGATTTCATTCATTGGCTAGTGGAGCTCAAATTTTTGACAAACCATACACCAAAGGGTTCTGGAAAAGTCACAAAGTATAAAATGATGAGAGGAGTTTTTAGCATCCGAATTACAAAGTACGCATTGATTGGGAATTTGAATTTCTTTTATAGAGGTTATCAAGCGTAAGAATTTTATTATGAAGATCCAGCCACTAGAAGAAGTTGACTTTGGGAATAAGATGGGGATTCCAAATAAGCTTCCTCCAATCAAGGGGGTCATCAATCCACAGGAGACACTAGTAGGAAGACTTGACTGAAGAACACCCCATTAGGGTTCCATTTCTAGTTGAATATGTCATTATAAGTAAACAGGGGTAGCCTAATCAATTTTAGAATCTCATGTAACTCATGAGAAATAGGGAGAAGATGTTGTTGGTCCTGAAATATCCTTCCAAGAATTGGCAGACAAGAAGTCTGACACATGCAAGCCAAAGAACTCCTTCGTGGGACAAAGGAACCTTTGTAGGGAAGGGGAGGAAGCCAGAGGTTTATCTCCCATCCAACAATCTCCCCAAAACCATAAGTTTCTCCCATTACCAATACGCCACCTCATGCCATGACTAATAATGTCTCTACATTTGATGACATTAATCCAAATTTTGGATCCCCTAGGGACACCCTCCACATCAAGGAACTTGTGAAAATTATCATGGTCTAGGTATTTAGCAAGCATTATGGAACCCCATTAAGTGTTATGGCAACTAATCGTCCAAGCAGTTTTAGCTAGGAGGGATTTTTATTAAAGTGAGAAATTATTCTAATCCCCAGTCCATCATAGGCTTTAGGAGCACAAATCTTATCCCATCCAAACAGAGAAAGTATTTTCTTCACCTCCATGCCTCTCCAAAGAAAGGTCCTTTGGATACTTTCAAGCTTTTCTACCATTGGTGCTGAAATTTTAAATAAGGAGAGGAAATAAAATGGGATCCCCTAAAGTGAAGAAGCTAGATCTGAAATTTCCCCACACTAGTTAGGAGACTACCTTTCCACCCCACCATTTTCTTCTGCATTCTCTCAAGAATGGAGACCCAAAAAGGAGTTAGACACTTCCTTGATAGTGAGAGGTAATCCTGGGTAAGAGCCCGAGAGAGAAGCAATCTAACATCCAAGAATAGTTTTTATTTTAGTGTGGAGTCTTCCCACAACATGGAAAAAATATAGGTTGATTTTACCATGTAATTGATGTGTTGTCGAGAAGCCTCAGCATAATAATTAAGGAAATAATTCCAACCCTTAGCCTTGACCACAAAAGCCACCCCAAAAAGGATGGTGTCATCCACAAATGGCTGCATAACCACAAGGGGGAGTGCAGAGGTCGGTTTAATCCCATAAGATTTATGTTGTGGATGAGAAAACTAAAATTTATACTCAAGACTTCAACTAAAATGATAAATAGATAGGGAGATAGGGGGTCTCCCTAATGAATACCTCTTGAGGCAAAGAAAGGTTCACAAGGGACCCCTTTCAATAAGACAGAGTATCTTATCATTGAGATATATTCCTTGATGAGATTTAGTAGCTTCTCACTAACCCCTAGCCTTTGAAGGACTGTAAATAAGAAGCCCCAATTCAAATGATCGTAGGCTTTTGAAATATCCAATTTTAGGACCATGCCAAGTTGACAATATTTTTCCATTGAGTGGATAACTTCATGGGTGACAATGGCTACATCTAAAAATTTTCTCACAGGAACAAATCCTTTTTGACAAGGGCTTATCATAACACCCAAGAATGGTTTGAGCCTATTAATCAAGACCTTAGAATTTTTTTTATAGATTGTGTTACATAAACTGATTGGTCTAAAGTCCTTGAGGAGGGTACGTTCCTGCACATTAGGAATCAGGGCTATAAAAATGTTGTTCAGTTGCTTTAAAAGTTTGTCTGATCTGAAAAAGTCATTGGAAACCAATACAATGTTTGGGCCAACAATGTCCCAAAAGTCTTGAAAGAAGGAAGGGGGGAAGTTATCCGGCCCAGGGGCCTTAAAAGTGCTCATTGAGAAAACTGCATCCTGCACTTCCATCACAGTTGTTGGTGCCATTATAACATTATTGTCTTCTTCCGTGAGAGGGGTTGGGATACATTAGAGAAGGGAGACATCTAGGTGGTGGTGTCTTGGCCTGTTGTCATCATCAAATAGTTTAGAGAAGCAATCTGAAGCTAACTTCCTAAGGGCTTCATCCTCTTTGATCTCCTGATTTTGGTCATTCTTTAGACATGAGATGAAATTTCTCCTTTTGTGAATGATTGTTGAATGATGGAAGAAAGCAGAGTTCCTATCCCCCTCTCACAACCATTGAACTATGGATATTTGTTTCCAATAGATTTTCTCCTTGGCCATGTTTTTCTTTCATTTCCTTCTTAGTTTTTCCTCCTCTCTATGAGTGGCTTACCTAAAGTCCGCCTGATCAATTCTTCCTTGTATAATAGTTATCTTGTCCTTTAACTCCTTTTTCTGTTGGAATAAGCTCTCAAACATGGATTTATTCCAGCATTTAACATTCCTACCAACCAATTCTAATTTTTGAAAGACCTTATACATGGGTGTCCCATGAACAGGGGAACTCCACCAACATCATATACAATCCTTAAACTCTGGTTGGGAGGTCCACATGATTTCATATCAGAAAGGGTATCTTCCTTTGGCATAGTGAAAAGGACATGAAAGAAGAATATTATTATGATCCAAAACCATGTGAGGTAGAGTAGTTAAAGAGGCATTGAAGCCAAGATCCTAGTTTCCAGAGATGAGGAACTTGTCCAATCAGACCTGAATGAGATGAACCCCTTTCTTATGATTAGACTAGGCAAATCTTTGACCAACAAGATCAATATCAAGGAGACCATTCTTATTGATGAAATCAGCCAGGTCCATCATGCTATTAGAGTAGTCCTAAAGTCCACCTAGCTTCTCTAAGGGGAAAAGGGGGGAGTTAAAGTCCCTAGCAAGCATCCAATAGGAATCAGGGTCAGTGTGTAGGAGAGTAGAAATATCTTCTCAGAGGGAGAGACAACCCGACCTTGTGTTGGGGGCATAAATATTGACAAGAAACCAGGAGCTAGACTGAAATGCGAGATTTATCGAGAGAAAGTTGTGAGAGGAAGAAACAAGAGTACCTGAAATCCATGTGGGATCCCATATGGTTACCACACCACCCGAGGCTCCAGAAGCATTACTAATTAAGTATTTGGAACCCAACTAAATTTTGTTAGCAATGATGGAAAATGACGTGTCAACCATTTTTGACATCCTGTAGCAAGAGAATTTCAATTTTGTTATCCAGAATACAATTCTTAAGTGCATATTACTTATGAGGCTATTGAGGCCCCACATATTCCATGAAAATATTTTCATTTCTTTCCTTTGATTGACGTCTCCAAGGTCCTCTGTCTACCATTGGTGACCTCCCTTGTTACTTCCTTTTGGAGTGAGAGTCTCTAAGATGGGCGGACTTGTTTTAGGTCATTTCGCACATCCGTCTTCATGTGTTATGTCTTCTGCCTCTATGTGAACCATCCTTCATTTGGAGTGAGGAAACAACTAGATAAAGCACCCAATGAATAGAGGGACTTCAATGGAGTGGGGGGAACCTTCATTGCAGAGATCCCAGAATCCACGCTCACTACCCGTGAGTTCTTATTTATGGGGGTTAGGCCTTTAACATCCAACATTCCCAGGGAAGAGGGGTGTGTATCAATCTCTCCCTCTTATAAGGGAGATTTATTTTCTACAAAGGGAGCATGGCCCTTGGTCCAGCAACTTGGAAGGAGGGTTAACTTCTAGAAGATCAAAAGACTCCATCACTAGATCACTACTGTCTTTAACATATTTGTGAGGAGAATCATGGAGATCATTGAGACTATCTCTGAAAGGATAATCCTCACAATTATCCACAATAGTGGGAGTATGTTGTGGAAAGGGGTCCTTAACAACTATGGGCTCTTTGATATTGAGGGGTTTGGGGTTAGGAGCCTTGCAATCAGAAATTAGGTGTCCAGCCTTAGAGCATTTCTTACAAAAGAGAATAGAATTTTCATATACAATTGTCTGAGTCCAACTTCCCAACTTTGATTTAAGAATAATGACGTTAGGGGGTTTATTATTAACCACTTCTTGGACATAGAATCAAGCATAAACTAGTCTAGATCTCATCCTCATAACATCATCCATAGCAATAAAGTGGCCAAACGTATTGACAATCCATCGAAAGATGGATTCATCCCAGTATTAAAGCGGGAGTCCCGAGAGGGAGTCCCGAGAGGCAGGCTGGTGCAGGAGCACCTAACACAAAGGAACAAAAGGAGTCTATAAGAGGATAAAAATCAATTCATAATTATATTCAATAAAATTTTCCTTTTTAATTTCATTTTGAGTCAATATGAATCAATATGTAAGGCTAAAAGAGCCCATTGTAATGAGTTGTCCAAGTTGTCCTAATAAGGTCTTGAATTAGTCATTTGGTAAAATTTGGATAAAATAATCTTTGAGGGATAAAATGGTGACAAAAATACATTATTATTCCATCCTATTATTTTTTTAAGGTTATTTTGAAGGTTTAAAGTCATTTGAGTCAAAAGTTGTAAAAGTTGTAAAATGCAACTTTTCAAAAGTTGTAAAAAGACCAAAATGGGAAATTGTATGGTCATAAGAGGAAGTTGGGTAGTTGTAACTTCCATGTGAAGATGAAAAGGCTATAAAACCTCTTTAATGGTCGTTCATAAGTGTGTGTAAAAGTTGGAGAAGGAATTGGAAAGCATTGGAAACATTTTGGTATCATATTTTCATTGTTTCAATCTCTTGTTTTGTGGTCATGAAAGTTTTTCCTCTTGTTTCCAGGCCTTGTGCAGCCATGTACAGCCTGGAAACAAGTATATTTATATCATGATAGTGTATTATATTGAATAATATTTCTATTTATTTTGGTTTTAGTTAATTTAATGCATTTTTGAGAAGGTTATGAGAGTTTTGGTGAAAACCGTTTGGAACTACCCAAAACCCTTATTCACGGAGACCAGTTTTGGAAAAATCATCATATCTTTGGATTTAACCGTTGGATCTTTCTATAATTTGGAGGAAATTTTTATAACTATCATTTATAGAATCTTAGAAGAGCGATTGTCCTGGTGATTAATATGTTAAGAGTTATTAATGATTGTTCATGACTGTAATTTCATGACCAGAATAGGGTAAATTTCATAGTTTGGGAAAATTCTTGATTTTCATTTGAAAGAAATGAATAGATGAAGGATTTAAATGATTCAAGTTTAATGCATAATATATGGATCTAAAATAATTATGGATTGATATCTATGGAGAAGATTTGATAATGGTTATTTGATTGATGATTTTGTTGGGAAATATATGACAATGCCTCTAACATGTTGGAAGATTTGTGTTGATGATTGAACTTCATGAATGATTTGAGATTCTTTGTTGGATGATCATGATGCTCTGCATAAAATTGGTATCAGATCTAGAAGAGCCTGAGTGTGTGGGTAGAGCATCAAAGGAGGTAATCCACACCAGGACCTAGCCAAGAAGGATTTTTTATTTGATTTTTGCTGATGAGTTTTTGGTTGCAAGGTGCTCGTCCATCTAGCTGCAAGAAGGCAGACAAGGAAGGTCTGTCAAGGGCCAAAGGGATGGTCCATTGATTGAAAAAATAATAGGGAGAGAGGCAAAGAGGAGAACTCCTAGGTCAGGCAAGGAGGTTTTTGGTGAGGTGATGCAACATGAAGAGGTGGACATATGGTTAGGAAAAGCACCATTGATGGCAGCCATACACACTCCATTGGAAGGAGTCACATGAAGATTTCTTGAAGGGAGATTGTAGAAGCATATAGATAATGAAAAAAACAATGAAGATGCATGAAGAGATAAAGATTAATGAAGACAAAGGTGAAGATCTCACTCAAAAATTTCTTGCAGGTTATTTTCATCCATGTTTCCAAGGGACTTGGAAACTTTTCAAAGTCAGGAGTATGGTACAGGAGCACCTAACACAAAGGCACAAAAGGAGTCTATAAGAGGATAAAAATTAAATTCATAAGTATATTCAATTAAATTTTCATTTTTAATGTCATTTTGAGTCAATATGAATCAATATGTAAGGCTAAAAGAGCCCATTATAATGAGTTGTCCAAGTTGTCCTAATAAGGTCTTGAATTATTCATTTGGTAAAATTTGTATAAAATAGCCTTTGAGGGGTAAAATGGTGACAAAAATACATTATTATTCCATCCTAATATGTTTTGAAGGTTATTTTGAAGGTTTAAAGTCATTTGAGTCAAAAGTTGTAAAAGTTGTAAAATGCAACTTTTCAAAAGTTGTAAAAAGACCAAAATGGGAAGTTGTATGGTCATAAGAGGAAGTTGGGTAGTTGTAACTTCTATGTGAAGATGAAAAGGATATTAAACCTCTGTAATGGTCATTCATAAGTGCGTGTAAAAGTTGGAGAAGGAATTGGAAAGCATTGGAAACATTTTGGTATTGAATATTTTCATTGTTTCAATCTCTTGTTTTGTGGTCTTGAAAGTTTTTCCTCTTGTTTCTAGGCCTTGTGCGGCCATGTACAGCCTAGAAACAAGTATATTTATATCATGATAGTGTATTATATTGAATAATATTTCCATTGCTTTTGTTTTGAGTTAATTTTATGCATTTTTTAGAAAGTTATGAGAGTTTTGGTGAAAACCATTTGGAACTACTCAAAACCCTGTTTCACGGCGACCAATTTTGGAAAAATCATAATATCTTTGGATTTAACTATTGGATATTTCTATAATTTGGAGGGACATTTTATAACTAGCATTTATAGAATCTAACTGGAGAGATTGTCCTGGTGATTATTATGTTAAGAGTTATTAATGACTGTTCATGACTGTAATTTCATGACCAAAATAGGGTAAATTTCATAGTTTGGGAAAATTCTTGGTTTTCATATGAAAGAAATGAATAGATGAAGGGTTTAAATGATTCAGGTTTAATGCATACTATATGGATCTACAATCATTATGGATTGATATCTATGGAGAATATTTGATAATGGTTATTTGATTGATGATTTTGTTGGGAAATATATGACAATGCCTCTAACATGTTGGAAGATTTGTGTTGATGATTGAACTTCACGAATGATTTGAGGTTCTTGGTTGGCTGATCATGATGCTCTATATCATAGACCCAAATTGGGGCCATTTTATGAAGGTTAGCAGAGTGATCAAAACCAGGTTTCCATCTACAGAGGGACAAGTTATGCTTGCCATATGTCCAAAATCTAGAGAGGAAAATGATGGCGTCCTCTTCCACCATAAATTTGAAGAGGAAAAGGGCACCTGATAGAACGCTAATAGAGACACTACCTTTAAGTTTCCATTTATCATCTGTCCATTTCCGAATCATATCCATAGTGGGCTTGAGAGAGAAATTTTTTCCCACCAAAGTGTTCGCCATGTTGAGCACAAAATGTTCCATAACTTTGTCAGATAGAATAAGGGTTGTGCCTTCATCAGTTTGAATATTTTTCGTAGCCAAAGTAGGGTCCACCCATTCTTGAGAGCCCCCCAAAAGTGCCAATTTACAACCTTTATTACACACACCACCTTTAGGTCATTCCTTCTCTGTTTCCATTGTCTTGGAAATAGTCGTGTGCTTCTCCTCTGTCTCCCTAGGCTTGGAGACAGTGTCGTGAGTAGTTTTCGGGTCAGACATAGCCCCAAAAGGAGGGCCCTTCATCAAGATGGACAAGTATATAGTCTCAAGACCATTCACATTCAACACAATCATAGGTGGAGGACACATAACATTCGTTTCCCCAGAAAGAGTGTTCGGGATATTCCTAGGGGAAGGGTTGACATTTGGATCTTCAGTGTCAGACAATGTCACCTTGCCAGAGTCTGACGGAGGATCAACAGGTAGTGGGAGATGGCCCCCACCCTCCATGGGCACCATGAACGTAGGGGGTTCAAAATTCAAAACTTGCAAAGCGGGAACTTGCAGAGCAGATGAGAACTTGTCATTGTTTTAGTAATTCTTAAATGGGTCAAATTAATTTTATTTAGTCTAAAAAAGTAAATGAAAACTATTTGCTAATGTGAAGAAGCATAGGATTTGTTATAACAAGTAAAAATATAATTCATAGAAAGGATGGACAATTTTTTTGAGATGAACCAAAGGTATTAATGGTGACCTTTTTTTGTATAAATGACAAAGTTAAGGCACACATTTGCAACATCAACATATCTTATTATTTTTATAATGACTGTTAGCAATTTTTAAATGGGTTGAGTTATTTTTATTTAGTATGGAAGAGCAAAATAAATATTATCCTTTAATGTGAAGAAATATAGAAGATCGTCATAACAAAGAAATATGTATTTAATAATAAATATGAACAAAAAACTTGAGATGAATGAAAGCTAAATTAGTGTTGATCACTTTTTCTATAAATGACCAAGTTTAAGTGTATATTTGCAATATTGATACATCTCACAAAACTTAGTAAAAATTACAATTAATTTATAATGTAAACAATGAATATATACTATTATACCTAAATAACAATAGGCAAACAATAAAAATATGAGAAAGAGAAAGAATGAATAAAAGCTTAATAGATTTAACTTAAATAATTTTTTTGATATTACAATAAACTCTATATAAAAATAACAAAATGATTATATTTTATTTAGCATTTAAAATATATTTAAAAATAATAATAAAAAATATATTTTTAAAATATATATATATATATATTGACTCTTTAGAAACAAATTTAACCCACAAACTTTTTTTTTTAAGGCAAAGGTGGACGAGCCACAAATATATATTATAATCATAATATACTGGTTCAAGAGATCCTGGAGGAAAGAACCAGCTAAGAAAACCTTCATTCCTCACTCAAGATTACAATGTATAGAAGGAGGCCAACACAAAGAGTGAAGGCAACATATCTAGCTAAGTAGAAGTATGAAACATCCAAACCTAAGTTTTACCCGAGTAACACCAGAAATATCAGAATATACAAGGACTTATACAGTCCGATCATTAAAATTCCTTATTGATCAAGCACTAAATAGCCTAAGTATTCTGATATCCTAGAAAAAAGCACCAAATAAATTGCAAATTTACATAATGTATATTTACATAAATCTGCACCCTTCTAAATAGTTATCAAAATTGGATTATCGAGCAAAACTGAGAATAGGCATAATATTGTACCCCAAAACCTATATGAACATCAAGATTACTCCTCCATAGGCTGCGAGCTCGACAAAAATCCATCTCCAACATTGAGTGCAACAAAGGAAGATATTAGGTCTTGAATCGGTGAACAATGGATCTCATTAACATGGTCAAAGGAGGAGAGATTATGTTAACCTGCATAGAAGCTTCATTACCCACTAGCATTGGTGGAAAGATAGCAAATGGTTCTATTTGCCCATGGTTGTGGCCTAAGATCGCTAGGATGGCATGCAATTTAGAGAAGGTTTGGCTTTTTAAATCTAAATTTAAACCTCTCCCAACATTGTAAGCAACTATTTGGAAGGGTCTTACATTCTGCAGAAAGAGTGACTACTTTATGCTATCAAACATTGGGGGAAATTCTTCATGAGTGAGAAGAAGTTGCCTTGGAAATAAATCACCAACTTTTGCCTGACCATTCCATAAATCATATTGGTGGATGGCTTCCAAAAGTTGGTTATCATTGAAAAAATCAGCCCGAATTGTTTTATGAATGATGTTCTTTAAGGGAACCCAAGACTGCAGCAAGTCTACTACATTGAAAAGAAAGATAGAAACCAATTGGGAAGGAAAAAGAAACCTTTTCTCCTGTGGATAGAGTATTTCTTCATCGATAATCCTCTGGATAGCACGTTTGCAATGTTGATAGGAGGTTTTGAAGGCGATACCCAACCGGTCTTCGGTGATGTGGTCCTCAAACAACATCTCCCAAGCAGCAACTATCAAGGGCACTCTATAATTTTGCAGAGAGCAATCCATTATGCATTAAAACAGGGTAGACTATAGAGGCAAAAACAAGCAAGTTATGAATCGACACTCGATAAAAGTAATGGCTATCTTGATAATCACATTCCCTGCCAAAATCATTTTGAATCTCCAACTGCTGTGAAATTATTAGCAAGTCTAAGCGACATGATTCATGTCGGTTTCTTTTAATTATATTGCAAAGTAGCAAAGGATGCCGCATATGTGAGATCAAATGAAGGGATATCTTTGATCTCACGAGACTCGTAGGATGGGCTACCATCGTACTGCCAACATGGAAGCTCATAGAATAGGCCGCCATTGTACTGAAAACATGGAAGATGAATGAGAAATTGACAGACACCATTTTGGCCACCATCGAATTGCCAGCAAAGATGAAGGGTGAACAATCAATCAGCTCGAAATAATAAAGCCGAACATGCCAAACTTTAAATCAACTTGTTACAAGTGTAGAAACATCATTAACTGGTCACTTTACAAAACCAAAGTTAATACAATCTATCAAAATCTTGAATAATAGGGTGAGTGTGTCAATCATTTAAATATTTTTCCTCTCATCATTGATAATGCTTGTTAGATGAGGAAAATTTTCCACCTTGAAATTTGGAGATGAAGAGTCCACTTCCAGCTTATCTCAACCCAAATTTTCTAATACATCTACTAATCTATGACCTTCCCTGAATATGTGAGAAATGCAACATTCCTCAAACAAATCTAGTAACAACCATGATCGCTTTAAAATGTAGGAAATTTTCGAGTTAAATGAACATCTGGAAATGCAAGCTTTCACTATAATAGAAGAATCTCCTTCAACATGTAACCTGGGGAACCTTAGTTTTTTTGCCAATGTCAGTCCATATAATAAGGAAAGAGCTTTCGCTAAATTGTTTGTGCTAGGAGGAATAGAAGAAGATTTAGGTGCCAAGAGAATACCTAAGTGATCTCTAATACAAACTTCAATTCCATAATCACCAAGATTTCCTCTAGATGAACCATCAAAATTTAATTTGACAAAGCCAATTGGAGGAGGTTGTCATTTAATTAGGTTTCTGTTGATTGACTGAATTTCCCGACCAAATGTAGCACAAAAATAAGGGATAGCCAAACCTTTCCAAATATTGATAATGTGGCCATCCCAAAATTAAAAATTAGAATTGCAATTTATGTTCTTGATATAAGCATTAACCTATTCTGAAGCATATTTCTCAATTCCTTCTAGTACCAAATGAGTTGGAGATTCAAACTGTCTAAAACTTCTTTTATTTCTTTCCCACCAAATTGACCAAATGACAGCTGTCGGAATACATTTCCAAATGCTAGCAAATAAAGACTTTGTGAAAAGAGTAGGCCAGGATTGGAAAAGTTCCCATAAAGTATAGGGCAACAGCATAGATAAATTCAGTTTCTCCAAAACATGGAACTAACATTACTGAGCAAAGGGACACCTAAGGAGTAAATGGTCTACAATTTCAGCTTCAGCTTTGCATAATACACAAGAAAAAGAGTTAGCAATGTGTAATCTTTCCAATTTATCACTTGTTAATATCCTTTTTTCAAAGCTAACCAGGCAAAGCAACCTGCTTTAGGAAGCACGACACTATTCCAACAAAATGAAAAGGCTCGACTCTTAACTTGTTGATTTTCCATATGTCGGGCAGCCACATAACCATTTTTAATTGAATATTTGCCATCATGAGCTGGAGCCCATAACAATTTGTCTTCTTGATTTGAAATATACACTCTTCTTCTAGGCAAAATTTCCTGAAAACAAAACCTTTGATCATCTCTAATCGGTAGATCAAGAGGATCTTTCCAAATGGCTTTCCCTGAAAAAATTTCCAACCGCTAACATAATCTATCAAAAGTGAACCCCAACAGTTTTTTATAGTTGCAATGGCATCCAAAAGAAGTTCTGAAAAACTTTAAAGGAGGTAGGCCATTCCATGAGTGCTCCCAAAAATGAATGCTCTCACCATTGTGAACCTCCCAAGATACGTATCTTGTAATAATCTACCTACAAGACATCATGAAGTTCCAAACAACTGACCCTTTTGGAGGATCAAGGGTTGTTATGACTCAGGAAGGGTTTAACAAGTCCAAGTATTTTTCCTGCATGATTCTGCACCACTTAGTGTCTGGTTTGGAGACCATTTTCCACACAAGTTTACCCCCAAAGGCAATGTTTCTTTTAGATAAGTCATGTAGACTGACTCCCCATCCCCCCTTATCATGTGCCATTTCTTGAATTGATATAACTGCAATCTTCTTTTCTTTTGGCATATTGTCCCTCCATAAGAAATCTTTAATGAGTTTTTCAATCCGATGAATGACTCTAGCAGGGGCTTTGAGGACTGACATGAAATAATTGGGAATGGTAGACAAGACTATTTTTATTAGAAGTAATCTCCCTGATAGGGAAAGCTAGCGGGCCTTCCATGTGAAAATGACATTCTTAATTTTGTCTATAATAGCTTTCCAATAAGCCAACTTATTGGCACCTACAAAAAATGAATGCCAAGATATGTGGTGGGAAGACACTCTTGAGAGAAACCCAAAGTATCAACAATTTTCCTTGTGATGATATCATTTGTATTAAAAACATATATCTTTGATTTATGAGCATTAATTCTTTGACTCAAGACTGCCATGTAAAGATCCATGGTTTCTTGATCTGCTTTGCCTCCTGAATATTTGATTTACCAAATAATAGTGTGTCATCAACAAATAAAGAGTGTGTAATTGACACTAATGTACCTTCAATATGAGCACCCATCCAAAGCCCTCGACCATGTTTAGACTTAATGATTCCGCTAAAAGGTTCTGCCATAATTATAAATAGAGATGGGGATAGGGGGTCTCCTTGTCTCACATCTTACGAAGCAACAAAGAAACTAGTAGGAGCATCATTAATTAACACTGAAAAAGTGAGCTCTTGAGATACATGCCCTAATTCACTTACACCAATTCTTAGCAAATCTAAATTTTCTCAAGACTTTAAACAAAAAAGACCAGTTAAGTTTTTCATATGCTTTCATCATATCCAATTTGACTACAAAGAAGATACATTGTTGGAGTGGATGGAGTGCAACACTTCATGGGCCATTAAGGCACCTTCCATGGTTTCTCTTCCTGGAATGAAACCACCTTGTTCTGGGGATATGATTTTGATAATCAATTTCTGCAGTCTCAAATAAATGACTTTAGTAATAATCTTGTATATTGTATTGTATAACGAAATGGGCCTAAAATCTGTAAAAGTTGTTGGCTCTTTGATTTTCAGAATAATAACAATATTTGTAATATTGAAATTTCGAAGAATGGATGAGCTCTTTCTTGACTCCTCCATTACTGCCAACAATTCAAAGCCCAAAATGTCCTAATATTTTTGGAAGAAAAGAGCCGTAAAACCATCCAGACCCGGGGCCTTGTCCGGCTGGAAAGAAAAGACTACTTTACAGATCTCTTCAATTTTAAAAGGGGCCAACAATTGTTGATTATCCAGGGGACAAACAATATGAGGAACAGCATCCATAATCTCCTTCTCTTGCACATCGAGTGGAGGGTCTGAAGAAGCAGGAGCAAGTAAGTTCTTAAAGTAATTAACTCCTTCATCTTGAATTTCTTGAGCATCTCGAAGGGTTTTACTTGAGAAGGCTTCCTTAATGGAAAATATAGTAGTGGCTGCCCTCTTCTGCTTAGCTGACATCTATAAGAATTTGGTGTTTTTATCCCCTTCCCTTAACCATAACTCACGAGACTTCTGTCTCCAGTATTCTTCCTCTCTCTTACAGATTTCTTCCCATTCCACTTGAGCCTGTTTCTGCTTAGCAAACAATTCTGAATCTAGCCCATTAGAGATGATCTGTTCATTAATCATATGCAACTAGTTTTCAAAAAGTTCTTTTTGGACAAATATGTTTTCGAAGACTTCCTTATTCCATATTTTAATTTGGGCTTTAACATACTGCATTTTTTTATGGAACTTAAACATTTTGGTGCCCACCACCTAGGGGGCACTTACCCACCACTGTCGAATCAAGGCATGAAAGTGAGGATGTCGGAACCACATCCTTTCAAATTTGAAAGAAGTTCTATGGTTATGTTTTGGTAGGGCTACTATTTTTTCAATACTAAAAAGGACAGGGAAATGATCTGAGCCTGCTAAGGGTAAAATTTGAACCTGTAAAGAATAGTTTTGAGCCCTCCATTCTTGAGAGAAAAGAAACATGTCTAATCTCTCCGCAATTTGTAAGAATCTAGCTCTCCTATTAGTCCAAGTGAAAAAGCCATTTTGCGGAAGATTGTCAAACAAGTCATTATCATTTATAAATTATTTGAAGTCTTCAATAGTCTTGATAGGGGGACCAATACCACCTTTTTTCTTTTCTAGTGAAGTAATTGCATTAAAATCCCCCCCCCCCCTCCCCCTCCCAATAATAACATTTGGCCCTACAACTTGTTGAATGATCCGAGTGAGAGAGGACCATAAATTCTTCTTATCCTGGGTAGAGGTTGGACCATAAACATTTATCAAGTTGAAAAACATGTCAAAATGTTTTATACTAATATGTTGTCAATTGGTTCCTTGCTTCACAAACTGAGCAATTATCGAGTTTGGATTTTAGAGAACCGTGAGACCTCTTGAAGCACCTATACTTTGGCTATGTGTTGATTTCTAATTTGGCCATTTGGCTATTGTTTTCTGAAAAACCTCATCTGATGTTTTAGTTTCTTGAAGTAAAACTACAATTGCCTGAGAAGATTCAAGTTGTAACTTGATTCTCTTCCTTTTGTCAAAGGCATTTATACCCATGACATTCCAAGACAAGACGTTCATACCTGTTGAGGAGAACTACATTTAGTTCTCCTCGTAACTCTCTTAGTAGCTGAGATTTTTTTATCAATGGTGGTTTGAACACCAGCATCAATTTCTTCTTTTGTTTTAACCGCTTTTCACTTTCTCCCTCTTTTTTTAGGAGTTCTCAAATCTGATTTACTTAAAGCAGGCATTTGGGAGATGGAAAGGGTTTGAGAAAAAACAAAGCTTCCCTTAAATAGATCTTCTTCCAAGGATGAGTTACAAGGGACAAAATCTAATTGCTCTTCTTCTACTAAAACCTTTTTCCGGTATATTTTTGAAAAAAATCTTGGAAAAACATCTGGTGATAACTGGCGACAAATATCAACATCATCTAGACCAGAATTAAATGGACCAAAATACTACATTTTTTCCAGATTGGCATGATCAACTGGAAAAATATGATCAGTTGCAATATCCTGATTTTGAACAACTGTTTTTTGATTCCCAATCCAATCTTCAAAGTGAGACTGTGAAAATATCTCAGGGCCCACAAATTTAGTTAAATGAGACATATTGTCAACTTTTCCACTCATACTAGAACCAAGCTTATTATCATGCCCTAATAGTTGCACACAATTAGCATAATTTCTCAACATCTCCTCCTGAGCAATTTTATCAAAACGTTTAGAAGCCACACTTAAAATCAACTCATCTGCCATTCTTTGAAGCTCTTCTTCTGATTTTTTGTTACATTTAGCAGAATGCAAGGAAGGAGAGCACAACTCTATATGAACGAGACCCATTAAATCCCTCTAGAAGATCAAATTTTGAACAATACCTTCCAATTTGAAAGAAGATCGGAGCCCTTAATGTGAAATACTGAAAGAAATATGTCTATGACCCTGAAGATTATGAAGCCAAAGTGTTCCATTCAAAGAGAAAGCAGAGTTGATAGTCTTACCAAAAAACTAGCTCCTATAAAAACCTAAGAACTTGTGCATTCTCAGAATAGATGGGAAAAATGCCTTAGGAAATGCATCTAAAAGTGCTTTACAAACAAGCTTAAGATTTATTTCATTAAGGATTTTCTGATTAGGAGAACCAGGTGAACCATCTAGATGGGCATTCTTAAATATTGACTCAGAAGGGACATTGAAAGTCATCTTGTCCTCTACCTTAAGCGACTATATTGAAAGCTCATCACCCAATCCCTCCTCCTAAAAATGACCTCTGTTTTCTATCAAATGTAAAGAGCATTGAAGAGGATAAGAAGTGTGATTTTTACACACGAAAATCCTTTGTTGAGCAGTTCCCTGGCACTGTGTGTTGTAGTGACCCAAAATTTTTTGATGTTGATCTATATAGGTAGCATTTTGGATTTATATTTTTTGATCCCAAGTAGCCCATTTGCTCTGAATAGAGATTGAGTAGGGAAAAGACTCTAAGAGATTAAGAAGGAGACACACTCTAACTTGCAAATGGATAAAATTGAATGTGATCAAGTCATGCTTTATAAAAATTCCAAACTTATTAGCCAGAGTTTCAATAATATTAGGATCTCTATATTCAAGGGGTAGGTCTAGAAATGATATCCAGAAAGGCATGAATTGACATAAATTTGGATCAGGCTTAAAATTTGGTACCCAAGGCAAAGAAAAAGGCTTGAACCCATGCAAAACCAACCCTTGTGTTTATGGATTTCATCTCTATTGACTTTCAAATCAAATAAAACAATGAGGAATTTTGATAGTGAATCTAAAAATGAAATAGTCTTAACCCCTATCCACACTTTATTTGTCCATTCCATAATATCAGAAAGCTATAGAGTTTGGTCCCAGAATTTACCTATGAGTGTCGTATCCTTTAAGAATTTGATATGAGATGAAAGTAACTCATCTGGTAATGCAATGCTATAACTGTTGTTAACAAAACCCCCATCGGCATCTTTCTCTACAGGATGATCTTTGGGCCTGTCTTTCTCAGATTGCAGCACCTTCTCCTCAGTCATGTTTTTAATAGTTTGCGGCTTCTTTCTCCAAGCTCTGTTATATTTATTTGGTATGAAGGGAGCACTTCTTTTTCGTATTGCCTTGAAAGATTTCCCTTTCATAGATCTATTATGAATCAAGATGTTATTTGGACTGGACAAAAATTTAGGGCTTTAATAGAGAGATTATTTGGCCACGAAACGAAGGATGGGAGATGATGGTAAGTGTCTGGACGCCTATCAGCTACACTCAATCTCTTAGCATGAACATTGAACCTCTTATTTTGCCATATTCTTTCATCAAAGGTCTTCAAATTATCCCTATTTGGCAGTCGACGAGAACCATCACAAATGTCAAAGACAACCCTAGGGCCAGATTTCTGATGTAGATTTAACCCACAAACTTGATATTCAATTTCTACAATTTCTCAATAACAATTTCTAGAATTTCTTCTTTAAAATTGATTAATTTTTATTTGTTGAAACAAAGGTAAGAGATAAAAAATTGTATTGTTTAAAACATAAAATAAATTTAAAATAAAGAAAATAAAATAAATTTAACCAGAATTTCCTCATTAACATTGGTTAATTTTATTTGTTGAAACAAGAGTAAAGATCGAGGATTATATAGTTTTGAACCATAAAATAAGTTTAGAAAGAAGAATAGAAATAAGAGGAGCAACAGAAAGATCCTCTTGATTTAAACATTTCAATATGGCATGCAATGCTTCTTATAAATCATAAACGACTTCATTATTCTCTGAGTTTTTTTCTTCTTTAACAGTTTAGTTATGTTAAAATGACCTACAGAGAATTAATTAAGGTCGATAGAGTTGATGCCTTGAAAAAAAATTCAATTATAAGATCTGCATGTTTCTCTCAGCACAGTTTCTGGATTTATTAAGATCAGTATCTCCTGATTGGAAATGATATAAGTAGTTCTTCCTGCCATTTTCTAGTTATTTAACAAGGCAATCTGAACCAAAACTCTCATGTGGGTGGCAGCCAGATCTACAAATTTATAGGATTGTTTGATGTACATTTGGTTTGGTGTTGAGGATGTGAAGTTCGACGGTCATGATCATTTCATTTTTTTTTTCGTTTCTTTGTTTTTTTATATTTGAAAAATGAAACAATTGTATATAAAAATGAACGCAGATTGTGTCAAACAATAAATAAGATATTGTCCTATTTGAAAGTGAATGTAGCCTCTATGATCTGAACAGCTAAAAATTCCATTTCTGTTCTTAATAATCTTGCTCTTAAATAACCAAGATTTGGAACATTAGTTGTATAAAACATATGAATTCCATAACCATATTCTCACAAGAAAATGTGGAAGGGAAATCCAAGGCAAAAATCATTGCAAAACAGATTCAGATTCAGCCAACCATATCCATATATGAACTCAAATACAATTGCAGTCGATGCACTATAACATAAACTAGTGATCTCCATGACTCATTCCTAAAGGTGATCTAATGGGACATCTTGAGCCATTCTCAAACATCATTTGATATTGTTGCAGATCAGAAAAGGAGGAAGAGAAACGAGTGGCACTCTGATCAAACTCTCTCAGCCTTATCACCGACTTCCCAAAATGTTGCAGATCTTCTTCCTTTATTTTCAAAACCTGGTTGTGCATGATGGGTCCTTCAAATTTCATAGAATTTGCAGAGAACACTGAGCAATCCATTACTTACACCCAAAAAGAATGATTGATTGAATGGCTTGCAGGTCCTGAGAAAGCTTTGAAGCAAGCCAATAGATTATATAAAGATCTGACAGAGTATGATGACAAAATGAATAATTGGGTTTGTTAGTACGCGTGATTTCACATCAAAGCCATGAAATCCACGTTTTGAGCTTTTCTGATGGGCAAAAGCTGCAGAAAGATGGGGCATTCCAACCTGTTTATCATTGATTGTCACATGGAAAGTGCAGCTTTGATTTTGACTTCAATCATATGGAATTATTGGCCGAGTATGGTCAGTTTGAATTTGGCTTTTTATATTTAATTGGATTAATCATCTCTTCTTTGGAGGGTGATTGATTAACTACTTACTTGGTTAGGAGTATTACACGGTGGTATAGGACGTTGTATTTATCTGAACCACAAAAACAAAAGCTTGGTCGGCAAGTTGGCAGTATGCCACCGTGATATAACTGTGAATAAGTACATCAAGGCTGATGTAATTTGTTCACCAAATGTCTTCAAACTATTAAATATCTCCTCAGCGACCGTGAAGTTTGATAGGTACCTCATAGAAGTAAAATACCCAGGACAAAAGTCTTTACGTCAATTGAAATGAATGTTTTTGATTATATAAGTCGAGGGTGGTCCTGAGCCAAAAAAAACAGACTGACTGAACACCCCACCAACCAGCGTAACAACTGATTAATGTATAACCCAAGGAGCAAAAAAAACCTTCCTTACTAGATACCTAATATAATTCGAAATGTTAAAAAGTAATAAAGATCATATTATTTTAGACATATAAGTTGAGTTTTGAAATGTTATATGAACATATTATAAAATTTAATAAAGTGGATAAGGATATTAAGTTTTAAAGAGGATGATAAAATATTTTGTTGCAATGTGTATTTAGTGGTTGAGTTTTGATTTTTCATATTTTATTGTAATGTGCTTTTAGTTTCAAATAATCAACGAGAGGATATTTTTGAGATTTTGAAGCTTCCATAGATTGTTAAATGACCTCTATTTTATCTTGGATCAAACTTGCATATGTGATTCTAATATGTGCATATATACTTTCAACCCCATATTTGTTGTTTTGAACCTGATTTGCAATGTTGGTTGTTCGACTCCTAGTTTTAGAATCTTGTTTACCTATAATATCTGAGAATGGTAGTTCTCATTAGCATTGGTAGAATTTGTTTTGGTAGAAGAGAAACGTAACTAGCTTACCACCTTTTGCCTTACACAAGCTATTAGATCGATTTAATGATTTGGAACAAGTTGGAAAAAAATCAACTAGAAATGCAAATACAAATGTCCATCCTTATGATCTCACATATTTGTATAATGCTCCTAGCTACTAAATGAATAAATCGGGATCCCATGTGATGTTGTGTGTTGAGAATTGAAATGAATTCTGATTTTTTCCATCTATAGAACACCACAACATGCAAATTTTAATTTTTCACCCTCGAGTGACTAGGCAATGACTTGTTGAAGGCAATTTGTCTTAGGTCAGTGTTTAATTTTAAAGTTAAAAAATTTGGGGTCAAAATTTCATGTGTAACTTTGAAGCAAGTTCAAAATCATTGCTATGATTTTTGAACTAGGGTAGAAAATATAAAGATGGTGGATGGTTTTGGGTGAGTTTGACAGAAGGACTCAAAATTAGAAAAAGGTGTTTAGATGGATGTCAAATATTGCATAAAAATACACCATTTAGGCACTAAGTATTAAATGTCAAAGTGAGTCCAAAATGAATGGAGAATGGAAAAAATAGTGATATCGATGCACTTCTCATCCTTACATCATTTCCTTTAACTTGAATTTGAACTACTATGAATCTATTGGAATCCAAGAACACTGAGATTGGGGGGGGGGGGGGGGATGAATCAGTAATCTGCCGGTAATATAAGATTTTACCTTATTAAAACATACCCATATAATCTGGTAAATGAAGAAACATATTACATGAAGTAAATAAACTAGTCACATGAATGAACACCATAACACACAAAATTTATACGTCGAAAACCTCAAAGAGGAAAAACGATGGTGGGATTTGTGACCCACAATATCAATTCACTGGCCATATGAAAGATATTACATAGCATGGGGGCCTGCACATGCAGGAAGGTACACTGCCTAGAGTACACTGCTCAACACAAAAGAGTCTCACTGACTACAAGTTTCTACTAAGATAAAACAATAATTGTGAACTCACAAAATGCATCTGCAATGCCAAAAAGACTTCTGGTTATAGCTCTGCTCTATACTGGTTCATAAACCCTAAACCCTTCTACCGGTATCTCCTTTCCTCCAAGAATACTTTACAAACCATCTACTGATCATAGCTTGATATAACTTTCGCATACAAATGACCTACATACATATCCTTCGCATCACTCTATTCTACTACCTCATCATATTTCAAAATGACCTAACAGACTAACGTATATACCCTTTACAAACAATATGCCTTATGTCAGCTTACAATACAAAAGATATTCAATATCGGCCCTATACAATAATTATAAAATTATTTTACAAATAAAACCTTTTGGATCCCAAACTGATGTCAGTTTCAATGAAGTGTTGGATGTCGGTGCCGATGTCGGTGTCGGTGATGACCCTGATTACTCCAATGAAAGTATTTATCGGTGTATGTATCCAAATGCCGGTATCTGCCTTCTATAGAATCTTGTTGCCATCAATGACAATATATGAATCCAATGAGTGTCAATTACCAACAATCTCCCCCTTTGGCATTGATGGCAACACCCATGTGAAAAATGGATTCCCTCCTGGTTCAACTGAAACATGCTACCCTTGAGCTGATTGACCATGTTTGCAATATACTCTATCTAATATCCTCCCCTTTAGGATTATATACATATTTTTCACATAATATACACTCCCCCTTTGGCATCAATGCCAAAGACTGGTGAAAGAATTGAAAGAATAATTATAGATTACTTTACCAGAGCTTGACCAATTTCAGGTAAGCTTTCTCTAGCAACAGTATATAGGTATCCCAGCCGGTTTTGAATGTTCTGGATATGGATACAAGTCCACTTAGTAAATGTGCAAGTGTTTCTTTCTCAGTGACTTCTATCGGTGTGGGCTTCGCAAGCATATCCATACATTCCCTCTTATGTACACCAAGTGAATCCAATCTTGGACTCACCAAACCTCTGAGACTCCTTGCTCTCTAAATAATCTTGTCTCTTTCCTTTTCAAAAGAAAAAATTTGGTTCTCTAAAGTCAAAATTTGTCCATCAATAGATGTTGTAAGTGAAGTTAGTCCCTCAAAAGAATTAGCAATAGTAGCAATCTTTTCTTGTAACTCCTTTATCCTCTTAGCTACATTTGTTTTAAGAATTTCTATATTACAACAGACCCTGTAGATGTTAGTACATCGTTTCAAAGAATTTTCAATAAGTATAAGTTTCTCTTCAACCTTCCTCTTCTCTGTCTCAATAATCTGGTCACAAGCGGCTTTCTTAGCCAAAGTAAATCTTTCAAGTGCTTGCCGGTCGGAAATCTGTTGTAATGATTGAAAGTTTTTAGATATGTGCTATGTCAATGCCTTAAGCTTGCTAGAAGGGCTTGCTTCATTTTCAATCATATAATCATGAATCAATCTTTGCAAAACTGTTATTGATTGATCTATTATTCCTTTGTCTACAGATCCCTCCATTGGCTTTTGAGTAGCCATCATCATTAGCTCTGTGGGACTCATCTTTGTGATTGATTTCTTCTACACTTGAGAAGTGTCAATTGCCAAAAGTTTTGGTGGGGAATCAACTCCTAGTATGGTACTAGGTGTCTTATCGGTCTCCTTTTCCTTATCCTCTCTCGGTGTATCTACTTTCTCATCCACTTTTGCACTGGTGGCTTTGCCACTTGGTGCAGTATCTGTTACTGCTGAGGGAGTATTATCCACAATATTATCAATATCCAATACATTATCTATAATACCTTGCTCAGACTGTACAAATGTAGTCTCTACCGGTTTAGTCTGTACACTCTCATCAGTTTTAGGATTATATGTCAGTTTATTCAAAATTTGATGTCAACTTCCCAAAATTCCTTTCCCTTTAGATCTATCTGGAATGGCGGGAGAAGTTTCCTTAGCAAATTCTTCTTTAGAAGTAAGGAAATCAGGATTCTTTTGGAAGAATTTTGCCCAACCATCTCTGGTCTCATTTATTATCTCATTGACTCTGCCCATCATTAAGCCTATTTGTCACATTTTGTTGCTAAAGATTATTCTATTTGCAACATCTATACATCTTTTCATTTTCTCATTATTTATAGAACCACAAATGCCTCAAAGTTCAACTTCTTTAATCTCTCTGTCCCTCCTGATTGCATCTAATCTCCTTGCATCTAACTTATTATACAATGATAAAGGAATTTCTTTCAAAATCTCTACCGAAGCCTTCTTATATAGGTCTAAATGTAACAAAATTGCTTCTTATATTTCATTTTTCTCATTGTCGTCTAAATATTCATATAAATTTGACAAATTCTTCAAAATTCCATCTTTAGTTACCTCATCAATTAACTCTGCACAAGTCATATTACCAGATTCAGTTGCTTCATCACTCTTTTTCTTCTTGTTGGGGGTTGCAGGAGCGGATGGAGCAAGCTGCCTATTCTGAGTAGGTTTCCTTGTTGGAGGTGTGGATGTAGTTGTTACTTTTCTTATTATCTTCCTCCTTGGTTCCACCTTCTTCTCTTCTACCGGAGGCTTGTCATATTTCTTCCTTTGTACCCTTATGAATGCAAGAGGTTGATTATCCTCTAGATCAGAGTCAGAAGTGATAGAAGAAATGAAAGTCTTAGGCCTCTTTACCTCAGGAGCACTAGTCGTTCCCGATTGATCTACCGGTTTAGATCCAGAACCTAGTTCTGTATCTATCTTGTGAATTAAATTTTAAACAAATGCAGAAATTTTGTCTATTTTCTTTTCCCTCCTTTTCTTATTGAAGCTAGTTTTAACTTCAAAAGCCTTCTCCTCTATAGTGCCAAAGTGTTCGGCCTTATCATCCAAAGGAGCATCAATCATCATTTTAGCATATAGCTGCAAGATGTTTTCATCAACTTCATACCCCAATTCATTGACCCATATTGTTCTAGGTTCGACTGCTTCCATAAGTGTGTCATCTATTTTTACCATGAAGCAAATTTCAGTGGAGTATTTCTCCACAATGTGTTTGGAGTTTTTCTCCCTCAGTCTCATGTTCTCTTGAAAATTTTTAAAGTAGCCCCAAAGCTTCTCATCCCTATGACTACCAAGACTGGTGATTGCATCTTTGATATGCATACCTATCGGTATGTCATGAGCCCAACGTTTCTTTCCCAAACTCGGTAGCTCATTCATGAAGTATAACATCAAGCAAACAATAAGATTGCCAAACTGAAAAGTTCCTTTCTTAACACCTTCGATTTTGACAATAGTCAACATTAATTCACTTCTCAAACATTCACACAAGTCATATTTTTCATTATTATTTATCATTTGATATGTAGCATGGATACAGGAACTGCAAGTAGAGTTCAATCGACTTGATTAAGTTACCTTGTAGCCAATGATCATGCTAGAAAATTTCACATCTGTATCTTTGATGGTGTTGACCCTCATTGACCTTCCATCATGGGTTGTGTCGGTGAGCTTCTCAACCACAGTGTTGGAGGTCTTCTTTCCTAGTTCCTATGCAATTTTGGGTAAGTCGGTGATTGCCTGAATTGCTTCTTTGGTTATCATGTGGGGTCGGTCCATCCAGATGAATTCATTATGGACCTTGCTCAGGACATATCTGATCAATTCGTTCTTGAATTCTGGTATATGCAGGATTTCGGTTAACCCTAGGTCTTCAATGATTTGATATTTTGGCTTGATTGTTCTGGAGCTGTCTAGTATCACATATTGATACATTCCCTTGATTTCTTCAGTGCCTAAATCCTCCAAGGTGCAGTGAATATAGGACCTAACATCTTCCACATAAACTACACCATGCGTCATTAGAGTCTTCCTTCATTGCAATTTGAGGAAGTTCCTTGAAAGCAGGTCTAAGCCTATCCTTAACCTCAACAATAGTAGGATTCATAATGAATGTATTAGCAGACGATGATCTGGATGCTATTACAAATAAATACCTAAATAACAGTCGTCGATTAAAAGATCTTGATTACTTCTCAGATAATTGCTGAAAATCCTTTAGAATGCCTTCGCTCGCTCTTGATCGCCTATGATTCACCTTTGCTTCGCTCTAGTTTTCTCAAGTGTTGGGTGAGTGAAAATGAGTCTTTCCCTTTTTATCAGTGAGTAAACCCTAATTCATCATTGTCATAAATGCTTAGCGATGTGCCCTACCGAATGCTGGTTTCATAGTTTTATGTTGGATAAACCTCCATCAATGGTCAATACCACTCTCCAGATCTCTTTCCAGATCTCCTCCAGGGAATAAGCAAGATTTGCAATGAATTTTCCAACCCTTAAGGTGTACGCCTCAGTTACCAATTGAATTTCCTACCGGTGTAGGAATGCTCTGTTCTATTGGTGGAGTTAATGGTGCACTTACCGGTGTAGTTGCATCTCCACTTGGTTCTTCAAACTTTATAAACCATCTCTTGATGTAATCTTGTTGTATTTCATCTAACTTTTTTTTTCCTTTCTCATTTTCTTTTTCATTGCTAACCAATGTAGTCTTGCTTCTGCAATACTTAGCAATATGACCTATTTTGTTGCATGCATAACATGTAACATTGTTCTTTTGAATTGCTTTGACATATCTAGTGTCATTCCTTGACCTACATTGATTAGCCAAATGTCCAAGATTTCCACATGCATGACACTTAACATTCATTCTGCAATCTTCTGACTTATGACCATATTTCTTGCAATTTGTCCATTGATCGAGAACTGAATTGTAGTTTTGATTTTCTCTATTTCTATATTGTCTAGCCATATGCCCAAATTTATTACAAACAAAGCATCTGCCATTGAATTTTTAAGCATTAGAATTCCTTACCAGTTTCCTTTGATCTGATGAGTTTTCTATACTGGTTGTCTGATCTTCATTTGCAGTACCAAAGCTTTCGCCTTGTACAAATCCAAGTCCTCTAGAATCTTCACTCTGCCTTTGTATTTTCAATAAATCATCCAACCATGCAACACTAATCCTGAATTTTTATTTATACTCACTTGCAGTAGTTAGATCATCTCTCAGAGTCATTATTTGTCCTTCAAGCTCTTGTTCATTATTCTAGGATTGTACCAAATTAGTTCTCAGTAGATTATTCTCATGAGCTAATCTGCCACATTCTTTAAATTTATTCTTCAGAGATATAGAAAGATTTTCTTCCTTCTTCTTTCTATCCTTAATATATTTTTACATCCTCATAGTCAGGTCTTGCATTTCATTTTTCATGAGCATGTTTGCTTGACTGAGTTTCTGACATTGTTCCTTAAGTGCATTTTTCTCTTCATCATCTTGGTTTTGCAAAAATTCCTTCCTCTTAGATTGAGTAGATGATAACCTTTCTTGTAGAACAAGAATGAATTCATTAGAAGAATTCAATTTATCTTGCAGTTTTAAGTTCTTCATCTTTTCAGCATCATAATCCTCAAGTGCCATCTCAAGTTGCTTCTCCATAGCCATATTCAATGATTCCAGTTTCAGGATCTTCCTAAAGGTATTAAGCTTCCTCCAAGGTACCAATCTTTGATACGAATTATTGGAATCCAAGAACACTGAGCGGGGGGTGAATCAGTGTTCTACCGGTAATATAAGATTTTACCTTATTATAACATACACATATAATTCGGTAAATGAAGAAACATATAACATGAAGTAAATAAACCAGCCACATGAATGAACACCATAACACATAGAATTTATACATGGAAAACCTCACAGAGGAAAAACCACAGTGGGATTTGTGACCCACAATATCAATTCACTGGTCATATGAAAGATATTACATAGCATGGGGGCCTGCACATGCAGGAAGGCACACTGCCTAGAGCACACTGCTCAACACAAAAGAGTCTCACTGACTACAAGTTTCTATTGAGATAAAACAGTAATGGTGAACTCACAAAATACATCTACAATGCCAAAAAGAGTTCCGGTTCTAGCTCTGCTCTATACCGGTTCATAAACCCTAAACCCTTCTACCGGTATCTCCTTTCCTCCAAGAATACTTTACAAACCATCTACTGATCATAGCTTGATATAAATTTTGCATACAAATGACCTACATAATACATATCCTTCGCATCACTCTATTCTACTACCTCGTCATATTTCATAATGACCTAACAAACTGATGTATATACCCTTTACAAACAATATGCCTTATGTCAGCTTACAATACAAAAGATATTCAATATCGGCCCTATACAATAATTATAAAATGATTTTACAAATAAAACCTTTTGGATCCCAGACTAATGTCGGTTTCACTAAAGTGTTGGACGTCAGTGCTGGTGCCGGTGTCGGTGATGACCCGGATTACTCTAATGCCAGTATTTATCGGTGTATGTATCCAAATGCCAGTATCTACCTTCTATTAAATCTTGTTGCCATCAATGACAATGTATGAATCCAATGAGTGTCAATTACCAACAATCTCCCCCTTTGGCATTGATGGCAACACCCATGTGAAAAATGGATTCCCTCCTAGTTCAACTGAAACATGCTACCCTTGAGCTGATTGACCATGTTTGCAATATACTCTATCTAATATCCTCCCCTTTAGGATTATATACATATTTTTCACATAATATACACTCCCCCTTTGGCATCAATGCCAAAGACTGGTGAAAGAATTGAAAGAATAATTACAGATTACTTTATCGGAGCCTGACCAATTTCAATATTTCTAGGTAAGCTTTCTCTAGCAATAGTATATAGGTATCCTAGCCGGTTTTGAATGTTCCAGATATGGATACAAGTCCACTTAGTAAATGTGCAAGTGTTTCTTTCTCAATGACTTATGTTAGTGTGGGCTTCGCAAGCATATCCATGCATTCCCTCTTATGTACACCAAGTGAATCCAACCTTGGACTCACCAAACCTCTGAGACTCCTTGCTCTCTAAATAATCTTGTCTCTTTCCTTTTCAAAAGAAAAAATTTGGTTCTCTAAAGTCAAAATTTGTCCATTAATAGATGTTGTAAGTGAAGTTAGTCCATCAAAAGAATTAGCAATAGTAGCAATCTTTTCTTGTAACTCCTTTATCCTCTTATCTACATTTGTTGTAAGAATTTATATATTACAACAAACCCTGTAGATGTTAGTACACTGTTTCAAATAATTTTCAATAAGTATAAGTTTCTCTTCAACCTTCCTCTTCTCTATCTCAATAATCTGGTCAAAAGCGGCTTTCTTAGCCAAAGTAAATCTTTCAAGTGCTTGTCGGTCGAAAATCTGTTGTAATGATTGAAATTTTTTAGATATGTGCTATGTCAATGTCTTAAGCTTGCTGGAAGGGCTTGCTTCATTTTCTTTCAAAACAATTAGGAATCAATCTATGCAAAACTGTTATTGATTGATCTATTATTCCTTTGTCTACAGATCCCTCCATTGGCTTTTGAGTAGCCATCATCATTAGCTCTGTGGGACTCATCTCTGTGATTGATTTCTTCTCAACTTGAGAAGTGTCAATTGCCAAAAATTTTGTTGGGGAATCAACTCCTGGTATGGTATTGGGTGTCTTATCAGTCTCCTTTTCCTTATCCTCTCCTGGTGTATCTCTTTTCTCAACCTCTTTTGCACCAGTGCCTTTGCCACTTGGTGCAGTATCTATTACTGTTGCTGGAGTATTATCCACAATATTATCAGTATCTTATACATTATCTATATTACATTGCTCAGACTGTACAAATGTAGTCTCTGTCGGTTTATTCTGTACACTCTCATCAGTTTTAGGATTATATGTCAGTTTATTCAAAATTTGATCTCAACTTCCCAAAATTCCTTTCCCTTTAGATCTGTCCAGAATGGTGGGAGCAGTTTCCTTAGCAAATTCTTCTTTAGAAGTAAGGAAATCAGGATTCTTTTGGAATAATTTTGCCCAACCATCTTTGGTCTAATTTATTATCTCATTGACTCTGCCCATCATTAAGCCTATTTGTCGCATTTTGTTGCTAAAGATTGTACTATTTGCAACATCTATACATCTTTTCATTTTCTCATTAATTATAGAACCACAAATGCCTCAAAGTTCAACTTCTTTAATCTCTTTGTCCCTCCTGATTGCATCTAATCTCCTTGCATCTAACTTATTATACAACGATAAAGGAATTTCTTTCAAAATCTCTACCAAAGCCTTCTTATATAGGTCTAAATGTAACAAAATTGCTTCTTCTATTTCATTTTTCTCATTGTTGTCTAAATATTCATACAAATTGGACAAATTATTCAAAATTCCATCTTTAGTTACCTCATCAATTAACTCTGCACAAGTCATATTACCAGATTCAGTTGCTTCATCACTCTTTTTCTTCTTGCTGGGGGTTGCAGGAGTGGATGGAGCAAGCTGCCTATTCTGAGTAGGTTTCCTTATCAGAGGTGTGGATGTAGTTGTTACTTTTCTTATTATCTTCCTCCTTGGTTCCACCTTCTTTTCTTCTACCATAGGCTTGTCATATTTCTTCCTCTGTACCCTTATGAATGCAAGAGGTTGATTATCCTCTGGATCAGAGTCAGAAGTGATAGAAGAAATGAAAGTCTCGGGCCTCTTTACCTCAGGAGCACTAGTCATTGCTGATTGATCTACTAGTTTAGATCCAGAACCTAGTTTTGTATCTATCTTGTGAATTACATTTTAAACAAATGCAGACATTTTGTCTATTTTCTTTTCCCTCCTTTTCTTATTGAAGCTAGTTTTAACTTTGAAAGCCTTCTCCTCTGTAGTGCCAAAGTGTTCAGCCTTATCATCCAAAGGAGGATCAATCATCATTTTAGCATATAGCTGCAAGATGTTTTCATCAACTTCATACCCCAATTCATTGACCCATATTGTTCTAGGTTCCACTGCTTCCATGAGTGTCTCATCTATTTTTACCATGAAGCAAATTTCAGTTTTGTATTTCTCCACAATGTGTTTGGAGTTTCTCTCCCTCAGTCTCATGTTCTCTTGAAAATTTTTAAAGCTTCTCATCCCCATGACTACCAAGATCAGTGATTGCATCTTTGATATGCATACCTATCGGTATGTCATGAGCCTAATGTTTCTTTCCCAAACTCGGTAGCTCATTCATGAAGTATAACATCAAGCAAACAATAAGATTGCCAAACCGGAAAGTTCCTTTCTTAACACCTTCGATTTTGACAATAGTCAACATTAATTCACTTCTCAACCATTCACACAAGTCATATTTTTCATTATTCTTTATCATTTGATATGCAACATGGATACAGGAACTGGCAATAGAGTTCAATCGACTTGATTAAGTTACATTGTAGTCAATGATCACGCTAGCAAATTTCACATCTGTATCTTTGATGGTGTTGACCCTCATCGACCTTCCATCATGGGTTGCATCAGTGAGCTTCTCAACCACAGCGTTGGAGGTCTTCTTTCCCTATTCCTATCCAACTTTGGTTAAGTCGGTGATCGCCTTATCAGTCTGGGTGTCTAGGTAAGTGGTATTGGGTGTCTTATCAGTCTCCTTTTCCTTATCCTCTCCCGGTGTATCTCTTTTCTCATCGTCTTTTGCACCGATGGCTTCGCCACTTGGTGTAGTATCTGTTACTATTGATGGAGTATTATCCACAATATTATCAGTATCCTGTACATTATCTATAATACCTTTCTCAGACTATACAAATGTAGTCTCTATTGGTTTAGTCTATACACTCTCATCAGTTTTAGGATTATATGTCGGTTTATTCAAAATTTGATCTGAACTTCCCAAAATTCCTTTCCCTTTAGATCTATCTGGAATGGTGGGAGAAGTTTCCTTAGCAAATTCTTCTTGAGAAGTAAGGAAATTAGGATTCCACTGCTTCCATGAGTGTCTCATCTATTTTTACCATGAAGCAAATTTCAGTGGAGTATTTCTCCACAATGTGTTTGGAGTTTCTCTCCCTCAGTCTCATGTTCTCTTGAAAATTTTTAAAGTAGCCCCAAAGCTTCTCATCCCTATGACTACCAAGACCGGTGATTGCATCTTTGATATGCATACCTATCAGTATGTCATGAGCCCAACGTTTCTTTCCCAAACTCGGTAGCTCATTCATGAAGTATAACATCAAGCAAACAATAAGATTGCCAAACCGGAAAGTTCCTTTCTTAACACCTTTGATTTTGACAAGATTCAACATTAATTCACTTCTCAACCATTCACACAAGTCATATTTTTCATTATTCTTTATCATTTGATATGTAGCACGGATACGAGAATTGGCAATAGAGTTCAATCGACTTGATTAAGTTACCTTGTAGCCAATGATCACGCTAGCAAATTTCACATCTATATCTTTATTGGTGTTGGCCCTCGTCGACCTTCCATCATGGGTTGTGTCGGTGAGCTTCTCAACCGTAGTGTTGGAGATCTTCTTTCCCGGTTCGTATCCAACTTTGGGTAAGTCGGTGATCGCCTTATCAGTCTGGGTGTTTGGGTAAGTGGTACTGGGTGTCTTATCGGTCTCCTTTTCCTTATCCTCTCCTGGTGTATCTCTTTTCTCATCCTCTTTTGCATCAGTGGCTTCGCCACTTGGTGCAGTATCTGTTATTGTTGATGGAGCATTATCCATAATATTATCAGTATCCTGTTGACCCTCATCAACCTTCCATCATGGGTTTCATCGGTGAGCTTCTCAACCGCAGTGTTGGAGATCTTCTTTCCCAGTTCCTATCCAACTTTGGGTAAGTTGGTGATCACCTTATCAGTCTGGGTGTCTGGGTAAATGGTACTGGGTGTCTTATCAGTCTCCTTTTCCTTATCCTCTCCCAGTGTATCTCTTTTCTCATCCTCTTTTGCACTGGTGGCTTCACCACTTGGTGTAGTATCTGTTACTGCTGATAGAGTATTATCCACAATATTATCAGTATCCTATACATTATCTATAATACCTTGCTCAAACTGTAAAAATGTAGTCTCTACCGGTTTAGTCTGTACACTCTCATCAGTTTTAGGATTATATGTCGGTTTATTCAAAATTTGATCTGAACTTCCCAAAATTCCTTTCCCTTTAGATCTATCTGGAATGGTGGGAGCAGTTTCCTTAGCAAATTCTTCTTGAGAAGTAAGGAAATTAGGATTCCACTGCTTCCATGAGTGTCTCATCTATTTTTACCATGAAGAAAATTTCAGTGGAGTATTTCTCCACAATGTATTTGGAGTTTCTCTCCCTCAGTCTCATGTTCTCTTGAAAATTTTTTAAGTAGCCCCAAAGCTTCTCATCTGTATGACTACCAAGACCGGTGATTGCATCTTTGATATGCATACCTATCGGTATGTCATGAGCCCAACGTTTCTTTCCCAAACTCGGTAGCTCATTCATGAAGTATAACATCAAGTAGACAATAAGATTGCCAAACCGGAAAGTTCCTTTCTTAACACCTTCGATTTTGACAAGATTCAACATTATTTCACTTCTCAACCATTCACACAAATCATATTTTTCATTATTCTTTATCATTTGATATGCAGCATGGATACAGGAACTAGCAATAGAGTTCAATCGACTTGATTAAGTTACCTTGTAGCTAATGATCATGCTAGCAAATTTCACATCTGCATCTTTGATGGTGTTGACCCTCATCGACCTTCCATCATGGGTTGCGTTAGTGAGCTTCTCAACCACAATGTTGGAGATCTTCTTTCCCGGTTCCTATCCAACTTTGGGTAAGTCAGTGATCGCCTGAATAAATCATCCAACTTTGCAACACTAATCCTAAATTTTTCTTTATAATCACTTGCAGTAGTTAGATCATCTCTCAGAGTCATTATTTGTCCTTTAAGCTCTTGTTCATTATTCCAGGATTGTACCAAATTAGTTCTCAACAGATTATTCTCATGAGCCAATCTGCCACATTCTTCAAATTTATTCTTCAGAGATATAGAAAGATTTTCTTCCTTCTTCTTTCTGTCCTCAATATATTTTTACATCCTCATAGTCAGGTCTTGCATTTCATTTTTCATGAGCATGTTTGCTTGACTAAGTTTCTGACATTGTTCCTTAAGTGCATTTTTCTCTTCATCATCTTGGTTTTGCAAAAGTTCCTTCCTCTTAGATTGAGTAGATGATAACCTTTCTTGCAGAACAAGAATGAATTCATTAGAAGAATTCAATTTATCTTGCAGTTTTAAGTTCTTCATCCTTTCAGCATCATAATCCTCAAGTGCCATCTCAAGTTGCTTCTCCATAGCCATATTCAATGATTCAGGTTTCAGGATCTTCCTAAGGCTATTAACCTTCCTCCAAGGTACCAGGATTTGATACGAATTATTGGAATCCAAAAACACTGAGAGGGGGGTAAATCAGTGTTCTGTCGGTAATATAAGATTTTACCTTATTATAACATACACATATAAGCCGGTAAATGAAGAAACATATAACATGAATTAAATAAACCAACCACATGAATGAACACCATAACACACAAAATTTATACGTGGAAAACCTCAAAGAGGAAAAATCACGGTGGGATTTGTGACCCACAATATCAATTCACTGGCCATATGAAAGATATCACATAGCATGGGGGCCTACACGTGCAGGAAGACACGCTACCTAGAGCACACTGCTCAACACAAAAGAGCCTCACTGACTACAAGCTTTTGCTGAGATAAAACAGTAATGATGAGCTCACAAAATGCATTTGCAATGTCAAAAAGAGTTCTGGTTATAGCTATCCGTTGTACTGGTTCATAAACCTTGAACCCTTCTACCGGTATCTCTTTTCCTCCAAGAATTCTTTACAAACCATCTACTAATCATAGCATGATATAACTTTTGCATACAAATGACCTACATACATATCCTTTGCATCACTCTATTCTACTACCTTGTCATATTTCAAAGTGACCTAACAAACTGACTTATGTACCCTTTACAAACAATATGCCTTATATCAGCTTACAATATAAAAGATATTCAATGTCGGCCCTATACAATAATTACAAAATATTTTTACAAATAAAACCTTTTGGATCCCAGACTGATGTCAGCTTCACTAAAGTGTTGCATGTTGATGTCGGTGTCGGTGATGACTCTGATTACTCCAATGTCGATATCTTCCTTCTATAGAATCTTGTTTCCATCAATGACAACATATGAATCCAATGAGGGTCAATTGCCAACATGATCATGTATATGTTAAAGTAAACATGAATTCAATATGGAACTAAATGACAAGAACAAATAAAAAGAATATATGGTAATGTATGATTTGCACATGCCCCTTATAAAGACTACTCCATACTGAAAACAATAAGAAGAAATTTTCTTCAATTTAATATTAGATCAAATACTTAATTGGCTTGAACAACTATTAAAAAAATATCAGCAATAAATGCATAAATATAAGAAGAGAGATATGGGGATGTGAACAAGTCATAATGATGTAACCAAAAGAAAGTAATGTATATAGCTATGATAACTAAAAGTAATTAGTGTAGGGTTTGGATTAAAAAGGAGCCATCATAATCAAAACTAGATGATGTAAGAGTATGAAGCGGTCACCATAACAAAATAAACAAAATAAACAAAAAAAATGGATTTGAAGGATCCATAACAACCAAAAAGTGGTTATGATAAATGAACTCTCCTCCAATAGTTTCTATGCAAATAATGCAGGGATTGGAGGCTCGGGAAAAATAGTATGGTCATATAAGCTCAATAATCATGGTGAAAATATTATACATAACATGTGAAAAAGATGATATAAAATAATAAGACATAAGCATCAGATTTTATGTAAGAAAGGGATATAAAGTGTCCCCATTGGTGATGATTATGATCAACTTTTAATAACCCAAGTGACGGTGAGAAATATGTAAGCATAAAAATGTATCATATAAGATGTGAATTTTTACATACAAGATATGAATGCTTTAGAATTTGATTAACATGTAAGTGTAATAATCATCAACTAAGTTGTAATACGTATCATGTAGAGGATAACCCTCAAATGATAAACCATAACATGCATCATAAAAAAAGTAACATGTGAAAGACATAAATATAAAGGAATGATCTAGGACACAAGACATTCTATTGGAGGTGAAATGAGAATGAAACCATAATGAAACTATAATCAAATCAATAATGACATAAGATAATAATTTACATGATAAATTGAGAAAAATAATTTTAGTTGAATAAAAAATGCTAAATTTAAAATATGATGCAAATAAACTATTTTTTGTGAAGATGATGAGAGGCCAAGTTCAAATCATTCAATAAATTTTTATCATCCCAAACCCATAAGAAAAATAAAAGAAGAAAATACATAGAGTTCACATAAAAGGAGTAGCATAAACCATGCAATATGTGTTCATAGGGTTTTTGTCAACATAACTACTAAGGGTGTATTTGAATCATCTGCATGGTCTAATTAAGAACTATTGGGATACTGTGCAAATATGTGTTTGGATTGTCTGAGTGATGTATCATCATTGCTATCAACATATTCCTCTGTGTGTTCCAGTGTTGCAGACAGATTAAGTTAGTTGGTTTGGCCAGTGTGTTGCAGATGAGTTGTTGCAGATTAAAGGGTTTTGAGATAAGTATCTCTAGTTGATTCAGCTCAAGTTTCAGTGGTTTGCATGAATATTTGATTGAGTTATGAGATCTGGTATTGTGATTGGTTTTTCAGTTGTTCGGTGTTGATCAGTGTTCTGGATTTTGCTCCACATTGTTCCACGTTGCAATATCTTGGTTTGTAGATTTGGCAGAGTGTTTGGGACATTCTGGTGTGTCCTCAATTCAGATGATTCATGATTTGGAGTGAATCTTTCAGTTTGACAGTCATTGCAATTAGTGTTCTTGAAGTTCAGTATAATGGTGATGAAGATTATAGTATGTGGTGTCGGTATGGTTGTTTCTATAGTAATTCATGATGCATGTGGATGTTTCTAGATAGTGTGCTATTTGTGTTGGTGGTCCGCATTGATTGGTGAGTGCGTTATTGATGATTTTCCTTGATTCAGTGCTATTCTTCATGTTCTTAGCCAACATGGTGATTGTAGCATGTTGCGTATGTTTGAGGTATAATTCTTGGAGGTTTTTCATGTTTAAGGTGTTGTTTTAGGTCCATACTATGTCTTCGCGGACATTGTTTTGGTCCTCATATAATATTGTAGCATATATAGTTATATCCTTTTAATTTGTGATGTGTCTTGAACCGACCTTGAAAGATAGGTTGATGATATGTATAAATAAATGTAATACTCATGTGAGAGAGGTATCTGTGTGTCCAAACAATACTTTGATATTTCAGAAGCAGTGAAGTAGTGTGAATAAGTGTGAATAAGTGTGAAAGAGAAGAATATGTGTGTAACCTAAACCGTAACCAAGCATTAGGAGATACTATTTTCTCAGTTCATGATTTATGGATGTAATCCAAATATGTTTGTAAGAAAGTGAGTCTTCCTTGGGTTATAGCCCTTTGTTGTTTTTGAGTAGTGAGCTCTAGGCAGTGTGCTTGAATGCATGTGCATTATCCATTGTAATATTTTATATACTTCTAATAGAGTATCATCATATTGTGGGTAGGTTCCCACCATGGTTTTTCCCTTGACCGAGATTTCCATGTAAAAAATCTTGGTGTTACGTGTGTTATTGATGTGGTGTTGATTTATGCTTTCACTATTAATTATCAGATTTAAAATTGTGATTGAGTTAAAAGAAAAGATTTCAGGAAAACTTATTCACCCCCCCTTCTCAGTTTTCTACCTTGTTGCCAACCATTGTTGTCAGAGAAGGTCCTTCCGAAGAAGCTTGATTGCTTGAGGTGATTCAAGATGGAAAATTATAAGAAGGATAGTTCGAGATTTTATGGATCAAACTACACTCTTTGGAAAAGCCAGTTGGACTGTCACTTGAGATGCATTGGTGAAGATTACTAGAAAATTAATAAAATTGTGTATAACATTCCTCATAATGGTCCTACAACTTCGGATGAGATAAAGGAAGTTGAATACAATATTAGAGGTAAGGAAGCATTGTTGAGTGCCAGTGGAGTATTGGAAGAATTAGAGATTGTTGCTATAGTGTTGAGATCCTTGCCTCCTGCTTACAATCACAAAGTTGTTGCTATTGAGGAGATCTGGACTATGACTATAATGTGACTAGAGACATGCTGATTAGCAAGCTTGCTACCTTTGAATTGAGTGAGCTTGGTGACTCTCTTCTTAGGATAGAATTTGCATTCAAAGCTACTATTTCCAGAAAGTAGAGATATGATCCAGTAGAAAGTTCTTCAAGAAGGGTATCTAGATATGAGAACGAGATGAAGGAGATGGAAGAAGAAGAAAAATAACTTGAGGATCTTGAAGCCCTTATTGCTAGGATATTGCCTAAAGGAGTTGGTAAGTATGAAGGAAAGTTGCCTCTTAAATGATTTTCATGTAATAAAATGGGACATTTTGCTTTAAGGTGTCCGGAAAGAGTTCCTAGGAAGAAATACAAGCCTAAATTTTATAAGAAATGTTATTATGTTGTTGATGAAGGTGTGACAGATGATGAATCTGAGAAAGGAAATTCAAGTGATGATGAATGGGTATTTATTGCTATCAAGGAAGATGATATAGTGCCTACTGATTCTGCTAGCTGCATTAATGAGGAGAAAGCTTTGGTTGCTAAAGTTGAAGAGAAAGATGAATGGGTAATTGATAGTGGCTACTCTCATCATATGACAAGTGATAAGATTAAGTTTGCAAGTATGGAAAAGTATGATGGTGGTGTAGTAATATTTGTTGATGACAAAGCTAGTATAATCCATGGTGGAGGTTCCATTTCTCTTGATGGTAAGCACATTACTAATGATGTATTATATGTAGAAGGTATAAAGCATAATCGTTTGAGTGTTGGATAGATGGTTGACAAGGGATATGATTTACAATTCAAGAATGGCAAGTTTAGAATCTTAAGTGGTTATGGAATTGAGATTACATCAGGGACAAAGACTAAAGGTAATATCTTTCACTTGAATGTTGGCGGTAAAAGTTCTATGATTGCTCAGATTGATGAAAGTTGGTTATGGTATAGGAGGATGTGTCATGTTAATTTTGATTGCATGGTTAAGATAAGTTCTATTCAAGTAGTGAGAGATCTTCCTAAGCTGGTAAAGCCTACTAATTCGGTATGCAAGGAATGCTAGTTAGGGAAGCAGACAAGAGTTACTTTTAAAAGCAAACAGTATTGTTCTAATGGATTATTGTATCTTGTGCATATTGATTTGTGTGGTCCTTCTAGAGTGAGAAGCTTGCAGGGAAACATGTATTTCATGTTGCTGATTGATGACTATTCAAGGATGATGTGGGTTAATTTCTTAAGGGAGAAGTTTGAAGTCTTGGAGAAGTTCAATATTTTCAAAGCCATGGTTGAGACCGAGATAGGATTGAAGCTAAAGTGTCTAAGATCTGATAGAGGTGGTGAATTCACTTCTAGTGAGTTCAATGCATTTTTTGAATATCATGGAGTAAATATACAATTATTTACACCTAGAACTCCTTAGCAAAATGGTGTTGTGGAGAGGAAGAATAGAACAATTTAGGAAGCTGCTAGAACCATGATGTTTCAAGGAAACGTTCTGCATGTATATTGGAGAGAGGTTGTGAGTATTGTTGTATACACTCTTAATCGGGTTCATATCAAATGTGATATCAGTAAGACTCCTTATGAGTTATGGTTTGTTCATGTTTCTACAGCTAGATATTTCAAAAAAATTGGAAGTAAATGCTATATCAAAAGAGATGAAGATCTAGGGAAGTTTCATGATAGATGTGATGAAGGAATTTTTCTTGGTTATTCTACTAAGCGCAAGGCCTACCATAATAAGAGATTGAGAAAGAAAGTTGAAAGTGCTAATGTGAAAGTTGATGAAAGCAATGAGAGACAGCTCAAATCCTGCGGATATGATTCTGATGATCAAAATGATAGATAAGATAAAGGAAAGAAAGTGTAGACCCATAATCTAATTTAGATTGTTCTAGAAAAGCCAAAAAATCAAGGAGAGGCTAGTCCTAGTGCAAAAGAAAGAAATCAAAAGTCTGAATATCAATAAAATCCTAAGACTCCCAAGTATGTGAGGTTGAATTGTCATAAAATTAGATCATAGGAGATAAGAATAAAGGTGTGATGACTAGAAGAAGAATTGTTGAAGAATATTTCTTGATTTCTTAGATTGAACCTAAAGATGTTAATGATGTTGGATATTAGAGTTGTTGGAATGTGTTATTGTCATTGATGTGAACATATTCCTATGTTCTAGAGAGTTGGTTTGGTTGGTATATTGCAGATATGCAGATGTGGATTAATGGGTTTTGAGATACTTATCTCTAGTTGATTCAGTATGATTTTCAGTGATCCGGAAGGTGATTTGATCGATTTATGTGATCTGGTGTGATGATTGGTTTTTTGGTTGGTTTTGTATTGCAAAGTTGTGATTTCTAGTTTGCATTGCTCCGAAATTGATTCATTATGTTGAGAGGATTTTGCAGAGTGTTTGGGACATTCATGTGTGTCCTCAGTTTGGGTGGTTCATGATTCGGAACTTCACAAGTGTATCTTTTAGTTTGTTAGTAAGTTATGTTGGTGTTCTTAAGCTCCAAAAGGGAAATGATGATGATTCTAGTTATTTGAGTTGTTGCAGTTGTTGTCGAGGAATTCACGTTGCTTGTTGATGTTCTTTGATTATGTTCTATGTGTTTTGGTGGTTCGCATTGATTGATGTGCATATTATTGAAGATTTTATTAGCCCAATGGTATTCTTCGTGTTATACAACTTTCAGGCCGACCCGATGGTTCTTGCGTGTTGTGGATGATCTTGGTGAGATATTTGGTGGTGTTGCATATTCGAGGTTTTTATTTGGGTCCATGCTATGTCCTTGCTGACATTGTATTAGTCTGTATATTTATTTATGTGTCGTGTGATGCAAGTTTATAATTAGGTCTTATGTGTTTAGCCGACCTTGAAGTTAAGATTGGTGATTTGTATAAATAAGTGTTGTAATAATGTAACATGTGTGTCTATGGTTGTGTATGTGGTCTTTGAGAGTGGTGTATGTAAAAATAAGAGAATTGATCTTTGGGAAGTGTGGAGAAGAGTAGAGAAGTGTTGCAGTGAAAACAATGTTCTTAACCGGAACTATGATCAGACATTTGGTGATGCTATTCTTTCAATTCATGTAATCCAAATTGTTGTCCGATCTTCATAAGGTAGTGAGCTTTTCCAGGGTTGTAGCCCTTTGTTGTTTTTGAGTAGTGAGATCTAGACAGTGTGTCTGAATGCATGTGCCTTCCCCATTGTAATATTTTCACATATTACTGTAAAGTATCATCATATTGTGGGTAGGTTCCCATTGTGGTTTTTCCCTTAACTGGGATTTCCACATCAAAAATTTGTGTGTCATGTGTGTTGTTGATGTGGTGGTTATCTTTGTTATTGTTGTTCTTGATCAGATTTGAAATTGAGGTTAATTTGTTTAAGTTTGGTGAAAATTGACTCACCCCCACTCTCAATTTTCCTACATTGTTGTTGCCAACAATTGGTATCAGAGATAGATCCTCTAGAAGAAGCTTGACCACTTGAGGTGATCTAGGATGGAAATTTTTGTTTTCAGGAAGGAGAGTACGAGATTTGATGGAACAAATTATACTATATGGAAGGACCGAATGGAGTGTCACTTGAAATGTTTGGGAGAAGATTATTGAAAGATCACAAAGAATGTCTACAATGTTCCTCATAATCATCCTGTTATTGCAGCTGAGATCAAGGATGTTGAACATAATATAAGATCCAAAGAAACATTGTTGAGTGCCCTGATTGATTTAGAGATGACTAATGTGATGGGATTGTAGACTTCTCATGAGATTTGGGAGAAACTAGAAACCTTGTATGAAGGAGACAAACATGTGAAAGTGGCTGAATTGTAGAGCTTGGAAGGAAAGTATGAGTTGTTGAGAATGGGAGAAGATGAGAATATTTCATCCTTTATGGATAAAGTGAATGATCTTGTATGAAACATCAGATGTGTCGGTGGAGTCATTGAAGAATATGAGACTGTAGATAAAGTGTTGAGATCCTTGCCTCATGCTTACAAACAAAAAGTTGATGCTATTGATGAGATCCGGACTGTGACAACTGTGACAAAAAACATGCTAGTTGGTAAGCTTTTTGCTTTGAATTGAGAAAACTTGGTGAATCACATGGCAAAGATGGGACTGTATTTAAATATACTATATCCAAGAAGAAGAAGTATGATCTGGGAGAGAGTTCAACTAGGGTTTTCAGATATGAAAGGAAAATGAGAGAGATGGAAGAACATGAAAGAGAATTGGAAGAGTTTGAATCACTTATTGCCAAATATTTCCTAAGGGAGCTGGTAAGTATGAAGAAAAGTTACCTTTGAAATTTTTTTCATGCAATAAGATAGGACATTTTTCTTCTAGGTGTCCTGAAAGAGCGGAAAGAGTGTCAAAGTATGATAAGCCTTACAATCCTAAACATAAATATAGATATTAGAAGAAATATTATTATGCTATTGATGAAGGTGTGACAGATGATGAATCTGAGAAAGGGAATTTAGAAGATGAATTTGTGTTCATTTCTATCAAGGAAGATGATCTAATACCTATTGATTCTACAAGCTACATTATTGAAGAGAAAGTCTTCGCTACTAAGATTGAAGAGAAATATGAATGGGTGATTGACAATGGATAGAGAAGAACTAAGATGAATGGGTGAAAGATGAATGGGTGATTCTACAAGCTACATTATTGAAGAGAAGGTAGCATCTCTCCATACACAGGATCTAGAGAAGAACCAAGTTAGGAACATTTCAATATAACTTCTTGAAAAAAAACAATATCAAGTTTCCATTTGACAATAGATTCTTAAACCTTATATTTGTGATGAGGGAGATAGATCCCTCTCACATTCCAAGAAAAAAATGTATGCTTCATGATTAAGAATATTTGAGAGGTTCTCTTTGTGTGGCAGAACATCAAACCAATTAGCAATTAGAATGGATTTTTTATGACAAATAAAATATTTTGTTGAAATAGGGGACCTTGATCTTTGTCTCACAATAAAAGGTGAGATTCCATGATTTATTGATGGAGATGGAAACTTGTGTCTCATATGAGGGACTGGGGAAACACAATCAATACTTTTTGCAACATGAGGTGGTGATGGAAAGGAATTGTTTTGAGTAGAAGTTTGACTATTTTGAGATTCAAATGACCTCGAAGGATCCTTTGTTTTTCTAATTATTATCCATCCATCAATCATTTGACATCTCTATAAGAGCGAGATTTATCAATATTATTCCTATTCATTTCTAATATGTCTTGTTGCATTTGAGGTTCTTGTGTGGGCAAAACAAATGGTTGAGAATACTTTTGCATGTGTTGAGGACTAGGAGTAGTGGTCAATTGCATTTGAGCATATCTATTATTCCTTATAGTGTAGTCTCTAATCAAGTGTCCTTCTTGGCAACAAAAAAAACATGCATTGGGTTTTTTCAAATACACGAGTGGCTAAACTCAAACATTAGGCCTATTAATTTAATGATGTTTGGTAACTACTTAGTCAGATCCATTTCTACACATGCTCTAGGGTGATCCCTAATACCGACAAATTTCTTAGTGTTATTTTTGTTGGAATCAAGGAACATTAAGAGGGGGGGTGAATCAGTGTTCAACAATTTTTAACTTTATTAATTTGTTCTTTCAACCACTTAATGCAAATGAACAAAGGAAAGATACAGAAACACAAAGCAATCAACAAAAACACCATAACACCAATATTTTATACGTAGAAAATCCGTTCAAGGGAAAAACCACGGTGGGGATAAGACTCACAAAATGAGTGCACTCAAATATAAAGATTACAAGGGAATGCACATGCATTCAGGCACACTGCCTAGAGCTTACAACTCAAAATGAGAAGGGCTACAACCTTGAGAAGAATCACTATCTTACAATATCTTTTACAAAAGATAATTGGAATGTTTGAACTGACAAACGACATATACAAATGCCAAAGTATAGTTTCGGTTAAGCACAAAACACTTAATCTCACACTGCTTTGTTACACTGCTTTGTTCCACTGTTCTGCAATATTCCAAAACATAAATCCTTCACTTGCGCACGTGAAACTACGCATAATCGATCAAAAACACTTTCCACACACCCACTGATATACAAAATGATCATATCCATCGATCTTATATATTTGTAACATGAAATTTGGTCTTCTACATGTCGGCTTCAAGAATAGTATACAAATAGTGAAATGTGCATACATAGTCGACTCAATCCGAACTCCAATGCATATGTGGAGAAAAATTAATTGTCCACATGCTTCCCAAATATCAGATAAATATCCTTTATCACAAAAACAATCACCAAAATTACTCCATCAATTTTGCACGACGATCAACTATCCAAGCCGGTCATACCACTTTGTTCAACCCAAAAACCTGTACATCAAATCTTCTGACTCACACAACAATCATCACTAAAGGATAAGATTCTAGAATAAGGTACTTGAAACATATAACTATCTTCCTCTAGCTCCACAACACAAAATATTCAATAGAAATGAAATTCCAAACAAAATACTACACTCTGCCGGATGCTTTGTTCTAACTTGTCGAACTTAACCAAATCTTTGTTCTGACTTTCAGTAGGATCAGATCAAACATTGTAGATGGAATAGCTGACTTTGGTTGCCATCAATGACAACACTGGATAACATGTGCAGTTTCTCTTGTCAACAATCTCCCCCTTTGGCATTGATGGCAACACTTAGTGAAAAATGATTGTGTTGGAATCAGTACCAACATATGTATACTACAAAATCTCAAAAATTCAACAACTCTAGAACTCCCCCTAAGATGAATACAAAATTTTTCACTACCCTACACTCCCCCTTTGGCATCAATTGCAAAGTTAGGGATCCGCATGCCAAAAAATTTACACAAAATTCTATATATATTGGCATATGTACACACATACCTTACTAACTTACATAACCTTGAAAATATGTGCAAAAATATTTTTCAAAGAGCTCAAATGGTTCTCCCAGCCCTTCTTGAGACATTCGAGAACTGATATGAGGCCACTGAAGAGACATGCTTGCATCTCTACCGACTTAAGATCAAAGGGGTCATTGGTGACTACTGCAGCCCGAGCTTCCTTCAACGCACTGAGCATTGTGTCCAACTTGGGAGTGATATGACTCTAAAGCTCACCAACTCTGCCAATAATCTTCTCCTTATCATGGCTTAAGCTCTTTATATTTTCAAGTAAAGATATTACTTGATCTTCATGACTGGCCACAAAGACTAACAAGGGGTCAAATGACTGAGATATACCGGCTAATTGTTTTTCATTCTCCTTGGACTACTTCTCAATATCCTCAGTGAATTTTGACAATGATAGACATGATTTGTAGATATTGCCACCTTTAGATACTGCATCTTGAATGCTCTTGACATAGGTATCTAACACAATTCTATCATCAACAATTATTCTCTTTAATGTCCAGAGCCTTTTGACATTAAATTCATTGTGACCTTGACCTCAGCTAACTTCTCTAATGACTCAAAATGAGTACTTGCCAAAATGATCAAACTTTTCAGCAGGTCGAAAGGGGAATTAGATTTATCCTTTTGAAATGTAGGCATTATTTTCTCTAGGATATCTGATGCAAGACTCACAAGCTCACTATCCTCTATGTGAGACTTCAAGATCTCCTATCTTGCCTTAGCCTATGCAAGTGATGCTAGCTTTAGCTTCTGGATGGGAGAAAGAGAATCCAAGTTAATTGGCCCTTGGGACAGTGCCAAATCATCAAAAATATGCTTATCTTTTTCAAGAAGGTCCTTTACATCCTCAGTCATGTCTCTTGCTCCTGAAACTAGTTCTTTCTTGACCTCAACCTTCTTCTTTTTTGCTACCTTCTTTGTATCAATCTTAGATGTCTCAGTCTCCATAGGTTTCTCATTTTTAGACAAGGATCTGGAGGATTTTGAGTATCCTCAACTGCATCTACTGCCATCAACTCATCACCTCCTTTATCCAAATCTCTTTATACTGGATAAGAAGGAACATCTATTTCAACTTGATGATCTCCAGGTGCTTTCGGAGCAGATGAGGCATTCACTTCAACTTGTTCAACTTTTGAATCTGCTGCTTGCACTTTCAGAACAGAGGGAATATCTAGCTTAGACTGCACACCTTGGGATTGAGAATCTTGAGCTTCCGAAATAGATGACTTAGCAGTATCACCATGAGATTTCTCAAGAACAACCTCATATTGATTTTTGAGCAACACTGACCTTAAGATCTTCTCTGTGTCTTTCATGACTTCTTTTGATTTTACAATCATTAACTTATAGATTCTGGTTTTGCTCCTAAACTCACTCTTAGCTTCTTTAAGAATTCTATCAACTTCTTTCTCAGCTATAACAGGCCATAGTTGTACTAGCACATATTCTCTCAATCTTTCCTCTTCTATTTTGGCACTATCCCTTCTACACTCCAAAACATCATAAATAATCTTGGGGATTTTTGACATTATTTCTATAAGAGTCTTATTGAATTTATTCAAGTAAATCATAGTGGCTTCTTCCAAGGTTCTTTGACCGACTTCATCAAACTTGTCATAGAACTCAAAAAGTGATTTGAGATTACCTTGAACTATGACAACTTTCTCCACCTCTTTAATTGTCATCCTAGATTTGGTGGAATTTGTCTTTGGCTTCTTTCTTGGCTTATCTCCACCAGAGGGCTTGTCCTTAGAAACTTTTGTAGCTTTAGTGCCCTTTTTCTTAATTTATTTAACAACTTCATCTGACTTTATCTCCTCATCATTAGGAGTAACAACATAGATGCTTGATCCCTTGCCCTTCTTCCTCTTGCCTTCACCACTAGATGATTTGGCTTCAGGTTTTGGAGAGCTTGCAGGCTTATGAGGACTGAAGGAGGTGTAGAGATCCTTGGTTTTTTTGGCTTAGGAGCAGAGACTTCCGGTTTAGCCTTCTTCTCCTCAACAGGCTCCTCTGCGGGTAGTATATTCCTCTTTCTTGCTTCTTTGATAACCTCCTTTGTGATCCCAATACTTTCTGCATATGCTTCTACCTCCTTTCTCACTTTCCTTACCAATTCCAGTTTCTTGAACTGACTATGCATTTCCAAGCTCTTCTCAGTGTATGTGCCAAATCTCTCCTTAGAGGTGTCCACCGGCTTGCTTAACAAATGTTGAGTGCATATAGTTCAAGAATTTGTTCCTCAACTTCATACCCCATGGGCATGATCGAAGGTGTCCTGGCTTCCATTGCTTCCATTAGACAGTGATCCGTGTCAGCCATGAAGAAAATGGTGTCCTGATACTTCTCTACAATAGACTTAGGGATTCTTTCCCTTTCTTGCATTTGAATCTGAAATTTCTTGAAGTAACCCCATAGAGTGGCTTTCCAAACCTTAGTGTCACCAATATTATACAACAATTCTCGGATTTGCACTGCCATTGGTATGTCATATGCTAATTAGACTTGACCAACTCCCGAAACTTCATTCATGACGTAGAAGAACAAGCACAAGATCAAAGTTCTATATTTGAATGGATGTTTCTTGTCTTGTTTGACCTTGGCCAAGTTCTTCATCAACTCACTCCAGAGCAACTCACATAGGTCATAATTTTGTCTTCCCATATCATCTCATAAGCTGCATATATGGCAGTGCCCGATACCAAATTTTTTCTGCTGGAGTGGTGTATCCTATACCCAATCACCATGGAAGCAAATCTGACATCATACTCAAAAATGTCATTTATAGTCATAGCCCTTCTATGAAACTTCAAAATGGTTGTATATGTAACAGTCTGATTCTTCACAGATTTCAAGGTAGGCAAATCATCATTTGAGCATAACCCTGTTATGGACCTAATGGATTTTTTAGTTATTTTGAATGGCTTGTTCAACCACATAGACTTATTGTGTATCATGATGATCATATACCGGACCCACTTGTATTCATCAAAAATAAAAAATTTGACAAACTGCACAAAACCCTTTTCCTCCAACACTTAGAATTTTGGTTTTATCTTGAAATTATCATCAATCAACTGCTTATTATAGAGATTCAACAAATGAGAGATTCCCAACTCCTTGATGTTGCAATGAGTGTAAAACCTAACATCTTTGATATGCAGAACATTGTATGGAACTAGGGTCGAGCTCTCTCAATGATATCTATAACAATAAGTGTTTCCATTTCTTAAATTTTAACTTGAAGAGTTTTACGGATAAATACCTCAACCACTAGATTAGGTTTTCGCTCAGGAAATCTTCTTGCATGCTTTGATCTTCCTTGAAAATATTCTTGTAGGGAGCTCTCCTCTTGTTCTCTCGAATGCAAAGTGACAAATGAAAGAGCTAAGTAATCTTTATTATTATCCACATATCTAACTTTTTGGTGTAATAAATGCACTTTGCCCTAATTCTTCTGGATACCCTGCATACACAGATAGTCTATCAAGAATTCTTTTGCGGATCTTAAAATTCGCTCATACTCTTCTAAAACTCCTTCCAAAAGATCCGTGCTATCAGAATACAACTACTAACAATCTGTCAATCTTTTGGCATCATTGCTAGTAGGGGAGAAAAGGATTTGCATGAAAACTTGCCTTAAGCCAGAGTCTTCAAAATTCCCAGAGGAATTTGCAGCACCGGAATCAGGTGCGGACCCGTTTCCAGCATTTGAGTCACTCTTCTTCACCCATGTCTTCTTCATTTTATCTCTAATCTCTTCCACATTCATTTTTCCTTTTCCCTTATCATCTTTCTGCATATTTTTTCTCTTGTCTATCGGACCCTTCCTATTGGCATTCTTTCTTCTGCAAAATCTTGCAATGTGACCGAATTTGTTGCAATTGTAGCACACAACATTTCTTTGACTAGACATGTTTCTCCCTTAATTTCCTCTTCATCTGCACTGGTTAGTAATATGACAAAATCTACCACATTTATAACATCTAACATTCCTTCTATTGAAAGAGTTATTTGACATACTTCTGCATTCACTTGATTTATGACCATACTTATTTCAACTAAAACATTGACCATAGAAAGATGGACCATTTTTTATTCATTCTATTTCTGCTTTGACTAGCCATATAACCAAATTTATTGCAAATAAAATAGTTACCATTGAACTTATAAGCATTAGGTTGCCTTACCAGAGACCTTTTATCTTTGCTCTTCTAATGTTAAGAGTTAGGATTGATTTGACCAAATCCAGAGCTTTCACCTTTCTCAAATCCAAGTCCTCACTTGTGATCTTCACTCTTTTGTCTTTGCAGCAATTCATCAAGCTTAGTTGAGCTAATCTTGAACTTCTCCTTGTACTCATTTGCAGTAGCAAGTTCATCCCTAAGAATGATCATTTTCTTTTCAAGCTCTTGCCCATTGTTCTTGGATTGTAGCAATTCAAGCTTTAATTGATCATTCTCAGAGTTAAGTCTGCAACATTCATTAAATCTATCTTTTAGGGATTGATTAAGACTCTCTTCATTCTCCGTTCTTCCTTCAATCTCCTTTGTTAGCCTCATCACTATAGATTCCATTTCATTCTTCTGGACTTCATTATCTCTAGCAAGTTTCTCATATTCTTTTATCTTCTCTTTCAAGGATTGGTCATCTATGCTTTGGCTTTCTTTTTCCTTTAGCTTATCAACAAGTTCCTTTCTCTTCTCCCTAGACTTGTCTAGTTGATCTTTCAGTGACTGAATGATATTATCAGCATCCTTCATATTCTCTTTCAATTCCTAGACTTCATCTTTGCATTGATCTAGATCCTCAAGTGCCACAATAAGCTGATGTTGAAGACTACTGAAATCCATTGAATCACCTTCCCAGATCCTCCTCAACTTGTTAAACTTCTTCCGAGGGACTAGGCTCTGATACCAATTGTTGGAATCAAGGAACACTGAGAGGGAGGGGTGAATTAGTGTTCAACAATTTTTAACTTTATTAATTTGTTCTTTCAACGACTTAATGCAAATGAACAAAGGAAAGATACAGAAACACAACTTGCAATCAACAATAACACTATAACACCAAGATTTTATACGTGGAAAACTCGGTCAAGGGAAAAACCACGGTGGGGAGGAGACCCACAAAATGAGTGCACTCAAATATAAAGATTACAAGGGAATGCACATGCATTTAGGCACATTGCCTAGATCTTACAACTCAAAATGAGAAGGGCTACAACCCTGAGAAGATTCACTGTCTTACAATATCTTTTACAAAAGATAATTGGAATGTTCGAACTGAAAAACAACATCTACAAATGCCAAAGTACAGTTCCGGTTAAGCACAAAACACTTAATCTTACCCTGCTCTGTTCCATTGTTCTGCAATATTCTGGAGCACAAATCCTTTACTTGTGCACGTGAAACTATGCACAATCGATCACAAACACTTTCCACACACCCATCGATATACAAAATGATCATATCCATCGGTCTTATATATCCGCAACATGAAATTAGGTCTTCTACATGTATGTCGGCTTCAAGAACACTATACAAATATTGAAATGTGCATCCATAGTCGGCTCAATCTAAACTCCAATGTATATGCAGACCAAAAAGAATTGTCCACAGGCTTCCCAAATGTCGGCTAAACATCCTCGATCACAAAAACAATCACCAAAATTACTCCATCAATTTCGCATGACGATCAACTATCCAAGTCAGTCATACCACTCTATTCAACCCAAAAACCTGTACACCGGATCTTCTAACTCACACAAAAATCATCACCGGAGGCTAATATTTTGGAATAAGGTACTTCAAACATCTAACTATCTTCCTCTAGCTCTACAACACAAAATATTCAACAGATTTGAAATGACAACCAAAATACAACACTTTGTCAAATGCTCTGTTCTAACTTGCTGGACTTAACCAGATCTTCATTCCGACTTCTGGTAGGATCAGATCACACATTGCATGGATGGAATAACTAACTTGGGTTGCCATTAATGACAACAATGGATGACCTATGTAGTGTCTCTTGGCAACGATTTTTCCACCACAAAACTTTGCCAAGCTAAGAAAAAATATCTCTTAAAAATGGATGGAAGACAAGATTAAGGAAGGGTAACTCTATCCATATTGGGCATTTAGATTTGGAATGGCTTTCCGAGTGAAAATCTAGCGTCCAAGTCTATAAATAGAAAATTTGCCTACAAATGACCTAGGTACCATATTGCAACATAACCTAGGCATGGTCTGCAAAAAAAAAGAACAAGTACAAGAGGCATACGCCTTGCCCAAGCCCTCATAGCTTCAATGATCCAACCCTTACTTTCCTTGTCTATCTTGTTTGGCCCATTTATAGAACTTAGTTTCAAATGAAATTACTCTTAGGAAAAGCAAAATGACAAATCTGTTTGATTTTTCAGTAGTGTGAGGGGGGATCACATTTGATAGAGAGATAGATTAGAACTGATGCACTCTTGTGCAAAGTTGGGTCCCTTGCCCCATGTTACCTACACAATGTTATACATTTTATCATACCTTTTTTAAACCTACCATTTATCCCATCTCCCATGTTCACAAACCAATGAACATTCATCTTATCCACTTACTTAATACTCTTATGCTTATACTTTATTTCCATGCATATACTATCTACTATGATCTAACTCATTTCCTTTTCTTGTCTTGGGTGTAATTCAAGGCTGTGGAGCCATCCTCACAATCAATCATGAACTTGTCCCACCTAAATTTAAAATTTACACTTTATAGACTTTCCACCTTTAACACTCCCCTAGGTAGAACTAAACTCAACTTTATGTGGTATTTGTTGTGATTGTATTTAAAGGTATTCAATACATTCATTCTAATCATCAATGGAGCGAAGAAGAGAAGACATGCACATCTACACATTACGCTTTAAAAGGAATTTATCTCTCTACAATAAGTTTATAAATGTTTGCATGACTAAAAATGTTATTTTCAATATTGTTGAAATTCAAGAAATTGATCAAACCATAAAACCCTTACAACTTGATTATATGACAGCTAACAAAGATATTTATTATTTTAATACCATCAAACCTTATAGAGACCAACAAATACATAAAATTTATAGAGACCAACAAATACATAAAATTTGGAAGTACCCTGGACAAAGTTCAGGAAAGTGATCTACAAATACAGACCAAGTTGGTAGGTGTGAGACAAATAATGAGAGACAAGATCATGATTGCAGATTAGTTTTAGACAATTAGACTCACATTGTATAAAATTAAAATAAAATCATTTTTCTAATACGATTACCAATCTGATACTAAGTGTTCATGACTTCAAGAATTACCTTGTAGACACCAAAAATTCAAAAAGTAGGAACAATGGTGCACAAAACACAGAATAAAAGAACAGGAGATGTAATTTTACGCTAAAAACTCAATTTTCTTTACATTAAGATGTTTCATGGGGAACTAATTTGTTTGTGACTCTTAATTTCCACCTGATTCAGCAGGAGTTCCAAGGTTGCTATGAAACAAAGAAGGTATTCATATCAGACTGTAATACAATGTGAATAAACATGCACTACTTAAACATAAAAGAATTAGCTAATTCAAGATTTACACTCATAAGAGAAGAGGCGTTCATATATTCTGTATATTGAACAAAACAAAGTAGAAAGAATGAGAATGATCAACATATTTTCACATTATTTTGAACATTCTTAACAAATGACATTCCAGGCTTCCCACATTAATATTACAAAGTTCAAAGCTTTGGCTATCTATGGAGCTCAATACCCTGAACCCCCATTTTTGTATCTACAGTATGAGTATACTAACAAGCTAAGCTATGTGATAGTGCTCCATGAAACCATTAAGACTGAACTAGAATTCCTATGATGTGATATCTGATTGATAAAATAGACTGCATCATTGAATTCATACTTTTCAACACTTCCATTAAAATCTAAAACAGCTTACAAAACTGCATTTCTTGCCAAAATCAAGCTATTATGACGCCACCCACACCCACATGGTAATGTTTTGCCGATGATTTTATGAATTTAGGCATGCTATTCAGCTGATATTGTACTCTTTATACCCAGTGGTGACTTACAGCAGCTTGGCTTAGCATTACCACTGATAAACATTGTATCATTCATCATTCTTAAACATGGTGAGAAACTCTGCATCTCTTTGCAAGGAACCCTCGCTTCCTCCCAAATATGATGTTCTTCTTCCTTTATTTTTACCACCTGCTTATGAAGACCTGGTCTTACATTAACACAACTTAAACACAAACCATCCATACTTCAACAAAATTGAGGCTCAAGTTTTATTATGAATGGAGGAAAACAAAGAAGCAACTGTGCTTGAGATATTGTGCAGAAGAAGTAAAGTGATGTAATGAGAACCAGAGCAGAGTGCCAAACAATGGGAGATAAAGGGGATATTCAATGATGGATTGGCGGTGGAAAGCCATTTTACGCTAAAGCTCAAAATTTTCCTTTTTAGAGATATTTTGACATTACAGCAACAACGTGGCAGTAGAATAGGTTAAGATATTCTGGGAAGATATTCACAGAACTAATTTGTTTCTGATACATCCTTTCCACTTGAGAATCCCAAAGTTGTTAAGGTACAACAAAATATTAAAAGGCTTTAATGGAGGCCATCAGGCCCCTCAAGCTTGAGATTTCATCATTATGTTTTCTTTTGTGACATTATATCAGGAGAGTTATAATTTTTTAAAATAGAAATCAGTAAATATATTGAACAAGTTATATAATGAGATTTTTTGGAATGAAGATTTTTTGGTGTGTGAAATCAAATCATTTAAATGATAGAGAAGGAATTCTGAGGTAAATTAGTTATTTTTTACATATTGTTGTCCACTATTTTAATATCTCACTTACATGAAGTTTCTTATTCAATTCAATCTTTCATGATTATATTTTATTGTGTTTTCTTGATCTATATTTTTGTAGATCCTTGCTCCTAATCATGATTTTATGTCTTATTTTGGACATTTGTCCGTAGTTTTAATTCTATACTACTAGATACTGAATCCCATAAGCAACCTTTGTGTGCTCATGCTTTTAGATGGCACATTAAAAGATATATGTCTATCCATACTTACAATGTGTTATTAGGCCACTAATAGCTGCACCACTATTTTATTGCCCATATAGAGGTAATGTATTCTTTTTTCATTGATATCATCTCTAGCCATATGCTTATACAATGTATTGTCAAGTAATTATATTCAGCAAATTGGTATTCCAATGTTTTACTCTAACATAGTTTTTCAGGTTGCTTCTTTGTTTTCACAGTTTCAGCAACTTCAGGATTAGGCTAATCAGCTTCAGAACAGCTGCAATATGAACCTTTCTAAAGTGCTTCAGCTAAGTAATCCATATGCCGCTCAATCAGCTTATGTAAAGTGTCCCAATTCTATTGTAAGAACTTGTAATGTGTGCTCAGTTATGAACAACAACAATATGTACCTTTGTAAAGTGCTTCAGCTAAGTAATCCCTATGTCATTTGATGGCTCAATCAGCTTATGCAAAGTGCTCCAGTTGTTTTGTAAGAACTTGTAATGTGTGCTCATTTATGGGACATTTGCAAGGTGTTATTTTCTTCTCTTTTGCTATCTATTGGTAGCTTATATTCTTTGTAAAATTTTCATTGCTCAATACGAAAAAAGAGGGCGAGGTTTCATCAATGTTTTATTTTGTGACATTATCAATGATCATTCATATAAGAAAAAATATTTATAGAGATGAAATTTTTAATTCTTGCTCCTAATCATGGCTTTATGACTTACTTTGGGCCTTTGCCAATAGTTTTAATTTTATAGTACTAGATACTAAATGCCCTACCAACTTTTGTGTGCTTGTTCTTTTAGATGTCATATTAGAAGATATCTAGTGTTTTCATAGGTTCTAAGTGCTTTAGGTATGAGTCAATAGCATCTGTCATAGAGAGTATGCTCTACCTCTGCTATTAGAGATATCAGAAATCAGATTGGCATGTTCTTGTGTATCTTTGATATTGGGATTAATAGTAAGAAGTCGAAGGCATTCGACTGATAGCCTCTGCCGCTATTTCCTGTAGATCTCGCTGCATCCGCGTCTGTATCCACTATAGATCTTGCTGTATCCACTACTGTTTCCTATAGATCTCATTGTATCCACTGGTCCACTTGATATACTTACAAAGTGTTATTAGGCCACTAATAGCTGCACCACCATTTTATTGTCCATAATGGGATAATGTATTCTTTTCATTGATACCATCTCTAGCCATGTGCTTATACAATGCATTTTACATAGTGATTGAACTATATGCCGACATTTTTTCAGATTAGATGCTTATATGATTACATGATTAGATGTTCACATACCTACATGATTATATTTTGTTTATATGTTTGGATTATATTTAATTTTGATATAACATTTTCTCCTTTTTGAATAATCCCTTTTATCATATGAATACATTGAATGTTTTGAATGTGAGGGTAAAGGGGATGGAAAATTATCTTCATTAATGTTCTTATGTTTGTATGCATATTACATTAGAAGTGTTCCATAAAGAACTCATGTTTTGTAGGATCCATATAGGAAAAGGTGAACACATGATCAAATATTAACGTGGTTCATTACTTTATATGGATCATATGGTGATACCCTTTGATTGTTAAAATGTTTTCTTTACATGCACATGTTTCTGAGTGACACATACCCTGACATATATGATCGTTCAAAGATTCCTGTGCACCTCAATGTGGGAACAAGCAAAATGTAATGACGAACTTTGCACACCCATGTCATTTTTAATTTAGTTTTGTACCTATTTTGAAGGGATCGCACATGATATAGAGACATATTTAGAAATGACACAATCTTGTGCAAAGTTGGGTTCCTTACCCTATGTTATCTACCTATCCTTTAGACAGTTTTTTTAATGTATTTTATACACATACTTTCATATGTTCACAAATCCATAAACATTCTTCCTTTCCACTTATTTATTCTTCCAATGCTCAAACTTACACCCATGCACATGCTATCTACTATGGTCTAACTCCCCCCCCCTTTTTTTTTGTCTCAAATGTAATATCCATAAACATTCTTCCTTTCCACTTATTTATTCTTCCAATGCTCAAACTTACACCCTGCATATTGGGGTATCTTTAAGTAGGTATCAGGCGACACTTTGAAATGACTTATTTATTACTTTTGCACACATAACAGATCCCACAACATGCGTCGTTACTATCCAGAAGCTAGAACAATAGCTATAAACAGTTTGATCGCATATTAAAAAACAAAATCATCAAAATCTGATATATTGTTTAGAATCACTGAATACACAAACTATAACGCTTCCATTATATCATGATCCATGATCCATGATCCATGATGTAATACCATGATCCATGATGTAATAGAAAACATTTTATAATTTTAATATTTTTAATTTGATAGGAAAACAAAGAAGCAACTGTGCTTGAGATATTGTGCAGAAGAAGTAAAGTGATGTAATGAGAACCAGAGCAGAGTGCCAACAATGGGAGATAAAGGGGATATTTAATGATGGATTGGCGGTGGAAAGCCATTTTACGGTAAAGCTCAAAATTTTCCTTTTTAGAGAAATTTTGACATTACAGCAACAACGTGGCAGTAGAATAGGCTAAGCTAGTCTGGGAAGATATTCACAGAACTAATTTGTTTCTGACACAACCTTTCCACTTGAGAATCCCAAAGTTGTTAGGGCACAACAAAATATTAAAAAGCTTTAATGGAGGCCATCAGGCCCCTCAAGCTTGAGATTTCATCATTCTGTTTCATTGATTATTTATATCAGGGAAGTTATAAATTTTTTAAATAGAAATCAGTAAAGGCTTTAATGGAGGCCATCAGGCCCCTCAAGCTTGAGATTTCATCATTCTGTTTCATTGATTATTTATATCAGGGGAGTTATAAATTTTTTAAATAGAAATCAGTAAATATATTGAACAAGTTATATAATGAGATTTATTGAAATGAAGATTTTTTTTGGTGTGTGAAATCAAATCATTTAAATGATAGAGAAGGAATTCTAAGGTAAATTAGTTATTTTTTACATATTGTTGTACACTGTTTTATTATCTCACACATGAAGTTTTTTATTCAACTCAATCTCTTGATCTATATTTTTGTAGATCCTTGCCCCCAATCATGACTTTATGTCTTATTTTAGACCTTTGTCCATAGTTTTAATTCTATACTACTAGATACTAAATGACATAAGCAACCTTTGTGTGCTCATGCTTTTAGATGCCACATTAAAAGATATATGTCTATCCATAGTTACAATGTGTTATTAGGCCACTGATAGCTGCACCACTATTTTATTGCTCATATAGAGGTAATGTATTCTTTTTTCATTGATATCATCTCTAGTCATATGCTTATACAATGTATTGTCAAGCAATTATTTTTCAGGAAATTGGCATTCAAATGTTTTATTCTAACATAGTTTTCCAGGTTGCTTCTTTGTTTTCACAGTTTCCAGACTTAGCCAAGAACAATGTTTTGGTTATGACAGAGCTTCAACAACTTCAGGATTAGGCTAATCATCTTCTGAACAGCTGCAATATGAACCTTTCTAAAGTGCTTCAGCTAAGTAATCCCTATGCCGCTCAATCAGCTTATGTAAACTGTCCCAATTCTATTGTAAGAACTTGTAATGTGTGCCTAGTTATGAACAACAACAATATGTAACTTTGTAAAGTGCTTCAGCTAAGTAATCCCTATGTCATTTGATGGCTCAAACAGCTTATGCAAAGTGCCCCAATTCTTTTGTAAGAACTTGTAATGTGTGTTCATTTATGGGACATTTGCAAGGTGTTATTTTCTTCTCTTTGGATATCTATTGGTAGTTTATATTCTTTGTAAAATTTTCATTGCTCAATACAAAAAAACAGAGGGTGAGGTTTCATCAATGTTTTATTTTGTGACATTATCAATGATCATTCATATAAGAAAAAATATTTAGAGAGATGAAATTTTTAATCCTTGCTCCTAATCATGGCTTTATGACTTATTTTGGGCCTTTGCCAATAGTTTTAATTTTATACTACTAGATACTAAATGTCCTACCAACTTTTGTGTGCTTGTTCTTTTAGATGTCATATTAGAAGATATCTAGTGTTTTCATAGGTTCTAAGTGCTTTAGGTCTGAGTCAATAGCATCTGTCATAGAGAGTATGCTCTATCTCTGCTATTAGAGATATCAGAAATCAGATTGACATGTTCTTATGTATCTTTGATATTGGGATTAATAGTAAGAAGTCGTAGCCAATCGACCGACAGCCTCCACCGCTATTTCCTATAGATCTCGCTGTATCCGTTTCTGTATCCACTATAGATCTCGCTGCATCCACTACTGTTTCCTGTAGATCTCATTATATCCACTGGTCCACTTGATATACTTACAAAGTGTTATTAGGCCACTAATAGCTGCACCACCATTTTATTGTCCATAATGGGATAATGTATTCTTTTCATTGATACCATCTCTAGCCAGGTGCTTATACAATGCATTTTTCATAGTGATTGAACTATATGCCGACATTTTTTCAGATTAGATGCTTATATGATTACATGATTAGATGTTCACATACCTACATGATTATATTTTGTTTTTATGTTTAGATTATATTTAATTTTGATATATCATTTTCTCCTTTTTGAATAATCCCTTTATCATATGGATACATTGAATGTTTTGAATGTGAGGGTAAAGGGGATGGAAAATTATCTTCATTAATGTTCTTATGTTTGTATGCATATTACATTAGAAGTGTTCATAAAGAACTCATGTTTTGTAGGACCCATATAGGAAAAGGTGAACACATGATCAAATATTAACGTGGTTCATTACTTTCTATGGATCATATGGTGATACCATTTGATTGTTAAAATGTTTTCTTTACATGCACATGTTTCTGAGTGACACATACCCTGACATATATGATCATTCAAAGATTCATGTCTACCTCAATGTGGGAACAAGCAAAATGTAATGACGAACTTTGCACACCCATGTCATTTTTAATTTAGTTTTGTACCTATTTTGAGGGGATTGCACATGATATAGAGACATATTTAGAAATGACACAATCTTGTGCAAAGTTGGGTCCCTTACCCTATGTTATCTACCTATCCTTTATACAATTTTTTTAATGTATTAAATACGCACACTTCCATATGTTCAAAAATCCATAAACATTCTTCCTTTCCACTTATTTATTCTTCCAATGCTCAAACTTACACCCATGCACATGCTATCTACTATGGTCTAACTCCCCCCAACTTTTTTTTGTCTCAAATGTAATATCCATAAACACTCTTCCTTTCCAACTTTTTTTTGTCTCAAATGTAATATCCATAAACACTCTTCCTTTCCACTTATTTATTCTTCCAATGCTCAAACTTACACCCATGTGCATGTTATCTACTATGGTAACTCCCTTTTTTTTGTCTCAATTGTAATTCATAGTTGTGAAGTCATCCTCACAATCATGAATATGTTGATGCATCATTGTATTCAAAGACATTCCATACATTCATTCATTCATTCATTCTAATCAAGATTAGAAAGAAACAGAGAAATCATGCTTATCTATACATTTTAAATAATTCTTTACAACTAGCACAAATCATGCTTTATCTACACATTTTAGATAATTCTTTAAAACTATGCACAATCAGTCTAGAAACATTTGTATGGCATTATTGTTCAAATTCAAGGAATTAATCAAGACTAGAAATAAATGATCTGCAAAATACACAGACCGAGTCTGCAGTTAAGACACAAGATCGTGATTCCAGATTAGTTTCAGACATATGCCTTCTAATGTGGCATCCACTCTAATGTTAATTCTTCCTGATCTCAAGGATTACCTTGTCAACACCTAAAATTAAAAAAGCAGAGCAGGGCACACAGAACAATGGTGCACAAATTTCAAAACACTCATTTTAAGCTAAAACTCAATTTTCCTTATATTAAGATGTTTAGTATCACAGCAACAACGTGGCATTTATACATCAGGTTAAGATATTCTTGGAAGATAAATCATGGAGAATTAATTTGTTTCTGACACTCACTCACCACCTGATTTGCCAGAAACCCTAATGTTCTTATAACCCAGCAAGATAGTTCATATGAGATTGCAATGCAATGTGAATAAGCATGTACTACACAAACATTAAGAGAAACTTAATTACAAATTTACACTGTTAAGATAACATCTTAGAGCCTTATATTACATTATTTCGAACCTTCTTATCAAATGACACTGTGTTGAATGTATAAAACCAAACTAATAGCTCATAACTTCCTAGGGTTTTCCCATAATGATGTCTCTGTGCATGATAATACAAAGTCCAAAGCTTTGGGTATCTATGGAGTTCAATACTCTGAACCCCCATTTTTCTAGCTACAGTATAAGTATACTAACAAGCTAAGCTAAGTGATACTGCTCCATGAAACCATTAAGACTGGACTATGATTCCTGTAATGTAACATCTGATTGATTAAAAGGCCTGCATCATTGAATGTATACTTTCCAACACTTCCATTAAAATTTGAAACAGCTTACAAACTGTATTTCTTGCCAAAATCAAGCTATTATGATACCACCTACATGGTGGTATTTTGCTGATGGATTTAGGCAGGTTATTCAGCTGAAATTGCCCTGTTTATACCCAGTGGTGACCTGCAGCTTGGCTTAGGGCTACCACTGTTAAACATCGTATCATTCATCATTCTCAAACATGTTGAGAAACTACGCATCTCTTTGCAAGGACTCCTCACTTCCTCTGCAATATGATGTTCTTCTTCCTTAATTTTTACCACCTGGTTATGAAGACCTGGCCTTACACTACCACAACTTATATACAAACCATCCATAGTTGAACAAAATTGAGGCTTAAGTTGTACGATGAATGGAGGAAAAGAAAAAGAAACAGTGCTTGAAATACTATGCAATGAGAACCAGAGCAGAGTGCAGAAAAATGGTGAATACAGGGGATATTTAATGGTGGTTTGGCGGTGGGAAGCCATTTTACGCTTAAACCTTAAAATTCTCCCTTCTAAGATATTTTGACATTACAGCAACAACGTGGCATTTGTTGTAGAGTAAGTTAAGATATTGTGGGATGATATTCACAAGAGTTAATTTGTTACCGACACTTCCTTTCCACCTGAGAAACCCGATATTAAAAAGGGTTTTATGGATAAATATCTGAAAATTATTTTTATAAAAAAATTATGATAAATAGTTTGAAATGGAGATTGTATATAAAAGATGTGAGACATGATTTTTCATTTTTTTCCTTATCAAAAATATTTTGTGTCTATTTGATGGTAGTAGTTGTGGTTTGATTTTTTTAGCGTTGTATCTATTTGACTACCAATAAGTGTAGTTTGTTGAGAATTAATTATAAATAAAATAAAATTAGTTATTAATGGTAGTGTTAGTTGAATGTAATTAGTTGTGAAAGTTTGATAATTGTTGAATTTTTTTAATTAGTAATAATGATAGTTTGTTTCAAATTGATAATTAAGACTTATTTCAATTAATTGTGTGATTTTCTAATCTCGTATTTCAATTAAAAAACTTATATCATATTTTATGATACTAATAAAAAGTTCAAAATAATCATATTTCTGAATGATTGTACTATTAAGGGAAGAGCACATACCATCCATGTTTCAATTAGTGTTCACTTCTTGTTCACCCATCCTTCCAATTATTAACTTTAAAAAACCCCAAAAAATGATAACGAAAAGTTCATTAATAAATTTCACATGTACAAAGAGTCACCCACGTGTACCTTGAGAAGTTAGAATTTGTAGACTTTAATCGGAGGAGTTGTGCAACTTTGTTGGTACCTATAGTGCACGACTACTACTTCGAGAAGTTAGAATTGTAGACTTTAATTGGAAGAGTTGTGCAACTTTACTATTGGGGCATATGTGCAAAAGTGTTGGCAATTCTTGAGGTGGTTGTAGTGAATGGTTATTGGGGTATCTTTAAGTAGGTATCAAGCGACACTTTGAGGTGGTTGTAGTACATGGTTATTGGGGTATCTTTAAGTAGGTATCAGGTGACACTTTGAAATGACTTATTTACTACCTTTGCACACATAACAGATCCCACAACATGCGTCGTTACTATCTAGAAGTTAGAACAATAGTTATAAACAGTTTGATCGCATATTAAAAAAACAAAATCATCAAAATCTGATATATTATTTAGAATCAATGAATGCACAAACTATAACGCTTCCATTATACCATGATCCATGATGTAATAGAAAACATTTTAGAATTTTAATACTTTTAATTTGATAGGTACATGCACAATGAATAGAAAACATTTTAGAATTTTAATACTTTTAATTTGATAGGTACATGCACAATGAACATTCCGTGTGGGCAACAACCTTGATTCAAAAGGGGTGGGTAACACGTATAAGGGCTAGAAAATGTAGATTATGAGCACATGTTAGGGAGAAAGAGGAAGGTTGTGGTGGAAGAAACATGTGCATCGTAGACTCGATTAATATGTTGACTAATTGAAAAATTGGGCCTCTTTTCTTGTGACATGTAATGATTCGAAAGATTTTTTTTTTGTATTTTCTCTTTCTCGTGAGTCATCGTGAAGCTCGTGGAATGACGCAAATATTACGTTTCCTCCATTCAAACGCGAGCCATGAAATTGTTAACCTTATCACGTGGGTTGTTTTCATGTCAAATCAACGGTTAGAAACATTTCTCTCTTCGTTTAAGGAAAGTGAGGAAAGAAGAGCGTGCATAATATGATGTGTGATGTGCAGTCATTATACTAGTGGTTAGTTGTAGTTATAGCTTATTTTCCATGTGCTAAGGGGTTGAGTAGAATTTGGATCCTTCTCACTTAAATATAGTACCCTTTTCACTTACCTAATGCCTACATATAGTAAGCTTGTTTGTTGAAAGTTTGAAGTTTATTTTTAATTGAAGTAAAGAATAATTTAAGGAAGAAGACATATAATAGATAGTAAGATAAAAGAGAATTACATTATAATAGGTTTGACAAATCTTAAATTTGAAGTCGAAATTTTTTTTTAATTGTTTTTAATTTTATTTTTTTATTCTCTTTTTTTTGCTTTTCTTTCTTCTAAGTCAAATTTTCATTTTATAAATATCGTTCATTGGAATGTTTTTTATAATTAAAACAACAAATTAGGGTGTTGTCTTTTTATACAAACCAATCTGAAGGCAACATCAAGCCATTAACAATAAATTAATAGCATCAAGTAGTTCAAACAAAAACTATAAAAAACAGATAAGTCTTATAATAAAACGAGTTTTTAAAAGCAGCCAAGTATGAAATACTTAAACAAAAACTAACTATTAGAGCAACCATAGGGTGGTTAGGAAAACAGTTTGTCCCAGTCTTCAGTGAGGAACTTAAAGAGATCCTTGTAATTTCCTTCGTTATCAACATCTTTTCCTATGACCTTCTTCTGTAGCAAGCACAAAGTAGTAGTTGAGCTATGCATGACTTTGGAGTTGAACCTGGAGACATGCACCAATTTCTTCTCTAGGTCGACCACCTTCACCTTCAAAGCCTCCAAGTCTGCAACAGTGGCCAAACAGTTTTCATTGTAATGTTATGATGGTTGATGATTGGAATTCACTCAAAAAGTGCAAGGACCATACTACTTCCCTTCTTACTCCAATATCCTCTCCCCTTACCACGGTTGCTCCTTAAAATGCAATCTATCTCTTTCACAAGCTCCCTCATCTTCTTCTTCCTTATCCTCGCCCAACCTCATCAAAAACTACCAATCTGCACATTAGACTACCCATAATAATGAAGACTCTAAGTTGACATTGGTGATTTTCAATTGCTACATGGTTCTCACTTTAGATATAAATTTTAACACCATCTTGACCATGAATTATACTATTGTGTGAGGATTATCTCTCTTAGCAAGAAAATATAGCATGAAGAGTACCTTGGATAAGTGGAGGTGTGATGTCACCTCCCTTGAGGAAGTCAAGCTAAGCAATGCATTGCTATAGTGTGCCTTGAAATTTATTTAGGAAGAAGTCATTTTCTCCAAGATTCTCATTAACTTAACACATCATTTCTAAATGAAAAGCATTACATCTTGTTATTTATGGCCAACAATATTTATCCATAGACATAATCTAGTCTTTGGTACTAGATACGCCCTTAATGGTTTTAAGAATTATACACCTCTTTGGGAATGGATGAACTTGAATCTCTTTTTAGATGGTAATGATTCTAGGAGGGTCTCTTCAATCTAGTAGAACACCATAAGGACTATAGGTGACTTAGTTAATCCAAATGATTTCATGAAGAGCATCACTCCTTGTGTGTTTGTCATTGTGTTTATCACATGTATGTTGTCCTCAATTTCAGCGCGGCTAAAATCGTGAGGCAACCCTACGAAACTGGTATGTTTCGTACCTCACACCCTCTAGGAGAGCTTGATCGACTATGTCGATTAGCTCATTTAGCTTTTCACTTTTCATTTTTATTGTTTTTAAGTTCTTTTAGATTTGCAGTTTTACCTACTAGTCGGACATTAAAGTCTGACCTATAGGGTTTCTCTCTTTTTAAAGGGATTTGCACATTGGAATTTAAAGTACGATGTGCAATGTTTTGGTTATGTCCCTATAGATCGGACTTTAAAGTCCGATGTGCAGGTTGATTTGGCAGTAGCATGCATGTTGGACTTTAAAGTCGGACTTGCAAGGGGTTTAGTCTTGCATGTCGGACTTTAAAGTTCGACTTGCAAGGGGTTTATGTCGCACTTTAAAGTCTAACATGCATGGCGCGCTTAACCATTAATGAGGGTATTAATGGTTAATTTTTGGGTTATTTATTAAATTTGGGGGTTTATTTCCTCATTTAACTTGGCGATCTTTTCTCCGTGCACGCCTTCCTGCTCCTCTCCTTGCGATTTCAATCTCGATCACCTCGCTAGTCATCAAATTTTCTTCGACCGGGTGGATTGAGGTAGGTTTTTATGCTTTCAGGCTTTTCCTTTTGCTTCGTCGTTCATGTTTTCTTCTGCCTCATTCCTTGGGGTTTTTGTTTTTAGGAGTACATCGGATTTTGAAATCCAATTGCTCCTAACCTTCCCTTCAAGGTCGAAGGCACGTCGGACTTTAAAGTCCGATTGCCCTTTTGATCTTTTGATCATTTTCCTACCTCTTCCTTTGCCTACGTGTCGGGTTTCAAATCCCGACATGCAGGTGAAGGCAGACATCTCTACATATTAGACTTTAAAGTTCGATATGCGAGAGATGCCCTCTTGCTAACAAGTCGGGATTAGACTTTAAAGTCCAATATGTGAGATAAGTTTGTTGGATTGACATGTCAGGTTTTAAAACCCGATATGTCAATCGATTATCCTTCCCCAACACATCAGACTTTAAAGTCCAATGTGCTTGTCTTTTTAATGTTTTTTTACTTGCACATCGAACTTTGTGCTAATGACTTTTTCTCAATTTGCACATCGGACTTTAAAATCCAATGTGCCGATAGCTTTTCCCCAACTTGCACATCGGACTTTAAAGTCTGATATGCAAGGAATATGTTTTACTCCTGCACATCGGACTTTAAAGTCCGATGTGCTAATTTTGACTCCTAATGTGCAGGTCGAAATTTTTTCCCCAACCTACTAGTTTTAATAGTTTTGCTCCCAAGCCTGGTCTGAGTCCGTTTTTTCGATCCAGTTGATAAAATTTGGTTTTAGTGAGGATAATAATTGTCGAAGAAGCTAATCCTTAGTGTTGAATGCAATAATTTTCAAATGTCAAGATCCCCTTACAACAAATCAGAGCCTTCTTCGAGTCAGTTGGAATCTTCACCGGGTAAATCATCAGCAAAGAAGATGAAGTACAATAATGATAGATACTTGAATTTGTACCCAGAGAGCTCAGTAGATTCAAACATCAAGGAGATCAAAGATACAAAAATTGGTCATCTTAGTATGCAAGAGTTTATTGATCGAGTTGAGAAAGCTCCTTCCTGCCTAACAAACTTGATCAGATCTGAGTTGCATAAATATGCTTCCTTCCCAGTTGCAACTCATGATCCGGATTTTGTACTTGCAATGGCGGATCACTTCGATCCAAATACAAGATAGGTTACATATGTTGATCAAAATGTGGCTATGACTTTGGACAATGTTTTCTTCAATAGTGTTTTCAAAGGTTCATTCGTCGAAGAAGTGGCCGACATTTCTCAAGAAAGTGCTCAGGAGTACTATGAGAAAAGTGAGGTAAAATGCAAGAAAGTAATTAATACAGTGTACCTCTCTGCTGCTATAAATTCTACCACTTCACAATTGCCTAAATATTTCCATAGAAGTGACTTCAATGAGTAGTACAATGATGTGGTCACCATGTTGGCATAGGTGAAGGGTTTAAAGGATTCTCAGTACTTTCAAAACTAGATGTGCTATTATATGAATATTGTAGACACCTAAAAATGGTCAACGCTTGCGGAGTCATGCTTTAACATTTGTGCATTGCCTCATTTTAGGTTTTTGCGTCGCATTAACATTTCTCCTATGATTCGCACTTGATCTTTATCATTTGCGAGTATCGATTCATTCTTCTACATTCTTCAATCATCTCGTCCTCAAATTTGGTCTTGTCGACAACATTATCCAGTCATGATTTTGATCAATCTTATTTTGTTGCATCAAGGTGCGTGCTAATTTGTTATCATTTTGGACATCGTCAATCCTAATTAGGGTTTTGTCCTCTTATCAATCTTGTCGTCTTGCAATCCATTTTGTCATCGATTCTTGTCCTTTTGTCAATCTTGTCATTTTGCGACCGATTTGTCATCGATCGTTATCTGTCTCAATTGTGTCGATTTGGATCAATTTACCATTGTTCCTCGTCAATTGGCGCATTTTCTCAATTAAATCGTTTATCAACATTGGTCATTTATCAATCCAAAATCAAATCAAATCGAGTCAATTATCTTTCAAGACCTAATTCGTCTTCCAGGGTTTTTGATTTAATCATTTAACCTTGTGTGTCATTTCTTTCTCTAGGATTAAATAGTTTATTTATTTATCCTAGGTCTTCGTGTCGTAATTAAATGTTTCATTTGATTGGCTAATTATTCCTCTTTTTGTGAATTAATTAATAAATGAAAAAATTATTAATTGATTCACCTAATTTCCTAAATCTTTCATCATTATTCCTCTTTTTGTGAATTAATTAGTAAATGAAAATTATTAATTGATTCACCTAATTTCCTAATCTTTCATCAATTTTCCCTCTTTGTGAATTATTAATAAATGAAAAATTATTGATTAATTCACTAATTTCTAATTTTCATTAATTTCCTAATTTCTAATTTCTAATTCTTAATTTCCACCTATTTTCTAATTTCCTAATTGCAATTTCCACCTAATTAACTTGTCTCTAGTTCTCCCTATTTTTGTGCTTCGTGCGTCATACTCTTGACATAGCAAGATGTCATAAGGTTCTAGTTCTCTAAGCTTTGCATTGGCAATATGTCATAATTCATGACATAGAAGGTGTCATAACCTTCTTCTTTCCACTCAATTTTCCCATTTTGAAATCAATTGCCTCTAATATCCATTTCATGCTAATTTGATCTTTTTCTCCAATTTATCTATAAATTGGATGAATTTCTTCACTCAAATCTCCTTGACTCCCGAATTCCTATCAGACTATCGAACTTATGCTTCTAGTACTCTTGAGCTTTTCATCAATGTCAATCTTGCTTTCAATTGTATGTGCACTTGTAGGTGAGATCCACAAATCCATTTGAAGAGGAAAGAAGAACAATGGAGCCGCATGGAAGAAGCATCCAAATCGTCATCTGGTTTGCATGATATTTGCTTTTGAATGCTTTGTTTTTATGTCTCTATTGAGTGTGCTTAGGATTAGATCATTGCAATGTGTGATTGAGCTAATAATGAATGATATGTCCTTTTATATATTGCTTTGATGATTCCTAATTCCGATGCTACATTAATTGGTGAACTCGACGTGAAAATGCTTGGATCTAATATTTTTTTGAATGTTTTGTGAAGTTGAAGATTTTTTTGTGAAGAAATTGCAGATTTTTCTTCGAAGAAAAAAATAGTCATAATCAATTGAAATCGTAAAACATTTCGTGCAGAATTAAAATAAACGATTTCTAGGTATATTAGATCACGTTTTTACCTTTCCAGATCATTTTACGGTTTGTGATTTGGATAAATATTGAGGAAGTTATGACATTTTTAATTATGCTGCTGTAAATGGTCAAAATTTTCAAAAACAAAATCATGCAACCTTCATCTAGATTAATTTAGCTTGGCAAATTAATCATGCATTCATGCAAATTTTATCTAGATTAATCTAGGGTGGTAAATTTGATAAATTTCACATAGATTAATCTAAGAGGACAAAGAATCACAACTTTTATGGATTAATTTTGATGGTGATTCATTTTTCTTGATTCTCTAACATTATTGGTAGCTTTGTGGCCAAAAGCTTGACAAAGAATTATTTCACAAACTACTAATGAATTGTTTGCAGGTTCGCTAGTCAAAGACCAAACATATCAAACTTCTAACTTGGTGGTTTTGCAGGTTGCCTTGGACTACAACTAAACTTTGTGTTTGAAATTAATGTTTTAGGCACCTAGTGACTTCTAAATAGGTTGGAATGAACATGTTTTTGCTTTGATTGTTGAGTGTGACATTGGAGTAGGAGAGTATGCTCTCATCCTTCTTAGGGTGATAAGAAATCCAGATCTTCGATACCATGCTCGTGTCTTTGATTGAGTGTCACCTTTAGAGGGCCTGCCTTCCCGACCACTTTGCTTTTGCAAGCAAGTGATAATCGTGAGAAGGGAATGACCCAAAGTGAGTACGGCTAGAATTCCTTGGCATTCTAACTCACTATAAACAAATACCAGATGAGCGAAAGCTTTGAAGGAAGTGTTACGTGGGAATTGCAGTTACTTGGGAAGTGATGACCCTTGAACTCTTTCTCATATCAACATCTAAGTAGGGCCTCTTGGTCTAAATCATGCTTGCGCGACTACATTTGTTTGGTATCTTGATGGGCTTAATGTCTCAATCATGCTTGCATGACATCAAGGAGTAACGCTTAACAGAAATCCTTACTAAACACCTTGTTTTTAGAGGCCAAAAACCCTTCTAGTTGCTTGAGAAGGACAAATTTGGATACTTGGAAGAGATACTAAGTTCGCCATGGGGAGATTTCCATGGGGACTGATGCTTGGCTGCCCTGAGAAGTGAGTGTCGTGGAGGGGAGCCTGTGGGGTCAAGCATCTATGTATTCTCCTTGAATCCCATAATGAGTCTACCTCTCAAGTACCTAATGTCCTTGCCTACCATAAGAAATATGGAAATGAGCATGATTGTCTTGAGTCTAAGTTGCAATATCTTGTATTCTTTGTTTGTCAAAAGTTGAATTGTGTATCATTCCAAAAGAAAAACAAATTGATCCAACATAAGATTAAATACAAGAGACATTCATCCAACAAAGGTTCAACAAAGTTTAAAACTCATCTTCAAACATGGTTGTCAAACATTGTTCAAAATCTTGTCTCAACATTCATGTCACTTACATTTAAGTTCATCCTAGGTTGCATTTTGCAAAAGTTCATTGTCAAGTACCAAGGTTAGGTTTCACCTAAGTCATACTCCTTTGCATATCAATAAGGGTCATTCATTTGCATGTGTCCTCTTGCATTAAAGTCATACCATTGTCATACATTCATATTTGCATACCCTAAGTCTCTTCATTAAGCTTAAGTCATTATCATATCATACTAGGGTTGCTTGCATATTAATTGTCCCTTCGCATATAGTCTCAAAAACTAGGTTTTGTCATACTTGAATAATCCAAATCTTTGATAAACCCTAAGTCATTGTTAGGAAGTCTAGACCTTATCAAACTTTTGTCTTTTTGTCATCAATGTCATTTGGTCAAACCTAGCTTAGTATCCAAGCATATAGGGGAGACATTGTCATCTTGTCCTTTGTCACTAAAGTCCTTTTGTCCTTTGAGGTCTAGACATCATTTCAATTTCCTAAGGGTCTCTTTCTTAGATCTGCATTCCAAAAAGTTTGTCAAAATCTTGAAAAACAACCAAAAACATAGATTGCATTCTTGTCATAGATTGCATTTTCATCTATTTAGTTTGCATTTAGTTGCATATCATACATTATCCTTGAAAAATTCCAAAAAATATTGCATTTGCATAGTGACATGTCTATTGAAACAAGGTTCCAAGCACCAATGATGCAACAAAGTTTGACGTATCAACCGACAATGCAATCACAATTATATCGAACCCAACAACAAGGCAATATCGATCAAACTCTTTATGATGAAACAAGTCTCCAAATACAAAAACTAGAGGAGAAACTAGCTCAAGAAAATGAGATTTTGGAACAAAGAGTGAAAAACATTGCGAAGAATAGATCACAAATGTCCAAAATGTTTCGAAAACTTCCAGGTCAAAATCCAAATATCGAGCCAATTGATGTAAGATCTCTTCTTGAACGATTAGACATACTAGCTCTCCTCTCCCAAATAGAGATGATGAAACAATTTCAAGAAAAGAGACAACAACATTACGTGCCTCCACAACAAGAACAAGAAGGTGTTTACTATCAATCAAATTTTCAACCATCACAACCAATTGTCCAACATATGCAACCAACACAACCAATGGTCCAATTTCAACAATATGTCCAACCAACTATACAATGTCAACAAATAGTTCAACCAATGGTGGAATATCAATGTCAACAACTCCAACCAAACATTCAAAAACAAAGGTTGCAGCGCACACCAACCCAAGTTTCAAACATGTCAAAACAATTGAACCAAGTCCAATATCAAAACATGACATCAAACCAAAAACAAGTTCAAATTCCAGATCCAACCATGTCAAAACCTCGAAAGAAAGGTGGCTTTATTGCAATGCTCTTAAGGAAATTACCAAGTGAGTTTATTGAGGAAGATCAAGATAATACACTTATGTCTAGCAATGCCTCATCCCCCCATAAACAAATTCACTCTCCAGTGGCATCTATCCCTACACCTCTAGAAGTTTCACAAGAACCTTCCATATTATCCTCATCAAACAATACACCTAAGGAGGCAATTATCCAAGGGATATCCATAATTGATTGCCAAGATAATCCAATTCATGATGCACATCCTTGTCATGTTTCAGAAATACAAGACCCAATGCCACCATGCACTTTATTGCCATTACCTATTGTAGAGGACCCCATTCGAAGTCTCTCTTCGTCATGTTCATGCATTGATTCCTTGCCAGAATCCATCACAAATGTTCAAAGTGCATTTCCTTCATGCCAAAGCATTGATACCTCACCAAAATCCCCCATGCATATCCAAAGTCCAACCTCATGTCAAGAGGATAAATTAGAGCATGAAGAAATGAGTCCTAAAGAAAATCAAGATCAAGATCTTGAAACCTTATCATCCCATCCAATTGTTGACCAGGACCCCATGTTCCCAGACACTCATGATGATTCCCCTATTCTTGTCCATCCTATCCAAAGTCCTATTGACACTCCATTCCCCGGGCAAGATCAAGATATCCTAGTTCATCCAATCCCAAACGATCCCCTTCCATTTCATGAACACAATGTCCTTTCAAATCCCATTGACATTCCACTTCTTGAGAAAGATCAAGATATCCTTTCCATCCTTTATGATGATCCCATTAAAAGTCAAGAGCAAAGAACCTTTAAAGAGGATTCCAATGATCTTCTTCCTTGTCAAGATCAAATTATTCCTTCAGATCCTCCACAAGATCCACTTGTTCCTCCATCTCCTTGTCTTAATGCTCCATATACACTCCAAGATTGTATTTCTTGTGATGATCCCATTATTCCTCCCATTCCATCTCTTGAAGAGCCTGTCATTGAACCATGTCCACTACACAATCCTAGTCCCCCTCATGATCCTAATCCCCCTCATGATTCTAACATGTCAGTGCAAGATGTTCATGAACCCTCAACATGCACAATGGGTTCTTCCACTTTGGTGCAATCCGGTCCACTTCAAGATCTCATTATTCCTCTCATATCATATCCACCTCATAATGGACTCGCGTCTTCTTCCTAAAGAAAAGAGTATCCTACAAGTCAAGATATTCATAAAGGCAAAGGAGTAGACCTTCATGAGCAAGAACCTCTCCATATCAAAGAACATACTAATGGTCATGGCTACAGAGCTCACACTCAAGGCGTTGGTATCCCTTCAAAGTCAAAATCCAAATGTCCACCTTCCCCATCATCCCTTCCATCCATCTTAGGTCTTTATATCCCTTCATCCTTTATGCAACATCAGCAAAGGCACACATCTTGGAGAACCTTCCATCCATCCCACAGGCCTCCATATCATTCCCATCCACACCGACATTCATTCCCTCTTCTAAGCAATTTGAATGCCGAGCATAAACGTCATAAGTCTAGCAATCCACATGTATTCAAGGATCAACATGTCCAATCTAATAAACATGTCAAAGCAAAGAAAAATATGATCCAAAAAGAAAAAGAAATATCCAAAAGGTCACAAAGGCCCACTGAGAAAAATAAAGCAAAGTCAAAATATATATGGGTTCCTAAATCCCTTGTGCAAGCAATGCACTCCAAGGAACCACAAAAGCATGAAAAATCAAAAACCATGTGGATCCCTAAGCGGCTCCTTGAAGCACAAAAGCCTAAAGAAAAATCCAACTTGGCATCCAAAGTTGCTATTCCTCCATCCAAACCTCTCAAATTTGTTCCTCTATCACTTCCTTCTTCCATTTTGGGTCCTTATGTCCCAAAATCCATAGCCTTTCCTTCGTCAAAATCTCACAATCTGAGATCCATTTTTCCTCCATCAGTTCATCACCCCTCAAGGTGTGTGCCAATGTCAATCTTGCCAACATTTCCATCTACTCAAGCACAATTCTTCCAATACCCTATCCATTATCCAATGCATATTTTCCATCCTTCCATCCCTCTGGTCCAATCCTTTGCATAAATCCTCGCCTTAGTTTCGCCTCATTTTCCATGTCCTTATCCTACCAACGTCTTTGAGCATACTTTTAAAGGTCATGGTCCATTTATTTCAAGGCTACTATCCAAACAAAAGAGATGCTTGAGTCCTTCTTCCATCCCCTATCATGTGTCTATCTTCTATTGAAAAAGTCAAAATACAAAAAAAAAAAAATTGAAAAAAAAAGACGAGAAAAAAAAAAGTGAAGCAAAAATAATTCGTCCACTGGTGAAAACCTGGCAAATAGGCGCTTTGGGCAAGTACCGTGATGAAAACCTGGCAAACAGGCGTCATGCGTAATCTATGAACTTCTTGCATACCACACTTGGGGGTAGGTTTCTTCCTTCGTATCCTATTGCCATTTATTATCCTATCGAACCCCTGTCATTACCCTTCATATCCTATTGTCCCTCATGTCCATTTCCTCTTTCCACCTTTGATCTTGACAAGGCTGAGGATCATCATGAGCATCACGCATCTTGTTTGCTTCTTTTAGTCTATCATAGCTTTTGGTCATTTTCCCATTTGCTTATTTCAACCTTTCATCCATATTCCCTGGCTTATTGCAACTTTCTGCCACTATCCCTTAGCCTACCCCGACCTTCAGTCCATGTCCCTTATCCATTCTTGGTCTTGCTTATCCTATCCATATCTTATCACTATCCATACACTCTTTTTCATTCCTTGATCTTGATCTGACATAAGGACGTGAAATGCAAAACATATTTTTCAAAAAACTCTTGACATGTCCCTCATGCCATGTCACCGGCTTTACATTGTCATATCCAGTCTCTTGTCCCATCACGCAGTAGCCCTTGAAAATTGCATCTGTATTGTCTCCATACTAAAAGGCCTTTGTCTTTCCTCTATCCACCATCATTTCAGCAAGCCTATTTATTCACCTGTCATATTCCTTGCCTTGCTAGACACTGGGGGCAAAATCATAAAAATTGAAAAATGTCCTTAAAAAATCTCATAAAAATTGAAAAATGTCCTGAAATAATTCAAAAAAAATTGAAAAATGTCTTGAAATAATTCAAAAAAATTGAAAAATGTCCTGAAATAATCCAAAAAAAATTGAAAATGTCCTAAAAAAATCTTTAAAAATCAAATAATGTCTTGAAAAAATCCCTAAAAAGTCAAATAAAGTCCTAAAAAAATGAACACAAAAACATTTCAAAAACATTAAACTCCAAAAAAACAAACATTTTGCAAATAATTATTCCTTTTGTGCATTAGACAGCTCACTGAGTATACATCCAACAACTCGCAATCAAACATTGTGCTTTAATGAAATCATGCTTTAACAGATGACCTTTTTCAATCAAATCAAACATTCAAATTGATCAAAATTGTCTTATCAATCAAATATCAACATCAAAATCATTTGTCCTTGTCTCTACTATCATGGGTCTTATATAGGGTGTGGTATACTCGAAACCAGACTATGTCCTGTCTTAGACGGGGTACCGCATTTCCTGAAACTAGACAGCATGATCGTCCTATCAGTACTTTCAACTTTTGACAATGAAGATCAAGATGTTTGTCTGATTTGCTTGAATTTGTGAGTCTTATCTTTTTATTGATTTATCTTTGGCTTCAATCATGTTCCTATGTCGCTTGATGATGTCACTGAGTGATTTAGAGTGACCGGGATGGTTCATGATCCCTTTCCTTTTCTTGATTGTGATTGTCGTTTGTCTGTGATGTGTCTGTCTTTTGCAAAAAGGGTTGCATTTCAGCTCTGGCCTTCAATGCCATGATGCTATGCATCCATTTTGCTACATTAAATAAAGGTTCTCACCTACAAAGTGCATTACTGAAAGCCAGTTTTTCTTCATCTCTAACTATCCTTTGTCTAATTTCTTCTTACTAACATTTCTTCCGTCAGTCTTGGTAGTCAATTTGATCCTATCATTTTCTATCATTCTTATCGATCAATTGGCCTCTTTTCTGCACATTTCCGGCCAATTCCTCGAGGGGGCATGCATATGTCATTATCATTGTCTGGGGCATTTTCATTACTATTCTTTGAAACAACGCTTAAAATCGCATTGTCTCAAAGAGGGGCAAAATGTAGACACCTAAAAATGGTCAACGCTTGCGGAGTCATGCTTTAACATTTGCGCATTGCCTCATTTTAGGTTTTTGCGTCGCATTAACATTTCTCCTATGATTCGCACTTGATCTTTATCATTTGCGAGTATCGAGTCATTCTTCTACATTCTTCAATCATCTCGTCCTCAAATTTGGTCTTGTCGACAACATTATCCAGTCATGATTTTGATCAATCTTATTTTGTTGCATCAAGGTGCGTGCTAATTTGTTATCATTTTGGACATCGTCAATCCTAATTAGGGTTTTGTCCTCTTATCAATCTTGTCGTCTTGCAATCCATTTTGTCATCGATTCTTGTCCTTTTGTCAATCTTGTCATTTTGCGACCGATTTGTCATCGATCGTTATCTGTCTCAATTGTGTCGATTTGGATCAATTTGCCATTGTTCCTCGTCAATTGGCGCATTTTCTCAATTAAATCGTTTATCAACATTGGTCATTTATCAATCCAAAATCAAATCAAATCGAGTCAATTATCTTTCAAGACCTAATTCGTCTTCCAGGGTTTTTGATTTAATCATTTAACCTTGTGTGTCATTTCTTTCTCTAGGATTAAATAATTTATTTATTTATCCTAGGTCTTCGTGTCGCAATTAAATGTTTCATTTGATTGGCTAATTATTCCTCTTTTTGTGAATTAATTAATAAATGAAAAAATTATTAATTGATTCACCTAATTTCCTAAATCTTTCATCATTATTCCTCTTTTTGTGAATTAATTAGTAAATGAAAATTATTAATTGATTCACCTAATTTCCTAATCTTTCATCAATTTTCCCTCTTTGTGAATTATTAATAAATGAAAAATTATTGATTAATTCACTAATTTCTAATTTTCATTAATTTCCTAATTTCTAATTTCTAATTCTTAATTTCCACCTATTTTCTAATTTCCTAATTGCAATTTTCACCTAATTAACTTGTCTCTAGTTCTCCCTATTTTTGTGCTTCGTGCGTCATACTCTTGACATAGCAAGATGTCATAAGGTTCTAGTTCTCTAAGCTTTGCATTGGCAATATGTCATAATTCATGACATAGAAGGTGTCATAACCTTCTTCTTTCCACTCAATTTTCCCATTTTGAAATCAATTGCCTCTAATATCCATTTCATGCTAATTTGATCTTTTTCTCCAATTTATCTATAAATTGGATGAATTTCTTCACTCAAATCTCCTTGACTCCCGAATTCCTATCAGACTATCGAACTTATGCTTCTAGTACTCTTGAGCTTTTCATCAATGTCAATCTTGCTTTCAATTGTATGTGCACTTGTAGGTGAGATCCACAAATCCATTTGAAGAGGAAAGAAGAACAATGGAGCCGCATGGAAGAAGCATCCAAATCGTCATCTGGTTTGCATGATATTTTCTTTTGAATGCTTTGTTTTTATGTCTCTATTGAGTGTGCTTAGGATTAGATCATTGCAATGTGTGATTGAGCTAATAATGAATGATATGTCCTTTTATATATTGCTTTGATGATTCCTAATTCCGATGCTACAAATATAATCAGAAAAGGAGTTGCTAAGATTGATTAGGGTGAGCAGATCAGTGATGCACTTTGTGCGTAGTTGAAGGAGGTCAAAGTCACATTGAAATTCTATATGACCTCTTACCTTGTATATGCATTTGCTTCTATGAAGCAATATCTAGGTTTATCTACCAAAGGTGACAGGAGGTTAGTACATGTTTGGGAATACTATGATCAACTCACAATCAAAAATCAAGGGAGCCATTTTAGAATAGTCAACGATGATTTCTTTGCTATATGGAAGTGCATCTTTGATAAACGCCTGTAGAAGAAAAGATTATCAAAGGCCGCATATAGCATGGTTTCTCATTTTGGATGTGTTTTTCTTAAATTTCCAATATTCACTTACATCTGGATAGGATGTTTCTCAAGTGAACCTTTCATTTTACCAAGGTATCCTTTTGACAAGATCATCCTCATGGAGTTATGTCGGCAACTGATTTATGTGCATGAGAAGCAATCACAAGCACATAAGACTGGATTGAAGTTCCCGGAATCTATTGGCAGGTACTTAGTTTTAACTAACCCCAAGGCTAGGAACATGGAGGAAGAGATGCAATGGAACACTATGAGAAGGTTCAAAGCACGAAATAATTTTAATTTTCATGGCATGAAGAATAAGATGAAAAGAAACTACATCCATGTTTTTAGGTTTGAGGATGTATGGGCATATTGCCAAGATGAAGAAGACATAAGAAGAATGGATTTCAGTCGTCTTACTCTAGACCAGATTGAAAATATGGATTTGGAAAAAATCCCAATGACCATGGAGGACATTGATGACATAATAGACCCAGTCTATTATGAAAAGAAGATTGCCGATTCTCCACTTCCACCAGTGCAATGGTCGAAAAAGGAGAGTAAGTATATCACTCAAAGAATCTCCCCCATTTTGGCAAATACCAATGCATGGTTGTTAAAAAAGAATCTTAGAATGAAACAACATCTTGCTAGTTACGAAAATGATGATAATAGTGATGGCCCGGTTGGTAAAATATCTATGGCTGAAACAAGAATGAAGGGAAGAGAAGATCCACAAGCACCATCCTCAGCCCCTGTAACACAATCTAAGGGGAAAGGACCCAAAATTAAGTTCACAATTAAATTGTCCAAAAAAGGTGAATTGTCTTCAGCAGCGCAGAAGATAGTCATAAAGGAACTAGAATAAAAGCCTCCTAGAGAGACTGATAAAGAAAAGGAGTCGGAAGAAGGTGAAATTCTTCATCAAGAGGAAGCACAAGATGAAGAGACAACACATCTTGGGGAAATTAATGTCCCTACCACCTCACAAGCGCCAACGCATTCAGAAGTTGTTATTCATTCTATTCAAACTGCCTCAGATCAAGAGGATGAGGGATTTGATGATGAGGAGTTAGATTTGGACATATCACAGTCAGAAACTGCTCAACAATTTTTCACATTATCCATTTTTTCCAGTTTGGATGATATTCCTTCAACCACCATTGAATCTTCAATGTTAGATTTTCTTGAAGCTATGGAGCAAGCATTTGCGGAATAGCAAATGATGAATTTACCTTCTACGACGGTCATAATAGAAATTCCACCCCTGGTAAGTACTGAAATTATTTCCACTACACCTTCCACTCTCCCCTCTATGGTTGTAACTAAAGAGGTGTCAACAGCAATAGCTGTTACTACATTAGCAGGCATATCATTGGATACTTGAGCATTGATACCAATAACAATATCTATAAACGCTGCAAGTTCGAGTCAATTTGTTCCTGAAATACTGAGCGATACTCAGCAAGAAGCCACTACTCCACCCGCCAATCTAGAATTACCACCTTGGATGGAGGCAATGGCACCGAAGAGGAAGAAACAGGTAATTTTGCCTAATGAGTTTGATTTTGAGTAGTTGGTCCCTCCAAAGCCCAAAGGAAAAAACAATCGAAGACTGTCTCTTAGAAGGGTCTCATCTTCTAGGTTCAACAATTAGGTTATTGGTTGATTTTGAAGTAATCCAAAGTCACATGCAAAGTAACAAGACTTCATTGTCTCAAGAAATTGAAGATATTGAGAAGAGTACAACCCTTTGGAGCAAAATAGAGGACTTCAGAATAAATGTCCTCATTGAAAATAAAGTGGTTCCCACAAGAGAAAAATATATCCAAATCTTGTCATTATTGTCTCACAAGAAAGAGACAATAAGATTGATGTTGGATCGAGTAAGGAAGGAAGGTGATGATGAGATTGATCTCATTTCTGCCAGAATTGTTGACCTTCCTTTTTATCTATATGATGATAATCAGAATCTCGTTACTAGTGATGACGTCATGCAAGAGTTTCTTTCTCTAATGGATCACTTCACAGAACAAGATTTCTCTCTAAGTGCATTTGATAAGTTACTAGAGATTAAAGTCAGTTTTGAAGTCCTTGCATCCATGCTGAAAGACGGAAAAAGGAAATATGTGCAGGCTGAAGATGCAATTTCCCGTGTTCATGTGATCATAGATTCTACCCCAATGCCAGACAAAGCAGAGATGGAAGCCATCCTGACTAAGTTCGAAGAACTCCACAAATCAAACAAGGAGGAGAAAGATGAATAAAGTGTCCCCTTTTGACATTTTCTTTTCATGTAGTTGCATTGTTAGATGTTGCAAGTTTTCTCGTAGCTGCATAATTTCTTTCTATTGTAGTTGTAGTCAAGTGAGACTATGCAGTTGAATTAGTCAATTGTGCCCACATTTTTCTCCACTCTTTTCATATATAAGGAGGACCCTCATTTGTATATTTTTGTCTTGAATTACGCTAAGCAAAACTCTGGCGAATTTTTGCATTAACTAAGACTTTGAGATTTTGTTGTGAGAATTCAATCAAGTAGATAAAGAAAAGAATTTTATTTGATCTCAAACTTTGTGTTGTATCAAAGATTGTTTATATAAGTTAATGTTCCTATGTTTACTACTGATATATGTTCTTTAATTCCTTGAGGTTGGAGATATTATTATGTGGGTAAAAGAGCTCTTGAATTGTGGAAGTAGAGTTTGTGCTCCTTGCATGTTTGAGGAATTTTCTGATGTTAAGTAATTAGTAGTAGGCTTTGTATTACTATGATTACTTGTAGTTTTGAAGAGTGGGGAAGTACACTTGAAGACTTTGAGCAGCAAGTTGGATATCTTAACATTGGTGATAATTAGTTTAAGTTAAGTGTTACATTCAAGAAACACTTTGTGCCTCTTGGTTGTAAGTTTTGGTATAATTTGTTGGTTGAGTTTGTTCATTTCTTTTAGTATCAAAGGTGATAGAGAGTTGTAACAAATTGGAGGGAGAATACATAGACTCTAAAAAGAGAGAGTTATATGCCTAAAACTTACCCACAAATTTTAGTTTCTTTTCAATTAGAGGAGAAATTTCAAAGCGAACCTCCCATTAATGAGAGGAGAGATTGATTTCTCCACATAGCTGTGTGTGAATCACATATTTTTTCATTGGCATGCTAGTGAAAAAATATTCACCCAACTATTTTTTGGCGACTCTGTTGGGGAACGACGTGCAACTGATGTTCTTTTCTCTTTGGGTTGCACTGTGTTTTTCATTGTACTATCCATATTGTTGTTTTTCTAAAATATTCTAATCTGGCCGATTGAAGTTAAACTTGTGGGCAATGATATCAAGAGTTGTTGATCCTACTTTTGAGTTATTTCAACAACTTAATTTTTTCTTTGTGACACCTCCATAGACGCTTTCTCCTTTTTAGCGGACACAAAGTTTTCCTCCTTCTGCATAGTGATCTCCCATACCAAGTGAGGCATCAAGTTTGTAGGTCTTAGTTGTTCCACTTGTAAATCGTTTTGTATTACCACCTTATAATCCATTAAGGATGGCAACTGCTGGTCCTTGGGGTACTGATTTTGGTCCACTGAGTTTGACTACACCTTTACATGAGCTTCCCAAATGCATGCGGAAAAATTTGCCTAAATTTTTGGGGGATGGTTCTCAACATTCAGATGAACACATTTCTACCTTCTACATCGCATGTGGGGTTCTGGGTGTTGAGCATGAAGATGTTTCAGTGATATTGTTCATTGAGACTTTGCATGGAGCCACTACTGATTGGTTCTATCATCTTTCGAACAATTGTATCACAAATTGGGCAACTCTCAGAACACTGTTTGAAGCAAGGTTCAAGTCTACCGAAGATGATCATGCGTTGTTGGCACAATTAACTCAAATGAAAAAAGAACCTCAGGAACCTATGCTTGAGTTCATAGCAAAGTTCAATAGATTGCACAATCGAATTCCAGTTGCTTCACAACCCACTGCTAGAAATTTGAAATGCTTCTTTATCAATGCTCAACTGCCAGAGGTGAGTTTTCTTTTGCAAAGGGATAATCCTACAGATTTGGCCATTGCTCAACAGATGGTCATATCGATGAGATATGATCTTATCCTCGCCGATAAAATAAGGAGAGATCCTAACAAGGTTAGGAATAATCAAATTGTTGATTCATCTTTTTCTTCAACACATTTTATTGATCCTATGATACAAAAGTTAGAAAATGAGTTGTTGGTGCTTACAAAGCAGATTTCCTCACAAAGAAATACTTCTTACCATGATGTCCCAAGAAGAACTTATCTAAATAATGCTTCCAATTACGCCATGCGTAATCAGAAAAAATTACCTCCTGCTCCAGAGAGGCTTGCATTGGAAGCACCACCCCAAAATTGAGCTACAGGTTATTATGAAGCTGAACAAAATGATCTTCCCCCTTTTGGTGAAGAAGATGCCAATTTGCATCAAGAAGATGATGCACAGTTGGCTAGCGACTCTAATACAGGTTTATGCAATATCAAGAAGAGGATGCGCTAGATACACGTGATGGAGATGTCTTCGCAGTATTCACTCGATCGCAAGCACAGGCAGCTCAACCGTCTGTTAGTGTGAAAAAGATGATTTAATTCAAACTAAGGATTCTCAACATATGCCAATTACCATTTCAAAGCGTGGGAATCTTGTACCGAATCCTTCAAAAGACAACTCCATCTCGAAGGACGCCACGAAGGGTAAAAGTGTAAATTCTTCTTCGACTGCTGTCAATTTTTCTGCACCTGCATCGAAGACTAGTGCACTTAATGTTGTAAGTTCTCAAAATGAGAACTCAAATCAATCTTTGATGTATTCTTTTTAGTCATTTGATATTTTAGATCATGCTAAGAAAACCAAAATACAAATGTCTGAGGTAGAGTTTTTGAGATCTAATCCAGATCAATTTGACTATTTGGTCAAGTTTGTTAAAGAAAAAGATACTCCCCCAAATAATCTTCCCAGGTCTAACTCACTTTAAAATAACTTAGTGACTTCCCTTCTCCCATCAAAAAGATAGAACCATTCTATATCTCTTTGTTGATAAATGGTTACAAGCTTAGTAATTGTGTAATTGACTCTGGGGCATCTGATAATGTTATGCCATCAAAAGTTGCCAATGCCCTTGGTTTGACTTTGACTAAAATGTTTGGTAGATGTTTTTCTATGGACAAAAAGCAAGTCCCCTTAATAGGTCAGATCAAAGACGCACAATTTGCTTTTGTTGCATTCCTAGAAAAGAAGATCAAGATGATGATATTGGTAGCCAATGTGCCAACTTCCTATGGCCTATTGTTGGGGAGAAATTTCTATAGAGATTTGGGAGGAGAGTTAAACATGGATATGACTGAAGCTCGTATTCTTGTTAAGGGAGTTATCCAAAAGTTACTTCTAGAAAAAGAATCAAAATACACTGTTGTCAAATCTGATGATCGGAGAGCTCAGATTCTCTTTGAGTCATCAGGTATGGGTAACTATTTCCTGCATGCTGACGATGGGTTAGAGGTTGTTCCTGAAATTGAAGATGTCATTCCACTCAATGATATTTCGATTGATTGTGAGAGTATTGTTGCAAAATCCATGGGATCTTCTACCTCGCAATAAGAAATTCTTGAGTTTGATACTATCCATATTGGGAGTCCAAATGATGTTTGGATGTTAGAATTTGATGGTAGTTGTTCTTCTATTAGATTAGGGGCCGGTATTGTTTTGGTGTCTCCTGATGGAAATTTTTTCCCTTTCTCCTTCAAATTGCAATTTGACAACACAAATAACACTACCAAGTATGAATCTCTTCTTTTGGGGATGAATGTTGCCTAAAAGAAGGGGATTAAAAAATTTACATGCTCAAGGAGATGCTGAGTTGATAGTTTGTCAAGTCAGGAACATATATCAGACAAGGAGCGATAGGCTATGACATTATCACAATCTTGTATGGGACTTGATCGAGGCATTTGATGCCTTTGATATATCTGTTGTTTCCCATGAATTTAATGACAAGGCCAACTCATTAGCAGTATCAATAACCTCTTTGGCTCCTCACAAAGATTTTTTAGGATCAACGTACATTATTGAAATGGTCTTTCGACCAAGTGTTCCTGACAATTCTGATCATTGCCAGGTGTTTAATGACGATCGTCATGTAATCAATTTCTTGTAGACTGCCGACAATTTTGATGATCTATATATTGAAGGTAGTCACTGCCCATCAAAGGATGCAATTGAAAGTACTGATGCAGAAACTAGGGAGAAATTTCTGCAATTAAAAGGAAACAAGATCCCTAAGGGTCTAGTTTCTTTAGAAAAACTTTTTGACAAGCATGACCACTATGTCAAAAAGCAACAAAAATCAGTTGTAGGCTCAATGGAATATGAGCAAGTAAATATCGAGACTGAGGTCAATTCAAAGATTATCAACATTGGAAAGTGTTGTTCACAAACAGAAAGGCAGAAAATTTGTTGCATTATTACAACAATATGTTGATGTCTTGGCATACTCCTATGAAGATCTAAAGTCTTTTCTCCCCAAAGAGCTCTGTCACAACATTCTATTAAAGCTGGGTATCATGCCTTTCTGCCAAAAGAAACGGCAATACAACCCAAAGATCTCTGATAATATCTTTGCTGAAGTTCAAAAGATGTTGAAAGCAAGGATAATCTTCCCCATTCATCATTCTTCTTGGATAGCCAATATTATACCTGTACGTAAGAAGAATGGTGAGATTTGGATATGTGTTGATTTCCAGAATTTGAATTAGGCATATTTAAAAGATAATTACCCTTTAACTGTCATGGATCATGTCCTACAAGCTATTACTAGATCAAAGATGATGTCCATGTTGGATGGATTTTTTAGGTTACAACTAAGTGGAGGTTCTTGAACAAGATCAACACAAAACTGCATTTACCACACCTTGGGGCACTTTTGCATATCACAGAATGCCTTTATGGTTGATAAATGCAGGAGCGACTTTCCAACGTGCAATGGACTTATCTTTCTGAAGTTTCCTTGGTAAGTTCATTCTAGTCTATTTAGATGATTTGCCTATTTATTCTAAGAAACATCAAGATCATAAACATCAAGATCATTTCTGTCATTTGCAAGAAGTATTGGGGAAGTGTCGTTAGCATGGAATTTCCCTTAATCCCAAGAAATCTATTTTTGGGGTCACTGAAGGTAAGTTACTTGGACATATTGTTTCAAAAGAAGGTATAAAGATTGATGCTGAAAGAGTAAAGGCTATCTGTGGTCTTTCTATGCCAACAAGTAAGACTGATGTCCACTCTTTCTTCGGCAAAGTAAACTTCTTACGAAGATTTATTCTAGACTTTGTCGAACAAACTCGTCACATAGTTGACACGATGAAAGGAAATTCACTTTTTAAGTGGACCCATGAAGGAAAGAAAGCTTTCCATCAGATCAAGGAAGCCATGGCAAACACCCCAGCCTTAGTATGCCATGATTATACCAAAGATTTTATCATGTATAGCTATGCATCAGATCATACCTATTCAGCCATACTGATGCAAAAAAATAATGAAGGTGTGGAATCACCTATTGTATTCATGAGTTATTCGCTAAAATCTCATGAATTGAAGTACTTAGAAATGGATAAGCATTCTTTTTCCATTGTTAAAGCTGTGAAACATTTCAGGTTTTATATTCTAAATTCACATGTCATCACTCTTGTTCTTGATGCTTTTGTCAAGTCAATTTTAATGCAACAAGAGTTTGAGACTAAAAGGGGCAACTAGGTTGCTAAGATTCAGGAACATGACATGGAAATCAAGCCCACTAAGTTGGTTCATGGAAAAGGTCTATGTCAGTTGATAGTTGACAAAAAATCAATTGATGAAGTGGTGTTGGAAAATGAAGGTATGAGTCAATATCTTCCCAAGGTTCTATTTGTCAGCACCACTGATGAGTGGTATTCTGACTTGGTATATCTCTTAACATATGGAGACTGTCCTACGCACTTGTCACATAATGAAAGGCAAACTCTAAAGCTTAAAGTGGTGAATTTTATCTTATCGGACAATGGTTTGTATAAGAAAGGTTTAGATGGTAATTTCCTGCACTGTGTGGACAAACAAGAACAAGTAAGATTACTTCAAGCTTTTCATGATCTTGCTTGTGGTGGACATTTTTCTGTCCCTATCACTACACACAAAATCTTGCATGCTAGATACTATTGGACAATATTGTTTAAGGACACATATAGTTGGGTTTGCAAATGTGAGCAATTTCAGTAATTTGTGGGTAAGCCTAAGCTAGCTACACTCCCTCTTAAGCCAGTTGTAATTGAAGAGCCCTTTCAATAGTGGGGATTGGATTTCATTGGACCTGTCAATCCAACAACTAGTGCAGGTCACATATACATTCTCACAGTGACATATTACTTCAAAAAGTGGGTGGAGGCAATTCCAACTAAGCAAGCTACTTTAGTAGTGGTTTGTCAATTTTTGAAGGAAAATATCGTTTCGAGGTTTGGTGTTCGTCATAAGATAGTAATTGATAATGCTTCATGTTTTTTATCTTATAAAATCATTGAATTCTACTTCGATTATGGTATTACTCTTTCACACTCATTTGACTATTATCCATGAGGAAATGGTCAGGCTGAGTCAAGCAACAAGAATCTGGTTACTATTATGAGGAAGCTTGTTGATGAGAGACAATAGACTTGGCATAAAGCTCTTTATGATGCACTATGGGTGGATTGTATAACTCCAAAAAGAGCGATCGGTATGTCACCTTTTCAACTTTTGTATGGGTTGAATGCCGAGATTCCTATCACTGTGGAAATTCTAGCATTGAAGCTCGCCAAGGTTGTTGAAGATGAAACCTATCAAGAGTCGCTTGATAAGCAGATTATGTTTCTTTCTCAATTGAAAGAAACATGAGAAAAAGTGGTGGATAGGATTGCTGCTCACCAAAGCCAAGTGAAGGTGTTGTTTGATAAGAAAACAACTTCTCATGAGTTCTCAATTTGTGATCAAGTCTTGTTATGGGACAAGAGGAGGGAACCAATGAGTTTTCATGGAAAGTTTGACTCCTTATGGAGAGGTCCCTTCACTATTCATGAAATATGTGGCGAGCATAGCTACTTGCTTTCATATGTGGATGGTACCCCGTTCTTGCTACCTCACAGTGGAGAAAATTTGAAGCTCTTTACTCAATAAAGAGCAACGTAAAAGGAAGTTGTACTTATTGTAAAATTTGTATAGTTTTTTTCTTTTTAGTCTTTTTTTCATCCCCTGACTCTATAGCTCAATGGATATAGGCACTCAGAGTTCTGGATTCTACAAGCTTCAAGTGGTGTAGCTTGTTTCCCAGTCAAAGCTAACTTGTTGTCCTCAATTTCAGCGCGGCTAAAATCATGAGGCAACCCTATGAAACTAGTTTGTTTCATACCTAACGCTCTCTAGCAGAGCTTGATCAACTCCGTCGATTAGCTCATTTAGCTTTTCGCTTTTCATTTTTATTGTTTTTAAGTTCTTTTAAATTTGTAATTTTGCTTGCAGGTCAGACTTAAAAGTCTGATGTGCAATGTTTTGGTTCTGTCCCTGGAGACCAAACTTTAAAGTCCGACCTGCATGTAGTCCTTCTTCTGCAGATCAGACTTTAAAGTTTGACCTGTAGGTAGTCCTTCTCCTGTAAATTGGACTTTAAAGTCCGACCTGGAGGGTCTTTGCATCTGCACATCAGACTTTAAAGTCCGATGTACAGGTTTATTTGGTAGTAGCATGCATGTTAGACTTTAAAGTCCAACTTGCAAGGGGTTTAGTCCTGCATATCGAACTTTAAAGTCTGACATGCATGGCGCACTTAACCATTAATGAGGGAATTAATGGTTAATTTTGGGGTTATTTATTAAATTTGGGGGTTTATTTTCTCATTTCACTTGGCGATCTTTTCTCCACGCCCGCCCTCCTACTCCTCTCCTCTTGATTTCGATCTTGATCACCTCGCTAGTCATCAGATTTTCTTCGGCCACGTGGATTGAGGTAGGTTTTTATGCTTTTGGGCTTTTCCTTTTGCTTCATCATTCAAGTTTTCTTTTGCCTCGTCCCTTTCAGTTTTTTTTGTTAGGAGCACATCGGATTTTGATATCCGATTGCTCCTAACCTTCCCTTCAAGGTCGAGGGCACGTCAGCCTTTAAAGTCCGATTTCCCTTTTGATCTTTTGATCATTTTCCTACCTCTTCCTTCGCTTGCATGTCGGGTTTCAAATCCTGACATGCAGGTGAAGGCAGACATCTCCACATATTGGACTTGATATGTGGGAGATGCCCTCTTGCTAACAAGTTGATTTTTAAAACCCGACTTGTTAGCAAGAGGATTAGACCTCTCATATCGGACTTTAAAGTCTGATATGTGAGATAACTTTGTTGGATTGACATGTCGGGTTTATTAAAATTTAAAGTCCGATATGTGTGATAACTTTGTTGGATTGACATGTCGGGTTTTAAAACCCAACATGTCTATCGGTTATCCTTCCCCAAAACATCGGAATTTAAAGTCTTATGTACTTATCTTTTCAATGGTTTTTCGCTTACACATCGAACTTTAAATCCAATGTGCTAATGACTTTTTCTCAATTTACACATCGGACTTTAAAGTCCAATGTGCCGATGGATTTTCCCCAACTTCCACATCGAACTTTAAAGTCTGATATGCAAGGAATATGTTTTACTCCTGCACATCAGACTTTAAATTTTGATGTGATAATTTTGACTCCTAAGGTGCAGGTTGGACTTTTTTCCCTGACCTGCCAGTTTTAACAGTTTTGCCCCCAAGCCTATTCTGAGTCCCTTTTTTTGATCCGGTTGATAAAATTTGGTTTTAGTGATGATAATAACTATCAAAGAAGCTAATCCTCAGTGTTGAATGTAGTAATTTGCAAATGTCAAGACCCCCTTATGACAAATTAGAGCCTTCTTTGAGTCAGTTGGAATCTTCACCGGGTAAATCATCAGCAAAGAAGATGAAGTACAAGTATGATAAATACTTGAATTTTTACCTAGAGAGCTCAGCACATTCAAACATCAAGGAGATCAAAGATACAAAAATTGGTCATGTTAGTATGCAAGAGTTTATTGATCGACCTGAGAAAGATCCTTCCCACCTAACAAACTTAATCAGATCTGAGTTGCATAAATATGCTTCCTTCCCAGTTGCATCTCATGTTTTGGCATGTACAAGGAGCGAATCTCTTGGGAATGAGCGAAATGCTTATTAAAATGAGCTAAGGGTTTGAAAGTGTATTATGGTGGATCACTTTGATCTAGATACAAGATAGGTTACAGATGCTGATCAAAATATCATCACGACTTTGGATAGTGTTTTCTTCAATAGTGTTTTCAAAGGTTCAATGATCACAGACGTGGCCCACATTTCTCAAGAAAGTGCTCAGGAGTACTATGAGAAAAATGAGGTAAAATGCAAGAAAGTAATTAATACATGTTGGTATTTTGGTATGGTTTTGTCATTGATGTCAACACCTACTAAATTCACCTACTTTGGAGATCCAGCAACATTCACCGGCAATCAGTAAACTATTCAAAATAGTCACCGATATATGGTTCACCAGTAGAATATAATGTTCACCGGTACCTGCATTGACATGGAAGACACTTGGTAGTGTCGAAGACATCATGTGGACATATTACCTTGAAGTAATAATCATTGGCATATTCTTATTTGCATATTTGCTTTTACCGACAAATAGGTCCAAGTTATCTAGGGTTACACCGACAGGTTTATCTTTTCCAGATCACCATGGCACGCTATGGAGATGATTTATGATTGTTGTAAATGCATTAAGCCAACATGTTCAATTGGTTATTGCATTGGATATTGTATTATTTGTAAAATGTTTTTATTGTAATATCTTGTAGAGCCGACCTACTAAAATTGGTCTTAGGGTATGGTATAAATGTAAGATCTTATTTGTAAGATAAAGTGTGGAATGCAAAAAAGATTTAAGGAAGGGTATATGTGAGATCAAGTAGAGATATACACGAAGACATCATTTGAAGGTGAAGTTAGGTTTTTGTAAAAGCATATTAGCATTACACCAGTACTGAATCCAGCATATGAAGATGCTATTTTGTGCAGTACATTCTCATTGGATTTAATCATCCAACTATAGTCAGTGTGACTCCCATTTGTGTTTGAGCAGTGAGCTCTAGGCTGTTGGCCTTTCTGCATGTGCAGACCCCTCTTTGTACACTTACTATCTGTAGTAGTATCATCTGATTGTGGGAAGGTTTCCCACCATGGTTTTTCCCCTTACAGGGTTTCCACATACAAATATTTGTGTCATGTGTTGTGGATGACTTTATGTTTATGTTTCATGCATTAATTCTTACCGGTATAACAATTTTTTGTTAACACTGTTTACCGACATACTTAACTGTCTTACCGATACTAAGCATTAAGTTGGTTAATAAGATTTTGGTTTGAATTTATTAGACAACTAATTCACCCCCCCCCCTCTCAGTTATCCCCAGGACCTACAATTGGTATCAGAGCTTAGTCCTCTTTTTGTAGAAGTTTAACAACTTGAGGAGATCTAATGTCTACTAATTATTTCAGAAAGGATAGTCCTAAACTTGATGGGACCCACTATGGAATATGGAAAATCAGAATGGAGACACATCTGAATTGCATTGGTAAAGACATCTGGGAAGTTACTAAGAATGGTTATACTGCTGCTGTAGCTGGTCAAACCGCTCCTATAACTTTAGCTAAAGATGAAGAAAATGATTGCAAAGCAAGAGAAGCACTTTTGAGCGCATTATCAGATCAACAAATCATGGGGTTATCAGATAGATCTACTGCAAAAGCTATTTGGGATCATTTGGGAACACTATATGAAGGGGATTCCACAGTCAAAATTGCAAAACTTGAAAGCTTTCGAGTTAGGTATGAACATCTGAAAATGGAAGAAGATGAAAGGATTTCTGCTTTAATGGAAAGAGTAAATGAAATTGTTTTAGGTATCAAATGTTGTGGAGGAACCTTGAGTGAAGATGAGATTGTTTCAAAAATCTTAAGAGGTTTGCCATCGGCATATAAAATGAAGGTTACTGCTATTAATGAGTTGAGAACAATGCCTAATACATCGGTAACTAGGGATACATTGATTGGAAAACTTTCAGCTTTTGAAATTGAGGAATTTGGTCCTGTTGCTACTATAAAAACTGATTTGGCCTTCAAAGCATCAACATCATCTGCTCCATCTTTTGATAAATCAGACTAGAGAGCCTTTTATGCAAGGGAACTTGCAAAAACTAGGAAGGAGAATGAAGAGCTTGAAGAACTTGAAGCACTATTTGTAAGAAAAATGCCAAAAGGTTCAATTGGAAGTAAGTATGAAGGTAAAGCACCCTTTAAATGTTTCAACTGCAATAAGATTGGTCATATGGCTTCAAGATGCCCTGATAGACATGCTAGACTAAGAGAAGAAGCTAGAAGGACATACAAACCCAATCCTCAATATCTGAGATACAGATTTAAGAAAAACAAAGATAAATCTTGTTACATTGCTGATGAAGGTGTAACTGATGATTCTAATGAGGATCCAGCAGACAACAGATGGGTCTTTGTTGCTATAACAGAAGATCAACCGGTACCTATTGCTCAACCGGTAGAACAAGCCCTAGCAGCTAAAGTGGAATCAAAGGATGAATGGATTATTGACTCAGGATGCTCACATCACATGACTGGAGACAAAGGTAAATTCTTGAACTTTCAAGAATACAATGGAGGTTTAGTAAGATTCGAAGATGGCAAAGCCAATTCAATCAAAGGTAAGGGTTCAATATCTCTTGATGGTAAACATAACACTGACAATGTTAACTATGTTGAAGGATTAAAACATAATCTTTTAAGTGTTGGTCAATTAGTTGAGAAAGGTTTTCAGTTACAATTTAAAAATGGAAAATGCAAAATCATGAATAGAACTGGTTTGGAAATTGCAACCGGTAATCAGACTAGAAGTAATATCTTTCATTTGAACAACAGTGAAAAGGCATGCTTAATTGCTCATATAGATGAAAGTTGGCTATGGCATAAACGACTATGTCATGTAAATTTTTATTGCATGGTAAAAATCAGTACTTCTAAGGCAGTTAGAGATCTACCTAAAATTATAAAACCTCATAATACAATTTGCAAGGAATGTCAATTTGGAAAACAAGTTAGAGCTAGTTTGAAAAGTATTCCAGAAAAATCCAATAATGCTCTTGATTTAATTCACACTGATTTATGTGGTCCGGCAAGAACTAAAAGCTTACAAGGTGATAGATATTTGATGCTAATTATTGATGATTATTCTAGAATGTGTTGGGTTACTTTTCTCAGGGAAAAATCAGAAGCACTTGGGAAGTTCAAACTATTCAAAGCAATGGTTGAAAATGAAACCGGTAAGAAAATTAAATGTTTAAGATCAGGTCAAGGAGGAGAATTCACATCTAGAGATTTTAATACATTCTGTGAAGTAAATGGAATCAAAAGACAACTATCAGCACCTCGGACACCACAACAGAATGGAGTTGTTGAAAGGAAAAACATAACTATTTTGGATGCAACAAGAAGTATGTTATCAGAAGGAAATCTACCACATGTGTACTTGAGAGAGGCAGTAAGCACTTCTGTCTATACATTCAACAAAGTTCACATCAAAGGTGAAACTGGTAAGACCCCTCATGAACTATGGTTTGGTAATACTCCTACTCTTAAGTATTTCAGAATTTTTGGAAGTAAATGTTATATTAGAAGAGATGAGTATATTGGCAAGTTTGATCCTAGAAGTGATGAAGGAATATTTCTTGGTTATTCATCTAAGAGTAAAGCTTATAGATGTTTTAATAAAAGATTACAGAAAATTGTTGAGAGTACAAATGTAAAGATTGATGAACAATTCAAAGGAACTTCAAGGTATATAGACTCTGAACCGGTAATAGAAATTATGACAAATGAACCAACAATAAATCCACCGGTACAGAATGATGATCCAGTTACTCCGGTATCATCAGAGGATTCCACAGTAATTGAAGAACAAAAACAGACTAAGACACCCCGGTATGTAAGACTGAATCATTATGAAGATCAAATAATTGGAAGCAAATTTAAAGGAGTCATGACAAGAGGAAGATTGGCAAATGAAGACGTATGTCTTATTTCTCAAATTGAACCATTATCTATCAATGAGGCATGTGAAGATAAATTTTGGATTAAAGCTATGGAAGAAGAATTAGGACAAATTGAGAAAAATAATACTTGGACATTAGTTCCCCGGCCTGAAAATAAAAATGTAATTGGAACCAAATGGGTATTTAGAAACAAACTCAATGAAGATGGTAAGGTTGTCAGGAATAAAGCAAGACTAGTGTGTAAGGGATATTCTCAGAAAGAAGGAGTTGATTACAATGAAATCTTTGCACCAATAGCCAGAATTGAGGCAGTTAGTTTATTCTTGGTCTTTACAGCTCACAAGGATTACAAAGTTTATCAAATGGATATTAAATGTGCATTTTTGAATGGAGATCTTGAAGAAGAAGACTATATTGAACAACCTGATGGATTTTCTTTGACAGATAACAATGATATGGTTTGCAGATTAAGAAAAGCTCTGTATGGACTAAAACAAGCTCCAAGAGTCTGGTATGCAAGATTGGATAAGTATCTTTTAAAAATTGGTTTTACTAAAGGAAATGCAGATAGCAATTTATATTACAAAGTAACTAATGATGACATCTTGATTATGGAAGTATTTGTTGATGATATAATCTTTGAAGGAGAAGATGGATTATGCAAAGAATTTTCTCTTAAAATGCAACATGAATTTGAAATGTCTATGATTGGAGAAATAAAATTCTTTTTAGGATTGCAGATTTTATAGACTGATAGAGGCATATTTTTGAGTCAATCTAAGTACTTGAAAGAGCTACTCAAAAAAATTGGGATGGAGAACTCTAAACCGGTAAGCACACCTATGACTACAAATGACAAATTATCTCAAAGGGATGAATCTACACCTGTTAATCCAACTAGATACAAATCTATGATAGGAGATTTACTGTATTTGACACAAACCAGACCTGATATTATGAATGCAGTATGTATAGTTTCTAGATTTCACAGTAATCCCAAGGAAAATCATTAATGAGCAGTAAAAAGGATTTTCTGATACTTACAAGGCACAACAAATCTTGGATTATGGTATCCTAAAGATGAAAATTTTGATCTATATGCATACACAGATGCAAATTGGGCAGGAGATGTGGATGATAGAAAAATCACCACTGGAGGAGCATTCTTTCTTGGAAAGAGATTAGTTTCTTGGTTAAGTAAGAAATAGAGTTGTACATCTTTATCAACAGTAGAATCAGAATATGTTGCAGCAACAACAAACTGTACACAGGTACTTTGGCTTAAGCAAATGTTGAAAGACATAAAGGTAAAATGCAAGGAACCTATTACTATATATTGTGATAACACTGCAGCAATTGATATATCTTAGAATCCAATATTACATTCTAAAACAAAACATGTTTCTATGAAACTGAATTTTCTAAGGGAAAAAGTTGAAGAAAAGGAAATAAAACTAGTTTATGTGAATACTAAAGAACAGCTTGTAGATATTTTTACAAAACCTTTGTCTAAGGAAACTTTTGAGTATCTCAGAGATCAGCTCGGAGTCTTACCTCCACCGGTAGAGAGTTAGAAAGTTGATGATTGTCATCAACCGATAGAATTAAATGGACAAATCTTTTATTTCGGTATTTGATGAGGAAGCTACTTCTCAGGGGGAGTAGTTGGTATATTGAATTGGTTGGTATTTTGTATGAACTTGAGCTTTTGTGACTTTTGCATTTGATGTCAAAGGGGGAGAGATATATGGAAAAACACTAGGGAGAGATAAAACATTGAGGAGAGATTGGTATGAGAGTTTGGAATAAACACTTATTACTCCCAGGGGGAGAATTGGTTTTTGTACTTGGCATTTCTGTTTCGGCACTTTGATGGTTTTTCCATCTTGTGTTGCCATCAATGAAAAAAGGGGAGATTGTTGGTATTTTGGTATGGTTTTGTCATTGATGTCAACACCTACTAAATTCACCTACTTTGGAGATCCAACAACATTCACCGGCAATCAGTAAACTGTTCAAAACAGTCACTGGTATATGGTTTACTGGCAGGATATAATGTTCACCGGTACCTGCATTGACGTGGAAGACACTTGGTAATGTCGAAGACATCATGTGGACACTTTACTTTGAAGTAATAATCATTGGCATATTCTTATTTGCATATTTGCTTTTACTGGCAAATAAGTCCAGGTTATCTAGGGTTACACCGGCAAGTTTATCTTTTCCAGATCAGCATGGCACGCTATGGAGATGATTTATTATTGTTGTAAATGCATTAAGCCGACATGTTCAATCGGTTATTGCATTGGATATTGTATTATTTGTAAAATATTTTTATTGTAATATCTTGTAGAGCCGACCTACTAAAATTGGTCTTAGGGTATGGTATAAATGTAAGATCTTATTTGTAAAATCAAGTGTGGAATGCAAAAAAGATTTAAGGAAGGGTATATGCGAGATCAAGTAGAGATATACATGAAGACATCATTTGAAGGTGAAGTTAGGTTTTTGTAAAAGCATATTAGCATTACACCGGTACTGAATCCAGCATATGAAGATGCTATTTTGTGCAGTACATTCTCATTGGATTTAATCATCCAACTATAGTCAGTGTGACTCCCATTTGTGTTTGAGCAGTGAGCTCTAGGCTGTTGGCCTTTCTGCATGTGCAGACCCCTCTTTGTACACTTACTATCTGCAGTAGTATCATCTGATTGTGGGTAAGGTTTCCCACCATGGTTTTTCCCCTTACAGGGTTTCCACATACAAATATTTGTGTCATGTGTTGTGGCTGACTTTATGTTTATGTTTCATGCATTAATTCTTACCGGTATAAAATTTTTCTGTTAACACTGTTTACCGACATACTTAACTGTCTTACCGGTACTAAGCATTAAGTTGGTTAATAAGATTTTGGTTTGAATTTATTAGACAACTGATTCACCCCCCCCCCTCTCAGTTATCCCCAGGACCTACAATTGGTATCAGAGCTTAGTCCTCTTTTTGTAGAAGTTTAACAACTTGAGGAGATCCAATGTCCACTAATTATTTTAGAAAGGATAGTCCTAAACTTGATGGAACCCACTATGGAATATGGAAAATCAGAATGGAGACACATCTGAATTGCATTGGTAAAGACATCTGGGAAGTTACAAAGAATGGTTATACTGCTGCTGTAGCTGGTCAAACTGCTCCTATAACTTTAGCTAAAGATGAAGAAAATGATTGCAAAGCAAGAGAAACACTTTTGAGCGCATTATCAGATCAACAAATCATGGGGTTATCAGATAGATCTACTGCAAAAGCTATTTGGGATCATTTGGGAACACTATATGAAGGGGATTCCACAGTCAAAATTGCAAAACTTGAAAGCTTCCGAGTTAGGTATGAACATCTGAAAATGGAAGAAGATGAAAGGATTTCTGCTTTTATGGAAAGAGTAAATGAAATTGCTTTAGGTATCAAATGTTGTGGAGGAACCTTGAGTGAAGATGAGATTGTTTCAAAAATCTTAAGAGGTTTGCCACCGGCATATAAAATGAAGGTTACTGCTATTAATGAGTTGAGAACAATGCCTAATACATCGGTAACTAGGGATACCTTGATTGGAAAACTTTCAGCTTTTGAAATTGAGGAATTTGGTCCTGTTGCTACTATAAAAACTAATTTGGCCTTCAAAGCATCAACATCATCTACTCCATCTTTTGATAAATCAAACTGGAGAGCCTTTTATGCAAGAGAACTTGAAGAAACTAGGAAGGAGAATGAAGAGCTTGAAGAGCTTGAAGCACTATTTGTAAGAAAAATGCCAAAAGGTCCTATTGGAAGTAAGTATGAAGGTAAAGCACCCTTTAAATGTTTCAACTGCAATAAGATTAGTCATATGGCTTTAAGATGCGCTGATAGATAAGCTAGACTAAGAGAAGAAGCTAGAAGGACATGCAAACCCAATCCTGAATATTAGAGATAGAGATTTAAGAAAAACAAAGATAAATCTTGTTACATTGCTGATGAAGGTGTAACTGATGATTCTGATGAGGATCCAACAGACAACGGATGGATCTTTGTTGCTATAACAGAAGATCAACCGGTACCTATTGCTCAACCGATAGAACAAGCCCTAGCAGCTAAAGTGGAATCAAAGGATGAATGGATTATTGACTCAGGATGCTCACATCACATGACTGGAGACAAAGGTAAATTCGTGAACTTTCAATAATATAATGGAGGTTTAGTAAGATTTGGAGATGACAAAGCCTATTCAATCAAAGGTAAGGGTTCAATATCTCTTGATGGTAAACATAACACTGACAATGTTTACTATGTTGAAGGATTAAAACATAATCTTTTAAGTGTTGGTCAATTAGTTGAGAAAGGTTTTCAGTTACAATTTAAAAATGGAAAATGCAAAATCAGGAATAGAACTGGTTTGGAAATTGCAACCGGTAATCAGACTAGAAGAAATATCTTTCATTTGAATAACAGTGAAAAGTCATGCTTAATTGCTCATATAGATGAAAGTTGGCTATGGCATAAAAGACTATGTCATGTAAATTTTTTATTGCATGGTAAAAATCAGTACTTCTAAGGCAGTTAGAGATCTACCTAAAATTATAAAACCTCATAATACAATTTGCAAGGAATGTCAATTTGGAAAACAAGTTAGAGCTAGTTTCAAAAGTATTCCAGAAAAATCCAATAATGCTCTTGATTTAATTCACACTGATTTATGTGGTCCGGCAAGAACTAAAAGCTTACAAGGTGATAGATATTTGATGCTAATTATTGATGATTATTCTAGAATGTGTTGGGTTACTTTTCTCAGGGAAAAATCAGAAGCACTTGGGAAGTTCAAACTATTCAAAGCAATGGTTGAAAATGAAACCAGTAAGAAAATTAAATGTTTAAGATCAGGTCAAGGAGGAGAATTCACATCTAGAGATTTTAATACATTCTGTGAAGTAAATGGAATCAAAAGACAACTATCAGCACCTCGGACACCACAACAGAATGGAGTTGTTGAAAGGAAAAACATAACTATTTTGGATGCAACAAGAAGTATGTTATCAGAAGGAAATCTACCACATGTGTACTTGAGAGAGGCAGTAAGCACTTCTGTCTATACATTCAACAAAGTTCACATCAAAGGTGAAACTGGTAAGACCCCTCATGAACTATGGTTTGGTAATACTCCTACTCTTAAGTATTTCAGAATTTTTGGAAGTAAATGTTATATTAGAAGAGATGAGTATATTGGCAAGTTTGATCCTCAAAGTGATGAAGGAATATTTCTTGGTTATTCATCTAAGAGTAAACCTTATAGATGTTTTAATAAAAGATTACAAAAAATTGTTGAGAGTACAAACGTAAAGATTGATGAACAACTCAGAGGAACTTCAAGGTATATAGACTCTGAACTGGTAACATAAATGATGACAAATGAACAAATAGTAAATCCACCGGTACAAAATGATGATCCAGTTACTCCAGTATCATCAGAGGATTCCACAGTAATTGTAGAACAACAACAGACTAAGACACCCCAGTATGTAAGACTGAATCATTCTGAAGATCAGATAATTGGAAGCAAATTTAAAGGATTCATGACAAGAGGAAGATTGGCAAATGAAGAGGTATGTCTTATTTCTCAAATTGAACCATTATCTATCAATGAGGCATGTGAAGATAAATTTTGGATTAAAGCTATGGAATAAGAATTAGGACAAATTGAGAAAAATAATACTTGGACATTATTATTTAGAAACAAACTCAATGAAGATGGTAAGGTTGTCAGGAATAAAGCAAGACTAGTGTGTAAGGGATATTCTAAGAAAGAAGGAGTTGATTACAATGAAACCTTTGCACCTGTAGCCAGAATTGAGGTAGTTAGATTATTCTTGGTCTTTGCAGCTCACAAGGATTACAAAGTTTATCAAATGGATATTAAATGTGCATTTTTGAATGGAGATCTTGAAGAAGAAGTCTATATTGAACAACCTGATGGATTTTCTTTGATAGATAACAATGATATGGTTTGCAGATTAAGAAAAGCTCTGTATGGACTAAAACAAGCTCCAAGAGCCTAGTATGCAAGATTGGATAAGTATCTTTTAAAAATTGGTTTTACTAAAGGAAATGCAGATAGCAATTTATATTACAAAGTAACTAATGATGACATCTTGATTATGGAAGTATTTGTTGATGATATAATCTTTGGAGGAGAAGATGGATTATGCAAAGAATTTTCTCTAAAAATGCAACATGAATTTGAAATGTCTATGATTGGAGAAATAAAATTCTTTTTAGGATTGCAGATTTTACAGACTGATAAAGGCATATTTTTGAGTCAATCTAAGTACTTGAAAGAGCTACTCAGGAAATTTGGGATGGAGAACTCTAAACTGGTAAGCGCACCTATGACTACAAATGACAAATTATCTCAAAGGGATGAATCTACACCTGTTAATCCAACTAGATACAAATCTATGATAGGAGGTTTACTGTATTTGACACAAACCAGACCTGATATTATGAATGCAGTATGTATAGTTTCTAGATTTTAGAGTAATCCCAGGGAAAATCATGAATCAGCAGTAAAAAGGATTTTCTGGTACTTACAAGGCACAACAAATCTTGGATTATGGTATCCTAAAGATGAAAATTTTGATCTATATGCATACACAGATGCAAATTGGGCAGGAGATGTGGATGATAGAAAAAGCACCACTGGAGGAGCATTCTTTCTTAGAAAGAGATTAGTTTCTTGGTTAAGTAAGAAATAGAGTTGTACATCTTTATCAACAGTAGAATCAGAATATGTTGCAGTAGCAACAAACTGTACACAGGTACTTTGGCTTAAGCAAATGTTGAAAGACATAAAGGTAAAATGCAAGGAACCTATTACTATATATTGTGATAACACTACAGCAATTGATATATCTAAGAATCCAGTATTACATTCTAAAACAAAACATGTTTCTATGAAACTGAATTTTCTAAGGGAAAAAGTTGAAGAAAAGGAAATAAAACTGGTTTATGTGAATACTAAAGAATAGCTTGTAGATATTTTTACAAAACCTTTGCCTAAGGAAACTTTTGAGTATGTTAGAGATCAGCTCGGAGTCTTACCTCCATCGGTAGAGACTTAGACAGTTGATGATTGTCATCAACCGACATAATTAAATGGACAAATCTTTTATTCCGGCATTTGATGAGGAAGCTATTTCTCAGGGGGAGTAGTTGGTATATTGAATTGGTTGGTATTTTGTATGAACTTGACCTTTTGTGTCTTTGGCATTTGATGTCAAAGGGGGAGAGGTATATGGAAAAACACTAGGGAGAGATAAAACATTCAGGAGAGATTGGTATGAGAGTTTGGTATAAACACATATTACTCCTAGGGGGAGAATTGGTTTTTGTACTTGGCATTTCTATTTTGGCACTTTGATTGTTTTTTCATCTTGTGTTGCCATCAATGCCAAAGGGGGAGATTGTTTGTATTTTGGTATGGTTTTGTCATTGATGTCAACACCTACTAAATTCACGTACTTTGGAGATCCAACAACATTCACCGGCAATCAGTAAACTATTCAAAACAGTCACCGGTATATGGTTAACTGACAGGATATAATGTTCACTGGTACCTGCATTGACATGTAAGACACTTGGTAATGTTGAAGACATCATGTGGACACTTTATTTTGAAGTAATAATCATTGGCATATTCTTATTTGCATATTTGCTTTTACTAGCAAATAGGTCCAGGTTATCTAGGGTTACACCGACAGGTTTATCTTTTCCAGATCAGCATGGCACGCTATGGAGATGATTTATTATTGTTGTAAATGCATTAAGCCGACATGTTCAATCGGTTATTGCATCGGATATTGTATTATTTGTAAAATGTTTTTATTGTAATATCTTGTAGAGCCGACCTACTAAAATTGGTCTTAGGGTATGGTATAAATGTAAGATCTTATTTGTAAGATCAAGTGTGGAATGCGAAAAAGATTTAAGGAAGGGTATATGTGAGATCAAGCAGAGATATACATGAAGACATCATTTGAAGGTGAAGTTAGGTTTTTGTAAAAGCATATCAGCATTACACTGGTACTGAATCCAGCATATGAAGATGCTATTTTGTGCAATACATTCTCATTGGATTTAATCATCCAATTGTAGTCAGTGTGACTCCCATTTGTGTTTGAGCAGTGAGCTCTAGGCTGTTGGCCTTTCTGCATGTGCAGACCCCTCTTTGTACACTTACTATCTGCAGTAGTATCATCTGATTGTGGGTAAGGTTTCCCACCATGGTTTTTCCCCTTACAGGGTTTCCAAGTACAAATATTTGTGTCATGTGTTGTGGATGACTTTATGTTTATGTTTCATGCATTAATTCTTACCGGTATAGCAATTTTCTATTAACACTGTTTACTGGCATACTTAACTATCTTACCGATACTAAGCATTAAGTTGGTTAATAAGATTTTGGTTTGAATTTATTAGACAACTGATTCACCCCCCCCCCCCTCTCAATTGTCCCCGGGACCTACAATACAGTGTACCTCTCTACTACTATAAATTATACCAATTCACGATGGCCTAAATATGTCCATAGAAGTGACTTCAATGAGGAGTAAAATGATATGGTCACCATGTTGGCACAGGGGAAGGTTTTAAAGGATTCTCATTACTTTCAAAACTGGATGTTCTATTATATGAATATAATCAGAAAAGGAGCTGCTAAGATTCATTGGGGTGAGCAGATCAGTGATGCACTCCATGCTCAGTTAAAGGAGGTCAAAGTCACATTGAAATTTTATATGACCTCTTATCTAGTATATGCAGCTACTTCTATGGAGCAATATCCAGGTTTATCTACCAAAGGTTACAAGAGGTTAGTACCTGTCTAGGATTACTATGATCAACTGACAATCAAAAATCAAGGGAGCCATTTTAGAAGAGTCAATGATGATTTCTTTGCTGTGTGGGAGTGCATGTTTGATAAAAGGCTGCAGAAGAAAATATTATTAGAGGCCGCATATAACAGGGTTCTCATTTTGGATGCATTTTTCTTTGGTTTCCAACATTGACTTACATCCAGATAGGATGTTTCTCAAGTGAACCTTTCATTTTACATAGGTATCCTTTTGACAAGATCATCCTCATGGAGTTATGTCGGCAACTAATCTATGTGCACGAGAAGCAATCACAAGCACATAAGACTGGATTGAAGTTCCCAGAATCTATTGGTAGGTACTCAGTTTTAACTAACCCCAAGGCCAAGAACATGGAGGAAGAGATGCAATGGAACACTATGAGAAGGTTCAAAGCATGAAATAATTTTGATTTTTGTGGCATGAAGAATAAGCTCAAAAGAAACTACACCCATCTTTTTAGGTTTGAGGATGTATGGGCAGATTACCCAGATGAAGAAGACATAAGAAGAATGGATTTCAGTCATCTTACCCTAGAGCAGATTGAAAATTTGGATTTGGCAAAAATTCCAATGATCATGGAGGACATTGATGACATAATAGACCCAATCTATTATGAAAAGAAGATTGCAGATTCTCTACTTCCACCAATGCAATGGTCAAAAAAGGAGAGTAAGTCTATGACTCAAAGAATCTCCCTCATTTTGGAAAATACCAATGCATCGATGTTAAAAAAGAATCTTAGAATGAAATAGCTTCCTGCTAGTTCTGGAGATGATGATAATAGTGATGGCCCGGTTGGTAAGACAACTACTACTGAAACAAGAACTAAGGGAAGAGAAGCTCCACAAGCAGCATCATTGGCCCCTGTAATGCAATCTAAGGGGAAACAACCCAAAATCAAGTTCACAATTAAAGGGTCCAAAAAAGGTGAATCGTCTTCAGCAGTGTAGGAGACAATCACAAAGGAACCAGAACAACAACCTGCTAGAGAGACTGAGAAATAAAAGGAGTTGAAAGATGGTGAAATTCCTCATCAAGAGGAAGAATAGGATGAAGAGCTACGACATCATGGCAAAATTAATGTCCCTACCAGCTCATAGGTGCCAACCCATCCAGAATTTGTTATTCATTCTATTGAAACTAACTCTGATCAAGAGGATGAGGGATTTGATGATGAGGAGTTATATTTGGACATGTCACAGTCAAAAGCTGCTCAACAATTTTTCACATTATCGAATTTTTCTAGTTTGGATGATATTCCTTCAACCACCATTGAATCTTCAATGTTGGATTTTCCTGAAGCTATGGAGGAAGCATTTGTGGAACAATAGATGATGAATTTGCCTTATATGATGATCATAACATAAATTCCACCTCTGGTAAGTACTGAAATTATGTCCACTGCACCTTGCACTCTCCCCTCTATGGCTGTAACTGAAGAGGTGTTAGCAGCAACAGTTGTTACTACATCAACATGCATATCACTGGATACTTCAACATTTATACCAATAACAACATCTACAAATGCTGCAAGTTCGAGTCAACTTGCTCTTGAAATATTGAGTGATACTAAAAAAGAAGCCACTACTCCACTTGCCAATCCAGAATTACCACCTTGGATGGAGACAGTGGCACCCAAGAGGATGAAACAGGCAATTTTTCCTGATGAGTTTGATTTTGAGTAGTTGGTCCCTTCAAATCCCAAAGGAACAAACAAGCCGAAGACTCTCTCCCAAGTGTTAGTAGATCCAGCTACTAAAAGGAAATATGCTGAGGTCATGGTACCAACATCAGATAAGAGTAAAGATAATATACATCCTGAAGACTATACCATGCAAACTATGGAGCTGGGAGTAGAGATGCATGAGAGTGTTAAGATGGATTCTCAAACGGCTTTTAACTCTTTGTTATAGAGGTTTGATCAAGAGAGGGATGAGAAGAATGAATCAAAATAGAAGTGCAAACAATTGATGAATGTTCCCAGGAAATTGAGCCCATAGGTTCTTCAATAGACACTAAAGCTTTATAGAAAGTTGAACAGGTGGGAGCCAAGGGTCAAGTGGTGGATGAATAGATTACAAATTTGAAATCAGAAGGGTCTCATCTTCTAGGTTCAACATGTGGGTTATTGGCCGATTTTGAAGAATCCAAAGTCACATGCAAAGTATCAAGACTTCACTATCTCAAGAAATTGAAGATATTAAGAAGAGTATAACCCTTTGGATCAAATTGGAGGACTTCAGAATAGACTTCCTCATTGAAAATAAAGTGGTTCCCACAAGAGAAAAATATATCCAAATCTTGTCACTATTGTCTCACAAGAAAGTGATAATAAGATTGATCATTGTAGAGTTGGATTGAGTAAGGAAGGAAGGTGATGATGAGATTGATCTCATTTCTGCCAGAATTGCTGACCTTCCTTGTTATCTATATGATGAAAATCAAAATCTCATTACTAGTGATGCCATCATGCAAGAGTTTCTTTCTCTAATGGATCATTGCATGGAACAAGATTTCTCTCTAAGTGAATTTGATAAGTTACTAGAGATTCAAGTCAATTTTTAGGTCCTTGCATCCATGTTGAAAGATGGAAAAAAGAAATATGTGAAGGCTGAAGATGCAATTTCTTGTGTTCGTGTGATTAGAGATTCTACTCCAATGCTGGACAAAGAAAAGATAGAGGCCATCATGACTAAGTTCGAAGAATTCCACAAATCAAATGAGGAGGAGAAAGATGAATAAAGTGTCCCCTTTTGACATTTTCTTTTCATGTAGTTGCATTATTAGATGCTGCAAGTTTTCTCGCAGCTTCATAATTTATTTCTGCTGTAGTTGTAGTCAAGTGGGATAGTGCAGTTGAATTAGTCAATTGTGCCCACATTTTTCTCCAGCCTTTTCATATATAAGGAGGACCCTCATTTGTATATTTTTATCTTGAATTATGCTAAGAAAAACTATGGCAAATTTTTGCCTCAACTAAGACTTTGATCTTTTGTTGTGAGAATTCAATCAAGTAAATAAAGAAAGCAATTCTATTTGATCGCAAAATTTGTTTTGTATCAAAGATTGTTTATATATGTTAATGTTCCTATGTTCATTACTGATATTGTGTAGGAGAAAAAGCAAGACTAGGCTAACATGTCATAATCCTACCTTTTGACACACACTTGTGGAATATGAAAGAGCCTAGAGGTATCACACAATTGGCTACTTCTTTTTGTAGAAGAGAGAGCCATGGGCTACCTATTAGGATTTCTATTCCTTTGTTGCAAATGATAGATAAAATGATGCAAGTTCAACTACTAGCTCTAGAGCGCAAGTATGAACTAGTAACAAGATTGCAAGATTGAGATTAAGTGATGAAAAGCTGTAAACACAAAGATAAAAGGAGAATGCAGATGTGTACCAGGGGTTAAAATCTGAGTGGAAATGTTCGAGACGGGGGCGCAGGCGCCACTGTCCTGATTCTGCCCCTGAAACTACTCCTGAAACTGCTGTTCTGCAACCTGAAAAGCTATATGAAACTTGCTGTCTGACATAAGGACCAGGGCACCCAGCGCCCCTGTCCCAGGGACCAGGGCACCCACGCCCCTGTCCTGGTAGGACCAGGGTGTCCCACGCCCCTGTCCTGGTCTTTTTCTCTAAAATTTGGTGTGTTGTTCAGTCTCTGTCGGATCTACAACTTGCGGCGTCGTCTGAATCCGAAAACCTGCACTTATATCTGAAAAGGTATGGTGGGCGGCTATATAGGGTTTTGCCTTAGTCAAACCCCTGCTTTGGTGGTTTCCACCTCCACGAATAGCCAAGTTGTATTGTAAAAGTAGTGTGTGCAAACCTTGTGTGTGTGCAAGATCCTAAAAATGCAAGTAAGCAAACTAGAGCAACCTAGAAAGTAAACCCTAATTGCTTGTACATGATAATGTAAATGCTCCAAATCAAGATGCAAAGTGATCTAAAACATGAATACAAATGATATGATGAAGCTTATGCAAAGACATGAAAACAACATGAAATCATACCCAACCCCAAGGGAGGGGTACAAGCCAATCTTCAGTCAGTGATCCCTTATTGTTCTTCAATGCCTTCAAAGCCCTAAATGGATGAATGAAATTGATAGATGCTTGATGGATGGATGTTGAATGTTGTTGAAGTCTTCAAAGATCTGCTCTTTCGCTACATAGAAGGTCCCTCAAAACCAAAAATTCGGATCCTTTCAAATGAAGAAAGAGAGCTCTTATATATGAAACCCTAGGTCTTAATTTCAACTTTTGGCCGACCTAGAGATTGAATCTCCCACCAATTTCTTGGGGTTAAGCTTTATTTTATGATTGGATTGCGCTCCTGAAATTTCGAGAAAAATGTCCGAGACCGTGTGCACGCCGGGCGCCATGGTCCCGACAACTTTTCACCAAATTTTCAGGGCCATCGGATATGATGATTTTAGAGAGAATCCCGAAGTTACAGGTGATTTCGAGATGTTTTGACCCCTGAAATCAGGCCTTAAGGTTCAAAATAGGACCTAATTAGGGTTTTAGATTAAATGATGTATTGGAAGAATAAAATGAAAGGGGCACACTTTAATGAAAAGGGCCCAACTTTATGATATGGGAGATGATAAAATAGAACCTTAGAGCTAATTAATTTAATTAATTAAGTGCTAAAGGGAAAAAGCAATGCAAAATGCAAAATGCACCAAGGCGGGTGCTAAACTAGGTGTGAAATTGTACCACCCTAGCAAGTGCGTACAATTTATGATGCTACATTTAGCCCCCACTTTAGCGGTCATATGAACACTACGTGCATATGCAAGCTAAAGTACAAAAAAGTAAACATTATTTGAAAAAGGATATATCCATAAGTCTGTCGAACGAAGCCCCCAGTGGTATCTGCAGTACACAGTTAGGAACCGCACCCTACAAACAACACGTTAGATCACAAAATCACCTAATGCTTACTAAGGAAGGTGATGAAAATTCGAGGGTAGCTATATGCCCCCCCCTATTTTGGCTTGCTAATTTTAGTGAGTTGAAACAGGGTATCATGTTTACCACTTCGAATTGTTAAAGAATATTGATGACAAATGCTCACAAGAAGATTTGATATGAGATCAAAAACTAATGGAGAATCATTTGGTAAGAAAGAGGACTAAATCTCAATTCCAACACAACAAAGAGTGTGAGGATTTGGGAGTTCTCTAACACAAGATGAAGGATGTAAATGGAAACAAAATGCAAAGAGAAAAAAAGAAAGGAAAAAAGCATGAATACACACATTGGTGATCCATGAGAAGAATAGTGAGAGAGAAAACATGGACTTCTCGCCCCTAGATCTTGTCTAGGTGATCCATGGGAAAAAGGACATGGAAAACTAGCCCCTAGAGTCTGTCTAGGTGATCCATGTAATGGAGGAGAGTGAGAAAGTCTAGCCTTATGCCGCTAGTTCCACTCAACCTCGTGCATGTGTGTGTAAGGGAGGTTAGAAGCACCTCATAGGAGTCTATGCCCGAGTATGCTACAACCTGTATATGTATAGTACAAAAGCGTCACATCTCGCTCTAAGAGTCTGTGCTCTGGTTATGAGAATGACCCATTGCTCAAAAAGTGTAATGTTTATGTCATAAGCAAAGTAGAACAAGGATACCTACCTTCGTCACAAAAGAAGATACCCCAAAAATGCAACAATGTCATAGATCCAAGCAAGAGAGTTTTTTACTCTTTAAGCAAGGATAAGATAGTTGAAAAGGGATATCTTGTAGTATGTGTAAAGGAGATCCTTAGAGGAGAAGAGATCTTTGTACAAAAGACACCTATCCCCGAGAGGAATTGTCTTAGACAAATATAACATCTTCTAGAATAAGACAAAGAAGAGAATAAGAATGCAATACTTCCTTCTTTTGTGAGGTGAAAGTGATTCTTAATGAAGGATGACGCTCTTTTTAACCCAATTGGGAGGGTGAATTCATTATGGATGTATTTCACCAAGTGAAAAAGAGGTTGTAGTCAAGGGCTTACACCTCTTGTAAGAAAGAATCCTTGAACAAACAACAACAAATGTATACAAGGAATAACATCAAGTAATAAAGTTCACACCATCCACAAAATAGGAAAAAGTGGATCCTTAAATAAAAATAAGAAAAGATCATTGCCTCCCAAGGATAAGGATAATGAGAAGGACTTACACAATCTTCTAGGGAGAGATTTAGACATAAGCAAAATGTACTACATACTCACATGAGTTCATGCAAGCAAGACATTAGTGTATGTAAAATGCTCCTCACAAGAAGTGGGTAGGATAAGAAAGAGAATACACATCTTCTCCCATATCTAGGAAAAGATGATTCTAAAGAAAAGATGATCAATATTTCCACATTATTACCCCATAGGAACAAGAGATAACATAGAAAAATTAGGCTATTATGTTGCTTCAAAAATATGATTGCACTTGAAATTGTACCATCATGAATGACAATGAGCCCCCAGTGAATGAGCTACCAATGTCACATAATTATGAGCAACATAATAGCCATTAATGTTATTTAAAGACATGATAGACTAAATGAGGTATTTGAATATGACATGCTAAATGCTCAACTATAAGTGAGATCAAAAACATGTATAAAGTGATAAAAATTGAAGAAGAAAAGTCACAAGAAATCTTAGAAGAGGGATGAGTGTAATTTATTAGAGCCTTATCCCTAGAGGAAAGGACTTTATGATGAATAGGAGATAAAGATTCATAAGTGGATTTAGAAATTTGAGGGGAGTCATAAAGAGATTTGTTCATCACCAAGATTTCCTTATGAGGGGAATGAGAGTTGATAGAAGTAGAAGATGATTTAGTTGAAGTGAGATCATCATCACTACTAAATATAGCATTCACACTGAGAGATGGTCTTTTAGATGCTTTGGTGGGCTTAGAAAGATTATATCCAAGTCCAAATGAATATTCATGCATGTTATGTTCTAAAGGAACTTTAATTCCTTGTTCATTTGTGCCACAACCATTTCCACTATAGCCACTCTTAGCCAAAATATGAAAACCATGACCATAACGATTAGCCATTTCATAAAGAAAAGGTGGTTTTTCATAAGACAAAGAATCAAATTCTTCATAATTAGAGGTGTGAGGAGAAGAAGTTTGAGAAGCTGCCACAAAATTATTGCTCATAGGTTCAGGTAAGACTGATTGATCTCCAGTTTCTTCCTTCTTTTTAACTTTAAGCTCTCTAGGAGGAACCCTATACTCACCTACAAAGGTGGGATTAAAATCAAGAGATCGCCAATCGTCTTCTGTGAGAACCTTCTTAGGATCAAAAGCCTTTTCATGTGTAGATTCAAGTTGAGAAGAATCTTCTTCAGGAACTTCAGACTCATCAAAAGAATTTTGATTATTAGAGGGTGATGATTCATCCATAGGTATCTTGTTTAACGAGTCATCACTAGAAGAGTAAGGCTTAGAAGAACTCCCTTTGGAAGTAGATGTTTGCAAACAAGCTTGAAAATTAGTATCACCTATCAAGGTATATGTCTTATTATTATAAACAAATTTAACTTGTCTATGCAATGTAGAGGGGACAACTTGCATACTATGAATCCAAGGTCTCCCTAATAACAAGTTGTATGTTAGATTTCCCGACATAACATGGATAGGAGTAGGCAAAGTAACAGGAACCATTGTGATGGGTAAGGTGATAATACCTAATGAAGACTTAGCCACATTATCAAAGCCTCGAATGGGATGAGAGTCAAGCACAATAAGGGATGTATCCACATTCATCTTATGAAATAGATTAATGCTACACACATTAAGGCCAGAGCCATTATCTACCAGTGTTCGTCTTATAGCAGTGTCATTTATGATAACCACAATCATCAAGGGATCATATTGATGTTGAATTTCACTAGTAGGCAACTCATCTTGAGTAAACACAATTTGAGCTTTAGGATTCATCACAGAGTTAACCAAAGACACTATATTACTAGATGTATTAGGAGGAGGAACATTCAAATCTTTAAGATATCCCTTTGGATCAAATCCCAAAGGGATATCTTAACAGGGGTAGCTTTAAGTTGTTCAATAAGATCATAGTCCTTACTAAGCATTTGTGAAATACGAGGAGCTTGAGGAAGAATAGGTTGGGAAGGAGGAAGTGAAGTTGGGATAACTGGAGGAGGATTAGGTTGCCTATTATTTCTTGTGTTATAGGTATGAGCAACTGCATTATAACTCTCTCTAGTCAGTTGCTTAGCATACTCATAAGGGCTCTTAGTAGAATAACCTCCTTGCACAGTAATAATAGGTTTCTTAGGAGTGCAAAAAGAATCATTAGCATAACCACCTTGAACCACTAAGATAGGCTTATTTAAAGGTTGAGAATTTTGAGAAGGACAGGCACCTTGGACAGTGAAGAGAGGTTTGTTAGGTGTTTCATTCACATGTATCAAATTGATTGAGGATGGTTTAGAGGAATGAACAAATGTGTTGGAAGAATTATTAATAGTCTTCTCTTGCACTAAAACCTTACCACGGATTAAATCAATTTTAGGAGAGAGACAAGGGGTAGGCATTGATATTCTAGTAGGAAGAGTAATACTAGGAAAGGTCATATCATCCTTTATCATCAAAGGATCTACATGGGGAATAAACTCTATAGGAGAAGGATCAATATTACTCTCTAAAGTCTCACTTTTGAGAGGGAGATCTTTGAAAGAGATGTTAACCATCTTGCTTTGAACTAGGGTATCCTTATGAGTAGAACCAAGTTGAGGAGAGGGAGATGCTTTATTTTTAGAGGGAGAATAATTGAGATTCAAGGAAGGTGAGAAACTATCAAGGGATTTTTCAATCTTGATTTCATCCCCTTTGGCTAGGGTTCTCTCATAGGGTAGAGAATAATCTACACCTTCTTCTAATGGTTCATCCCAAATAGGGAAGTTGTTGAAAGGAATGTTTGAAGCATTGTCAATTTCGGGAGAGGAGATAACATTGTTTATTAATTCCTCATCCTTAGGAGGGAGAGCATCAATAGATGTGTTAAACTCACCCTCTTTCCTCAAAATATGTTCAATATGATCTTTAGGGGAGAGAGAATTAGGGAAATTGCTTATTATTTCATCTTCTTTCTCTAAGGGATGCTTATGGGTAAGACCAACTTTAGGAGAAGGGTAAGCATTTAATTCATCATCTCTAGTGGGAATTTTGTTGGAAAAGGAAATGCCATCACTAGGAAATGTAGGGATAATGTCAACTTCTTGCACAAAAGGATCCTCATGAAGGGAGCGTTTTTTAGGAGCCACAAAGTCATCAAGGGCATCATCCAACAAAGCATGATCATATCTATTAAAAGGTTTATCTTTTGATTCAAAAGGAGATATCTCTTCATAGAGGGGATCATTGAAAACAACCATGTTACTAGATTTAGTGGAAGAGTTGATAGGAATGTACCCTTGAGAGGAATCATTCGACTTATCTTTCTTATCACAACGAAATGGCATAGTAACAATGTTTATGAGTTTTTGATAAAATGAAGGTTTGGTATCTTTAGGTTTCAAAAACTCATCTAAAGCTTCATCTAACTCATAATCATCACAAATATGAACATCTTGCAAATAAAAATCTGACATTTTGAAATAAAAATTGAATAAAACTTAAACACACAATGCAAAGAAACAAAACACACTCTTTCTTTTCCTTCTTTTTTTTTCTCTTTTTTTTTAATGAAAATGAAACTTAAATGAAGCACGCTAAATCTAGATTTAGATCTAACAAGTGTAATGCAAGAGAAAGAAATAATAAGATTCACGTCGGGTTCACCAAAATGTGTAGGAGAAAAAGCGAGACTAGGCTAACATGTCCTAATCCTACCTTTTGACACACACTTGTGGAATACGAAAGAGCCTAGAGGTATCACACAATTGGCTACTTCTTTTTGTAGAAGAGAGAGCCACATGCTACCTATTAGGATTTCTATTCCTTTGCTGCAAATGATAGATAAAATGATGCAAGTTCAACTACTAGCCCTAGAGCGCAAGTATGAACTAGTAACAAGATTGCAAGATTGAGATTAAGTGATGAAAAGCTGTAAACACAAAGATAAAAGGAGAATGCAGATGTGTACCTGGGGTTAAAATCTGAGTGGAAATGTTTGGGATGGGGGCGTAGGCGCCACTGTCCTGATTCTGCCCCTGAAACTACTCCTGAAACTGCTGTTCTGCAACCTGAAAAGCTATCTGAAACTTGTTGTCTGATAGAAGGACCGGGGTGCCCAGCGCCCCTATCCCAGGGACCAGGGTGCCCAGTGCCCCTGTCCCAGGGACCAGGGTGCCCAGCGCCCCTGTCCTGGCAGGACCAGGGTGCCCCACGCCCCTGTCCTGGTCTTTTGCTTTGAAATTTGGTGTGTTGTTCAGTCTCCATTGGATCTACAACTTGCGGCGTCGTCCGAATCCTGAAACCTGCACTTATATCTGAAAAGGTATGGTGGGCGACTATATAGGGTTTTGCCTTAGTCAAACCCCCGCTTTGGTGGTTTCCACCTCCATGAATAGCCAAGTTGTATTGTAAAAGTAGTGTGTGCAGACCTTGTGTGTGTGCAAGATCCTAAAAATGCAAGTAAGCAAACTAGAGCAACCTAGAAAGTAAACCCTAATTGCTTGTACATGATAATGTAAATGCTCCAAATCAAGATGCAAAGTGATCTAAAGCATGAATTCAAATGATATGATGAAGCTTATGCAAAGACATGAAAACAACATGAAATCATACCCAACCCCAAGGGAGGGGTACAAGCTAATCTTCAGTCAGTGATCCCTTATTGTTCTTCAATGCCTTCAAAGCCCTAAATGGATGAATGAAATTGATAGATGCTTGATGGATGGATGTTGAATGTTGTTGAAGTCTTCAAAGATCTGCTCTTTCGTTGCATAGAAGGTCCCTCAAAACCAAAAATTCGGATCCTTTCAAATGAAGAAAGAGAGCTCTTATATATGAAACCCTAGGTCTTAATTTCAACTTTTGGCTGACCTAGAGATTGAATCTCCCGCCAATTTATTGGGGTTAAGCTTTATTTTATGATTGGATTGCGCTCCTAAAATTTCAAGAAAAATGTCCGAGACCGTGTGCACGCCGGGCGCCATGGTCCTGACAACTTTTCACCAAATTTTTAGGGCCGTCGGATATGATGATTTTAGAGAGAATCCCGAAGTTACAGGTGATTTCGAGATGTTTTGACCCTCGAAATCAGGCCTTAAGGTTCAAAATAGGACCTAATTAGGGTTTTAGATTAAATGATGTATTGGAAGAATAAAATGAAAGGGGCACATTTAAATGATAAGGGTCAAACTTTATGATATGGGAGATGATAAAATAGAACCTTAGACCTAATTAATTTAATTAATTAAGTGCTAAAGGGAAAAAGCAATGCAAAATGCGCCAAGGCGGGTGCTAAACTAGGTGTGAAATTGTACCACCCTAGCAAGTGCGTACAATTTACGATGCTACAGATATATGTTCTTTAATTCCTTGACGTTGGAGATATTGTTATGTGGGTAAAATAGCTCTTGAATTGTGGAAGTTGTGTTTGTGCTCCTTACATGTTTGAGGAATTTTTTGATGTTAAGTAATTAGTGGTAGACTTTGTATTACTGTGATTACTTGTAGTTTAGAAGAGTGGGGAAGTACACTTGAAGATTTTGAGCTGCAAGTTGTATTTATTGCCATTCGTGATAATTAGTTTAAGTTAAGTGTTACATTCAAGAAAGACTTTGTGCCTCTTGGTTGTAAGTTTTGGTATAATTTTTTGGTTTAGTTTGTTCATTTCTTTTAGTATCGAAGGTGATAGAGAGTTGTAACAAAGTGAAGGGAGGATACATAGACTTTGAAAAAAGAGAGTTATATGCCTGGAACTTACTCACAAATTTTAGTTTCTTTTCAATTAGAGGAGAAATTTCAAAGGGAACCTCCCCTTGATGAGAGGAGAGATTAATTTCTCAACATAGTCCTATGTGAATCACATATTTTGTTATTGGAACGCTAGTGACAAAATATTCACCCAACAATGTAGACCCTTTGAATGGTAATTTTCTTAGTTGCCAACTAGAGTTCTTTAATTGCTCAATTTACAATGTACTATGGACATCAAAATTAATAGATTAGATCATTTTCATATTTCTTGTATCCCACACCTCTATACCCTCAGGATTAGGGGCTAACCCTATATATTGATCATTCCAATTTACTATCTTAGGTCATTGTTACATGCCTATCCCACTCTCACTCATAGGTTCTATTTCCCTTCCCATTGAAATCGCTTATAAATTTAATATTCATCAAGCTTAAGATCTTAAATGTATTACTTTTTTGTTGCAATTTGTAAATGCAATCCTAAAATTTAATCTTCCATCATTTTCTCCACTCAATTCCATTGTCAAAAACTAAAATTAGGACAAGGTTTAATATCACAAGTCTATATTCTCACATCCCCCTTTTAGAGAGCTCATTTTAGTGGGACTAGGGTGTCCAACTGCTTAGTCTTGCCAGAATATTTGAAAATTTAAATATTTCAAGTGTCGATCTTAACATTATATAATTTGGTCTCGATTTTGTGTATTTGATCCTTGTGTTTTATCTTTTTATTAAAAATTATCTTTGTGAGTCATATATAAGATAGTGGATTTTCTCATTTTAACTAATGATTGAAATGATAACAAAGCTCTACTAAACTGATCATGCAACTCTGCAAATCTAAAGCATAATCTTAAATATCAAATTTTCAACATTATTCATTCACCATTATTGCAAGATGATTGGAGCTTTAACGAATATTGGATGATGATAATGATTACTGATTGATGATAAACTTGTACTTCTCCTCAAGGGTTTGGTATGATTCTATGTTATCCTCACATTTCCAAGCTTTAGACTATAAATCGAAATTTTATTGTTATATTTGTTGTTCTTTATGCATTTATGCACTGTTGAGTTGGTTTGTACACCACCTTTTTATTTCATATGTGGTTTGATTTGAATGCACTTGAGTAAGATTTCCTTTTGTGTTTTAAATGTATATCATTTCTCACTACAATTTTAGACACACTTAAGATTTAGAACTTGAATACTTTATTTCAATATCAATTCCACTATTCATGGAGGTAGGAATACCAGAATAATGGGTTGATTTTGATAAGATCCTATATAGATACAATCATTTTTCCTCTCTCTATGCTTGTGTGGATAGAGATACAAAATTATATGACAGTGCAAAGGTATAGGAAGATGGTATTTATAAAGATAGAGATCATCATCACAAGTTTAGGAGAAAAGGCCCGAGTAGGGGCACCTAATACTCTAGTATCACCTATTTCAATTAGATCTTTGGGAGACATGAGATTTCTTTTTTCTAGATTTGGACATTTTCTTCATTCTATGAATCTCTCAAATAGAGGCACCCAACACTTTATTCTAGGACAAAAGCCTCTGCTTTCAACTAGATAGGTGCACCTTCATGTCTATTCCATTTTTGGTACTATATGTTACTTCCTGTGTATTTTTAATTCTATTTTATTAGTTTGTATTTTCATTCATACATGCTTATAGGCCTAATTAGAAAACATCTCAATCAACTAATCCTTCTTCATTACAACAAAAGAATAGAACTTAGATTAATGATATGAAGTTTCTACAGTCCATAATGAATATGTAATTATTCGTAGATTAGATTGTGTTATTATCTTTTTCATCACTCTTTGAGATCACACTCCATGATCCATCTCCTTGGGGATATCTATTATCATCCCAATGATTAATCATAAAGTGTGACTTGAAATGTTTCTTAAAAAATCACTAACACAATATAATCTAGAAATAATTGGAAGAGAGGTTCGTTCTATTTAAATTAGTAGCTAGTTTAGTCCATCTCTTTATATTTTAGTGAATCCAATGTCTTTTACATACCTAATGTACCAAAGAGCATACAATTTAATTTACATGCAATGTTTATGCCATCTATGTTATTTTCTCAATTCCTTAATTGATTGAATTCTTTACTATTTCATTAGATTACACCATTTAAAACATTGGTCAAAAACAAGTTTTTCTTTTTTGGATTAGGAAACCGAAACTTCAAAACAAAATCCTTCTATCCCTTAATCAACAATTCTATCTTGTCATCATTTTGTTCTACTTCTTTCTCTTATACATTCTTCTATCAACACATAACGTGTATCAATTAAGCTTATTTAACCATGTTGGATCTCATTTTACAATATTTTTACGAATTTGATGAGCCATTTAGTTGTCACTATTTTGATATGTTAGATGAATCCCTTGATGTTTACATCTTGATTGAGTCATCCTCTACATCTCCTAAATTATTCCTTTATAAATTATTAATCAACATGGTATATGTTTTTGGTTATAAGAATGAACCTAAGAAACCTCATATTGTTATGCATCATCATCCTAGTATTCCTCAACCTAAAACAATCAATGAATGTTGTCGAAGGTGTGAAAAATTAAATTAGACCTCCTAGTTACTACTTAAACTACATAAAACAACTCACTCAAAGTAGTAGACTTAATCAATATGTGTCACAACAACCTTAGTATACCATAGTTGCTCACACATATAACACTAGAAATAATAAGAAGCCAAATCCTATAATATTTGTTCCTACATCTTCTCTTTCACCTTCTCAACCCTTGCTTCCTTCTACCACTCATCCTATTCAACACTTTGTTAAGATGTATTATCTTGTTGAGAAGATTCATGCTACTCTTGTTGAAAACATGGTTATATTGAGAGAGGGGGTGTGGGTGTTGTTCTCAAATTCTGATTCCCCTTTTTATCCCCTGTAAGAAATTAATAACTCTATCTCCAAATAGAGAGATCAAGGAAAAAGAACCTTAGAGCAACATATGACAAGGTTTCAAGAACCTTCTAAACCTTGAACTTATCCAAAGTTTAGGTGGGTATACCTCCTGTGAATAATTTCACACTATTAAAATAGATCCATAGTAAACCAGTCCAAAACAAGTGAATCTTATCACCTCAACACAAACTAAAATAATAAAAGAAAGCTTATGCTCATGTCCAGTATTGATCTTCAAGGAATGTAGGAAGAGAACTACAATTGATACCAGTGCCTTATCCAGGCCACAAAGTCATCTAATTTAAACAAGGATTTCACAATTAAACATATCCATACATATCATCACTTCGGCTTCTATCAACCCCATACATGCTTGACATATATAAGAGTCTTTCCTTATTAGACTAGACAGTGTTCATCAGATTCAAAGTCTCCAACAAAATAACATACTGATAGAGATATTCCTTGTGTATTTAATTCCTCTCCTAAAGAAGAAAGCTAAGAAACATATCTATAAAGACTGCATTACTATCCACTTTCAATTGAATAACCCTAGATTACCCAAATGAAACCAGTAATTATTTGAAAGCACACTAGAAGACAACACAAATTCTAGGATTGGAAATTCATGGTCTGTATATTGATATTCATTTTGAAAAAAATTACAAAACTCAGAATATTCTCTGTAAACTTAGAAAAACCCAGATATATTTCTGCAGAGTTTCTTTACAAATTCTTGCGATCCTTTTTTAACTAGTCCTAGTATCCATTTATAATAGTATGGATGCATACAAGCTTCAGACCCTTTTCAAAAAAGTTTGTTACAACAATCTTCTTGTTTCAACAAGAAGTTACAAATCTTTTCTATTTTCTAACGGCCCCCTTTTGCCGGTTGTCATTCTGCAGCTTCTTCTTGAACCTCTACATCCAACACTGCATACTTTCTTTTCCACTCTTGGTACACGTCATCAATAGGCCATGAGAAGTTAATAACTTTCCCTCTTATCTTGGCTAATCTCTTCCAAGAATTTCTCATTTTATTGACATCTGAATTTAAAAAACCATAGTGTAATTTAATCTTCTCTATCTCCTCAATTATTATGACAAATAGGGAAGTATCATCTATGCTAATGATTCCCTTTATCCTTAATGATAGGTTGGCCCCTAATTCATTAAGCCATACTTGTTTGTCCTTCAATTGAGCTGGATTGGTAAAACCCCCAGGAATTAATTCAAATACCTACTCAATGTACTCTTTCTTATACAAACTGATCTTCCTCTCTGCATTATCTATTCATTCTGCTATCTTTGCCAAATCCTTTGTCAAGTCACAAGTGGATTTGATAATGGGGTGAGCCCCTGCTTCATCATAAGATACACACATAAGCTCTAAGTCCTCTTCCCTAGGCTTCCACTTGTCCAAAATAGGCATCAGAATAGCCTTGTCTCCATTGAGTTCATTCCATATGTCCAAAACTCTACCTATGTTGTTATACACCAATGATGATCCTATAGTGTCAGCAAAAATCAAAATTGTGGCCCTCACTCTCTCTTCATATTTATTTGCAAACAAGATTTGAGCCTGTTTTAACTTTTCCAACTCCTGAGGGGTGATCTCAACAGATTGGGAACTAGAAGGTGCAGGAGAAGGTGGGAATTCAGTGATAGGGCTAGTGGATGGAGGCTATGCAGAAGAAGAAGCAATCATCAATGTTGAGGACTCACCTTGATGGTATTGTCCTGCCAATTGGCTTTTCAACTTAGCAATAATGTTAGCTCGGCTCATTACCTCTCCTTTGGCCTCATTGTAGGCTTTCAAGACTGTCTCTAGCTTAGCCTGGAGATCTGCATTTTCCTTTGCTTCTTTCTCTTCCACTGCAACACTGAATTTTGCAGTCTCTAAGACTATACTAGTAGCCTCCACCACTCCAGTACTTTGTACCCTCTTTACTATCATGCCTCCAAGGTAGCTGGACTTTGGGGTATCCTTTCTCTTTCTATTTTCATCTCTTTTCAGAGACCACATGACTAGGGCTGCATCATCCTCGTTGAAGGTTACTCCTTCCATAGGCTTGGTCTCTTTCCTGACTACCTCTAAAATCAAGGCATCTGCTATATCCCATTCTGGGAGGATGAGGACACCAGCCTTTGCTACCATTTCCCTTCCTTGCTCAGGATTGATGGTCTTAAATTCAGTGACCATTTCTTGTTTTATTTCTTCCTCCACCACACCTGCATCCTTGTGGGGCTGCTCACTCGGCCTCTTCTCACATCTAATATTGAAATTATCAATATTCTACTTCCACACAAACTGCATGAAAGCTGCCGAGGTAACAAAGTTGCTATCAGCTAAGAATTCTTCACTGGCTTGTTTAATGGCAGGATCTAGTTCCTGGCCTTTGAACTCACTGATGGTTATGTCCATCTTGACATTTTCCGGCTCCTTAGGCATTCCATTTTCTACTTCATCATAGGTATAGTCTATCTCCCCAAGACTCCCTAACTACAACAATTTCTCAGTTGCTGCCTGCTTATCTCCTATATGAATGGGGGATTGAGATGGGGATCACAGGGGCTCATTAGTTTGCACTTCCTTTCCCACCCTTTTCTTCTTTGGGGAGTCCTGAATGTCAATGACATCTTGTATTTTCCTCTTCCCTCCTGAAGTAGAAGGCTCCCTTGTTGCTGGCACCAACACAGTATCTTGGATTTCTTATGTAATACATAATCACCCGGAGGGATTGCTTTAGTAGATGTAAACCCAGCTAGAACTAGTCTTGCCTTCTCAAGGTTATTTTTAATCACTGCTTCCCTCTTCTCTTTCAATGTTTGCATTACATCTTCAAAACAAAGAATTGGAAAATTTGCCTTTTCCTCAAAAGGGTGAAAACTGGACAAAGGGTCATAGCTGGTGTCAAATTGGTGCACAAAATCAAGAGCCTTCTTGTAGGCCACCCATTTCTCTTTCCTCAACTCCTTTTCATCCAAATCAAACTAATTTCTAATGACGTCTTCAGGGAATTGGAATTGGTGAGGTTTGCCTTTGCATACTGCCCTTTTCCTAAACATACTATTAACAAAGTCTTCAAGGTCAGAAAACCTTGACATTGCAGTGGACAAATGGTAGGGTTGAAAGAATTCCTCAAAGCACTTCCATCCCCCCTTAGTAATCACAAACTGATGTGCTATTGTTACTGTAGGGAAAATGGTCCCTTTTCCTCTGTTAGATAGCTATGCCTCTTACACACTCCCAATCTGCCTAAGGACCTCTACAATTCCTACTTTCAGTGGGACCTGATATGGTAACAAAAATGGAGTGCCTCTGAAACTGTACACTTTGAAAACTGTGGAAACAGGGTTCAAGTACATGTCACCCCAATATTGGACAATTTTGATTTCTTTCGCAAATTCCTTTGGCCTAAGAAACTCCAAAAGAGCTTTAGGGACCCTTGGATTCTCTGAGCATAAGAGAATTTTGATCTTGGATGCAAAGCACTTTTCAAACTTTAGGTAGCTAGCATCTTCCCTGTCCCATGACAGCACTGTGCTCCATAATTGAACTGGCATTTTCTCCCCATCCTTTTCTTTCACCAGATCCATTTCATTGGCAAAGTAGTCACCACCCTTGAATAGAAATAGATTAATGAGAAGGGAGTACCATCCAAAAGGCCTATCCACCTTACCATTCTTTATCCCTATCAAGCCTTCATAGATTGCATCAGTAATATAGGGGGCATAATCAAATGTGACTGCTAGAGAAGGATTTAAAATTTGAGCTATCATTAACATGTAATGAGTCGACATGTTCACTTCTGCATCCTCTCAAAAAATCTGGTAGAGTGACCACTATAATCCCTTAGCTCTAAGAGTGAACAAACTTAAGGAGAAGGGCTCCATGGTATTAGGTCCTACAACAGTCAATCCACCTATTTTAACAAAAAATTCTTTAAGAGGCCCATTTCTAAGATGATTCCTCTATGCATTGTAGACCTGAGAAAAAGATTTAAAATTAATGGGCTCCAAATAATTGGACACCTCACTAAGCCCAAATACATTTCTGAATTCATCATCATTTACTTCAATGAGGGTTTTTTCATTTATATCCCTAACACTTTTGGTAATAGGGTCATAGTTGTGTGCAATCTGAGTTAGGAGATCCACATCCATGAACACTCCAGGGACCACCAATTTACCTACATCCAACTCCTAAATACTATTCATTGGGGCTGGGGAGTGTCTCATACCAAATTCAACCTTGAATAAGCCCAAACCAGACAACCCTATATGTGGATCTCTCAGCCAATTGCCCTTGTCATATAATCCTTCTCATGTTCTCAAGCGAGGAGCATTGGACACTAATTCCTTAACTTTGGCTGCTACATTTGTGGACATAGACAACTGTTCCAGGAAATCATCAAAAATTGCTCTCTCCTGGTAATTAACTTTCCCTGTGAAGTCCCTTCTGGGTGCCATCTCAATGATATGCAAATAATTCAATTACTAATCACAACAATTCTTTAACAGAACAAAACCACAATTCAATCAATCCTTCAAGTAACTGGTAAGCAAAATACAAGAAAACCTATTTTCGGCCTGAAGAACTCTACTCTACACTAGCTTTTATGCAACAACTCTTCCAAATGATGCCTACATTAAATTGATGTGAGCATATATACAGTAGTCGGGCTCTTAACTGCGACATTGACACCACATGCTTCAGCCATCACCTCAAAATTGAATTCATGAATGAATTCAAAAATTTCGCTCCAATGGATCATAAAATGTCTGTGTTTCTATCACTTTGTTGTTTCACCATTTCGTGAAGCCTAAAATCCATGCTTCTTCATCTAGCAAAATCACGTCAACCATTAGATCCAATGAAACTTGCATGACCTTTAATTTATTGACTATTCTTCATTCAGCGATGGGCTCATATCTCTTTTGCTATTTTGTGAAAGCTAAACATCGTGTATATTTACCCAGCAAAACCACGTGGGTCGTCCGATCAAAAGGAACTTGATCGGTCTTTATCTCGTCCTATGACTGGCAGTTAACCCCACTAACTATGCTCCAAGTGTTTAAGGCTAGCAGTTTTCACTGCTTTGCAAATGGTAATTACCCTGCATCTTTGTCTTGCGAAATGGCGCCCACCATCGGATCATCCTTGAGATACCTGCCTTTTAACAAACTTAACCGATAGAAGTGGGCCCTCTGATTTAGCACCATCCAACCTGGCAACCGGTTGGCAAAAGAAACCAACATGTCACTCACTTACTTGTCAAAAAACTTCCATAGGATCCACTTCTGGACTGCGACGACATCTACCAAGTGGCTGCCATGTCACTTCGCTATTTCATGAAGGTTAAATCTGAGGCACCTTAGGGCTACAAAATAGTGCCAACCATCTGATAAAAAAGAACTTGATCAGAATTTACCTTCAGTTTTTACTGCCTCGCGGATCCAATTTCCTTTTCACTACTTCGTGAAGCCTAAAACTTGTGCACCTTCACCTAGCGAAATCGCGCGAGCTATTCGATCAAAAAGAACTTGATCAGTCTTTACCTTAGTGAAAACCTGGATGCCTACCCACTTTCCACCTTTCGCCACTTCACGAATGGTAACCCACAGGCATCTTTGACTTGCAAATTCACATGTGTCTTTAGATTAAAAGGAACCTGCGTGATGTTTAGGAAACCCGGTTAAACATTAAGAACAATAGGAAAGACTTAGAAAAATAATGCACTGCTAGACCCGCCTAGGAAGAAATAAGAAGAGGGGGGACACTCTTCACGATAGACAGACCCTTCTTTAAGTGAATAAAGTAACACAAAATTAGAATGAAAGGGTTTTTCTCAGACATTGGAGCGATTAAAACTTAAACGATAAACCCTCTTTGGACCTAAAGCAATTAGAGGTAACAAGGCCTTACCACACTCAAATTTTCATAGACTTAGCCAATTATGGGACAAGAATACCCATTTTTTAAACAATGATAACATCGGCTCTGACTGGGGAGGGTTGATTGCAAGATCAACACAAGAATTCAGAAACTCTCTGGAGAAACAGACCAAAAACAAGCCGAAAAACAACAACAAAAAAAAAACCTAAATATATACAAATAGGGACCTACTGTGCATGGACATCAAGAGAAGTAATGTTTTAGGAATTGTCCATGCACTGGAAATTCCTGTACTTCATCATTCATATTCTTAAAAAAATATGAGTCCTTTCCATTAAGATCACAGACCACAGAGGGGCCAATCCATAGTGACTCAAATTTCTTGTGCTTTCCCTTATCCTGTCCTTTCGCATTCCATTGAAGAATTACATCGCCAATTTGGAATTTTCTCAATGAGGTTCTCTTATCAAATAGGTATTTGGACTGCAACTGGATCTTTAGATTCCTCTTGTGGGCTAGGGTTCTAATTTCTTCAACTTCCACTACCTGAATCATCTGGTCTTCCATGGGTTCAGATAACTCCATGTCTTCAGCTCGCAGGAACTTATACACTGGAAGAAGATTATTGATAGGAACCCTAGATTATGTGCCATAAACTAATTCAAAGGGTGAAACCCCAATAGCCTTTTTGACAGTAACCCTGTCAGCCCATAAGGCTAATTTCAACTTCTGGTCCCAAGACCTTTTATTCTCTTCCAGGATTTTCTTGATGATGTTCAAGAGGCTCTTGTTACTAGATTTAGCTTGCCCATTACCCTGAGGATGATAAGGTGAAGAGTAAGACATAGTTATTCCATGACTAGTGCAAAATTCAATAAACTCTTCTGACTTGAAGCTCATGGCATTATCCATTACTAGTTTTATAGGGACTCCGAATCTGGTAATAACATTATCCATCAGAAAGTCAATAACAACCTTACTTGTGGCTCTCCTGGTGGGTATAGCTTCAATCCATTTGGTAAAATAGTTAGTAGCTACTATAATCCACCTATGGCCTCTTCTTGATTTCTCAACAATTTCTCCAATAAAATCAATACCCCATTGGACAAAAGGGGCTTCCACTGTGACTGAGTTGAGGGGTAAAGCTCCCTCATACTTCAATTTGGATGAAAACGTCTGGCATGGGTCACATCTCCTGACATATTCATGGGCATCTTTAAACAAAGTAGGCCAATAGTACCCAGCCCAAACTATCTTACCAACAATTGTCTTAGTAGAGTAATGACCTCCACACACTCCATCATGCATTTCAGTGAACACTCTCTTAGCATGGGATTCATCCAAACACATTGGTAGTGCCCCATCTCTATTCCTCCAAAATAGATCACCCCGAATGAGGACATATTTCTGTGACTTTAACTTCAGAGTTCTTCTCTGATTATGTGTCATTCCTTCTGAAAATGTTGCATCCCTTAGAAATGCACTATCTCTGAGTACCAGGGCTATGCTTCAATATTGGTGACCAAGACATTCTCAATTTCAATATTATTTATTTCAATATCAAGAAGGTTTGACTCATCCATAAGATTAGCAAGGCCTAAACCTCTTACTAATTTAGTGATCTTTATTTCCAAATCAAACTCCTAGATTCTGTTTATCCATCTGCATCTCTTATCTGTGACCTCAGACTGGGATAAGATATCTTTGACATCAGCATGTGGGACATAGGCAACTACTTATGCATTTACAAGATATGGCCTAAAAGCTTTGACAACCTTGACCAAAGCATATTCTTGCTTCTCCATGATTTCATATTTTAACTCTGCAGCCTCTAAAGATTTGCTATAGAAAGCTATAGGATGTTCATATCCTTCATTATCCTTTTGTAATAGAACTGCAGCCACTGTGTGATATGAAGCAAAAGAAAACAAAGAGAAAGGCTTACTATAATCAGGGGATTTCAACACTGGTGCCTCTTGAATAACCTTTTTGATTTTAGGAAAAACCTTTGAAGCTTCTTGATCCCAGCAGAATTTTGTATCCTTTTTAAGCAATTTAACAATGGGCTTGACTATCTCTGCAAAATTTTCAATAAATCTTCTAACAAAATTAACTTTGCCCAAGAAAGATTGGATACCTTTAACATTCTTTGGTTCAGGCACATTGTTTATTGCCTCAATTCTTTCAGGGTCTATTCTTACTCCTTTAGAGACAATATGCCCTAGCAACTTCCCTTCAGTAACAACAAAATGACATTTCTTAGGATTTAAAGATACTCCAAATTCCAAAGCCTTATTGAATTTTTTTTTCTAAATGTCCATAGTGGTCATCCACCATTTTAGAGAAGCATGTCAGATCATCTTGATATACTACCATGATGATGTTGATGAATTCTTTTAAAGCTACATCCACCGCCCTCTGAAAAGTAGCTCCAACATTTTTCAAACCAAAAGGCATTCTGACGTACACATAAGTTCCCCAAGGGGTGGTGAAAGTAGTTTTGAATTGTTCTGATTCTTTTACCAACACCTGGTTATACCCTGAAAACCCATCCATCATAGACAATAGGTCACAACCAGTCATTCTTTGCAACATAGCTTCCATATTAGGAGAAGAATAATTATCCTTCAAGGAAGCAACATTTATATTTCTAAAGTCAACACAGAGTCTTATGTCCCCATTCTTCTTTCTCACCGGAGCTAAATTTGAGACCCATGAGGGATGCCTTACAAGCTTAATAATTCCCCCTTCCCTTAACTTGGTTAATTCTTGATGCATCTTAGATTCCGGTAGGGGGTTAATAGGTCTTTGTTTTTGTCTAAAAGGCTTAGCATCTGGAAGCAAAGGGACTTCATGCTGAAACAAATCCTCTCTATACGCCTTTAGATCTTCATAAGACCAAGCAAAAACATGCTTATACTTTAATAAATTAATGAGATTCACTCTGACATGAGGAGGCAACTTTTTCCCAATATATACCACCTTAGGGGATGATTCTGTCCTCAAGATTACTTCCTTTAGTTCATCCAACTTAGTGGTTGATTGCTGGTGCAGATGACTGTCACTGTAACTGAACATACCTTCAAGTTCTACCAACCCTTTAGGTATTTCATTAGTCTCTAACTGAACCAACTCATTTCCAAACATAGTTTCTCTGTTGTCAACCACTTCCACCAAGGCATTGCAATCAATCTTTTGTCCATTATAGTCATCAATGCATTGTATGAACCTAAGAATATCTTCATCATCAGCAAACACTTGCCAATTATACACATTGTCAGGAATAGCAGGCCTAGCCTTTATCTCCATTGTGGATATATCAGTTAGTGTTGCATCATCATTCTTTAATGCAACATTAGCTAAGAAGTCTGCCATGATATTCTTGGATCTTTATATCCAATTTATAGAAAATGCACAAAAATGCTCAATCACATCCCAGACTGCATGTTTATATCTTTTCAATCTGTCATTCTTAGATGCATACTTGGATCTTACTTGAGAAACAACCAACTCTGAATCTCCTAACACTCTCAACAATTTAATTCCATGCCTTTTTGCAACTTTAAGCCCCAATAATAGGGCTTCATATTCAACAGTGTTATTTGTACACTGAAAGACTAACAAGAAGGAGTACTTGAAAGTTATAGCCGAAGGGGACACAAAAAGAAATCCTACTCCAGATCCTTCTTTAGAGCAAGCTCCATCATAATACATCTGCCACAAACCATGCTGTTGAGATTCTAGTTCAATCACAATGAAGTCAGTATTCTTTAATTGGGGTAAAATTGGCTGTACTCTAAAATTGTCAAGATCCACATCAATCATACAATTGAGCATGCTAGGACCTACTTTCTCAATTACCCTAGGGGCACATGGTTCTCTGTATAATTTGACTTGATTCCCATTAATTGGGATGGTAGCATATGACAAATCCAACTAAACATTTCCACCTACTGCTGTAGCCCACTGCCTGGATAACAACATGCCATAATGAGGCTTGGTGTCAGTTACAGTAACATCCATCTTATATGTCGCTTCAGGGAATGCTGCTATCTTCACCTCAACATCTCTCATTGTACCTATCATAGGCACTTCTCTGTTATCCATAGCATAGCATTTCCCATATATTGTTCTCACTGACAGTCCTAATTCTTTCATGACACCATAAGGCATTACATTTGCAGCTGCACCAGAATCTATCATACAATTTTTAATCAACTAGTTATTTACTAATAATGTAACATAGAAAGGATCTACCTGTGAGGCTTCTTGGGTAATAGTTGTTCCAACATATACCTTTGGGGTTTGCAGCTCCTGATCCTTTTCATCCTTAGTTGAACCGGAAAGTGAAGATGTGTTACTATCTGGTATCTTAGAAAACAAAGATAGAGAAGCCTCTCTATGTTCCTTTATTTTCAATAACTCTATCAATGGGATGGTAACCTTCATTTGGGTGAGAGCTTGAGTCATATCAAATGTGGAATTACTAATCAACTCAGTATTAGCTTTAGCTTTCTCTGCCTTAGGCTGACTTGCCTTCTTCATTGTGGCAGCTCCTTGTGTATCATTAGTAGCTTTATCATCTGTACCCTTGGGTACTTCTTTAACTTGATCTTTCTTCTCTTGACCAACTTGAGGCAAAGTAGCACTACTTGCTACTTTCTCTTGGGATACCTCTTTTATAAACATAGAACTAGGTTCACCTTGATCACTATCCCTTTTAGTGCTCCTTAAATTGTAATTGTGCTTGGCTTTGGCTATAGCAACCTTAGTGAGATTTTTTACTTCTTCATCACTAGGCCTCCTAAGATGAACTTCTTCATCTTTGATTGTTACCACATTCAAAGTGGGATGCTAATCAAGTGTTAGTTGTCCTTGGTAGGACCTTTTACTATCCAGCACATCACAATCACCAAATTCACTTTGTAAAGACTCCTCATCACTTTCTATGATAGTTTCAAACATATTAATATTAGGCTCAACCTCTTGTCTCATGGATTCTTCAAGGGCTTGAGCTACAACACATTGATGAGGAGAATGTGGCCCATCACAAGAAATACACCAAGGAGTGTTCTCTATGTTATGAATATTTTTTCCTTTTAAAGGATCAGGGGTATCTTGGCTCTGAGTATTTTTTGGCTTTTCATTCTGAGGTTTACCATCCTTCCAGGTGGTGTTGTAAGGCATATCATGCAACCTGGGAGGTCTGTCTTGCCAGTTATAATGGGGTTTATCATTTTTGCTCACCTTGGCAGTAAGATCCTTCATAGCAGTCACTAACTTCTCTATTTTATCTTCTTCTTTAGCAACTTTGTTAGGTTGTTGTTTTGATTCCTGCCATAGCCTACCATCAGTTCTTCTTCCTAGTTTTCCATATGCTTTTCTATTGCTCTCTACATTGATAGCAATTCTAAATGCATCTCTCGGGCTATGCAGATTTTTATCCCTCAAAATATAAGCCATTTTAGAATCAAATGCATTGTAATAAGTGTTTAGGCACATGTTGTCATCTAATCTCATTGCCTGATACAATCTATGCATTTCTTTCTGAAATCTAGCATTAAAATCAGTGATAATTTCATTATCAGACTTTCTGATATTGTTGAACTCATTGAGCATGAAGCTCACATTTGCCTTATCACCATACTATTCCTGAAAACAATTTTTAAAATCCTCCCAAGACCCAATGCTATTCACAGGAAGACCTCTATACTAGTCTCTTGCATCATCTACTAAAGACTGTACACATAGTTTCATGATGACATCTTCATCCATAATTTCATTATCATTTATCAAGTCACCAAAAGATTTTAAGTGCTCTTCTGCACTAATTGCATTATTTCCAGCAAATTTATGAAGTCTATCTCTTAACTCAGTAGGAACATGGTTAGGGTACCCTAGGATTCCATCAAAGAAGAGTTGGCTATAAAGTTCTAAGTTAATAGGTCTTCTTTGGAATGGGTTAACAACATGGTTATTACCCATGTTCATTCTTACATTGGGGCTCTAAGTTAGAGAGATCTGGTTACCTTGGTTAGTAACAAAGGCTTGATTGGCTATTGCAGTGCTAACAGGCAAAGTTGGCTGAATTTTAACAGGAGGGAGTGGAGCTTGCTGAGGGAGGGGTTTATTTAGATCTACTGAAGGAAATGTGATAGGAGGTCCTTTTAGATAGCTAATATTCCTTTTAACCTCTTGATTAGCTACTTCTAATTCAACCTTTTCTAACTCCATTTGTAAATCTTCCTTCTCTTTTCTCATCCTCTCCATCTCTCTTTCATGTGCTGATAGCCTATGAGAGATCTCCATTGTAGTCTTAGATCCATACCCACCTTCCATGCATTTCTGCTTTCCTTTATCAACATCATTTCTAATAGGCTGTGGGTCACTAGGAACCTCCCTATTTGGTTGGATCACTAACTTGTATGCTGATTTGGCCTAGGGAACTAGAATTTCTCTAATCACAGGACCTTCATCCTCACTCTTAGCCTTTTCTTGGGCAAGCAACTTGAGGTCAGCAATTTTTCTTAGGAGCTTATCTCTCTCCATCAATTTTGCCTTTACTTCTCTCTCTTTATTTGCTTCCTTTTGTGCTCTTAAGGAGATCAAATGATGGACTCTTCTGTTTAGGTCCTCTATTTCTTGGGATACCTTATCTTCATCAGGGAAGATTTCTTCAGAGTCTGAGACATTGACTTGGTCAATATCAATTAAACTGATGTTTCTATCAATGGTCCTAGGTACAAAATCTCTGACTATGTTTGAACTACTTCTGCCTTTCCCAAAAAAACTAGCATGGGATATCTCTTGATTTGAAAAATGGACATCTTCTACATTCCCAAATAAACCAGAATGGAAACCTAAAGCATCATGCTCAGATTCACGGGAAGATGAATTTGAATTTGCATAGATAGGTCTTTCAGATATCTTACCTGTATTGGTGCTTTTTTGCACCCAAGCAGCATTAGATGCTTCATAAACAACTGATCTTTTCTAACCTCTACGTGACTGTTCAGGTAATCCCTCCTGCAACTTCTCACGAGGATGCTTCTTCATGAATGACCTGGTGTTTTTTCCTCCCTGCATTATGCTTGTTTTCTTAAATAATTTCAATTATTTCAAAAGGACTGGTTAAGATTATCAGAGTCACCACCCACAGAGACTGTGAGAAATATGAAAACAAACTTTACCCAGAAAATTTGCAGATCTATAAACCAAAATCAAGAAAATTTTCAAAGAGAGAAAGGAACCACATGAATCAAAGGTCAAGTAACAAACTTTAAACACAGATATCCAACAATATTCTGAGCTGGATCAAGCACCAATCTGTATCTGATACACACAATGACTCTCCCCAGTAGAGTTGCCACTTTTGTTGTTCACAAATTTTGATTCCCCTTTTTATCCCCTGTAAGAAATTAATAACTTTGTCTCCAAATAGAGAGATCAAGGAAAAAGAAGCTTAGAGAAACATATGATAAGGTTTCAAGAACCTTCTACACTTCGAACTTATCCAAAGTTCAGGTGGGTATACCTCCTGTGAATAATTTCACACTTTTAAAATAGATCCACAGTAAACCAGTCCAAAACTAGCGAATCTTATCACCTCAACACAAACTGAAAAAATAAAAGAAAGCTTATGCTCATGTTCAGTATTGATCTTCAAGAAATGTAGGAAGAGAACTACAATTGATACCAGTGCCTTATCCAGGCCACAGAGTCATCTAAATTAAACATGTCCATACATATCATTACTTCGGCTTCTATCAACCCCATACATGCCTGACATATATAAGAGTCTTTCCTTATTAGATAGAAAATGTTCATTAGATTCAAAGTCTCCAACAAAATAACATACTGACAAAGATATTCCTCGCGTATTTAATTTCTCTCCTAAAGAAGAAAGCTAAGAAAGATATCTATAAAGACTACATTACAATCCATGTTCAATTGAATAACCCTAGATTACCCAAATGAAACCAGTAATTATTTGAAAGCACACCAGAAGACAACACAAATTCTAGGTTTGAAAGTTCATGGTCTGTATATTGATATTCATTTTGAAAAAACTTACAAAACTCAAAATATTCTCTGTAAACTCAGAAAACCCCAGATATATTTCTGTAGAGTTTCTTTACAAATTCTTGCGATCCTTTTTTAACTAGTCCTGGTATCCATTTATAATAGTATGTATGCATACAAGCTTCAGACCCTTTTCAAAAAAGTTTGTTACAACAATCTTCTTGTTTCAACAAGAAGTTACAAATAATTTCTATTTTCTAATGGCCCCCTTTTGCTGGTTGTCATTCTGCAGCTTCTTCTTGAACCTCTACGTCCAGCACCGCATATTTCTTGTCCACTCTTGGTACACATCATCAATAGGCCATGAGAAGTTAATAACTTTCCCTCTTATCTTGGCCAATCTCTTCCAAGAATTTCTCATTCTATTGACATCTGAATTTAAAAAACCATAGTGTTATTTAATCTTCTCTATATCCTCAATTGTTCTAACAAATAGGGAAGTATCATCTGTGCTAATGATTCACTTTATCCTTAATGATAGGTTGGCCCCTAATTCATTAAGCCATACTTGTTTGTCCTTCAATTGAGCTGGACTGGCAAAACCCCCAGGAAATAATTCAAATACCTGCTCAGTGTACTCTTTCTTATACAAACTGATCTTCCTCTCTGCATTATCTATTCCTTCTGCTAGCTTTTCCAAATTCTTTGTCAAGTCACAAGTGGATTTGATAATGGGGCCAGCCCCTACATCATAAGATACACACATAAGTTCTAAGTCCTCTTCCCTAGGCTTGGACTTGTCGAAAATAGACATCAGAATAGCCTTGTCTCCATTGAGCTCATTCCATATGTCCAAAACTTTACCTATGTTGTTATACACCAATGATGATCCTATAGTATCAACAAAACTCAAAATTGTGGCCCTCACTCTCTCTTCATACTTATTTGCAAACAAGATTTGAGCCTGTTTTAACTTTTCCAACTCCTGAGGGGTGATCTCAACTGATTGGGAATTGGAAGGTGCAAGAGAAGTTGGGAATTCAATGATAGGGCTAGTGGATGGAGGCTATGTAGGAGAAGAAACAATCATCAATGTTGAGGACTCACCTTGATAGTATTGTCCTGCCAATTGGATTTTCAGCTTAGCAATAATGCTATCTCGGCTCATTACCTCTCCTTTGGCCTCACTGTAGGCTTTCAAGACTTTCTCTAGCTTAGCCTGGAGATCTGCCTTTTCCTTTGCTTCTTTCTCTGCCACTGCAACACTAAATTTTGCAGTCTCTAAGATTGTACTAGCAGCCTCCACCACTCCAGTACTTTGTACCCTCTTTACTATCATGCCTTCAAGGTAGCTGGACTCTAGGGTATCCTTTCTCTTTCTATTTTCATCTCTTTTCAGAGATCACATGACCAGGGCTGCATCATCCTTGTTGAAGGTTACTCCTTCCATAGGCTTGGTCTCTTTCTCGACTGCCTCTAAAACCAAGGCATCTGCTATATCCCATTTAGGGAGGATGAGGATGCTAGCCTTTGCTACCATTTCCCTTCCTTGCTCAGGAGTGATGGTCTTAAATTCAGTGATGATTTCTTGTTTTATTTCTTCCTCCACCACAACTGCATCCTTGTGGGGATGCCCACTCTTCCTCTTCTCACATATGGTATTGAAATTATCAATATTTTGCTTCCACACAAATTGCATGAAACCTCCCGAGGTAACAAATTTGCTATCAGCTAAGAATTCTTCACTAGCCTGTTTAATGGCAGGATCTGGTTTCTGGCCTTTAAACTCATTGATGGTTATGTCCATGTCGACATTTTCTGACTCCTCAGGCATTCCATCCTCTACTTCATCATAGGCATAGGCTATCTCTCCAAGACTCCCTAACTACAACAATTGCTCAGCTGTTGCCTACTCATTTCCTATATCAATGAGGGATTGAGATGGGGAATACAGGGGCTCATTAGTTGGCACTTCCTTTCCCAACCTTTGCTTCTTTGGGGAGTACTGACTGTTAATGACATCTTGTATTTTCCTCTTCCCTCTTCAAGTAGAAAGCTCCCTTTTTGTTGGCACCAACACATTGTACTTGGATTTCTTATGTAATACATAATCACCCAGAGGGATTGCTTTAGCAGATGTAGACCTAGCTAGAACTAGTCTTTCCTTCTCAGGGTTATTTTTAATCACTGCTTCCCTCTTCTCTTTCAATGTTTGCATTACATATTCCAAACAAAGAATTAGGAATTTTTCCTTTTCCTCAAAAGGGTGAAAACTGGACAAAGGGTCATAGCTTGTGTCAAATTGGTGCACAAAATCAAGAGCCTTCTTGTAGGCCACCCATTTCTCTTTCCTGAACTCCTTCTCATCCAAATCAAACTTATTTCTGATGATGTCTTCACGGAATTGGAATTGGTGAGGTCTTCCTTTGCATACTGCCCTTTTCCTAAACATACCATTAAAAAAAAATTTCAGGGTCAGAAAACCTTGACACTGTAGTAGACAAATGGTAGGGTTGAAAGAATTCCACAAAGCACTTCCATCCCCCCTTAGTAATAAGAAACTAATGTTCTATTGTTATTGTAGGGAAAATTGTCCCTTTTCCTCTATTAGATAGCTCTGCCTCTTGCACACTCCCAATCTGCCTGAGGACCTCTGCAATTCCTACTTTCAATTGATAACTTAATGATGAACGAATAGTACCAAACCGGTACTGAGAGGGGGGGGTGAATCAGTATAGGCAAAAAAATAGTCTTAAACCGGTTTGACAATAGATACTTCAATTGACTAGTAAATAGTGATACTGGTTTGAAACAGAGTGCAACTGATAAAGCCAAGAGTGACTGAGACATGCATTAATCGGTCAGTCACTTAGCTTTCTACTCAACTCAAAACTACACTACCATTTCACCCTTATGCATGAATAGATAATCTATCATTGAAACATAATAATCAGCTAGTTCAACATGTTTTATTAATAGACATAAAACACAGAACCATCACATGCTTGACAGACAATAACGAAGTATCACAAGATAAGAGCATCACACATGAGACACATTTTTCATGTGGAAACCCAATTGGGAAAAACCACGGTGGGGATGAGTATCCACAAGCTTGATTTTGAACTCTTTGGAAGTCTGCTTTGTTAGGAGCCTTATCTGGTTAAAGACAGATACAACACGTTCTGTTAGGAACTGATCCTGTTAGGGATCACCCGGTTAAGGGATGGCTACAATACTCGGTTAAGGGTACCTTGTTAGAGGATTTCAAGAACTCAATAGCTAAAGGATATCAATGACTCAGTAGCTTCGAGTTACCCTGTTAGAGGATTTTCAACAAGCCGGTTAAGGCTACCCTGTTAGGGGATTTCACAACTATTGAAGTGGTTAAAGATCAACAGGTATATCAATGACTTGATAATAGCACTCAATGCCAATGCAGATTCGCTTAAGCTCCTCTTCACCTTCTGCACTTACACTCTATAGATATGACTTCTCTCCTCTGGTCTGGCAAGAATCACGTATCTCTTCTCTTAGATACACACACAACTTTTGCCAATGAACTCTGAAAGAATCACAACATCGTCCTTATAGGACAATAGATAGGTCGGTAGCATAAACCCTAAACCCTAGACCTGTTAGGTTAAGGAATTCAAATGGTTCAATCCTGACTGTTGATCATACTGTATTGAATGCAACAATCTTGATCCAATCTCAAGACATTCTCCATCGTTCATTTTCGATCGATTTCATGGTGGCTGATAACCCATCACACGTTATCACCATTTATAGACTTTGCACATTCTCGAGGTAGATAGGAACATTCTTCTTTATGCAAGATCCTTCACGCGCACAAGGCTTACATGGAAACACTATCTATTCTTCGTTATCATGCTAACTTCATCACATAAAGTCACCTTGAGGCACTCCAACCGGAAACCCTAAAGTTGAGACCACCAACCAGTAGTCATGCACTGCTTCCATGTGCGGTTCCCATTACGTTATGCCGGTTCATCTTGAACAAGCACACCACTTCACTTTGGTATAGATACTGGTTCACAGTGTTATACCGGTTCTTACATATGATGATTCTCAACTCTTCAGTGTATTGACATCAATGACAACATACAATGTCATTATGTCCACATACCGGTTCTCATACCAGTTCACATAATGCCAACATTAGTGGGACCTGATATGGTAACAAAAATTGAGTGCCTCTGAAACCATACACTTTGAAAACTATGGAAACAGAGTACAAGTACATGTCACCCCAATTGTGGACAATTTTGATTTCTTCAACAAACTCCTTTGGCCTAAGAAACTCCAAAAGAGCTTTAGGGACCCTTGAATTCTTTGAGCATAAGAGAATTTTGATCCTGGATGCAAAGTACTTATCAAACTTTAGGTAGCTAGCATCTTCCCTATCCCATGACAGCAATGTGCTCCATAATTGAACTAGCATTTTCTCCTCATCCTTTTCTTTTACCAGATCCATCTCATTGGCAAAGTAGTCACCACCCTTGAATAGAAACACATGCATGAGAAGGGAGTACCATCCAAAAGGTCTATCCACCTTACCATTATTTATCCCTATCAAGCCTTCATGGATTGCATCGGTAATATATGGGGCATAATCAAATGTGACTGCTAGAGAAGGATTTAAAATTTGAGCTATCATTAACATGTAATGAGTTGGCATGTTCACTTTAGCATCCTCTCCAAAAATATGGTAGAGTGACAAGTATAATCCTTTGGCTTTAAGAGTGAACAAACTTAAGGAGAATGGTTCCCAGGTATTAGGTCCTACAACAGTCAATCCACCTATTTTAACAAAGAACTCTTTAAGAGGCCCATTTCTAAGATGATTCCTCTGTGCATTGTAGACCTAACCAAATGATTTAAAATTAATGGGCTCCAAATAATTGGACACCTCACTGAGCCCAAATACATTTCTGAATTCATCATCATTTACTTCAATGAGGGTTTTTCCATTTATATCCCTAACACTTTTGGTAATAGGGTCATAGTTTTGTGCAATCTGAGTTAGGGGATCCACATCCATGAACACTCTAGGGACCACCAATCTACCTACATCCAACTCCCAAATACTGTTCATTGGGGCTAGGGAGTGTCTCATACCAAATCCAACCTTGAATAAACCCAAACCAGACAACCCTATATGTGGATCTCTCAGCCAATTGCCCTTTTCATATAATCCTTCTCCTATTCTCAAGCGAGGAACCTTGGGCACTAATTCCTTAACTTTAGCTGCTACATTTGTGGACATAGACAATTGTTCCAGGAAATCATCACAAATTTCTCTCTCCTGGTAATTAAATTTCCCTGTGAAGTCCCTTCTAGGTGCCATCTCAATGATATGCAAGTAATTCAATTACTAATCACAACAATTCTTTAACATAACAAAACCACAATTCAATCAATCCTTCAAGTAACTGGTAAGCAAAATACAAGAAAACCTATTTTCGGCCCGAAGAACTCTACTCTGCACCAGCTTTTCTGCAACAACTCTTTGAAATGATGCCTACATTCAATTGATGTGAGTGTATGTATGGAAGTTGTGCTCTTAACTGTGACATTGACACCACATGCTTCGACCATCACCTCAGAATTTAATTCATGAATGAATTAAAATTTTTTGCTCCAACGGATCATAAAATGTCTGTGTTTCTATCACTTTATTGTTTTGCCATTTCATGAAGCCTAAAATCCACGCTTCTTCATCTAGCAAAATCATGCCAACTGTCAGATCCAACGAAACTTGCATGACCTTTACTTTATTGACTATTCTTCATTCGGCGATGGGCTTAGATCTCTTTCACTATTTCGTGAAAGCTAAACATCGTGTATATTCACCCAGCGAAACCACACGGGCCGTTCGATCAAAAGGAACTTGATTGGTCTTTATCTTATCCTGTGACTGGTGGTTAACCCCACTAACCATGCTCCAAGCATTTAAGGCTATCGGTTTTCACTGCTTCGCAAATGGTAATTACCTTGCATCTTTGTCTTGCAAAATGGCACCCACCATTGGATCATCCTTGAGATACCTACCTTTTAACAAACTTAACTGGGAGAAGTGGACCCTCTAACTCAACACCATCCAACCTAGCAACCGATTGACAAAAGAAATCAATGTGTCACTCACTTACTTGTCGAAAAACTTCCACGAGATCCCCTTGAGGACTTTCACGACATCTACCAAGTGGGTGCCATGTCACTTTGCTATTTTGCGAAGGTTAAATCTCTGGCACCTTAGGGTTGTGAAATAGCACCAACCATCCGATCAAAAAGAACTTGATCAGAATTTACCTTCAATTTTTACTGCCTCCCAGATCCAATTTCCTTTTCGCCACTTCACGAAGCCTAAAACCCATGCACCTTCACCCAGCGAAACCGCGCAAGCCATTCGATCAAAAAGAACTTGATCAGTCTTTACCTTAGTGAAAACCTGGATGCCAGACCCACTCTCTGCCTTTTGCCAACCCACGGGCATCTTTGACTCGCGAATTCACACGCGCCTTTAGATTAAAAGGAACCTGCGTGATGTTTAGGAAACCCAGTTAAACAGTAAGAACAATAGGAAAGACTTAGAAAAATAATGCACTGCCAGACCCACCTAGGAAGAAATAAGAAGGGGGGGGGACACTCTTCACGATAGACAAACCCTTCTTTAAGTGAAAAAAGTAACACAAAATTAGAATGAAAGGGTTTTTCTCAGACACTGGAGCGATTAAAACTTAAGCCTTAAACCCTCTTTGGACGTAAAGCAATTACAGGTAACAAGGCCTTACCAGACTCAAATTTTCATAGACTTAGCCAATTATGGGACAAGAATACCCATTTTTAAAATAGTGATAATAGTTTGGGGGGGGGGGGTGAATCAATATGACGTCAAACTTTTACTTTTTTATCTTAATAACAAAAACACATTACTTAATCCCAAGACATATTCATTTCATATAAACATTCGCATGGAATTTAACTACCATGTAACACAAGTAGAATACAAGATATATATGTGGAAACACTTATGGGAGAAAACCATAGTAAAATAGCTTCCTTATGTATAGAAAAATTCTTTTAAAAATTCATAGTTATCAATGCACTAGAGGTACCAACCCCTCTGTTGGTGTTGGAAATAAGCCACACCTGGACCGATGATGGACTGGTCCAAGAGGGGCCAGTAGATCAGTGGTAGAGCACTCTAGAAACATATGGAAGGTCCTAGGTTTGAGTCCTAGCTGGTCCTAGTTTGGTTGATTGCAGGCTTTTATTTACTAGTTCTAGATCTTGGCACCCCCTGTGTGTGGTGAATCATTCCCAGTCAACAACTATGGTAGAATAAATTGTGGTGGAGTTTAGAGCCACTATGGGTTTGGATGCAGAGAGGGAGAGCATCCTCTGGCCCATGAATGTGGTGTGAGTTGTGAAGGGTGGAGCGTACACATTGCAATTTACCACATTGCTACTCGTCATATGGAATGAAACTGAGAAGGTGATGGTAAAGGTGGTGACATAAGCAATATTAGAGGTGACAGACATGGTGATTATCTACAGGAAGAGGACAAGATAGATTCTCTCCAAATAATAAGGGTTGTATGCTTCCAAATGGATCTCCATCGCAAATTGCATCCCCATGAGAATTAAGTTGAAGTGTGGGTTGGAGCCACCAGCCATGCCTCTACCATCGGGCAAGACATTGGTAGTGGAGTGCTACATTCTTCCAATATCGGTGGTCATGAGAACATAGAAACACTGCTTCCCAATGGGTAGACTATGTTTGTAGAGATAGGGCATGAAGACTGACATGTTGGCCATGTCCCACCCGACCACACCTTTGGCTGCTCTATTTATGATTAGAATTTTTTCGTTGGGGAGAATGAGAATGTTGGACATGGTTCTTGGCCTAGGCATGTCTTCCATGCTCCACGAAGGATTGGCATCCATGATGACCATTCTTCTGCAGTTGCACAGGGCGGCCATGAAATTACCAGCTTTGGCGATGGCATAGCCATTGTCGGGACAACCACCGCAGATGAGGATTTCACCTTGGTGGCATTTGATGTTATAATTTACATTTGAAATCCACATTGATGACCGAGCTAGCCGTATCATTTTTTTTTATTGGTTTGGGCACTTTGAGTTTGAGGATTAGAACATTTGGTCATGGCATCAAAACTTTGACTAATGTATTGTCTTCGACTTTGATCAATATACAGACTAACCTCAAGTTCATAACTAAGGCGTAAGCGATATTTATATTGGAAGCAATGTATAATGTATCCGACTATTGTTTCGAGTTCAAAATTATTTAATTGAAGAGTGGTCTAGCATTCAAAATTGGAGTTTCAACAATTATCACTGGTATCTGAAGTAAGAGTGGAGGTACATGGGCAAGAACAAGTTGAAGTTCATTTGGGATCCTGAAAGACCCATGCAATTTATTTATTGGACTTCCTATGGGTCAGTCCACCATTTACATCTCTACTGGAACAATGTTGTCTGTGATGACTCTACAACGTTGGTGATTGATGGCATGAACTTGCTTGTTACACCTCTATCTTTGTCTATTGTGCCTCCTTCCATGTCTCTTTTCTAGCTCAACTTTCAGTCTGATGTTTAGAGTGTTACTTTAACTTCTAGAGGCTCTGAGGCTCATTTAGTTGTGGGACTCTTAGATGGAAATTTGAGTATTGTGAAATTTCCAGAAATAAGTATTTGGCATGAATTGGAAGATGTTATATACAATACTACAATTATTGATAAGAACAATCTTCAAATAGAGTTTGGCAACCTTATACATATGACATGAATAGATTCTGATGTTATTCTGTTGGCAAATGCACACTCCAATGAGACATTGTAGGTGATTGAAGGTTTAATCATTGATGGCAACCTTACAATCCTATGACACCGGCAAGGCATTCCACCGGCACTAGCAAGATCAGACTCTACACCGACACTCAGACCACTGACACTGGAAGTGAAAGGAAGCATACCGACATAGAGGCTGATAGGATTTTTGTTGTAATATATTTTTTTTATTATTGTAAAATCATTCTAAGCCGACTTGGTAACATTGTAAAATGACTCATATATATAAGAGATCATTGTAGAAAATTTTGGAAAGAATGAAGGAAGGTAATAAGGTAGACCTATTATGTGAATTATAGGTTAAGGGTTTATGTACAAAGTAGAGCAGAAACCAGTACTGGATCTGGCATTATAGATGCTATTTTGAAGCATTACAAGACACTGGATTTATATAATCCATTTTGTAAGTCAGTGAGACTTCCTATTTTGTATTTGAGTAGTGAGCTCTAGGCACTTGGCCTTCCTGCATGTGCAGGCCCCTATTGTAGCAGTAATATTCTCTTATTGGCCAATAAGTGAATATTGTGGGTCACAAATCCCACCGAGGTTTTTCCCACACCGGGTTTCCTCGTTAAACCTTTGTGTTATGGTGTGTTTTTCATGTGGTTGTTGTTATCTCTATTTATTGCATTACTTTCTATTTACCAGTATACAATATTAATATGTTCTGCATGTTTTAAGTTAAGAAATTGCTCATACCGGTCAGATACTGATTCACCCCCCCCTCTCAGTATCTGTGGGAATCCTAACAATTGTATCAGAGCTTGGTCCTCTATTTTCAGAAGCCTAACAGCTTGAGGAAGATCTTGACACCGGTAGAGATGGAAAACTTGATGAAGCAACTTGAAGCAGCTCTCTCAGACTATGATGGAGAAAAACTGAAAAATATCAAACTTGAAGATGATCTAAAAGTAGCTTAGGATATTATTCAAGCACTTCAAGAAAATCTGACTATTACAAGAAACAAGAGAAGAGAACTTTGTGAAAAGATGCAATTTGAGAATGATGAAAAGGAAACTCTTAATGATATGATAAACAAGATGAAGCAAGAGAACATGACAACAAAGAATGAGATGTAGGATATGACTATGAGATTTTGTAAGGAAATTGAAGATAGAAAGAAAAATGAAGAAGATTTGACTAGAAGACTAAGTGATGCTACAAATGAAAACACAAGACTTAGCTATGAAAATGGTTTGTTGAAGACAGATCTGATGCATACACATAATGACTCCAATGAACTGATGAGGCAGAAAGAGATCTTAGAAAGAGAACTAGATATTGCAAATCAGCACAAATAAAAATTCAAGAAAAGCTCAGAAGAACTTGGTGACTTGTTGAAGAATCAGAAACCTAAAGGTGACACTTGTGGAATTGACTTTGAAGTAGGAGAAAGCTCTGGTACTACAAACACACAAGATCATCGCAAACCGGTAAGACAACCTACTGCTTACAAATTTAATGGCAAATGCTATAACTGTAATAAGTATGGTCATAGAGAAAATCAATGTAGATCTAGAAGTAATTAGAATACAAATGTACCCATCGGTCAATGTTCAAAATGCAACAAAATTGGTCATAACTCTGAAAATTGCAGAATGAATGTGAGATGTTATGTTTGTGGAATATTTGGACACTTATCTAATCAATGTAGAACACAAACTGACATAGGTTATGGGAAGGCTATTTAGAAAAATAATGTGACTTGTTATGCATGTAACAAGATTGGACATATTGCAAAATTCTACAAAAGTAAGGCATCGCTAGCAGACAACAAAGGTTCTAGTTTGAAAGAAAAAGAAAAAGTTGAAGAGGTTAAGCAGGAATTCTCAAAACAATGGATTAGAAAGTCAGACCTAAATGGTGGTGGGAATACTCCTCCACCGGTAGAACCAAGCAACACTCCACCGACATAACAGAGTAGCACTCCACCGGCAGGAGACTCTTAATCTAATTGAAGAAAATTTCTTTGAGGGTTTGGTAATCAAATGTGAAATATGCTATTATTCCCTCGGTTGATGGTGAGAAGTAGAAATTACTTCTATACTGGCAAATAAAGTGAAGTGGCTACTTAACCGACATGCATTAAATGTGGTAGTTGGAAAATTAACATTATAAATTAGTGATTTTGGCTCCATTTTACTTCACCGAGCATTCAAACATTCGAAGAGTTTGAAATTTCCAGAGCTAAGGCATTTCGAGCAAAGAGGCAAAGTATTTCAGCAATCGATCCTTCCAAAGGCAGCAAAAGGTATTTATAATCATGGCATCCTCCTCTGTACCTGAATTCATAGCAAACCCTACTATAGTGGAAGTAATCAAATGCCCTAGGCCTATATTTTAGCTAGTTCCCAAGATAGCTAAAAAGGATGATAATGTTGGTGCATTTTCCCAAATCCCCAAAGGAGTAGTTTTTGCAGAAGACCCTAGAATATACATCTATTTCCACATAGAAGAATTAGGTGATGAGGAAATTAAAAATATGTACAAGATTGTCATATGTGATAATTCCAGTAATGTGAAACCTGAACACAAAATTATTGAAACCCTAGGATTCACTGAAATCCTCAACATTCCAGATTTCCCTAAGGAAGCTATTAGGATAGTATTGAGCAGGGTACATGGTGCATTCTTTTGGCTAGATTTGGTTCATAAAATTACCAAGGAAGCTCTGAAAGTAGTAACAAGGTTACCTTTCACTGGTAATAGACTAGACAAGACAAAGAAGTTCTCAAATGACTTGGTAATGAACCTAATAGGTGCAACATCCGAGAAAAGGTCTTTAAGGGTGAATGATATAACTAACATAGATGTAAGATTCATTAGCATGATTATAGGTTACAAAACAACTCATGCAAATAGACTTAACTCAGTTTCCAGCTTATGCATAAAAAGTGCTCATGATATGGTTAAAGATAATGTAAAAATTGATGTATGTGAATGGTTAAAGGATGAACTTATTGATAATCTAGGAAAGATCAAGAAGGATAAGAAAGGGACATTTAGATTTGGCAATTTACTTGTATGCTTACTACTACATATAACAAAACTAGTGCCCGGTATAGGTAACAAGAACCTTGGATTTGACATACTGGTAGGGAAACAATTATCTGACTTATTGAACAATATGAGTGAAAACAAAGAGAAGAATATCAATGCGTATTTTCAAGCATTGAAGGCCTAGATGAAAACCAGAGTTAGACTGTCACAGGAAATTGTAAGTAAATACAAGGATGAGATATGTTTTGTCATCAAGAAGGATGAGATCTGGATGGAAGCAGTTATCCCAAGAATAATTTGGGTTACTAAAATGGGTTATGAGACCGATGATCACATCATTGAAACATATGCAAAAGCCCTTCTGGAAGCACCCAAGGAACCTAAGGAAGAAGTATTTGGCAGTGCAAAAACCATTAAAAATCAAATTCAATCCAAAAACAGAGTGAAGAAAGTAGACTCAACTATGAGGAGAGGTTCAAGATAGGCTAAGGCTATCAAAGAAGATGTACTGAAACAAATCGGTATCACTGAAGATGAGTTGGAAGCACTACAGCCTAAAACTCACCTTTCACTGGTAGCAACTTCTTCAGAGATAGATATGCCAGCAACATTCAAAAGAGTTGTAAGGAAAATGGAACCTTCACCGGTATCCACACCTTCACCTAGAAGAACCTGACAAAAACAACAGGCAGTGAGGCCTCCAGTCAAGAAGACAACCCCCAAGAAGAAAAAGTTGACACCCAAGAAAAGGACTGAACAAAATATTGCTCCGATTGATAGACTATTGGATGAAATAACAAAGGAAGGAAAGATCAAAAACATCAACAAATTGTATGATTCACTATCAGTTGATGATAAAGAAAAGGTTGAAAACAGTGTAATCTTACACTTGGATATCTACAAGAAATTCTTGATACAAGTTGTAGATGAATTACCAACTGAACTATTCAAGAGACTAGAAGCAAGAAGGCAAGCTGTTGTAGAGCTTGACAAGAAAATAAAAATTGAAAAATTACTTGTTGTCTACCTAGTTAACTCACCGAAGGAGATAGATGATCTAATTGCAGAGGCTAACCGATCAGTATTCTCTACTGCACATCGACATATTACACTAATGGTTGGAAGAGTAAATGAGGTTGCAAAGGAAACTACAAATGGATGGGATATATTCCTTGTTGAGAAGGAAACATAGGAAGAGTATAGAAACCCTAAACCAATCAAGGTATATCAGAAAGACAAGGATAAGGGGAAAGGAAAGGTTGGTGGACCTCCAAGCATCAAAATAAGAGATAATTTATCCCCACCACCTCTAGTTACTCCACTGGTAGCAACTGTAGATGTCTAAAAATGGTCAACACTTATGGAGTCATACTTTAACATTTGTGCATTGCCTTATTTTAGGGTTTTTGCATTGCATTAACATTTCTTCTATGTTGTGCACTTGGTCTTTATCATTTGCGAGCATCGAGTCCTTCTTCTGCATTCTGCATTTTTCTTGCTTTCGAATTAGGTCTTGTCGATAGAAATCTTCAGTCATGATTTTGGTCATTTTGAGATCGATTTGTCATCAATCCTTGTCCTTTTCAATCATGTCAATTTGGATCGATTAGTTATTGTTCCTCGTCAATTGGCACCTATCAATTTGATCTCCTTGTCAATCTTGGTCAATTTGTCATTGATTTTTGTCACCCAATCTCAATCATTTATCAACATTGGTCCTTTGTCAATTAGAATCATGATTGAACCTACATCAATTATCTTTTGTGAAGACCTAATTGTCATCCTTGCATTTCTAATTCATCTTCTAGGGTTTTATGATTTATTCATTTAATCTTGTTTGTCATTTTCCCTCTAGGTTAAATAATTTATTTATTTATCCTAAGTCTTCTTGTCACAATTAAATATTTATTTAATTGGCTAATTAATTCCCCCTCTTTTTGTGAATTAATTAATGAATGAAATTTTTTTAATTAATTCACCTAATTTTCTAATTTCTCCTAATTTCTATTTCTATTTCAAATTTTTGTCATACATCTTGATTAGCAATTTGTCATAATTTGTCATAACACCTTGCATAGAAATTGTCATACACTTGTCATAATTTTGCCATTCTTGATTTGAATTTCCTTTCAAATCTCTTCATGCTAATCTTTTCCTCTCTCCAATTTGTCTATAAATTGGATGAGTTCCTTTGTCAATCAAATAAATCACATTTTCGAGTAACCTTATGCTACAAATTTCATCAACAACTTGCTTTCCACTTGCAAATGCACTTTGTAGGTGAGAACAACATCAAATTGGAAGGTGAAAGAAGAACAATGGAGCCACATGAAGGAGATAGCTGCATTTGGTTTTCTTTGATTTCATTTTGAATATCTCGTCTTCATGTTTTCATTGATTAGATTAGGATTATTTTCATTGTAGTTTTAGGGTTTGTGATTGTCCTAATTGTTATTTGCTTTGATGCATCCTCAATTTCCTAGTCTACATTTTTGCATATGTCATTGTTATTGTCTGGGGCATTTTCATTATTGTTCTTTGAAAAAATTCTTAGAATCACATTGTTGGAAGAGTAAATGAGGTTGTAGAGGAAACTGTAAATGGATGGGATATATTCCTTGTTGAGAAGGAAAAACAGGAAGAGTATAGAAACCCTAAAGCAATCAAGGTATATCAAAAAGACAAGGATAAGGGGAAAGGAAAGGTTGGTGGACCTCCAAGTATCAAAATAAGAGATAATTTATCCCCACCACCTCTGGTTACTCCACCAGTAGCAACAACTAAAGATCAACTGAAGAAAAAGTTGACACCCAAGAAAAGGACTAAACAAAATATTGCTTCTATTGACAAACTATTGGATGAAATAACAGAGGAAGGAAAGCTCAAAACATCAACAAATTGTATGATTCACTATCAGTTGATGATAAAGAAAAGGTTGAAAATAGTGTAATCTTACACTTGGATATCTACAAGAAATTCTTGATACAAGTTGTAGATGAATTACCAACTGAACTATTCAAGAGACTAGAAGCAAGAAGGCAAGCTATTGTAGAGCTTGACAAGAAAATAAAAATTGAAAAATTACTTGTTGTCTACCTAGTTAACTCACCAAAGGAGATAGATGATCTAATTGCAGAGGCTAACCAGTTAGTATTCTCTACTGCACACCGGCATATTACACTAATGGTTGGAAGAGTAAATGAGGTTGCAGAGGAAACTACAAATGGATGGGATATATTCCTTATTGAGAAGGAAAAATGGGAAGAGTATAGAAACCCTAAACCAATCAAGGTATATCAGAAAGACAAGGATAAGGGGAAAGGAAAGGTTGGTGGACCTCCAAGCATCAAAATAAGAGATAATTTATCCCCATTGCCTCTGGTTACTCCACTGGTAGTCACAACTGAAGATCAACTGACTGATGAGAGTATGGATGTATCACAAGAGGATACAAATCCTAATTCTGAGGTACTATACATAGTTGATGTTGATACTCAGAAAGTCAACATTATGATAGACAAGGACACAATCGGTAAGACAAATATGGCTAGTGAGCCACCGGTAACTGATAACACTGATAACACCGAAGGAAAAGAGGCAAATGATAACACAGGGAAACAAGCAGAGACTCAAACAGAAGCACAAATAGAGAAACAAGTAGAGAAACAGGTTAATGTAGAATCAGTGCCACCAGCAATAGGTGAACAAGACAAACAATTGCTTAAGGAAATGGAAACACAAACTGACCTACCAGAGATCATTACAAGCAAGGATAGTGCTCCCACCAGCGAAATTCAGAATGTTGGTTCCTCCTCTGCAAGATTTAAATCAACAAATGTAACTGAAGTTCTTTTAGATTCTATAAAGAAAATAACAGATTGTAGTTCATAGGCATATAAAGCTATAGATGACACAATTCCAATTTTGAAGATGATAGCTCCAAAATGTAATGTAGATAATAAGGATTCTTTGAGTCAACTTGACACTTTGTCTAAGTATATTACTGACAACACAATGATAGTTGAACAAATAAAGGAAGATGCATTCAAAGAGAGGTTAGAAAAACAAAAACAAAAATTCTTTGAGGATCAAATAAAGAAGTGTACAAGGCAATTTGACACACTTCTACTAGAACTGTGCAACACACTTAAGGAGTTCAAAACTTTGTACAGAGATACTTGCAAGACAAATTTTTTGATAGTTGACATAGACAGGAAAATGAGCAACATATAGGAGGAAATTCATAAGCTAGTTGACAATTTTATTAATTTATCTAATTCATTATCAATTTTTGAGAAAAAGATAATAGGTTTTGAGGAAGAGTTACTTAAGCTAGAAAGAGAAAAGGAAAGAATAAAAAGTAAGGCACAGGATCTTAAATGGAGATTAAGTCCAAAATTGGACTACCTAGCATGTTTAAGGAAATAAATATCTCAGGCATTAGTACAGGGACATAAAATACCGCAGAGCAAATGCAGCACCTCACCGATACAGTTCAAAGAATAGAGGCAGCAATAAAAGATAGTAAAAAGTTCCTTGAAAGCCTAAATTTTATTTTGGTGGATCTTTTTCAAATTGTAACCACCCGGTTGCAAGGTTGAGATAGGAAACCACACTCTATTGACACTTTGACAACCTTTGTCATTGATGCCAAAGGGGGAGTAGTGGAATGAGAAAATAAATTAGCAAAAGACTCATCTGCTTAGGGGGAGTTCACACACTTTTGGTATACACATTTTTGGACTTCAATTTTTGGACTACACCCTTTTGAATTTTCTCATGAGTGTTACCATCAATGCCAAAGGGGGAGATTGTTGGCAAATGCACACTCCGATGAGACATTGTAGGTGATTGAAGGTTTTGTCATTGATGGCAACCTTACAATCCTATGACACTGGCAAGGCATTCCATCAACACTAGCAAGATTAGACCCTACACTGGCACTCAGACCACTAGCACCGACAGTGAAAGGAAGCATATCAGCACAGAGGCCAAGAAGAATTTTATTGTAATATATTTTGTTTATTATTGTAAAATCATTATAAGCCGACTTGGTAACATAGTAAAATGACTCATATATATAAGAGATCATTGTAGAACATTTTGGAAAGAATGAAGGAAGGTAATAAGGCAGACCTATTATGTGAATTATAGGTTAAGGGTTTATGTAAGAAGCAGAGCAGAAACCGGTACTGGATCTGGTATTATAGATTCTATTTTGAAGCAGTACAAGACACTGGATTTATATAATCCATTTTGTAAGTCAGTGAGACTTCCTATTTTGTATTTGAGTAGTGAGCTCTAGGCACTTGGCCTTCCTGCATGTGTAGGCCCCTATTGTAGCAGTAATATTCTCTTATTGGCCAGTAAGTGAATATTGTGGGTCACAAATCCCACCAAGGTTTTTCCCACATGAGGTTTCCTCATTAAACCTTTGTGTTATGGTGTGTTTTTCATGTGATTGCTGTTATCTCTGTTTATTGCATTACTTTTTTTGTTTACCAGTATACAATATTAATATGTTCTGCATGTTTTAAGTTAAGAAATTGCTCATACTGACCAGATACTGATTCACCCCTCCCTCTCAGTATCTGTGGGAATCCTAACATATTGTAGGTGTATTGTATTCTAACCATGATCAGGTGGAGGATGCAAGGTTCAAGTATATATCATCAAGTGGTTGGGTTATCAAATCATATTTGCATTCAGTTATGCAGAGTCCAATAGTAGGCATTGTTGTAGATCATTGAAGAAATCATTCTAAAGGAGTGAGGATCAAGAGGGAGTTCTGTATTCAGAAAAATGGAGACACAACTTGCTGCCATGAGATTGAGTTGGTGGCACATAACTGAAGACATCTCTCAAAAAGGAAGAACCTATTTAGTTTGTCATTGTGATTAGTTTCTTCATAGAGGAGGAATTAACAGGGACTTTGACAAACTATTAGAGGAAACCTTGGACAAGGAGGTCAAAAGGTTGGAGCTTCAGAGGGAGTCACATCATTATGAAGGTTTGTGTTAATGCATTCTTCTCTGTGAGGGAGAAGTTTGAGGTGCAAGCCCTTGTTAATGCATTCTTCTCTTTGAGAGAGAAGTTTAATGTTTAAACTCTTGCTAATGCATTTCTCCTTGAGAAATATTTAAGGTGAAAGCCTTATCTTACCCTCTGATATGGTTCATGGTGAATGTCATGTGTGTGACTCTATGACAAACATCACATGAGTGAGTTCATGATGATTTTCTTGTACTTGTGTGTTTAGTCTTTGGATGAGCCATGGTGAATATCACTGTGAGGTGATGATCTCACAATGATGAACACTTGTACATCTCACTATTATTGTAAGGTGATGATATCACAATAATGGTTGTATATATCATTATGGTGGATATCATGTGAAGTGATATCTATGGATATGCCACAATGATTGATATCTCATAAGCTGATATATATGGATATGCCATAATGGTGGATATCATGTGAGGTGATATCTATAGATAATCCATAATTGTTGATATTACATGAGGAGATATCTATGGTGGATATCACATGAGCTGATATCTATGGATAAACCATAATGGTGGATGTCACGTGAAGTGATATCTATGGATATGCCATAATGGTTGATATCACATGAGGTGATATCTACAGATAAACCATAATGGTTGATATCATGTGAGGTGATATCTATGAATAAAACATAATGGTTGATATCATGATGAGGTGATAAGCTTCTTTTATACACATGAATGTGGTCATTGTGTTAGTCATCATGATGAGGCAATGTGACTTGTAGAGATTAAGAAGGATTCCTCCCTAGCTAAGAGGGAGTGTTGATGCTATAGCGTCATAAGTAATCCTTCAGGACCAAATAACAAAGACCAAATATGTGAATGTCCTATTGACCTTACATATTTGGTAATCCAATTTATTATCCATTGATATCGTATATATTGCATTACTGATTTGTTTACTAATTAACCATTGCATTATTGAAATTGATATATTGGGTTTGTTAAATAATTGTTGACAAACAAAGTATTGGTTCATGAAGAACCGATTATGTTTAATTCATTATGAATCAGTGCATGTATATCATGCTTATTGGAAACCAACTCATGTTGTGATGAAGAGTCATGACTTCTGGTTGAAAGCTATATGAGTTGATATATATATGGATAATACATCTCCCTCTTGTAGTTTGATAGAAAGATACAGAAAAGAAGTTAGAATAATATAGATCTACATGGAGACCACACATAGATCAAAATTATCGGCATAGTAGAAGACATAAGATTATAGAATACATTATATTAGTCAGAGCACAACCAGTCAACATGGTATCAGAGCCAGGTCCAGTCTAGGAGTCCCAAGAACATGAGAGGTGTGGCTTAAGGGGGGGTGTTGGTGTTGGAAATAAGCCACACTTGGACTGACAATGGACTAGTCCAAGAGGGGCCTATAGCTCAGTGGTAGAGCACTCTAGCAACATATGGAAGGTCCTAGGTTTGAGTCCTAACTAGTCCATGTCTCAACACCCTCATTCTATTTTTGAGGTACTTTCCCACTAGAGGCACCAACCCCTCATTCTAATTTTTGAGCACTTGCCCACTAGAGGCACAAACCCCTCATTTAGTTAGAGGCACCAAACCCCTCATTAAAATATCCACCTTTTGATGTGTTGGTTCCCAAATAAAAAATACCAAACCCCAAAGGATTATCCACTTTCTTATCAATAGGTTCAAGATATGGTATAGCCAACGAATGAGATAACATCAAACTTTTACTTTTTTGACTTGGCCAATGAATAAGACATGACTTGGGGTTGAATCAGTATAACGTCAAATTTTTACTTTTTTGACTTAATAACAAAAGCATATTACTTAATCCCAAGACATATTCATTTCATATAAACATTCACATGAAATTTAACTACCATGTAACACAAGTAGAATACAAGATATATATGTGGAAACCCTTATGGGAGAAAACCACAGTAAAATAGCTTCCTTATGTATAGAAAAATTATTTTACAAATTCATAGTTATCAACCCACTAGAGGTACCAACCCCTCATTCTATTTGTGAGGCACTTTCCCACTAGAGGCACCAACCCCTCATTCTAATTTTTGAGCACTTACCCACTAGAGGCACAAACCCCTCATTTACTTAGAGGCTCCAAACCCCTCATTAAAATATCCAACTTTTGATGTGTTGGTTCCCAAATCAAAAAATCCCAAACCCCAAAGGATTAGCCACTTTTTTATCAATAGGTTCAAGACAAGACTTGGCCAATGAATGAGATTCAGTCTTAGGACCTAAATCCCCTACACTTTTGGCTCTGTAGGACCAAAGTGGGTATACCTTAACAATGTCTAAGCAAACTACTTCACTGCATACATGGACATTAATACTATAGTAGATATCCCAATAAAAATATACCAAGGAAAGCTTATTAACTCTAGGCTTGGCTGCAATCCTAGTTTTAGACTTTTACTTAGATATTGGGATTGTTTTCTTTGCTAACACTACTCCTATACCTACTCCTACAAATAGAAAATAAATATTACCTTTATAAATAGATGAACCTGAAATGTTTGAAAAGAAAAGATCAGTGCCTATCCTGCTGGGAATAGAGTCTACCTCAAATATGTCATGATTCAAATCACAATGTATCTTCCTATGACATTTCCTAACTTAACATTCTATCCATCACATATCATGTTAACATGAAACTAGTACAAATCATTCTTGAAATCACACTCACATGCATATATATATTGAAATGATCTTGAAACAAAATTTAACCCTTTTATTAGAAGAGACCCATTACCAAGAACATAAATAACCCATTAGAGAAGACAAATCACTGTGCCATTAACACAACAACTAATACAACACATACACAGAGAATGGAGATAAATTGAAACTGATTTCTTTCATTAATCTTAAAAAATTGGATACATTGATGATACATAGTATATTTGCAGACCAAAAACCAATATATTGCACTTGTGCTTAGACACTAAATACTATATGTTTGTAAAAAAAATTCAAAATTCTTTCCTATCGGCCATGATTTCCCTTTTATAGCACAAGGGAGAAAAACAAGCTTCAAGTCAAATAGGACACATGTCAAAAATTGATTGATTACAAAGGAATATGCCAAAAGGCATCTTTCAGGTACAATACAAAATCCTTCTAGAAGGAATGAGAGAAGGCAGCTAGAATAGCAACTTTTTAGAACTAAAGTTGTAGGCTTGAGAGGAGTGGTGCTGATGTGTCTTCAATCTATAGGTTCTATCCTTGTCAAAATTCAAAAATCTATCATTGAACGCAATGTGGACATGAGTTAGTATGTGCTAAATATGCGACCAAAATGCACCTACAAAAAGGAGACATGCAAAAAGAACCAGGCAAACAAAAAGGATGGATGGAGGCTACTCATCTTATGGCTGATCTTCTTTAAGTGTGAAATACTACTTGTACCAATCATCAATCTACTTAATGGTTGGGTAGTCATAAGCTCTTAATTCTTCTAGTTTATTTACAACCTCTATAGTTCTTCTATCTAACACACTTGTAGCCTTTGCCACAAACTTCTAATAGAAAGAATCAATTTCCAAAATTCTATCAACAATTAAATAATATGTCCTCTTGGATGGGGTCCCCCCATGCAAATTGGTCTAGTGCTACTATTATTGATTCTTTGAAATCAACTTTCCACTCTTCTAGACCCTTGATTTGACCACCCTCACTCAAAATTGTTGGGGTATCCCATTTTTGCAGACCCTTAAAGGAAGCCATTCTCTCCTTTAGGGTTGATTCCCTGTTTTCGACATGGGGAATTTATTTAATCATTAAATCGTAATTTTTCCAAGTTGTCCCTACAACTTGGGGGGATGAAGGTAGGTTCTTTTTTGCCAAGAATATCTCTTTCAAAGTGCTGGACCTAGGATGGAACATGGCCTTTAATGAATGAAAGAATATAACTTGGTCCCACAATTGTTACTTGACCTTGGAGACATGTGAATATGAGGTATGAACCTCATCCAATTTATTAATAATCTTCCTAGTCATTTGTAAAATTGTGCTCTTTCTTATTGCAAGACATTTGTCTTCTTCTTCTTCTTTCATTCGGAGAATCCTTTTATCTCTATTCTTAATAATAGTGGCCAATGCCTTATTTTGAAATGTTATCATTTTAAAATCATGAATTAAAGAATGAGGAACCCCTTCGAATTTTCCTAGCCCAACCTCTTCTTGCTTGTATGGTTGCTACTATGTTATCACTACTGCAATTGCATCCATTTTTTCTATTTCCTCTATTAATTGGGCATTCTCAATATACAACTTATTGAAATTGGCAAAAAGAGTAGTTTGTTGCTCTTCAAAATATCATGCTTCCTTTCTTTCTCTTCAGCAACGACCTTAGCAAAAAATGAGGCATGCAATGCGATGGTGACAACCTCTAATGCTAAAGTATCTTCAAGGCATTTGACAATGGCATCACCCACTTTTTCTTGTACCCTAAATAATAGCTTGGGATTTCCTATACTAAGGTCATTTACCCATTGTGCAAATGCATTTAAGCTAAGGCTAAACCTAGTACCATGTGAGCTGAATTCTTATGCATAAATGGGGTCATCTTGCCTCATCACTTGGTCAAGTACAATTTTTTTTTGCATGTCACATCATGGAACCAACATCATACCACTATCCTTAATCATCTTCCTAGCCTCATATGGAGTGCAATCTATATTCTCCATATCAAAATTGGCCAGCTCCTCTTCTAACATATTTTTCAATTTATTTTGGAGCCAAAAGCTCTTAAACTTGGGAGTCAATGAAATCATCATCTGACAAAATTGGGCCGCAACAAGGACTCTCTCATCATTCACTTTCTCTTCTGAGATAATGCTTAGGACAATTATCCTATCAATCTCCACTACTCCCTCTGCAAAATTAGGGTCTTTGAATGCTTCTTGGGGAGGAGAAGGTGGAGGGACTTTTGTATCCTCTTCATCATCAACAACAATCTCAATAAAGTCAAACAAAACTACCTTCCCCTTTTTTAATTTTTTTAATTTTCTCTAAGAGAGTTGGGCCAACTTGAGGATCTTGGTGAGGGGGAACAACTTGGGAAGACTCTATTATCAAAATTGTCTTCCTCTTCCTATCTCCCAGGGTAGCCTTTGGAGGCTCATAGGTAGGCCTTTCCTCATCTACCCTACCAATTGGTTACTCTCTCTGTGCCTGAGTAACAATTTGTTCAAAACTTCTCATCTTGCACAACATCCTTGCATAATCATTTTTAATGTTAGAGGAAAATCCTTGGAACTCATGCTCTCTGTATCTTTTTTCCCTCTCCACCCTATTTAGTATATCCCATTTCTTTCTCCTTTGGATGGTATCCTTAGGGAGGCAATTCTAGATCATGTCCTTATATTCATCATGTTCATGGAAAACTCCCTTTACTTTCATCTTGTGTGTCCTCAAATCAATGAGGTACCCCTCAGGATCATACTCCTAGATCTTACCACTTTGGAGTCTCTACACATATCATTAAAAAATCTTGCACCTTCTCTAGAGCATCACACCCAACAACAAAATCTCCATACATGGTGCATCTAGGTAAGTGAGTTTCTTTTCTCTCTGCTTTCATCCACTTCTTCTCCATCCAAATTAGTTTCCATATGAATTCTATAAATGCTAATATTGGGGAGACAAAAAGTGGCAACCTGTGGGGGTCCTCTGGGCATCCATACACCTTGATGATTGTGCAATCTGAATATAGAAATAAATATCCCAAATTGTGTGTGAATTCACCCTTTGAGAATTGCATAGTTTTTGGTTTTATATCTCTAGTTCTTAGTATCTTTATGAAAAATTATAAGATCCTAGGGGTTTGGAATCCACACTACCCTAACACCTTCATGATAAAATGGTCAAATAATGCAATGTAATTATAATACTAGGACATGTTATCCCAAACTTGGGTCCACCTACGTACTGGGCATCTGCCACCTCCATTGGGATCAAACATGGTTATCTTTAGGGCTGCATCCCAACCAATCTTATTCTGACAAATAATCAAGTGGCACAAGAGAGAATAGAATTTAACATCAATTGGGGTTTTCTCATCTTTTGTACTTATCAACCCCTCATGCAACTTCTCTTGTATGTAGGAGGAAAAATATTGCAACCCATTAGATTGTATGTTAGATTTTTATTTCCATCATCATAAAATCTACCAGCATCTTATTCCTCTCATAGTCAATTCCTAGGACCTAGCACAAAGCATAGTATCTTTTGACAAAAATAATTTTTAAAGGTGATCAAGTCAAAGGGCTCTTTTTGAATGTTCAAAATATAATTCTTGCCCATTTGATACATCCTTTTCTTGAAAAGGGGTATTTCTTCACCCCTCAACATTGCTATCTTCAAATTATATTATGTTTCCAACCTCTTTAGATTAATTTTCTTCAAAGCATTCCTACTTAGATCAAAACAAGTGATTATTGCATCTTTTGCTATGTCCACCAAGATCTTCCCCTCAATAGTCCTCATAGTCATGCTCTCCAGATGATATTGTTTCCTTTTGATGGGAGCAGGCTCCACAAAAAACATTAGGGACCACTATCTTCTCTAGGTCTAGTGTCCATGCATTTGATATAGGTGAAGGTCTCTCCATGTTTCCATAAAAATAATAAAAAATGTCCCACCCTCTTTTAGTTGTGATGGCATCTATGCACTTAGAATTATGATTGATGAAGACATTATCGAAAGTATCCTACATAGTATACCTCTTAAAAATTTCCAATATATCTTGGTGTAGGCCCCTAACCTACCTTTTCTTCTTCTCAATTTCTTCCAATTGCTTCTCAATCTTCTCAGTGGTCACCTCAAATTTTGCAACCAAAGATAATTCGGTAGGGTTTTGTGTGAGTGGTTTCTCTTGAGAAAGGAGAGGGTTTTATGCAATAGATGAATCTTGTTCTAAGGATGAAGGGGTTTCTTTCTTGGTGGAAGACCTCCATTTTGGCTTTGGGGTCTCGACTTCAGTGGGTGGGTTTGGCTGGACAAAGAGGGTTTTTCTCTACCATTGGTTCATTAGAAATTGTCGGAGATGGGTGAACTAATGCGATTGGGATGGCACAAGTGATTTTTGGGGTGGCAATTATCTTTTTCTTTGATTTTTAGGCCTCTCATTTCTCAGGAGTCTTTTCAATGGTTGGGGCAGTGGTATCTTTCCTCTTTAGTGCCATAACTATCTCCTAGGGCTCAAAATTATACCTATACTCAATTTACAATTGCACAACAACCTCCTATTTTTTTAGCAAAAACACAAAGACATAGGTTTTACAATTACTTGATTTTTGAAGACTCTAGGGTGCAATTGAACTTTTGCAAATTGCTTTGAGTCATCTGGGATTGCAATTCATTCAATCTCTTGAAAGCAGGGTGCACACATAAACTATAGAATTTTCTTTTATTCTTCGCAAGAGGGCTGGAATGAATTCACCATTAATTCGTTCATGCAAGACTTTTGAGTTGGTACCTTTGAAGTTTGAACTCCACCGTTGATTTGAAATTGGATGGCTTTGATCATGCTTGACCTCCTTTGACCACTGATGTGACATCCTTTAGTTTTTGTTTATGTCACCCTTTAATTTTTGCATTCTCTATGGTCTAGCCCCACTATCCCTCACCACCATTTCTCCTTCTAATTTTGTTGTGGGAGATAGCATGGAGCAATCTTTGTTTGGTTTCAACTCATCCCGCTAGCCCATGGGACCATATTTCTCCTTGTTACTTCCCCGCAGGGTAGTGGGGAATACCTTTGTTAGACAGTTCAGATAATCAGAAGACAACTGAGAGGGGGGGGGGCTGAATCAGTTGTCACAGATTACATGAACCATTTAGAAATTTAAACTTTAATATCAAAACCCAAAAAATTCATACCAGAATAGAAGTTAAACCAATTAAGCATAAACAATAATCATAGAATAAAAGCCATCCACATAACACTAATATTTGTACGTGGAAAACTGGGTAAAGGGGAAAACCATGGTGGGAAGCCTACCCACAGTTAGATAATACTTCTGTAGTAAGTATGTGAATTACAATGAAGGGGCCTGCACTTATAGGTAGGCCAACAACCAAGAGCGCACTACTCATCACAAAAGGAGCCTCACTAACTAGATACAAAACTAGACTACAATCCTAAGAAGTGTTGAACTGCAAAAGATAGTGTAGTCACATAAATCTGTCCATTTAATTAAATGAATATTTACTATTTATTTGATTAATAAACCTTTAATAATCAATTAATTAAATTAATATTTAATTAATTCATCCTCAATCATTCTCCTATTAATTAAATAAATTATTTAATTTATTTCAATTAATTCATTAAACCAAATTCACAATCAATTAAATGAATAACTCTTATTTATTTAATTTAATCCCCTTTCCTCTTTTAAATAAATAATTAAAACATTTATTTAAATCATTAAACTCCCCCCACTTGCATTTTCCTACAAATGCAAGTTGCAACCACAATTGAAATAAATTAATTTTATTTTGATTAAAATCCTATTTTCCCTCACCCGCCAAACCCACTTGCAACCCTAAATCCCCTTCTGGACTCTTCTAAACCATTCCTAATTAGCCTAATCCATCCCCTAAATATTGTCACATTCCTAAGAAACTTGGAGTCACTTCTGAAAGCCTTCAAAGTCTTTGAAAAGCATTTAATGCTTTATGTGTTCAACAAGCTAACCTGTAAAGTCTTCCAAACCACTAATGGCTCTTACATGACCATTAATGTATCTTACATAACCATTTATGGTTAAATCTACTTGCCCCCATGGTTATAGAATTTCCCTCTAACTCAACCTCCATTTAACCCATGTGTCTCCTCAAGCATTTATTGCTTTGAATATGGTTATCCTCACTAACTCTTGCACAAGAGCTTATCCATTGGATAAAGACATTATTTATTGGATAATGGCTTTATTCTTTCAACTCAACATTAACCTTACCTCCCAAGTTAACCCTCAAGTCATGTCAAATATTTAATGCTTATTCCCTCCCCTCTCAACCCATCTCTTGTTGACATTTGTCATCTTGGGATTGGGTTGAAAGCCCTCACATGGATCACAAACCCTTCAATCCTGACCCTTGTTGAGATCACTCAATCTCAACCCTCTATTACTCCATTTTACTTATAAATAGAGCTCTTTTCTTCATAATCCATATCCTGTAATCTTGTATGCATCTAATTTATAGTGAATTTTAAAGAGCATTTAGCATAATCATCTATATTTGTCATTTTGGGCTAAAATTAACATTAGATAATTAGATAATATCTTAGTTTTAGATTTCTCATATTTGCATTCTCATAATCATCCATTTTACAATCTTGAATCTCCATAAGACATCCAGAATAGTGCAAAAAGCTATTGAGAGCTAAACTCATTTGGGAACTTGGAGAGGAGAGGAACAAGGGAGGAGAAGTTACAAGCATGGTGGAAGGCATTTGGAGATGCCTTGTTGCATTTATTTTCTTTGTTAAGTGCTCTATTTTTCTTTTAGTGCCTCTCTTGGTATGCTTGCTTAGGATAGTGTTTGATTTCTGATTTTCTAACACTAATACTTGGTTTGTTGCTTGGTTGTTTGTGTTTGTCATCCTAACCATCCTTTTTGTAGAGCATCATTTGGTGAACTTGACATGAATCGAACACGCAACCTTCTGATATCTTTATTTCAAAACTACTAACTTTTTCATGTTTTAATTGACACACAGGTCATGCTTTAGTGCCATTGTTCATGCTCTATCACCTTCGAAAGTTAGTACTTTAGTGCTATTGTTCCTAATAATAGTGCAGTTGTCTCTCAACTGGTGCTATTGTGTTTCTTTTAGTGCTATTGACCATTAAATAGTGCCATCGTTCCTAGTTTTAGCGCTTTTAGCTCATTGTTTGACATAATTAATTTTATTTGATAGAGTTCTTTTAGCGCTATTGTCTCTTTTCATAGTGCGCTTGCACTTCTTTTTGTGCTTTCGTTTGTTATTTAGCACTTTCATGTTAAATAGTGCCTCTATTTTCATACAGAGTAGCACTATTGTAACAGAGAGTTGTAAAAAATTTCCTATAACCAAAAAATATTAGGCTTCTAGAACCCCACCAAGTATTCGGATTTTACTAACTATTAATCTTTTGTGCAGGTTTGGACTAACCCCATTTTTTGTAGGATTTTCAAAAAACTCAAGCTTAGGAAGTAAATTTATTTGTGTTGCTAACTTTGTCTTTAAAGTTAGGATAAAATGAATTCACTTTCTTTTCTTGGTTAAAATCAACTTAATTTCAATTTAGGCTCTTAAAATGAATCACATATTTTGTTAAGGTTTGTAAAAAGAATCTCACTTGTCTATTTAAAAAGAACCACAAACTCCAAACCCAACAAAATTTATTTTTTTGCAAGTTAGGGGCAATTTTTATTTTGGTGCTTAAAATCAACAAGACAATTTTCATTTCTTGCATCAAATTAAAAATCACAATCAACACTTCATTTTGGGCAAGGTTAAAAAGAACAAGCCATTTGTCCCTTCAAGTTCAATCGATTTACTTCAAAGCAAAATGTGTTCTCAATTTAGTTGACTAGGATTTCAAAGTTCTTAGATTACAAAATATTTCACCTTGAAAGTTAAAAAGAACACCATGATTGTTGGAGCAACATCTCCAAATAGTTAGATCACATTGCTATAAACTTGGTTAAAAGGAATAAGTGATTTAAGTGTTTGGCACACTTGTACAAAGCTTGTCAAGTGGTCCTACTTCCAACACACACTATCCTCTCCCTTGGCTTTTGTGGTCCTAGGTGCAAGAGAAAAGTGTTAGTAACACTCAAAGTTTTATCTTTTTAAGAGAGGCTTGCCAAGAGACACATCACTCTTGGGAATGACCTCACATGGTAAATCCTTCGAGCCGCTATAGAAACCAGGTGTGAGTGAAAGTTGTAGCCTTGGGTATAGCCGTTCCTATAGTGTAACTTGCCGAAAGGACATATGGGCCCCACCACAAGTTACAAGGCTCTTAAGTGAGTCATTGTAGAATGAACTTATGTCCAAAAACATTGAACATTACTAGACACCTTTTTATATAGAAGCCCACCCGTTCTATTGATTGAGGATATTTGTGAGAAGTTTAGTGCAAGAGCATAGATGGTTTTTCTCCCAAGATACTCACCATACATATTTCCTTGAGTAGAACCATAGCTTTTTGAAAGGCTACTTGTAGCTTGATAAAAGTGGTGACTCCCCCATTATAGGGATAATCTATTTGTTATGCTCATGCAAGACTTAATATATCACATCCTTACCTGCCACGACGGGATTCATAAGGCATGTAGTACCAAAGTTGAAGAAATATCAAGATGTGGGCTGAAATTATCGTAACTGGCCATTTAACCTTACGGATAAAGTGTGTTTGAAGTGTCTTCATTTTGTGTCAGACCAGTGATAAATTGAGATGATTTCAAGCTTTTAGAAAAATATCACAAAAAAATTTGAAAAGGGGTCAAAAAGTTCAAAGATTGGGTTGATTTAGACCCACACTTATTTGTACGTTTTGAGGCAACATTATTGTGTTTGTGTGCTTTCTCTATTTTCTTGTCAAAGAAAATCAAAACCAATTCAAAAAAAGGTATTCATCCAACACAAATATTCAAAACCAAACATTTGGAAACAATCAAAACAAAGTGAAAAACTAGATATCAAATTATATGACCATCCTTCACATTTTGAGAAAGAGGAATCTTCATCAACATATGAATTTGAAGAAAAGACCATTGAGTTCAAAGGTTTTCATCAAAAGAAGGAAATTCAATAGACAAATTTTTATCTCACACAGAACCTTCTTGCATCATATGCGTCTATATCTTCAAGGAAAATCCAATGAGTTTGACAAAGATCCCTTGAACAACAGAGCTTTTACTCAGTATAGAGCTTTGAGTTATCATAAAAACAAAGGAGGAAAAATCAACCTTGCTTTCTTTCCAAACATTTGCATTACATATAACATAGCTCAAGAAGAACCACCAACCCCTAAGCAAGAAGAAGAAGAATTTGTCCCATTTGTAACACAAAGTTTTTATTGAAGTTCACATTCTATCCATTCTCACATTCATACATCATCAATTTATTTAAACTCTCAAAACATAAAGAGGTCTTGTCCTAAGTTCTCTTTTAGATATTGCTTGAATCAAAACAACACATCACTTTTTAGAGTGCCTCTACATCTAGGATAAAATCATCCTAAGAGACATCTCTACCCAGGTTAAAACTATTCTATGAGTGCATCCTCTCATTGCTAGGCAACTTGGTTTGTAACACATCTTAGACCTTGCTATAACTTATCATATCAAACATTGTTGACAACACAAATGTCAATTCATAAAAGGACTTTGGTATCATCAAACCTTTAGTGTTAGAGATCCATATGCTAAACACTTCACCAAATATTTATCTCTCATTCCATCACCAATTCATAATCACTTTCACCAAACTTCAAAAACAACTTTCAAACAAAATGGCTCAAACCAGATCAAGGACTAGACAACTAGAACTCGAGGAGGAAGAGGATAAAAATATCAATGAATTCCAAGAAGCCATTGGAGGAAATGCAAATTATGAAAATCTTGGTACTCCCACTCCCGAAGCAATAGAAAGGGCACAACACAAACCCCTCTTCAATTGACTTTTTGATAAAATCCTCAAAAAGAATGTTGATGCTCATTTTTTGAGACTTGCTCAAGAGGGATCCAAACTACCATATGATTTTGATACCGCATAATTACGACAAGAATCAGAACACCATAGTCACTATCAGGGTGGAAGAGGTCGAGATAACTTCAGATATGACCTTAATCAAGGAAATCCACCACCACCACCTCCTCCTCCTAATGACATTGATATGTTGAGGCAACAAGTCAATAATCTAGTCCAACAACTCCATAGTGGTGTGAAAACTACCCAGTTTTCACTTAATGATATTTGTCTCTATCCCTTTGATAGGACTATACATATGCCACCTTTTCCATGAGGGTTTGAAACACCTAAGTTCAAAAAGTATCGGGGAAAAGGAGACCCTAGAGATCATGTTAGAGAATTTCACCCAGCTTGCCTAGAAGTGGAATATGAAGACACATATCTAATGCACCTCTTTCCTCAGATTTTGGGAGGGACAACCACACAATGGTTTTCCCAATTAACAAGTGAGATTAGGAAGTTCGAAGAACTGGTCCAAAAGTTCATCGCACATTATTCATACAACATAGAATATGATGTTACCATGGAAGATCTGTGTAATACCAAGCAAAAACTAGGGAAGCCATTTTCAGTTTTCCTGCAACAGTGGAGACAACTATCTAGTAGACGTTCTCTTCATCTACCTAAACGAGAGCTAGTGGAAATATTTATTTCCAACTTAAACAATGAAATGGAATTCCACCTAGACATGAAGGGCACACAATCCTTTGCTGACATGATCACCTAGGGGTTAAAATGTGAATGGGCCCTCATTAAAAAGGGACTTATCAAGATATATAATGAACCCAAAGATGGCCCTCACCCGCACTTTAATAGTGATAAACCCAACTTCTAGAATAAAAACAAAAAAATTGTCAATGATGGGGTTGTAGATGCAAGGACTATAAAGAGTGCACAACCTATGGTCCGATTTGTGGGGCAAAATCCCCCTCCTAAAAGCAACACTGTGGCTCCTTTGCAAAATCAAGGATGCAATGCACCACAAGAGGAACCGAGACAACGATAGTAAAATTATAAACCAAAATGTTCATACACTCCCTTAGGGGAACCTATTGAAATAGTGTTACGTCAATTAGTCTCTTCAAATCTGGTGACCTTACCAAAGACATCAAATTATGAACCTCAGGTCAAACCTCCATGGTGGAGAGATAATGAACATTGCGCATTATATCAAGGGAAAGGGCATAAAACACGCAACTGTCATAGACTGAAAGATCTTATTCAAGATCTTATTGATCGAGGTGAAATTAAAATCAAAGGAAATGACCCAAAGACCTCAAATATTGATCATCTCATGTTTAAGAATCCGCTTCCATCACAAGATGAAAGGGGTCCTTCCACTTTAGGGCGAAAGATAGATACAACTGATTGTACGTGAGCCACCTATAATTACACTATGAATCACATATATGATGCCAATGAACAAATTGCAACCGTTACCATCAAAGATCCAAACCATACTTGCAATGTTGTTACACATCATAGAAAGATCATCATTAAAGAAGCTCCACAAGGAACAACATCCATCCCAAAGTAGTATAATCTTGTGGAATAGTTAGATAAGATGCTCTCACTTATATCCATTTTAGAGCTTTTGTGCCCATCCCCATCTCATAAAACAATCTTGGATCAATCTATCCAAGAGGTGTCAGTCCCTGCCAATCTAAACACAAATAAATTTCAAGCTATGGTTGGTAATCTAAGGTCATCACCATGTCTCACATTCTCTGAAAGTGACAATACATCCTTTCAACAACCTCATAATTCCTCACTCCATATTGAAAGATTTATCAACCAACACAAGATCAAGAAAGTCTTGATTGACAATGGAGTAGGCCTAAATATATGTACATTACAATTGGTCACAACATTGAGATATGCAGTTGAATCAGTCGATCCCCACAAAAAGATAACCATAAAAGCCTATGATGATGTAGAGCGTTCTTCAAAAGGAGCAGTTGTGTTACCAATTTGAGTGGGCCCAGTGGTGAAGCACATCATATGTCAAGTTTGAGACCTTCCTCTATCATATAATTTGCTATTAGGAAGACCTTAGATACATGCCATGCAAGCTATTCCATCTGCCTATCACCAATATATCAATTTTCCTCATAACGGTGTAAAAATTACAATCCTGGGTGATGCCAATCCATTTGCATATTGTAACAATATCAACCATTAGCCAGTGATTACTGTTCCCAGCAGCAGAGAAGCTATCCCATCCACATCATATGTTAGTCCAGCCTCTCTTTCTAGTTCAACCACCACTATACCAAAGCAAGAGAAGCTAAAAATGAAAATGGCAGACGAAGGTCCTGGGGAATACAATCTAAGCCAACTCTTTTATGTTGGGCAACTACCCACTTCCCCTAGAACTCATGGTAAGCTTGGAAGGTTACTTCAAGCACTATTGGTCAAACCAAGATGTACTTTGGCACCTTCTATCCTTGGAAGGAGTCAGGAAGAGGAGACCAGAGATGAGGACTTAGTAGAATGGATCTATAAAGACCCTATCACCATGGAAATTCCACAAGCTAAGCTTCCCATAGATCAATATGGAAAAGGAATTACCATTATGCAAAGAATGGGCTACAATGGTTAGAGTTCTTTGGGACATTGCAAGAAAGGATGACATGAGTCGTTGCAGCCTGAATTAAAGCCTAAAGATAACACTGGATTAGGCTTTCAAAAAGAGACTCTTCCTAAGCTCAGATTCAAAGGGAAACCCAACAAACCTCTATATCAACCTAATACTCTAAAGAGGCCACCCTTGATTATATCAATAGCACCAAGAACCACACCAACTAGCCTAATAAAGCTGCAAATCCCATCAATACCATCCACAACACCAATCATATGACCAATCAAACCAACAACCCCACCAGCAGCAGAAACCGCATCAACAACACCATTAGCAGTATCAGAACCCCAAGTAGTATCGACAACACTGATAATTCCATCAGAAACAATAGATTCAACAACACTGATACTCCCAGTATCAGATTCACTGATCCCAATAATCCTTCCCACAACACCAACCATTCCATCTCCAAAGGTACATCAGCCGATTATGCCTGCAATTTTTAACTCAAAAGATATCCTGGCTTAGTATAGTAATCAGATACTAGAAAGCAACTCAAAGACCGACACACATGAGTGGCAATTTGATTTTGTACATCTCAATACTTCAGATGAGGAAGATGCCTCTCCACCTCCACCTCAGAAAGAAATCCCTATTTATGGAGAAGCATAGATTAAAACCTCTTGGGTTCCTGAACTGGAAACACCTTCCATTGACCCCACGTCACATCCTACGCCTGTTCTGATAGGGAGAGTACCATCAACAACCTCTACCACAATGTCTTAACCCTCAATGACACATCTTATGAACTTAACCTGATCGATGAGGTAATGCCCATTATCCATCCTTAACACATCGAATGAAACCAATCTAATCCCCCATGCCTTGAACAATTCCAAAACAATGAGGTGATCACTGACTTTTGGAACTATGGGATAACATACCAAGCAGGGATCACAAAGCTAGATTCGCCATTGAGCTTAATAGAGAAACATACTTTGGGGTGGATGCCAAACCTTTCAACTAGAAAAATATCACAATATAACATGGATTTTATAGTGAAAACCACATTGTAGCACTATTTGATCCCCAAAAAGTAAAAAGAAAGATCCAATGGTGAAAACCTCTCTGAGGTGCATATGGATGAAAGGTTTGACATCCTCTCCTCTAGTGCAAATCAGGAACAATCAACTATCCTCATTGAGGAAACGAAAGAATTCAATGTGGGGACCCCTGAGACTCCTCACCGCATACATTTGGCATCTCTTTTAACTCCAAAGGAACAACCTAAGTTTGTAGAATTATTCTAGAAGCATTAGATCAACTTTGCATGGTCATATGTAGACATGCCTGGTCTAGATCCTGATTTGGTCATGCATCACCTCACCGTGGCAGAAAGAGCTAAACCAGTAAAATAGAAACTTCACAAGATGCACCCCCAGATTGTGGTACTAGTCAAAGCAGAACTTAAGAAACTCCTGGATGTTGGTTTTATTAGACCAATTGATTATGCAGACTGGATATCCAACATTTTACTGGTCGACAAACCAAATGGGGACATCCATATCTGTACTGACTTCAGAGATCTAAAAAAAGTATGTCCTAAAGATGACTTTCCCCTACCAAACATTGACATGATTATGGACGTAACAATAAGACATGCCATGCTTTCTCTTATGGATGGCTTTTTAGGGTACAACCAGATAAAGATCGCTCTAGAGGATCAACATAAGAGTGCCTTCACATGTCCATGGGGAACATATTGTTGGAATGTAATGCCTTTTGGTCTAAAGAATGCAGGGGCGACCTATAAAAGAGCTATGACCACCATCTTTCACAATATGATGCATACCATAATGGAGGATTATGTCGATGACTTATTGGCAAAATCATTAACAAGAGAAGGTCATCTAGAAATATTAGATAAAATCTTTGACAGACTAGAACAATATCATGGTCGACTCAACCCAAAGAAATGTTTCTTTGGAGTAACCTAAGGGAAGCTTCTAGGATACATTGTCTCAAGAAAAGGCATTGAGGTCGACCCAGCAAAGGTTAAAGCAATCATGGACATGCCACATCCAAGGAACATCAGTCATCTAAGGACATTACAAGGGAAGCTACAATCCATTTGAAGATTCATTGCATAACTAGCAGATAAGTGTCATCCCTTTACACATCTATTACACAAAAACATCCACTTTCAATGGGATGCCAGATGCCAGCAAGAATTCCAAATGCTTAAGGATTATCTCATGAGTACACCATTATTGATCCCACTAGATCCAAGTAGACCTCTATTGCTCTATATTTCAACTACTAATATAGCATTGGGAGTACTACTGGCATAACATAATGCAGAAGGGAAAGAGTGTTCTCTATACTATATCTCTCACACACTAGTCGGCTATGAACTCATTTACACATCTATTGAGTGAGCTTGCCTAGCAGAAATCTTGGCAGCCACAAAACTGAGGCACTACCTATTGACACATAAAGTACAACTCATTGCTAAGATCAATCCACTAAAGTTCCTACTCAACAAAGTAGCATTGATAGGCTTCTTGGCCAAATGGGTGATGATTTTGAGTGAATTTGACATCAAGTATGTGGACCGTAAGGCTATTAAAGGCTAAGTTATTGTAGATCAGTTGGCCGATGCACCCCTCATGGGTGATCATCCTCTTGTTTCCAATTTTCTAGATGAAGAGATATTCATGATCACAACAACACAACCATGAAAGCTCTACTTTGATGGTTCAGATACTAGGCATGGCTTAGGGGAAAGCATTGTATTTATCACACCTCAAGGTGATAGCATCCCAAAATCTTACAGGCTAAATTTTCCATGTACAAACAACATAGCAGAATATGAGGCCCTAATCACCAGACTCCGACTAGCCATACAATGGAAACTGAAAGACCTACAGATATATGGTGACTCCCAGTTGGTCATCCAACAAGTCACATACGAATATCAGACCAAGGATAATAAGCTCATGTTATACAAATAAATGGTGGACAGTTTAAAAGCATCATTTGCAACTATCACCTTTAAGTACATACCTAGAGATCATAATCAAGCTGCCGATGCTATGACTACCATTGTATCTCTCCTAGATCTTCTATAGAATTCAACATGCTATGAGTTCTTGGTAGAACAACTTTGGATTCCCACTTATGATATCCCTAAATTCGAGATGATATGTCACCTTATCAATTTTGAATCTCCATGGTATGGTGAGTTCTACACCTACCTACGCGATCACACACTTTCTCCCAACCAATCGAATAACCAATGCAAAACTTTCATTCGCCAAACCACTCGATACTGTTGGTATTTTGGTATGGTTTTTTCATTGATGTCAACACCTATCAATACTTATCAACTCTGGCACTTTAGAGAAATGGTTATGTTCACCGGCAAGCAAGTGACTTTATGCATAGTCACCAATATCTGGAACATTGGTAGGATATATTGTTTACCGACACTTGGAATGACATGGAAAACATTTGGTATATTCGTATTTGCATATTTGTTGTTACTGGCAAATAGGTCCAGGTTATGCACCAACAGGCTTATCTATTCCAGAGCATGACACACTTTAGAGATGATTTTGTTATTATTGTAAATGCATTAAGCCGACATGTTGAATTGGATATTGCATCAGTTATTGATTTACTTATAATTATTTTATTGTTAAATATTTTAGAGCCGACCTACTAAAATTGGTCTTAGGTTATGGTATATATGTAAGATTGATAGGCAATTGGGAAAAATAATTATAAGAAGGTTTATGTGAGAATAAGCAGAGCTATACACGCATACATCATTTAAGGTGAATTAAGGTTTTTGTAAAGGCATATCAGAACTAAACCAGTACTGAATCCAACATATGAAGATGCTATTTTGAGCAGTACATCATTATTTGATTTAACCATCCAATTGTATTCATTGTGACTCCTATTTGTGTTAAGGCAGTGAGCTCTAGGCGCTTGGCCTTTCTGCATGTGCAGACCCCATTTGTATACACATACTATCTGTAGTAGTATCATCTGATTGTGGGTAAGGTTTCCCACTGTGGTTTTTCCCCTTACAGGGTTTCCACATACAAGCATTGGTGTTATGTGTAGTGGATATTATTGTCTTTCTATTTCATCCATTAATCTTTACCGATACTATAATTAACTGATAAACTGTCTACCAACATAAAGTCTGATTTACCAGTATTAAGCATTAAGGTTGGTTAAGTTGTTTTGGGTTTGAATTTATTAGACAACTGATTCACCCCCTCATCTCAGTTGTCTCTGGGACCTAACAATTGGTATCAGAGCCTAGTTCTCTTTTTATAGAAGTTTAACAGCTTGAGGAGATCCAATGTCTACTAACTATTTCATGAAGGATAGTCCTAAACTTGATGGAACCAACTATGGTATATGGAAGATCAGAATGGAGACACATCTAAATTTCATTGGAAAGGACATTTAGGATGTTACAAAGAATGGCTACATTTCTCCTACTCAAAGTTAGCCTAATCCACCTACCTTAGGAAAATATGAAGAAAATGATTGCAAGGCAAGAGAAGCACTTTTGAGCGTATTATCAGATCGGCAAATCATGGGATTATTAGATAGGTCTACTACTAAAGCTATTTGGGATCATTTATAAACATTGAATGAAAGAGATTCCATAGTCAAAATTGCAAAACTTGAAAGCTTCCGGGTCAGGTATGGAAATCTGAAAATGGAAGAAGATGAAAGGATTTATGCTTTTATGAAAAGAGTAAATGAAATTGTTTTAGGTATTAAATGTTGTGGAGGAACCTTAAGTGAAGATGAAATTGTTTCAAAAGTTTTAAGAGGATTTCCACCGGCATATAAAATGAAAGTTATTGCTATAAATGAATTGAGAACAATGCCTAATACATCATTAACTAGGGATACATTGATTGGAAAACTTTTAGCTTTTGAAATTGAGGAATTTGGTCATGTTGATACTATAAAGATAGATTTATCCTTTAAAACATCAACATCATCTGCACCATCTTTTGACAAATCTGATTGGAAAGCCTTTTATGCAAGAGAACTTGAGGAAAGCAGGAGAGAAAATGAAGAACTTGAAGAATTTGAAGCACTATTTGCAAGGAAAATGCCTAAAGTTCCAGTTGGAAGTAAGTATGGAGGCAAAGCACCCTTTAAATGCTTTAACTATAATAAGATTGGTCATATGGATTCAGGATGCCCTGATAGACATGCTAGACTAAGAGAAGAAGCTAGAAGGACATACAAGCCTAACCCTGAATATCAGAGATACAGATTTAAGAAGAATAAAGATAAGTCTTGCTATCTTGCTGATGAAGGAGTCACTGATGATTCTGATGAAGATCCGATAGACAATAGATGGGTTTTTGTTGTTATAATAGAAGATCAACCGACACTTACTGTTCAATCAGTAGAGCAGGCCCTAGTAGCTAAAGTTGAAGTTAAGGATGAATGGATCATTGATTCAGGATGTTTAGATCATATGACTGGTGATAAAGGTAAATTCTTGAACTTTCAGGAATATAATGGAGGTCTGGTAAGATTTGGAGATGATAAATCTTGTTTGATCAAAGGAAAAGGTATTATATCTCTTGATGGTAAGCATAATACTGACAATATTTACTATGTAGAAGGTTTAAAGCATAATCTTTTGAGTGTTGGTCAATTAGTTGAGAAACAATTTTAGTTACAATTCAAGAATGGAAAATGCAAAATTATGAACAGAACTGGTTTGGAAATTGCAACCGGTAATCAAACTAGAGGAAATATCTTTCATTTAAATAACAGTGAAAAGACATGCTTGATTGCACACATTGATGAAAGTTGGCTATGGCATAAGAGACTCTGTCATGTAAATTTTGACTGCATGGTAAAAATCAGTACTACTAAGGCACATAGAGATTTACCTAAGATTGTTAAACCTCACAATCCGGTATGTAAGGAATCTTAATTTGGAAAACAAGTTAGAGCATCTTTTAAAAGTATTCCAGAAAAATCCAATAATGCTCTTGAATTAATTCACACTGATTTATGTGGTCCAGCTAGAACTAAAAGCTTACAAGGTGATAGGTATTTCATGCTAATCATTGATGACTATTCTAGAATGTGTTGGGTTACTTTTCTCAGTGAAAAATCAGAAGCTCTTGGGAAGTTCAAACTATTCAAAGCAATGGTAGAAAATAAAACCGGTAAGAAAATCAAATGTCTGAGATCAGATCAAGGAGTTGAATTCACATCCAAGAAATTTAATACATTCTGTGAAGTGAATGGAATCAGAAGATAGTTATCAACACCCCATACACCACAACAAAATGGAGTTGTAGAAAGGAAAAACATAACTATCTTGGACACAGCTAGAAGTATGTTATCTAAAGAAAATCTACCACATGTATATTAGAGAGAGGCAGTAAGCAAAATAGTCTATACATACGACAAAGTTCACATCAAAGGAGAAACCGGTAAGACCCCTCATGAACTATGGTCTGGTATTACTCCTACTCTTAAATATTTTAGAATATTTCGAAGTGAATGCTATATTAGAAGAGATGAGTCTATTGGAAAATTTGATCCTATAAGTGATGAAGGAATATTTCTTGGTTATTCATCTAAGAGCAAAGCATATAGATGTTTTAACAAGAGATTGCAAAAAATTGTTGAGAGTACAAATGTGAAGATTGATGAACAGTTTAGAGGAACTTCAAGGTATATAGACTCTAAACCGGCAACAGAGATACTGACAAATGAACCTAGATTGAATCCACCAGTACAAAATGAAGATCCAATTACACCGGTATCATCTGAAAAATTCCACTGTAACTGAGGAACAATAACAAATGAAGACACCTCGGTATGTAAGATTGAACCACTCTAAAAATCAGATAATTGGGAAGAAGTATCAAGGAGTTATGACAAGAGGAAGATTGGAAAATGAAGAGCTATGTCTTATTTCTCAAATTGAACCATCATCAATTAATGAGGCATGTGAAGATAAACACTGGATTAAGCTTATGGAAGAGGAACTAGAACAAATTGAGAAGAATAACACATGGACATTAGATCCTCGACCTGAAGACAAAAATGTGATTGGAACAAAATGGGTATTCAGAAGAAAACTTAATGAAGATGGGAATGTAACAAAAATAAAGCAAGACTAGTGTGTAAGGGATATTCTCAGAAAGAAGGAATTGATTATAATGAAACCTTTGCATTGGTAGCTAGAATTGAGGTAGTCAGATTATTCTTGGCTTTTGCAATACACAAGAACTAAAAAGTATATCAAATGGATGTCAAATGTGCATTTTTGAATGGAGATATTGAATAAGAAGTTTACATAGAGCAACCTGATGGATTTTATTTGACAGATAACAAAGATATGGTTTGTAGGCTAAGGAAATCTTTGTATGGGTTGAAGTGAGCTCCAAGAGCTTGGTATGCTAGATTGGATAAATACCTTTTGAAGATTGGTTTTTCTAAAGGTCATGCTGACAACAACTTATACTATAAAGTGACTAATGATGACATCTTGGTTATAGAAATTTTTGTTGATGATATAATCTTTGGAGAAGATGGATTATGTAAAGACTTTTGCTATTAAAATGCAACATGAATTTGAAATGTCTATGATTGGAGAGATAAAATTCTTTTTAGGATTGCAAATTTCACAGACTGATAAAGGTATATTCTTGAGTCAATCCAAGTACCTAAAGGAGTTACTAAAGAAATTTGGGATGGAGAACTCGAAACTAGTAAGCACACCTATGACTACAAATGACAAATTATCACTAAGGGATGAATCTACACCTATTAATCCGACTAGGTACAAGTCTATGATAGGAGGCCTACTGTATTTGACACAAACAAGACCTGATATTATGAATGCAGTATGTATTGTTTCAAGATTTTAGAGTAATCCAAGAGAAAATCATGTAGTAAAAAGGATTTTCTAGTACTTACAAGGCACTACAAATCTTGGTTTATGGTATCCTAGAGATGAAAACTTTGAATTATGTGCATACACAGATGCAAATTGGGCAGGAGATGTGGATGATAGAAAAAGAAGAACCGGCAGAGCATTTTTTCTTGGAAACAGATTAATTTCTTGGTTGAGTAAGATACAAAGTTTCACATCTTTATCAACAACAGAATCATAATATGTTGCAACAGCAATGAACTGTACACAAGTATTATGGCTTAAGAAAATGTTGAAGGACATAAAGGTAAAATGTAAGGAACCTATAACTATCTATTGTGATAACACTGCAACAATTGATATATCTAAGAATCCAGTACTACATTCTAAAACTAAACATGTTTCTATCAAATTGAACTTTCTAAAAGAAAATGTTGAAGCAAAAGAAGTAAAATTGGTATATGTGAATACTAAAGAGCAAATTGCAGATATTTTCACAAAGCCTTTGCCTAAGGAGACTTTTGAATATCTCAGAGACCAGCTTGGGGTCATACCCCCACTAGTAGAGACTTTGATAGTTGATGTTTGTCATCAACCAACAGAACTAAAAGAGAAATATTTTATTCCAGCTTTGATGAGGAGAGCTACTTCTCAGGGGGAGTAGTTGGCATACTGAATTGGTTGGTATTTTATTTGAATCTGGTTTTTGTATTGCTTTGGCATTTGATGTCAAAGGGGGAGAGATATCTATGGAAAAACACATTATCTTTTGGGGAGAGATTATTTATTGGGGGAGAGATTGTTATTTTGGGAGAGACTGTTAGTCTCTATATCTATATTTTGATTTCTGGTTATGATCTCTTTTGGGAGATTGTTGGTTTTTGGTAATTGGCATTTTTGTTTTGGCACTTTGATGGTTTTTCCATCTTGTGTTGCCATCAATGCCAAAGGGGGATATTGTTGGTATTTTGGTATGGTTTTTTCATTGATGTCAACACTTATCAACACTTATCAACTCTGGCACTTTGGAGAAATGGTTATGTTCACCGGTAAGTAAGTGAATTTATGCACAGTCACCAGTATCTGGTACACTAGGAGGATCTATTATTCACCGACACTTGGAATGATATGGAAAACATATGGTTATGTCGAAGACATTGTTTAGACACTTTTTCTTGGAGAATTGTTCATTGGAATATTTGTATTTGCATATTTGTTGTTACCGGCAAATAGGTCCAGGTTGTGCACCGACAGGCTTATCTATTCCAGATCAGCACAACATGCTTTAGAGATGATTTTGTTGTTATTGTAAATGCATTAAGCTGACATGTTGAATTGGATATTGCATCAATTATTGATTTACTTAAAATTATTTTATTGTAAAATCTTTTAGAGCCGACCTACTAAAATTGGTCTTAGGTTATGGTATTGTAGACGTCTAAAAATGGTCAACGCTTGCGGAGTCATACTTTAACATTGGCGCATTGCCTTATTTTAGGTTTTTTGCATCGCATTAACATTTCTCCTAAGTTATGCACTTGGTCTTTATCATTTGCGAGCATCGAGTCCTTCTTCCGCATTCTTCATTTGTCTCACTTTCGAATTTGGTCTTGTCGATAACAATATTTGTCATGATTTTGATCGATCTTATCCTGTCGCATCAATGTGTGTGCTCATTTGGCATATTTTGACATCATCAATCCTAATCAATGACAGAATTAGGGTTTTGTCCTCTTATAAATCTTGTCATCGATCATTGTCATCAATCTTGTCATCTTGCGATCGATTTGTCATCGATCATTGACATTTTCAATCTTGTCGCTTTGCGATCGATTTGTCATCGATCATTGTCATTTTCAATTTTGTTATTTTGCGATCGATTTGTCATCGATCGTCATCTTTCTCAATCATGTCAATTTGGATCAATTAGGCATTGTTCCTCGTCAATTGGCACATTTATCAATCAAATCGTTTGTCAGCATTGGTCCTTTGTCAGTCATAATCATGATCAAATCGAATCAATATAAATGATACTTTGTCAAGACCTAATTGTCATTCTTGCATTTTCTAATTCATCTTCTACGGTTTCATGATTTATTCATTTAACCTTGTTTGTCATTTCTCCCTCTAGGTTAAATAGTTTATTTATCCTAAGTCTTCTCATCACAATTAAATGTTTATTTAATTGGCTAACTAATTCTTCCCTCTTTGTGAATTAATTAATAAATGAAAAATTGTTAATTAATTCACTTAATTCCTAATTTCCTCATTTTCTAAATTTCTTAATTCCTAATTTCCTCAATTTTCTAATTTCCTAATTTCTAATTCATCTAATTTCAATTCTCTCCTATTTTTCTCCTAATTTCATGGGAATGACATTTCAAGTTGTCATAATTTGTCATAATTGACAATCAATCAATTTTGACATAGAAATTTGTCATAATTTTGTCAAAATTATCAATCAATCAATTTTGCATAGAAAGTGTCAATTTGTCATAATTTGTCATGTTTGTCATTCTTGATTTGCAATTTCCATTTGAATCAAATTAATGCTAATTTTGTCTTTTCTCCAATTTGTCTATAAATTGGATGAATTTCTTCAATCAAGCCCTCTGATCCCTGGTCGAATCAATCACGCTTCTAGTATTCTTGCACTATCATCTTGTCTACTTGCTTTCACATCATGCTTATGCACTAGTAGGTAAGATCCACAAACAAAGCTATTTGAAGGAGAAAGAAGGACAATGGAGCCACATGAAGGAGACATCTGCATTTGGTTTGCTTAGTTTTCAATCTTGAATGTCTTGTTTTCATGTTTTCATTGAATGTTATTAGGATTGGTCATTGCAATTGAGTTTTCGTGATTGAACTAGGCTATTGTTTATGTTGCTTTGATGATTTCTGCAATTCCTATCTACATTAATTGGTGAACCTGATGTGAACTAACCCCCTAACCATGCTTTTGAGTACTTTTGCGTTGATTTGCAGGTGAAAAACCCAAGAAATAGGGTAATTCAGGGCTTTCTGGGCACTTCTGCGCTTGTGTAGGAGAGTTCTACGCCTGTGTCAAGCAATCTGCGCCTGTGTCAAGGACTTTTACGCCTATGTCAAAGGGATCTGCACCTATTTTACTGCATTCTATGCCTGTGTTACTGCATTCTGCACCTGTGTGAGACATTATGCGCCTATGTAAGGCTAGAAACAAAGGTAAAAAGCAGTGTTTTTACTTGCAAATTGCTTTGTTTTGCATTCTATTTTTGCTTTTTTGCTTTTTATTTAGTACTGATTCTCTATGCAGCACCTTGGCATTATGCATGACAAAGACAAAAAAATGAAACTACTAACACATTTTATGCAAGTTCGCTAGTCAAAGACTAAACAAATTAAACTTCTGACTTGGTGATTTTGCAGGTTGCCTTATACTCCAAATAAACTTTGTGTTTGTAATTCATAATTAGGCACCTAGTATGATTGCTAAGTAGGATGGAATGAACATGTGTTTTCTTTCTTTGTCGAGTTTGACATTGGAGTAGGAGAGTATGCTCTCATCCTTCTTAGGGTGATTAGAAATCCAAATCTTCGATACCATTCTCATTGCTCGAATTGTTTGTTACCTTTAGAGGGCCTGCCTTCCCAACCATTTTATTTCTTTTGCAAGCAAGTGACAATCATGAGAAGGGAACGACCCAAAGTGAGCATAGCTAGAGTACCTTGGCATTCTAGCTCACTATAAATAAATACCTGATGGGCGAAAGCTTTGAAGGAAGGGTTACGTGGGAATTGTAGTTACTTGGGAAGTGATGACCCTTGAACTCTTTCTCATATCAACATATAAGTAGGACCTCATGGTCTAAATCATGCTTGCGCGACTACATTTGTTTGGTATCTTGGTGGGCTTAGTGTCTCAATCACGCTTGTGTGACACCAAGGAGTAATGCTTAACAAAAATCCTTACTGAACACCTTGTATTTAGCAGCCAAAAATCCTTCTAGTTGCTTGAGAAAGGCAAGTTCAGATACTTGGAAGAGATACTAAGTTTTCCATGGGGACTGATGCTTGGCTGCCCTGAGAAGTGAGTGCCGTGGAGGGGAGCCTGTGGGGTCAAGCATCTATGTATTCTCCTTGAATCTCACAACGAGTCTACCTCTCAAGTACCTACTGCCCTTGCCATCCATAAGAAAGGTGTGAATGAGCATGATTGTCTTGAGTCTAAGTTAAAATATCTTGTCTTCTTTGCTTGTCAAAAGTTGAGTTGTGTCTGATTTCAAAAAAAAAAAACCAAGACGAATTGATTCAAAAACAAGGTTAAACACAAGAGTATTTCATTCAACAAAGTTCAAAACACTTTCAAACATGGTTGTCAAACATTTTTCAAAATCTTGTTTCAACATTCATGTCACTTAGGTTTAGGTTCATCTTAGGTTTGCATTTTGCAAATTCATTGTCAATTACCAAGGTTAAGTTTCACCTAGGTCATACTCCTTTGCATATCAATAAGGGTCATCCATTTGCATGTGTCCTCTTGTATTAGAGTAATACCATTTCATAATTCAAACTTAGGTTGACATTGTCATGCATTTGCATCTTTTTCCTCATAACATTAGGTCACATTTGCATACCCTAGGTCTCTTCATTAAGCTTAGGTCATTATCATATCATATTAGGGTCATTTGCATAGTAATTGTCCCTTTGCATATAGTGTCAAAACTAGGTTTTGTCATACTTGAGTAATGCAAATCTTTGATAAACCCTAAGTTATTGTTAGGAAGTCTAGACCTTGTCAAACTTTTGTCTTTTTGTCATCAATGTCATTTGGTCAAACCTAGCTTAGTATCCAAGCATATAGGTGAGACATTGTCAATTTGTCCTATTGTCACTTGGTCCTTTTGTCCTTTGAGGTCTAGACATCATTTCAATTTCCTAAGGGTCTCATTTTTAGAATTGCATTCATGAGTTTGTCAAAATCTTAAAAAACAACAAAAACATTAAGTTGCATTGTCATCCTTTAGGTTGCATTTGTCAATCCCAAAAACATTGCATAGTGACATGTCTATTGAAACAAGGTTCCAAGCACCAATGATGCAACAAAGTTTGATGTATCAACCGACGATGCAATCAAATTTTAATCCAAGGCAATCACAATTATATCCAACCCAACAACAAGGCAATATCGGTCAAACTTATCATGATGATGTAAATGTCCAAATACAAAAACTAGAGGAGAAACTAGCTCAAGAAAATGAGATTTTGGAACAAAGAGTGAAAAACATTGAGAAGAATAGATCACAAATGTCCAAAATGTTTCAAAAATTTCCAGGTCGAAATCCAAAGATTGAGCCAATTGATGTAAGATCTCTTCTTGAACAATTAGACATACTAGCTCTCCTCTCCCAAATAGAGATGATGAAACAATTTCAAGAAAAGAGAAAACATCAATTTCAACATTATGTGCCTCCACAACAAGAACAAGAAGGTGTTTACTATCAATTAGATTTTCAACCAATACAACCAATGGTTCAACCAATTGTTCAACATATACAACCAATACAACCAATAGTCCAATTTCAACAATATGTCCAACCAACTATACAATGTCCACAAATGGTTCAACCAATGGTGGAATATCAATGTCAACAACAACAACCAAACATTCAAAAACAAAGGTTGCAGCACACACCAACCCAAGTTTCAAACATGTCAGAACAATTGAACCAAGTCCAATATCAAAACATGACATCAGCTCAGAACCAACTCCTTGCCAAACAAGTTCAAATTCTAGATACAACTATGTCAAAACCTCAAAAGAAAGGTGGTTTTATTGCAATGATCTTGAGGAAATTACCAAGTGAGTTCTTTGAGGAAGATAAAGATAATACAATTATGTCTAGCAATGCCTCATCTCCCCACAAACAAATGGACTCTCCAGTGGCATCTATCCCTACACCTTTAGAAGTTTCACAAGAACCTTCCATATTGTCCTCATCAAATAATACACCCAAGGATGAAATTATCCAAGGGCTATCCATAATTGATTGCCAAGATAATCCAGTTCATGATGCACATCCTTGTCATGTTTCAGAAATACTAGACCCAAGGCAACCATGCACTTTATTGCCATTACCTGTTTTAGAGGACCCCATTCAAAGTGCATTTCCTTCATGCCAAAACATTGATTCCTTGTCAGAATCCTCCATGCATATCCATAGTCCAACCTCATGTCAAGAGGATAATTTAGAGCATGAAGAAACGTGTCTTGAAAAAAATCAAGATCAAGATCCTAAAATCTTATCATCCCATCCAATTGTTGACCAGGACCCCATCTTCCCAGACACTCATGACGATTCCCCTATTCTTGTCCATCCTATCCAAAGTCCTATTGACACTCCATTCCCCGAACAAGATCAAGATATCCCAATCCATCCAATCCGAAATGATCCCATTCCATTTCATGAAAAAAATATCCTTTCAAATCCCATTGACATTCCACTTTCTACAAAAGATCAAGATATCCCTTCCATCCTTTCCGATGATCCCATTAAAAGTCAAGAGCAAAGCACCTTTAAAGAGGAATCCAATGATCTTCCTCCTTGTCAAGATCAAAGTATTCTTCCAAATTCATTTCCAACACAAGACCCTATCATTCCTTTAGATCCTCCACAAGATCCTTTTGTTCCTCCATCTCCTTGTCTTAATCCTCCATATACACTCCAAGATTGCATTTCTTTTGATGATCCCATTATTTCTCCCATTCCATCTCTTGAAGAGCCTGTCATTGAACCATGTCCACTACACAATCCTAGTCCCCCTCATGATCCTAATCCCCTTCATGATTCTAACATGTCAATGCAAGATGTTCATGAACCCCTAACATTAACAATGGGTTCTTCCTCTTTGGTCCAATCCGATCCACTTCATGATCTCATTATTTCTCTTATATCATATCCACCTCATAATGGACTCATGTCTTCTTCCCAAAGAAAAAAGTATCCTACAAGTCAAGATATTCACAAAGGCAAAGGAGTAGATCTCCATAAGCAAGAATCTCTTCATGTTAAAGAAAATATTAAGGGTCACGGCCTCAGTGAAATTCCTCAAGACATGGGTACCCCTACTAAATCCAACATTCCTTCAAAATCCAAACATATCCCTTCCCCATCATACTTTCCATCCATCTTAGGTCCTTATATCCCTTCGTCCTCTATGCAAGGTCAGCAAAGGCACACATCCTTGAGTAAATTTCATCAATCCAAAAGAACTCCATTTCATTCACTTCCATCCATGCATTCCTTTCCCCCTCCAAGCAATTTGGATGCCAAGTATAAACGTCATAAGTCTAGCAATCCACATGTATTCAAGGATCAACATGTCCAATATAATCAACATGTCAAAACAAAGAACAATATGATCTATAAAGAAAAATAAATATCCAAAAGGCCACAAAGGCCCACTGAGCAAAATAAAGCAAAGTCAAAATATATATGGGTTCCTAAATCCCTTGTGCAAGCAATGCACTCCAAGGAACCACAAAAGCATGAAAAATCAAAAACCATGTGGATCCCTAAGTGGCTCCTTAAAGCACAAAAGCCTAAAGAAACATCAAAATTGGCATCTACAATTGCTATTCCTCCATCCAAACATTCCAAGTCTATTCCTCCATCACCTTCTTTATCCATTTTGGACCCTTATGTCCCAAAATCCATAGCCTTTCCTTTGTCAAAATCTCAATATCCAAAATACGTCTTTCCTCCATCAGTCCATCACCCCTCAAGGTGTGTGCCAATGTCAATCTTTCTAACATTTCTATCCACTCAAGAATAGTTCTTCCAATACCCTATCCATTATCCAATTCATATTTTCCATCCTTCGATCCCTTTGGTCCAATCCTTTGCATAAATCCTTGCCTTAGTTTCATCTCATTTTCCACGTCCTTATCCGACCAATGTCTTTGAGCATACTTTTAAAGGTCATGGTCCATTTTTTTTTCAAGGCTACTATACAAAAAAAAAAAAAAAAAAAGATGTTTGAGTCCTTCTTCCATCCCCTATCATGTGTCCATCTTCTATTGAAAAAGTCAAAATACAAAAAAAAAAGAAAAAAGTGAAAAAAAATTTTAAAAAAAGAAAAAAAAAGAAAAAGAAAAAGAAAAAGTAAAGCAAAAATAATTCGTCCACTGGTGAAAACCTGGCAAACAAGCGGCTTGGGCAAGTACCGTGATGAAAACCTGGCAAACAGGCATCATGCATAATCTATGAACTTCTTGCACACCACACTTGGGGGCAGCTTTCCTCCTTCATGTCCTATTACCCTTCCTTGTCCTATCATCCCTCATGTCCATTTTCCCTTTCCACCTTTGATCTTGACAAGGCTGACGATCTTCATGAGCATCATGCATCTTGTTTGCAGCTTTCAGTCTATCATATCTTTTGGTCATTTATACATTTGCTTATTACAACCTTTCATCCATATTCCCTATCTTATTGCAACTTTCTGCCACTATCCCTTAGCCAATCCCGACCTTCAGTCCATGTCCCTTATCCATTCTTGGTCTTGCTTATCCTATCCATATCTTATCACTATCCATACACTCTTTCTGTCCCTTGATCTTGATCTGACATAAGGATGCAAAAATTTTAACATGGTTTCAAAAACCTCTTGACATGTCCCTCATGCCATGTCACTGCTTTACATTGTCATATCCAGTCTCTTGTCCCATCACGCAATAGCTCTTGAAAATTGCATCCGTATTGTCTCCATGATAAAAGGCCTTTGTCTTCACTCTATCCACCAACATTTCAGAAAGCCTATTTATTCACCTGTCATATCCCTTGCCTTGCTAGACACTGGGGGCAAAATAAAAAAAAATCCCTAAAAACCATAAAAAATAAAAAAATGTCCTGAAAAAATTTAAAAAAATCAAAAAATGTCCTGAAATAATCATAAAAAAATTGAAAAATGTCCTGAAAAAATCATAAAAAAATCAAATAAAGTCTTGAAAAAAATGAACACAAAAAAATTGTAAAAAACTCGAAAAAGCAAAGCAAAAAAAGAAAATCCCTTTTGTGCATAAGACAGATCGCTGAGCACACATCCAACGACACACAATCACACATTGTGCTTTAATGAAATCATGCATAAACAGATGAACTTTTTCAATCAAACTAGACATTCAAACTGATCACAATTGTCATATCAATCGAATGTTAACATCAATATCGATCATTGTCATCAATCTTGTCATCTTGCGATCGATTTGTCATCGATCATTGACATTTTCAATCTTGTCGCTTTGCGATCGATTTGTCATCGATCGTTGTCATTTTCAATTTTGTCATTTTGTGATCGATTTGTCATTGATCGTCATCTTTCTCAATCGTGTCAATTTGGATCAATTAGTCATTGTTCCTCGTCAATTGGCACATTTATCAATCAAATCATTTGTTAGCATTGGTCCTTTGTCAGTCAGAATCATGATCAAATCGAATCGATATCAATGATACTTTGTCAAGACCTAATTGTCATTCTTGCATTTTCTAATTCATCTTCTAGGGTTTCATGATTTATTCATTTAACCTTGTTTGTCATTTCTCCCTCTAGATTAAATAGTTTATTTATTCTATGTCTTCTCATCACAATTAAATGTTTATTTAATTGGCTAACTAATTCTTCCCTCTTTGTGAATTAATTAATAAATGAAAAATTGTTAATTAATTCACTTAATTCCTAATTTCCTCATTTTCTAAATTTCTTAATTCCTAATTTCCTCAATTTTCTAATTTCCTAATTTCTAATTCATCTAATTTCAATTCTCTCCTATTTTTCTCCTAATTTCATGGGAATGACATTTCAAGTTGTCATAATTTGTCATAATTGACAATCAATCAATTTTGACATAGAAATTTGCCATAATTTTTTCAAAATTATCAATCAATCAATTTTGCATAGAAAGTGTCAATTTGTCATAATTTGTCATGTTTGTCATTCTTGATTTGCAATTTCTATTTGAATCAAATTCATGCTAATTTTGTCTTTTCTCCAATTTGTCTATAAATTGGATGAATTTCTTCAATCAAGGCCCCTGATCCCTGGTCGAATCAATCACGCTTCTAGTATTCTTGCGCTATCATCTTGTCTACTTGCTTTCACATCATGCTTATGCACTAGTAGGTGAGATCCACAAACAAAGCTATTTGAAGGAGAAAGAAGGACAATGGAGCCACATGAAGGAGACATCTGCATTTGGTTTGCTTAGTTTTCAATCTTGAATGTCTTGTTTTCATGTTTTCATTGAATGTTATTAGGATTGGTCATTGCAATTGAGTTTTCGTGATTGAACTAGGCTATTGTTTATGTTGCTTTGATGATTTCCACAATTCCTATCTACAGGTATATATGTAAGATCTTATTTGTAAGATCGATAGGTGATTGGGAAAAAGAATTTTAAGAAGGTATATGCAAGAATAAGAAGAGCTATACATGCAGACATCATTTAAGGTGAAGCAAGGTTTTTGTGAAGGCATATCAGAACTAAATCGATACTGGATCCAACATATGAAGATGCTATTTTGAGCAGTACATCATTATTAGATTTAACCATCCAATTGTAGTCAGTGTGACTCCTATTTGTGTTTGACTAGTGAGCTCTAGGCGATTGGCCTTTCTGCATATGTAGACCCCATTTATATACACATACTATCTGTAGTAGTATCATTTCATTGTGGGTAAGGTTTCCCACCATGGTTTTTCCCCTTATAGGGTTTCCATGTACAAGCATTGGTGTTATGTGTAGTGGATGTTATTGTCTTTCTCTTTCATGCATTAATCTTTACTGGTACTGTAATTAACTAATAAACTGTATACCGGCATAAAGTTTTATTTACCGGTATTAAGCATTAATTTTGGTTAAGTTGTTTTTGGTTTGAATTTATTAGACAACTAATTCACCCCCCCTCTTAGTTGTCTCCGGGACCTAACAGATATACAATCATTACTGAATCCCTATACCAACACGGTCTTGATGGTACTCTCCTTCAATGTTTGGAGCAGGATGAGACAACAAAGGCCTTGGAAGAGGTCCATGAAGGAATTAGTGGGATTCACTCAAGCAGTCCTTCACTAGCAAAGAAGATCATGTGTGCTAGATACTATTGGCTGTCCATGGAAAAAGACTCCTACTATTTTGTCAAAAAATGCAAGAAATACCAAATTCATGGAGACTTGATACATGCACCAGCACAAGAATTGCAATCAATCACAACACCATGGCCCTTTTGTCAATGGCGACTTGACCTTGTGGGTAAAATTCATCCATCTTCATCCAATAGCCACAAATTTATCATTACCACCACTAAATACTTCACAAAGTGGATCAAAGTTATTCCACTTACCCAAGTCATCGACAAGCAGATCACCTCATTCATCCTTAATTACATCATCTTCCGGTATGGTGTACCCATATCCATCATCATAGATAACGAGCTTCCTTTCAAAAATTAGGATGTCTGTGAGCTCTGTGAAAAATTCCACATCCAACACCACTTTTCCACTCCCTATTACCCACAAGGAAATGGTCAAGCCGAAGCATCAACCAAGAACATATTGTGAATTATCAAGAAAACAGTTAATGATGCTAGCCATGTTTGGCATGTTCAATTGAATCTAGCACTATGGGCATATCGAACTAGCATTTGAACCCCTATAGGCGCAACTCCTTACTCACTGGTCTATGGTGCAGAAGCCATCCTTCCTATTGAGGTCGAGATACCATCTCTATGGTTTTCCTTGCATAATCTGATAGATGGTGAAGCATACCAAGTCTCCTATCTTCAAGGCTTGGAACTACTTGATGAAAGGTGACAAGCTACATACAACCACCTCAAAGCCAATCAACAATGCATGAGAAGAAGCTATAATCATTGGGTTAGACCTAAAACATTTGAGGTAGGTGATCTTGTTCTTAGAGAGAATCCTCATAACCAACCAAACAGGGAACATTAGGGAAAGTTTGAATCAAACTGGTTGGGTCCATATGTTATCACTACTGGGTCTGGGGCATATCAGTTGGCTAACTTAGAAGGAGAACCACTAGTAGATCAGATCAACAACATGCACCTCAAATGGTTTCATACATAAACTATCCAGAGAATCAGGATCCAATACATACCAGAAAAACACAAAAAACATTCAGATAAATGTTTTTGTAGAAAATACAAAAAAATCATGCATCCAAACGGTGAACAACCACTCCGGTGGCACCTTGGGTAAGTGCGATAGTGAAAACCTGGCAAACGGGCACCACTCGTAAAGGCTATGGCTCCATTGTCTTTCATACTTTTTGTGACCTCATTCATTACATCCATTCATCCATCAGTCAAACCATGACTTGTTATTGATATGCAATCAAGGATAGTATTTCATGCGTCTTGCATCCTGCCTTTTTCATAGTAATATCTAAACTGGGGGCAATGCTCTTAACCTATTGATGGAAGTAGATTCTACATTACTTGTGATTCATTAAGTCTTTCATTCAAAACTGTCTCATAAAATCCAAAAACATTCACAACATTCCAAAAAATCCAAAAACATGATAAAACATAAAAAATCAATTAAAAACATGGCAACACCTGAAATCCTTTGTACATACACATCACAAAAAACATCAAACCAATATTTTGAGCTACTCAAATGATGATCACTTATCAAATCAATCAATCAATCAACACATCCCCACACACAACTATCTTAACAAGGATGAATCTTTCCTCACCAAAACAAAGACAAAGATAACATTTTCTTTGACAAGAAAATTTTGTTTAAGCTATCAAGTACTTGGTCAGTTTGATAAGTTATTTATTCATTTATATTGGGGTCCTACGCTACTCTGAGATATCCATAAGTGATTAGAGTATCTATGATGGTTCCTCGGCATCATTGTTTATTGTTTGTGAATTGTTCCAATAAAGTTATGGGGCATGTACTAATGGTGTCTACATGGGAAGATCACTAAGCTACGTGATCTTATGTGAAATACAGTCATGGATCACTATGGCTTACTGACCACAATGTATACCTTGACCATCTACACATGAACTAGAATGGAGGGTCCATATTCTTTATCTATGCTGCTTGCTTACAGGTACAATGCTCCAAACTTGGTTCCTACTGCCTCATCCAAGATTGATACTACCATGCTCGATGATGAAAAATAAAGCACTATGGATCATCATTTCATTTCATCTATTTATATTTCATTCCATCCATCCATACATTCATAATAGTTGCATATCATTCATACATATTAATGACAATGGTTGCATACTCTATTTTTTTCAATCTTCTTCCATAGGAATGAGTCCTAGGTCCTCCATATCTTCTATCTAACATTGAATCCCTCCCTCTCACCCTCCCTATCTTGATCATCAATATCATCATAATCCCTTCATCATTTTCCATCAACTCAATCAAGCTACATTCATCACCATCCATCTTTAATAGGAGGGGTTGCGCTTCCCATCCTCGGTCATCCTATAAATCAAGCCAGTTACTTTGTCTACATAGGAACATCGACTCACACATACCTAGACTATCAATAGATACTCTGATCAAGTATCTTTGGGTCTCAACAAGCAATCGATCATGGAAATCCTAGACTACAAAAGGCATTTATCATAATGACTTAGTCTCAACGGGGCTGCTATGATTCACCACAACCATCCATCACACACACACACACACACTCAATTGCTCAACCAATCAAACACAATCACAATGGACAATTACATGAATTGTCTGTCTCAATGAGTATTTTGCCTCAAATACCTTGGCTTCATTGGGAAATTACATGAATTGTCTAAGTCTCATCAGGTAACTTTGATTCACTTACTCTGACTTTATCTTGTCAAGGAGACCAACTGACATCAACCGTCATGCTTTGACTAGATCGGGGCAATTAAATCGATTGCACCAGATTGTCCAACTAGTTTTGATCAATTGTATAACATCAATCGAAATCACAAACACCACATTTGCACCGTATCTCCAACATGACCTAAGGGTATTCACTGGCTTTCTATTTCTCCGTATTCACCCCATTTTCTTCCATTCTTTCACCATTATTCCTTATTTCTTCTATTCTACCTCCCCTCCAATTCTCATTCTTTTTCGAGAGATCGCCCAATTTTTCAGAATTTTTCGGCCCATCTCTCGAGGGGGTAAACCACCCACTAAATTAACATTTATGGGGCATATTTCTTCACATCTATTTTTCTTTCTTTGAAACGACGCGATAAACCACATTGTCTCAAAGAGGGGAAAATATAGTCACATAAATTTGTCCATTTAATTAAATGAATATTTATTTTTTATTTAATTAATAAACCTTCAATAATCAATTAATTAAATTAATATTTAATTAATTCATCCTCAATCATTCGCCTATTAATTAAATAAATTATTTAATTTATTTCAATTAATTCATTAAACCAAATTCACAATCAATTAAATGAATAAATCCTATTTATTTAATTTAATCCCCTTTCCTCTTTTAAATAAATAATTAAAACATTTATTTAAATCATTAAACTCCCCCCCACTTGCATTCTCCTACAAATGCAAGTTGCAATGACAATTGAAATAAATTAAATTTATTTTGATTAAAATCCTATTTTCCCTCACCCACCAAACCCACTTGCAATCCTAAATCCCCTTCTAGATTCTTCTAAACCATTCCTAATTAGCCTAATCCATCCCCTAAATATTGTCACATTCCTAAGCAACTTGGAGTCACTTCTCAAAGCATTTAATGCTTTCTGTGTTCAACAAGCTAACCTCTAAAGTCTTCCAAACCACTAATGTCTCTTACATGACCATTAATGGCTCTTACATAACCATTTATGGTTAAATCCACTTGCCCCCATGGTTAGAGACTTTCCCTCTAACTCAACCTCCATTTAACCCACGTGTCTCCTCAAGCATTTATTGCTTTGACCATGGTTATGATAACTCAATGATGAACCACTAGTACTAAACCGGTACTAAGAGGGGGGGTGAATCAGTATAAACACAAATATAGTCAAAAACTGGTTTGACAACAAATACTCCAAAAGACTGACAAACAGGAATATCGGTAAAACAGAGTGCAATCGGTAACATCCAGTATAGCTCAATCAGTCATGAACTGGTCACTCAATAAGCTTTCGTCTTAGCTCAATACTACAGTATCATTATATTCTCATGCATAAACAAGTAAACTTAACCATTAGATCTTCACAACAGTGAGTTCAATATGTTTTATAGACAGACATAAAACATAGAACCTTCATGTGCTTAAATGATAAAACAAAGCATCACAAGACAGAAGCATTTCACATGACACACATATTTTTCACGTGGAAACCCAACTGGGAAAAACCACGGTGGGGATGAATACCCACAAGTTACTTTTTGAACTTTTTGGAAGTCCACTTTGTTAGGAGCCTTGTCCGGTTAAGGACATTACAATTCGTTCTGGTAGGAACCGATCCTGTTAGGGATCACCTGGTTAAGGGATACCTGGTTAAGGGTTAAACCCGGTAGGGTCACCTTGTTAGAGGATTTCAAGAACTCAATAGCTGAAAGGATCTCCCAAGCTTCTCAAGCTTCTCAGAACTCATTAGCCTCGAGTTACCCGGTTAAGGGATTTAAAACAAGCCGGTTAAGACCACCCGATTTAAGGGATTTTGAATCAAGCCAGTTAAGGCTACCCTGTTAGGGGATTTTACAACTGTTGAAATGGTTAGAGATCAACAAGTATTACAATGATCTGTTAACAGCACCCAATGCTAATGCAGATCCGTTTTTGGCTCCTCTTCACCTTCTGCACATTCACTTTGCAGATATCTCTTCTCTCCTTTGGTCTAGCAAGAAGCACGTATCACTTCCCTTTGATACACACTCACAACTTTTTCCAACAACTTTAGAAAGAAACACAACATCGACCTTATAGGAAATATATAGGTTGGTAGAAAAAACCCTAAACCTTAAACCTATTAGGTTAAGCAATTGAAACGGTTTGATTCTAACCGTTGAATCATACTGCATTAAATGGAACAATCTTGAATCGATCTCAAGACATTCTCCATCATCCATTATCCACCATTTTCATGGCGGTGGATAACCCATCATGCGTTATCACCATTTGACAGACTTTGCACATTCCTGAGGTAGATAGGAATAGTCTTCTTCATGCAAGATCCTTCACACGCATAGAGCTTACGTGGCAACACGATCTGTCCTCCATCATATTGGTAACTCATCACACAAAGATCACCGATTGAGTCACATAGACTTGAGGTACTCCAAATGAAAACCCCAAACTGGAAGCTACCTACCAACCAGTAGTCATACAATGCTTCCATGTGCCGGTTCACCTTGAACAAATATGCCGCTTCACTTTGGCATATAAACCGGTTCATATATATGTCGGTTCCTCTCTCTTCACCTATCATGTGTGCTAGTTCTCACCATGTCTCATATTGACATCAATGACAACATACAATATCATTTTGTCATCATGTCAGTTCACATAATGCCAACAATCTCCCCCTTTGGCATTGATGGCAATATACAAAAGATATCTTCTCTGCTTCACATCTTCTGCCCATTTGTTGCAGATATCTTTTCACTTCACTCCTTCTCCCCCTTTGACAACAATGCCAAAGTGAAGGTACAAACATTTCTATTTCATCATGTTGCTCCCCCTGAGGAGTAGCATCCTTCAACACACCAATCAACCAAAACTTTATCTTTCTAGTACCTGACTGATGTGGAACAATCACTTTTAGTTCACCTCCTGAAGGGGAAATACCCCTAATTCACCTCTCAAATGCACAAATGTTGTTTTTGGGAGAGGCTTGGTGAATATGTCTGCTAACTGCTCCTTACTGGACACATGCTCTAGTGCAATCTCTTTATTTTGAACCTTTTCCCTCAAGAAATGATACTTAAGCTCAAAATGCTTGGTTCTAGAATGTAAAACTGGATTCTTTGATATATTGATAGCACTTGTGTGATCACAGAATATACTTACCAGTTCAGATATAGGGATCTTGAAGCCTTCCAGTACATGCTTCATCCAGATTGTTTGAGTGTAGTTCATGAAAGCTGCAACTTACTTCGCTTCCATTGTAGACTGAGAGTTGCAACTCTATTTTTTACTCATCCATGAGACCAGTCAACCACCAAGAAAGAATGCACCACCAGTTGTGCTCTTCCGGTCATCCACATTACCGACCCAATCAGCATCTGTGAATACTTTTAGATTGAAATTATTGTTGTATGGGTACCACAATCCATAGTTAACTGTTCCCTTCAGATACCTAAGAATTTGCTTCACTGCACTTAGGTGAGATTCTCTTGGACTCTTCTGGAACCTTGCAGTGATGCCAACTGCATGTGCAATATCTGGTCTACTATGCACTACATAATGTAACTTACCAATCATTTATTGGTATTCCTTCTCATCAACCAGTGCAGAATCATCTTCTTTTGTCAATTTGCAACCGGTCACCATTGGTGTACCAACCAGTTTGCTATCTTCCATGCCAAAAGTCTTCAACACCTCTTTGACATATTTGGACTGAGTGATGAAGATTCCATCTTCCATCTGCTGGATCTGCAGTCCAATGAAGAACTTAATCTCCCCTATGAGTGACATCTCAAACTCTTTCTTCATCTCATCAGCAAACTCATGACTCATCTTATCATCTCCACCAAAGATGATGTCATCAACAAAAACTTCACAGATCAGGATCTAATCTCCTTCAGATTTCAAATAGATATTGCTATCTTCACTTGTTCTCTCAAATCCAATCTTCACAAGATGGGAATGTAGGCACTCATACCATGCCCTAGGTGCTTTCTTTAGACCATATAATGCTTTATGTAGCCTACATACCATGTCATTGTCTTCAGATAGGGCAAACCCATCTGGTTGCTCAATATACACTTCCTCTTCAAGTACACCATTTAGAAATGCAGATTTTATGTCCATTTGATATACCTTGAATCTCTTAAAAGATGCATATGCAAGAAGCATACGAACTCCTTCCAGTCTAGCTACAGGAGCAAAGGTTTCCCTAGAGTCTTCACCTTCTTCTTGAGCATATCCTTTGCATACCAGTCTAGCTTTATTCCTAATCACTGTGCCATCCTCATTCAACTTATTTCTGAATACCCATTTGGTGCTAATGACATTTTTATGCTCTGGTCTGGGTACCAAGGATCATGTACCATTTTTCTCTATCTGGTCAAGTTCTTCTTCCATTGCCTTGATCCTGTCTTCATCTTTATGAGCCTCTTTGAATGACTTAGGCTCAAATTCAGAGATCATACATGAGTTTTCTCTGATCTTTCTTCTTGTAAGGATTCCTGCATCCTTATCACTTATGATCTGCTTGGGATCATGATTCAACTTGACATACCGAGGAATGGTCTTAACTTGTTCTTCTTGCTTTTCTTCTTCATCCTCATCTTCATTAGTATCAACATTCACCGGTTCAGGAACACTGTTATTGGTACTCGGTTGACTGACAACCGGTTCCCAGAAGGTTGCAACTAGTTCATTTACTAGTTGCTCACTGTCAGTTTCCTCAGTCTTCTCAGAGGATTCATCAACTCTTACATTGATGCTTTCCATAATTCTCCGAGTCCTATTGTTGTAGCACTTGTAAGCTTTACTCTTGGTGGAATATCCTAGAAATATTCCCTTATCACATTTAGCTTCAAATTTACCCTGATGTTCACTCCTCTTGATGTAACATTTGCTACCAAATGCCTTAAAGTAGTTAACCATAGGTGTCTTACCAGTCCAATACTCATAAGGAGTTTTTTCCTTACCCTTTTTGATGAGTACCCGGTTCATAGTGTAGACTGCAGTGCTCACTGATTCTCTCCAGAAGGTGTGAGCAACCTTTCCTTGGATCAACATGGTTCTAGCTGCTTCAACCACAGTCCAGTTATTCCTCTCTGCTAGGCCATTCTGTTGTGGAGTCTGGGGGGCAGACATTTGTCTCTTGATGCCAAATTCTTCACAATACTTGTTGAATTCACTAGAAGTGAATTCCCCTCCTTGATCAGTTCTGAGACATTTGATCCTTTTACCGATTTCCTTCTCCACTAATGCTCTAAATGCTTTGAATTTCCCAAAAGCTTCAGACTTATCTTTCAAGAATGTGACCCACATCATTCTTGAGCAGTCATCAGTGAGAATCATGAAGTACTTATCACTCTACACACTTCTCATTTTCATAGGACCACATAAATCAGTGTGCACAAGATCAAGCAAGTTTTCAGCAGTGAAAGACTTACCTTTAAAGGTTGAGGAAGACATTTTCCCCAATTGACATTCTCTACACAAGGTATTATCCAGTTTTCTCAGCATCGGCAACCCTCTAACTGCCTTGATCTTACTAGCCTTCACAATCTTATCAAAGTTCATATGATAGAATCTCCTATGCCATATCCAACTTTCATCAAGATTAGCCATAAGACATGTACTTATATTTGTATTTAGATGAAATAGGTTACCTTTAGTCTGCATGCCAGTGGCTACCAATTTGCCATCTTTACTTTGATTCTGCAAACTCCATTCTTGAATTGCAAAGTGAGACCACTGTCATTTAGCTGGGCAACACTTAGAAGGTTGTGTCTGAGACCTTCAACCCAGTACACATTGTTAGCACTACTCTTTCCATTCAAAGAGATGGACCCTCTGCCTTTGACCATGCATGGTGCATCATTGCCAAAGTGAACCACACCACCATCATACTCATCTAAGGATTAAAACTTGCTCCGGTCACCAATCATATGGTGAGAACAGCCACTGTCAATGATCCATTCATTTGAATTTTCAAACCAGGATACAAGAGCCTTCTTGTCTGCCACATCTTCCTTTACAACAACAAAAACAATGTCTTCATTCTCTTCATCTTCTGATTCCTCATCTGTGACACCTTCATCAACAGCTACAAAATAGTTTCTCTGGTTCCCTCCTTTGAATTTCTTGAACCTGTCTGGTTTATCCTTGTTGTCACTATTAGGACAGTTCATAGCAATATGTCCTATTCAGTTACAAGAAAAACATTTCAAAGGAAGCATACCTTTGTATTTACCAGTCCCTTTTGGAAATCTCCTAGCTAGAAGAGCTTCAAATTCCATCAGAAACTCTTCATCCTTCACTTCTCTATTCTGACTAGGTTCCCCACCAGTGCTAGCCTCTTTTCCTTTTCTGGATGGTATAGCAGAAGCTTTAAAAGCTGATTCTGTCTTTTGAACACTGCCATCAAAACTATTCAGTTCATAGGCTGTCAACTTGGCTATGATGGAATCCAAGGATGCCTTAGACTTGTCTATTGACCTCAGCTCCTGAATAGCAGCAACCCTTATTGCATAGACTGGCAATAGGGATCTCAGGACTTTACTTACCACAGTGGAATCTTCTATTTTGCCACCTGCACTCTTTATTTCTCCAACAACTGTTTTGATTCTTATTCCATACTGCTGAATGGTCTCTCCTTCAACCATCCACATGTTTTCAAATTTCACTCTCAGGCTTTCTTCCTTAGCCTATTTTACATGCTCATCACCACCATAGATATTTTCAAGAGCATCCCATACCTCTTTGGGGTTTGCCTTGTCCTGAACATCAATGAACTCAATGTCAGATAAACTATTGATGAGGGCTTCCATGACTTGCCCATTTTCTTGTATCTCTCTCTTTTGGTCATCGGTGAGAGTACTGGTAGGAACAACATATACATTTTCAACATAACTCTAGTGTTGAACACCCATGCTTTTGATAAATATCTTCATCCTGTCTTTCCATATACCAAAATTTTCCCTATTAAAGTTTGGACCTTCCCTCTTCATCATTTGTCTAGGATCTTTTCCTCAAGCGGTTAGGCTTACAACACAGAGGACCTGGAGGTGCTCTGATACCAATTGATAACTCAATGATGAACCACTAGTACTAAACCGGTACTAAGAGGGGGGGGTGAATTAGTACAAACATAAATACAGTCAAAAACCGGTTTGACAACAAATACTCCAAAAGACTGACAAACAGGAATATCAGTAAACAAAGTGCAATCGGTAACATCTGGTATAGCTCAATCAGTCATGAACCGGTCACTCAATAAGCTTTCCTCTTAGCTCAATACTACAGTATCATTATATTCTCATGCATAAACAAGTAAACTTAACCATCAGATCTTCACAATAATGAGTTCAATATGTTTTAAAGACAGGCAAAAAAACATAGAACCTTCATGTGCTTAACAGATAAAACAGATCATCACAAGACAAAAGCATTTCACATGACACACATATTTTTTAGGTGGAAACCCAACTGGGAAAAACCACGGTGGGGATGAGTACCCACAAGCTACTTTTTGAACTTTTTGGAAGTCCGCTATGTTAGGAGCCTTGTCTGGTTAAGGACATTACAATTGGTTCTGGTAGGAACCGATCCTGTTAGGGATCACCCGGTTAAGGGATACCCAGTTAAGGGTTAAACCTGGTAGGGTCACCTTGTTAGAGGATTTCAAGAACTCAATAGCTGAAAGGATCTCCTAAGCTTCTCAAGCTTCTCAGAACTCATTAGCCTCGAGTTACCCGGTTAAGGGATTTAAAACAAGCTGGTTAAGACCACCCGATTTAAGGGATTTTGAATCAAGCCAGTTAAGGCTACCCTATTAGGAGATTTTACAACTGTTGAAATGGTTAGAGATCAAAAAGTATTACAATGATCTGTTAACAACACCCAATGCTAATGTAGATCCATTTTTGGCTCCTCTTCACCTTCTGCACATTCACTTTGCAGATATCTCTTCTCTCCTTTGGTTTGGCAAGAAACACGTATCACTTCCCTTGGATACACACTCACAACTTTTGCCAACAACTTCAGACAGAAACATAACATTGACCTTATAGGAAACATACAGGTCGGTAGCAAAAACCCTAAACCTTAAACCTATTAGGTTAAGCAATTCAAATGGTTCGATTTTGATCGTTGAATCATACTGCATTAAATGCAACAATCTTGAATCAATCTCAAGACATTCTGCATTGTCCATTATCCACCGTTTTCATGGCGGCAGATAACCCATCATGCATTATCACCATTTGACAGACTTCGCACATTCCTGAGGTAGATAGGAATAGTCTTCTTCATGCAAGATCCTTCATGCGCACAGAGCTTATGTGGCAACATGATCTGTCCTACATCATACTGCTAACTCATCACACAAAGATCACCAATTGAGTCACACAGACTTGAGGTACTCCAACCAGAAACCTCGAAGTGGAAGCTGCCTACCAACTGGTAGTCATACAATGCTTCCATGTGCCGATTCTTATAGCTACATGCTGGTTCACCTTGAACAAATATGCTGCTTCACTTTGGCATATAAACTGGTTCATATATATGTCGGTTCCTCTCTCTTCACCTATCACATGTGCCGGTTCTCACCATGTCTCATATTGACATCAATGACAACATACAATATCATTTTGTCATCATGCCGGTAGACATAATGCCAACAGGTTATCCTCACTAACTCTTGCACAAGAGTTTATCCATTGTATAAAGACATTATTTATTGGATAATGACTTTAGTCTTTCAACTCAACATTAACCTTACCTCCCAAGTTAACCCTCAAGTCATGTCAAGCATTTAATTCTTATTCCCTCCTCTCACAACCCATCTCTTGTTGCCATTTGTCATCCTTGGATTGTATTGAAAGCCCTCACATGGATCATAAACCCTTCAATCCTGACCCTTGTTGAGATTACTCAATCTCAACCCTCCATTGTTCCATTTTATTTATAAATAGATCTCTTTTTTTCATAACCGACATCTTGAAATCTTGTATTCATCTAATTTATAGTGAATTTTAAAGAGCATTTAGCATAATCATCTATATTTGTCATTTTAGACTAAAATTAACATTAGATAATTAGATAATATCATTTTTTAGCTTGCTCACATTTTCATTCTCATAATCATCCATTTTAGAATCTTGAATCTCCATAAGACATCCAGAATAGTGCAAAAAGCTACTGAGAGCTACACTCATTTGGGAACTTGGAGAGGAGAGGAACAAGGGAGGAGAAGCTACAAGCATGGTGGAAGGCATTTGGAGATGCCTTGTTGTATTTATTTTCTTTGTTAATTGCTACATTTTTCTTTTAGTGTCTCTCTTAGTATGCTTGCTTAGGATAGTCTTTGATTTCTGATTTTCTAACACTAACACTTGGTTTGTTGCTTGGTTGTTTGTGTTTGTCATCCTAACCATCCTTTTTGTAGAGCATCAGATAGCATCTCCTATTCCTAAGTATAGTACCAGTTAAGCTCAATACCAGAGGACTAAATCCTCTTATAAAAACCCAATTTGATCACCAATGATTGACAAACTCCTTTGCCTGAATGATATTACATTATTGGCACATTACATTCCTTGACCATGACCTCTTACATTAACCATGATGATGCACATTGAGATCTTACATTTATTTATACAAAACCCTAGACCATAAACAATCAGGTTGGCCACCAGACAATAAATTGATTACATAATTACCAACAACATCAACATCATTTATGCAATTCATCAAAAGATATATATCAAAAGTTCTATCGGTGAAACCCTTGCTGGAACCAAAAACCAATCTTCTAAGCAAGCAGAATAGCATCTGATCTCTAGACCAAAATGAACTCACCAAATATGAGTATAAGTATCATGAAAAAGATAATTCCTTCATTGGATTATACAGGAGCCTATCAGATCATTCTAAATCCAAGCCAACCAAAAACCACTTAACCTACTGGGACCAAAAGGGTGCCGGTAAAGCATCCAAACAACTAGTGTTGACATCAATGACAAAACATCAATGCAACACATAATAAATTCTATCAAATGGCCAACAATCTCCCCCTTTGGCATTGATAGCAACACTAGATGTGAAAAACATCTAAGTACCAAGAAATGTCAAACAAGTCTCCCCCTATGGAAGACAACCAACAAATCTCCCAAAAATAGCTCTGAATATGAATATTACTCCCTGTTTTCACTTTCTTTCTCACATCAATATCACCCCCCCTTTGACATCAATACCAGAAACCTGACATAAATATCAAAGAAAAAACATAAGTCTCTAAATCACAAAGCTGACTACTCCCCCTGAGCAGTAGCATCCCACATCAGTGCTGTAATGAATAGTATATTTGATAATGCATGTCAGACTGATGCCAAGCCGCATCAATCAAGTCTCTACCGAAGGGGAAAAAAATCCCAATCTGTCTCTCAAGTACTCAAATGATTCCTTGGACAAAGGTTTAGTGAAAATATATGCAATTTTCTTTTTAGTGTTCACATAAACCTGTCTAACTTAATTTGCTTCCACATTCTCCTTCAAAAAGTTATACTTGATAGATATGTGTTTTTATTTTAGAATGAAATATCGGATTCTTTGATATATCAATAGTAGCAGAGTTATCACATTGAATTATTAGAATAACCAGTGGAAAATTGAGAGGAGGGGGTGAATCAGTTTTCAACAGATTATATTAATCAAACCACTTTATAACCTTAAAATGGAGCACATAAATATTAAATACCAAAATGTTAGAAATAGATACTGGTAAGCAATAAAAATTAAGAATGAAATAGAGAATTAACACAAAGCAACCATACAACATAACACCATGATTTGTACATGGAAAACCTGGTAAAGGTAAAAACCACAATGGGAAGCCTACCCATAGTTAGATAATACTTTTGCAGAGAGTATGTGATACAATAAGGGGCCTACACATGCGGGGAGGCACACTGTCTAGAGCATACTGCTCATTACAAAGGAGTCTCACTAACTACAGAGAGGTTATAACCACCTCAATATAATTGGACAACAATCCAAAAGAATGAATTGCCAATCATAGCATCTACCATGCCTAATTACACTCCCAGTTAAGCTCAATAATGGAGGCCTTTGACCTCTTACATAAACCCAATTCGATCACCTATGATCAACGAAATCTCCTTCCTGAATGATATTACATTATTCATACATTACATTACTTTTCCACGACCACCCCACTGATACAATCTACAATGAGATCTTACATCAATTTTTATAAACCCTAAGGCCTAAACCAATTAGGTCGGCCACCTAAAAGATATTACAATAAGATCATGACCTACATCCATATTACAGAGGTATACCATGTCGGCTTTAGACCAAAACAATATTAACCAATCCATAAATCATCCTAGTAACGTGTAGAGAACACGTAACATGATATCGGTCCATAACTTGGACCCAAATAGATTCACCATGCCAAAGAGATGTCTCCAATCAGTAGAGGCACAAACAAAGATAATCTTTTGCATCCTGAATTTGATCTAGAAGTCACACCAACACAACTTATGCATCCTGTCAAATATTCTCAGTAAAATCTCTACTGGTAAAACCTTAAACCCTTACTGGTATAGGCTTACTAGAGTGTATGATAGCATCCAATCATCAAGTCAATACCAACTGACCAAAACATACTCTAGAAACCTCAAACCAAACATATTCCATTGATCCAAACATGTCAGTAGTATCCAACTGATAGTCATTTCTACCGGTAACACTAGTTCTTCTACCAGTAACCAAAATCTGTTTGTCGGTAACCAAAATCTATTTGTCGGTAACCAATCATAACAACTAGTGTTGAAATCAATGATAATACATCAATGCAACACATAATTAATTCCTTCATATTGTCAACAATATCCCCCTTTGGCATTGTTGGCAACACTAGATGTGAAAAATAAAATATCTAAGTGCCAAGAAACGCCGAAAATTTCTCATAGAAGATATAACAATGAAAAACTAAAAAATTCTAGCAACTCCCCCTGAGGAGTGCAGTCCAATCTGAAAGTGGTCTGAATCTCTCTCCCATATGACATATTATGACACTATTTTTCACATATAACTCTCCCCCTTTGACATCAATGCCAAAGATATGACATAGATATCAAAATCTTGTGAATCTCAAGGCTGACTACTCCCCTTGAGTAGTAGCATCACTACATCAATCTAGAGTAAATAATAAAGCTGATGATGCATACTAGACTGATGCTCTTCTCCATCAATTAAGTTTCTGCTAGAGGGGTGGGTATCCCTAACCCATCTCTCAAATATTCAAATGATTCCTTAGATAGCAGTTTAGTGAATATATCTGCAATCCGCTCTTTAGTGTTCACATAAACCAATTTAACTTCCTTTTCCTCCACCTTTTCCTTCAGAAAGTTATATTTTATTTAAATGTGCTTAGTATTAGAGTGAACTACCAGAATCTCAGATATGTCAATAGCCATAGAGTTATCACTATAGATAACTACTGGTTCATTGCAATTTACCTTGATGTCCTTCAACATTTGCTTCATCCACAAGACTTGAGTGCAATTAGTTGCTGCTACAACATATTCAACTTCTGCAATAGATAAAGAAATGCATGATTGTTTTTTTCTGATCCATGAAACCAATTTCTTTCCAAGAAAGAAATCTCCACTAGAAGTGCTCTTTCTATCATCAGTATCTCCTGCCCAATCTGAATCTGTATGTGTTAGGTCTGAGAGACAACTGAGAGGGGGGGGGGGGGGGGGGGGGTGAATCAATTGTCCAATAAATTCAACCAAAATTAACTTAACCAAAACTTAATGCTTAATACCGGTAAACCAAAATTTATGCCGATAGATAGTTTAATCAGTTAATTGCAGTACCGGTAAAGATTAATGCATGGAACAGAAAGACAATAACATCCATAACACATAACATGAATATTTGTACGTGGAAACCCTGTAAGGGGAAAAACCACGGTGGGTAGCCTTACCCACAATAAAATGATACTATTGCAGATAGTATGTGTGTACAATATGGATTTTGCACATGCTAGCTACCTAAAGCTCACTGCTAAATCATAAAATAAGAGTCATACTGACTACAATTGGATGGTTACATCGAATGATAATGTACTGCATAAAATAACATCTTCATATGTTGGATTCAGTACTGGTTTAGTTCTGATTGCCTTCAGGGTAAGTGCACAAAGATGGTGGTCAAAAAGGGGGGTATAAGTGGACACTTTTTTTCTGAAATCGAGTGAACTTGAACTTGGAGGCAAAATTTGAAAGTCATCCACTCAAGATATGAAGATAATCAAACAACAAATATTATAGTACTCTGAATCTAGTTTCCAAACTACTAAACCTTTTCAAAATTGGATAAGATTAAGGGGGTCAAATCCTTCGTGCACGAAAAATAGACCTTGATTTTTTCAGAAAAACATAACATAGTGTCTAACGTGCGCATCAAAAAAGTCATATTTAGATTTAGTATTTTGACAAATCCTTTGGCAGAAAGATAGTTAAGAGTGAGTACTAGAAGATGTGTATTTTTTTGTAATTTTTTGTTTAGTATTTTTTTTTTTTTTATGATTTTTCCGATAGAGAACATCCTGAAAATTAGGTACTTGTTCATGCACGAAGCATAAGTTGCACTAAAAAAAATGAAAAATGTAATTTTTTTTTCTAAATTGTAAAGAATCAAGTTCACTACAATAATATATAATTTTTTTTAAAATTTGGATAATTATATCAAAAGTTATTAAAAAAATGGTGCACGTATGTCTATGAGAACTATGGAGATATTGGTAAAATAAATTCAATAATAATATGTTATTGTTGTTCAAATTTTAAAAAAATTATATGGTTAGAAATCTCAGAAGATGGGTGAAAATATGGTGGAAATTTTAGAAATACCCACTTGATGATGTGTAAACCTGATGATGACAAAGTCAAGAAACCAAGTTGATAAAATAAAACATGCCAAAAAGGAGGGAAATGGAGGGAAATCAAACTTCCAAACCGTAGCTTTGTCATCTAGGCCTATTTCCAAGGCTAAACAGACAAAAGCACATACGAGGTACCTATAGTATAAAAAGTGCATATGAGGTACTTATGGTGTAAGAAGCGCGTACGTTCTATCTTAACTATAAAAAGCGCGTACGCACTATTTTTACTATAAAAAACACGTACATGCTATTTTTACTATAAAAAGCACGTACACGCTATTTTTACTATAAAAAGCACGTACACGCTATTTTTACTATAAAAAGCATGTACACACTATTTTTACTATAAAAAGCACGTACACGCTATTTTTACTATAAAAAGCGTGTACACGCTATTTTTACTATAAAAAGCGTGTACGTGCTATTTTTACTATAAATAGCGCATACGGGCTAAGTTTGTTTAAATTTTGGGACTGTGTATAATATGCTATTGTATATATATATAATATGTGTATATACATATAATATATAATTTATATATAATATAAAAAATAAAAAAAATATAATATATTAAATATATACACACACATATGTGTGTATGTATGTGTATTGTCTCCCTCTCTCCCCCTCTCTCCCCCTCTCAAGCGCATACAAGGTTTCTCTCTCTCTCTCTCTCTCTCTCTCTCTCCCTCCCTCTCCCTCTCTCCCCTTCTCCCTTCTTGCATACCCTCTCTCTCTCTCTCTCTCTCTCTCTCTCTCTCTCTCTCTCTCTCTCTCTCTCTCTCTCTCTCTCTTCATCTCCCTCTCTCCCTCCCTCCCTCCCCTCTCTCTTCCTCTCCCTCCAATATATATTCTTTTTGTTTGCATATATATAAGGTGATAAGAAGATTGACAAGGTGGTTGGTTTTCTTTTTTTTTTAAAGAAGATAGGATATAAAGTAGAACGTTTGAAGAAAATGAACGTATTGGTTTCTTTGGATCATGTGGATGTATTGGTTGGATAATATTTATGGGTCGTATGGTATACTAAGGGGTCATATGGTGTATTATGACCCCTTAGGTGTCGTTATGGGTCATATGGTGTTCTATGATCCCTTAGGACACCATATGATCCCTTAGGACTCCATATGGTGTCGTTATGGGTCATATGGTGTTCTATGATCCCGTAGGACACCATATGACCCCTTAGGACTCTGTATGGTGTCGTTATGGGTCATATGGTGTCCTAAAGGGTCATATGGTATTCTATGACCCCTTAGGATACCATATGACCCCTTATATGTCATTAGAGGTCATATTGTTTCCTAAGAGGTCATATGGGGTCCTATGACCCCTTAGGACAGCATATGACCCCTTAACACACCATATGACCCATAATGACACCATATGGTGTCCTAAGAGGTCATATGATGCCATATGACCCCTCAAAACACCATACAACCCATAACAACACCATATGGTGTCCTAAAGGGTCATTTGGTGTTTTATGACCCCTTAGGACACTATTTGGCATCATTATAGGTCCTATGGTGTGCTAAGGGATCATATAGTGTCCTATGACCCCTTATGATACCATATGACCCCTTAGATGTTGTTAGGGGTTGTATTATGTTCTAAGGGTCATATGGTGTCCTATGACCCATTAGGACACCATATGGTATCATTATGTGTCTTATGTTGTTGTATGACCCCTAGGACACCTTATGACCACTTAGGACACCATATGGTGTCATTAGGGGTCATATGGTGTCCTAAAGGGTCATATGGTCTCTTATGACCCCTTAGGACTCCATATGGTGTCATTATGGGTCATATGGTGTCCTAAGAGGTCATATAGTATTTTATGACCCCTTAGGACACCATTTGGTGTCAGTATGGTTTGTATGGTGTGCTAAGGGGTCATATGGTGTCTTATGACCCCTTAGGACTCCATATGACCTCTTACATGTCGTTATGGTTCATATGGTATTCTATGATCCCTTAGGACATCATATGATCCCTTAGGACTCCATATGGTGTTGTTATGGGTTGTATGGTGTCCTAAGGGGTCATATGGTATTCTATGACCTCTTAGGACACCATATGATCCCTTAGGTATCATTAGAGGGCATACTATTTCTTAAGAGGTCATATGGTGTCCTATGACCCCTTAGGACACCATATGACCCCTTAAGACACCATACAACCCATAACAACATCATGTGGTGTCCTAAGGGGTCATAAGATGCCATATGACCCCTCCAGATACCATACGACCCATAACAACACCATATGATACCCTAAAGGGTCATATGGTGTTCTATGACCCCTTAGGATACTATTTGGCATCATTATAGGTCTTATGGTGTTCTAATGGATCATATAGTGTCATATGACCCCTTAGGATACCATATGACCCCTTAGATGTTGTTAGGGGTTGTATTGTGTTCTAAGGGTCATATAGTTTCCTATGAGCTATTAGGACACCATATGGTATCATTATGTGTCTTATGTTGTCATATGACCCCTAGGACACCTTATGACCACTTAGGACACCATATGGTGTCATTAAGGGTCATATGGTATCCTAAGGGGTCATATGGTCTCCTACGACCCCTTAGGACTCTATTTGACCCCTTAAGACTTCATATGGTGTCATTATGGATCGTATGGTGTCCTAAGAGGTCATATAGTGTTTTATGAACCCTTAGGACACCATTTGGTGTCTTTATGGGTTGTATGGTGTGCTAAGGGGTCATATGGTGTCTTATAACCTCAGGACTCCATATGACCTCTTACATGTCATTATGGGTCATATGGTGTTCTAATGGCTCATATGGTGTTCTATGATCCCTTAGGACTCCATATAGTGTCATTATGGGTCGTATGTGTCTTAAAGGGTCATATGGTATTCTATGACCTCCTAGGACACCATATGATGCCTTAGGTGTCATTAGAGGTCATATTGTTTCCTAAGAAGTCATATGGTGTCCCATGACCCCTTAGGACACCATATGACCCCTTAAGACACCATACGAACCATAACGACATCATATAGTGTCCTAAGGGGTCATAGGATGCCATATGACCCCTTAGGATACCATACGACCCATAACACCACCATATGGTGCCCAAAAGGGTCATATGGTGTTCTATGACCCCTTAGGACACTATTTTGCATCATTATAGGTCCTATGGTATTCTAAGGGATCATATAGTGTCCTATGACCCCTTAGATGTTGTTAGGGGTCGTATTGCATTCTAAGGGTCATATCATTATGTCTTATGGTGTGGTATGACCCGTAGGACACCTTATGACCACTTAGGACACCATATGGTGTCATTAGGGGTCATATGGTGTCCTAAGGGGTCATATGGTCTCCTACAACCCCTTAGGACACTATTTGACCCCTTAGGACTCCATATGGTGTCGTTATCAGTCGTATGGTGTTCTAAGAGGTCTATAGTGTTTTATGACCCCTTAGGATACCATTTGGTGTCATTATAGGTCGTATGGTGTGCTAAGGGGTCATATGGTGTCTTTTGACCCCTTAGGACTCTATATGACCTCTTATGTGTCGTTATGGGTCATATGGTGTCCTAAGGAGTCATATGGTGTCCTATGACCCCTTAGGACACATGCATGGATCCCTAGGATACCATATGACCCCTAAGAATACCTTTTGACCCTAGAGAGGGAGAGAGGGTGAGGAGAGGGAGGCAATGGGAGAGAGACACACCTAAGAGAGGAGGAGAGTGAGAAGAGAGATAGAGACTGAGAGGGAGAGACAAGAGATAAATGAGAGAGAGAGAGAGAGAGAGAGAGAGAGAGAGAGAGAGAGAGAGAGAGAGAGAGAGAGAGAGATCTAAGAGATGGATAGAGGGATTGGGAGAGAAAGAGAGACCTAAGAGGTGAAGGGAGGAAAGGTGAGAGAGAGAGAAAGAGAGCGTGAGAGATAGAGAGAGTCTAAGTGAGAGGGAGGAAGGGGTGGAAGGATATTACAAGAGACTAGAGAGAGAGAGATGCGTAGAGAGGGAGAGAGGGAGAGGGTGAGAAAGAGAGCTAATGAGAAAGGGAGAGAGGGAGGGAGAGGGGAGAGGGAGAGAATGAGAGAGAGACACCCGAGAGAAGGAGAGAGTGAGATAGAGAGAACGAGGATGAGAGGGGGAGAGATATATATATATATATAGAGAGAGAGAGAGATAGGATGAAAAATAGAAAGGCGGGTGGGGAGGTAGGGAGAGAGTGGGAAAGAGATACACTTGATAGAGGAGGAGAGTGAGATAGAGAGATAGAGGTAGATAGGGAGAGAGACTTAAGAGAGAAAGAATGGAGAGAGAGAGAGAGAGAGAGAGAGAGAGAGAGAGAGAGAGAGAGAGAGAGAGAGAGAGAGAGAGAGAGGTTGATAGCTAGAGATGTGATAGAGAGGAGAGAGACTTGAGAGAAAGAGAAATGGAGTGAGAGGGAGAGAGAGAAAGAGAGTTAGAGGGAAATAAATACTTGAAAAAGGAAGAGAAAGAGAGGGGGAGGGATAGGGAGAGAATGAGAGAGAAAGACACTTAAGAGAGGGGGAGAGAGTGAGACATAGAGATATTTGAGAGAGGGAAAGAAAGAGAGGGATATATGAAAGAGAGAAAGAGGGTGAGGGAGATGAGAAATAGATAGAGAGATACCCAAGAGAGGGAAGAAAGTAGAGAGGGAGATTCCTAAGAGACAAAAAGGTAGGGGTTAAGGAAGAGAGATGGGGAATGTAGGGAAGAGATGAGAGACATAATGCTGATATGAGCATGCTAATTACTAAAGTTTGACTAAGTTTGAAATTTATAAGAATACTCCAAAAACTAGAATCTGCATTATAACTCTTAAAGATCTGGAACCACTCTCAAACATCTTGACAATATATACATAAAATATAACTTAAAGTATATTTAAATGTTATATTTTATGTATATATCCTACTAAAAAACCTAATGGAATGCTAAGTGAATTGCATTTTATTGACAGACAGAACCGTGTACGCGGTTTTAGTTTTTAAACCATGTATGCAGTTAGTATTCTTTAAACCACGTACGTAGTTAGTATGTTTTAAACCATGCACGTGGTTTAGCTTTGGTTAGACTCAGCCAAATGAACCTAAACACGTACGGGGTTATTTAAATTTGAAATACCCCATACACGTTTTGGTGTTTTTCATGTGTTTTTTTTTGTGTGTCCACTTTTCTGACCACCATCTTTGTGCACTTACCCTACACAAAAACCTCCCTTCAACCTTCAAGTGATATCTATAGCTCTGCTTATTTTCGCATATACTTTATTACAATTCTTTTTCCAATCGCATATCAATCTCACAAATGAGATCTTACATTTATACCATAATATAAGATGAATTGAATAGGTCGGATCACTAAAATATATTACAATAAAATAAATTACAAATAAATCATTATGTGATGCATGATGTCAGCTCAATGTATTTACAATAATAATAAATCATCTCCATAATGTGTCGTGTTGATCTGGAATAGATATGCCTGCCAGTGCATAACCTAGACCTATTTGTCGGTAATAACAAATATGCAAACCTGAATAAACAAATAACCAAATTGCCAAAACCAAGTAGTCTCGAAGTCATTCCAAGTGTCGTTGAACAATATAATCTATCAGTGAACCAAATACAGGTGACTGTGCATAAGTCTCTGACTTGCCGGTGAACATAACCAAGGATTTGCAAGTGCTGATAAGTGTTGAAAAGTGATGACAGGTGTTGACATCAATGACAAAACCATATCAACATATCCAAAATACCAACAATATCCCCCTTTGGCATTGATGGCAACACAAGATGGAAAAACCATCAAATTGCCAAAACATAAATGCCAAAAACCAAAAACCAACAATCTCCCCAAGAGATTGTTAACTAGAAATGAAAATATAGATACAGGGAGTAATCAATCTCTCCAACAATCTCTCCCAAAAGTAACAATCTCTCCCCCAAGGGATAATTTTTTTTTCCATATCAATCTCTCCCCGTTTGACATCAAATGCCAAAGCATTATAAAAACCAAATTAAATACAAAATACCAACTATATGCACATAAAGTGAAGTTATCATCTCTAGAATACCATAAACCATATTCTGTTGTTCCTTGTAAATACCAAAATATCCTCTTTACTGCACATTCATGGTTATCTTTAGGATTACTTTGATATCTTGAAACAATACTTACTACATTCATAATATCCAGTTTAGTCTGAGTTAAATATAACAAGCCACCAATCATAGACTTATAACTTGTTGAATTTACTAGTGCAGATGTGTCTTTCATAGATAATTTCTCACTTTCACCATAGGATTACTTACCAGTTTGGAATTATCCATACCAAAATTATTCAAAAATTCACTTAGATACTTAGTTTGACAGATAAAAATACCTTTGTCAGTTTGAGTAATCTGCAAACCTAAGAAAAATCTCATCTCACCAATCATGGACATTTCAAATTCATTCTTCATATTATTAGAGAATTCCATGCACAATTTATCTTCACCTCCAAAAATGATATCATCAACAAATACTTCAATAATCAAAATATCATCATCAGTGATCTTGTAATATAAATTACCATCAGCATTGCCTTTAGTAAAACCAAGCTTCAAAAGATATTTATCCAACCTTGCATACCAAGCTCTAGGAGCTTGTTTCAATCCATATAATGCTTTCCTTAACCTGCAAACCATATCTTTGTCATTTGTCAGTGAAAATCCATCAGGTTGCTCAATGTATACTTCTTCCTCAATTTCACCATTCAAAAATGTACATTTAACATCCATTTGATAGACCTTATAGTTCTTGTATGCTACATAGGCAAGAAATAGTCTAACAACTTCAATTGTAGCTACTGATTCAAATGTCTCACCATAATTAATTCCTTCCATTTGAGAATATCCTTTACAAACCAGTCTAGCCTTGTTTTTTACAACTTGACCATCCTCATTTAGTTTATTTCTAAAAACCCATTTAGTTCCAACAACATTCTTATTTTTAGGTCAAGGAACTAAAGTCAGAGTCTTATTCTTCTCTATCTAATCTAATTCATCTTCCATAGCCTTTAATGAATATTTATATTTACAAGCTTCAAATACAGATGCCAGTTCAATTTGAGAAATAAAAAATACCTCTTCATTTGCCAGTCTTCTCATTGTCATAACTCCCTTGTTCCTGTCTCCAATGATTTGATTGTCAGAATGATTTAATCTTACATACCTTGGTGTCTGCTAAACTTCAGGTTCTCTATTCTAATTATCAATCGCAGTTGAATTTTTTTATTGTACCAGTGTAATCGTCTCAGTGTCTTGTATCGTTTGAGACATTGCCAGATTAGTTATGGTCACTTCCACTGCCAGTTCTCTTTCATATGATATAGATTGATCTTTGTATTGCTCATCCACTTTCACATTTGCACTCTCCACAATTTTCTGCAATCTTTTGTTATAATATCTATATGCTTTTCTCTAAATTGAATATCAAATAAATATCCCTTCATCACATCTAGGATCAAAGTTTCCAATCTAATTATCCCTTTTGATATAACATTTACCCAAAAATTCTGAAATATTTAAGAGTAAGTGTATGTCCAAACCATAATTCATAAGGAGTCTTACCGGTTTCACCTTTGATATGAACTCTGTTGAATGTGTAGATTGGTGTACTCACTGCTTCTCTCCAGTAGATGTTAGGAAATTTGGCTTCCATCATCATGGTTCTTACTGCATCCAAAATGGTTCTATTCTTCCTTTCCACTACTCCATTCTGCTGAGGAGTCCGGGGTGCAGATAACTATCTCCTAATTCCATTTATCTCACAATAACTGTTAAATTCATGAGATGTGAACTCACCGCCTTGATCTAATCTTAGACATTTGATTTTCAATCCAATATCTGTTTCCACCTTTTCTTTAAAGATCTTGAATTTCTCAAAAGCTTCAAACTTCTCCCTTAGAAAAGTCACCCACATCATTCTAGAATAATCATCAATTATTAGAATGGAGTACCTATCACCTTGAAAGCTTCTGGTCCTTGCTAGACCACATTAGTTAGTATGAATCAAATCAAGCACATCATTAGACTTATCATGTATGCTCTTAAAAGAAGTTCTAACTTTCTTTCCCAATTGACTTTCCTTACATACCGGATTATGAGGCTTCATAATCTTAGGTATATCTCTAAATGCCTTTGTTGAACTGATCTTAACAATACAATAAAAATTAACATGACACAACCTCTTATGCCATAACCAACTCTCATCAATATGAGCAATCAAACATGTCTTATGATTGATGTTCAAGTGAAAGATATTACCTCTAGTATGAGTACTGGTTGCAATCTCCAAACCAGTTTTATTAATGATTTTGCATTTTCTATCTTTGAACTAAAGTTGGAATCCCTTATCCACTAATTGACCAACACTTAAAAGATTATTCTTTAAACCTTCTACATAGTAGACATTATCATTATTATTCTTACCATCTAGAGAAATAATACCTCTACCTTTGATCATACATGCTTTGTCATCCCCAAATCTGACTTGACCGCCATTCTATTCTTGTAGGGAAATTTTTTTTATTTTACTCTAGTCATATGATGTGAGCATCCACTATCAATTACCCATTCATCCTTGTCTTCAACAATTGCTGCCATGGCCTTTTCTTCATTCTTGATAACCGGTTCCGATTCATCTTCCTTTATAGTATAGAACACCCATTCCTTTCCATTGTTGGATCCACTAGAAGAGTCTCCCGTTGGTTCATCCTCTGAGTCATCACTTACTCCTTCCTCATCCTCTGTGTAGCATAGTTTGGATTTCTTGAATCTATATTTGTTCTGATTAGGATTAAATGACTTCTTAACTATTTCTTCAAATCTTGCATTCCTTTCAAGACATCTAGATGCAAAATGACCAATCTTATTACATGCAAAACATTTAAAAGGTTCTTTTCCTTCATACTTCATGTTAGTCCTTTAGGTACTCTTCTAGCAAATAAGGCTTCAAGTTGCTCAAATTCTTCATCCTCTTTCCTCATATCTTCCAATTCTTTTGCATATAGGGCTTTCCAATCACTTTTTCTAGTAGATGACGATGCATGAAAAGCAGGTTCAGATTTTGTAGCTCCAGAGGGTCCAAATTCTTCAAGCTCAAAAGTAGATAATTTCCCAATCAGAATGTCTCTGTTAACTGAAGTGTTTGCCATTGTTCTCAATTCATTAATTGCAGTAGCCTTCATCTTGTAAGTCAATGGTAGGGCTCTCAAAATATTAGAAACTATTTCATCTTCACTCAGAGATCCTCCACAACATTGAATTCCTATGACAATCTCATTTACTCATTCCATAAATGTAGCAATTCTTTCATTATCTTCCATCTTCAAGTTCTCATATCTTACCTGGTAACCATCAAGTTTAGCAATTTTTACCATAGGGTCACCTTCATTCAGAGTTTGCAATTTATCCCACATAACCTTTGCAGATGATTTTTCAGTCAATCCCATGATTTGCTAATCAATGAGTACACACAAGAGGGTTTATCTTTCTCTGAAATGTCCAAGTTTGTTAGAGTAGTATTGCTAGATGCCAGGTCATAAGGTGTATATCCTTTCTCATTAATCTCCCAAATATCCTTTCCAAGACATGTAAGATGAGTCCCCATTTGGATTTTACATATCCCATAGTTTGTTCCATCAAGAATAGGGATTTCTCTTCTGAAAATAGTTGCCGATGGATTTGAATTATTAGTTGCCATAGGATCTACCTCAAGCGGTTAAGCTTCTACAAAAGAGGACCAAAGTTGTGATACCAATTGTTAGAATAACTGGTGGACAACTGAGGGTGGGGGTGAATTAGTTCTCAACATGTTACATATTAATCAAACCACTTTATAACCTTAAACCAGAGCACATAAACATTAAATACCAGAATAGTAGAAATAGATATCAGTAAGCAGTAAACTTAAGAATGAAACAAAGAATTAACACAAAGAAATCATACCACATAACACCATGATTTGTACGTGGAAAAATCGGTAAAGGGAAAAACCATGGTGGGAAGCCTACCCACAGTCAGATAATACTTCTGCAGAGAGTGTGATGCAATAAGGGGCCTGCACATGCAAGGAGTCACAATGCCTAGAGCGTAATTCTCATTGCAAAGGAGTCTCACTAACTATAGAGAGGTTATAACCACCTCAATATAATTGGACAACAATCCAGAAGAATTAACTCCCAATGATAACATCTACTATGCCCGATTACAGTCTCGGTTAAGCTCAATACTGGAGGCCTTTGACCTCTTACATAAACCCAATTCAATCACCTATGATCGACCAAATGTCTTGACTGAATGATATTACATTATTCACATATTACATTCCTTTTCCACAACCACCACACTGATACAATCTACAATGAGATCTTACATCAATTTATACAAACCCTAAGGCCTAAACCAATTAGGTTGGCCAACTAAAAGATATTATAATAAGATTATTACATACATCCATATTATAATGACATACCATGTCGACTTTAGACCAAAACAACATGAACCAATCCATAAATCATCCTAGTAACATGTAGAGAACACGTAACATGATACCGATCCATAACATAGACCCAAATAGATTCACCATGCCAAAGTGATGTCTCCAATCAATTGAGGCATGAACAAAGATCATCTTTTGCATCTTGAATTCCATCTAGAAGCCACACCAACACCACTTATGCATCCTGTCAAAGATTCTCAGTAAAAAAATTTGTGAGTAAAACCTTAAACCCTTACCGATATAGGCTTACTAGAGTGTATGATAGCATCTGATCATCAAGTCAATACCAATTGACCAAAACATACTCCAAAAACATCAAACCAAACATATTCCATTGATCCAAACATGTTGGTAGTATCCAATTGATTGTCCCTTTTGCTGGTAACACTAGTTCTTCTACCGGTAACCAAAATCTGTCTGTTGGTAACCAAATTTTTTTTACCAATAACCAATCATAATAGCTAGTGTTGATATCAATGACAATACATCAATGCAACACAATCAGTTCCTTCATATTGCCAACATGAATAACTACTGATGCATCACAATCCACCTTTATATCCTTTAACATTTTCTTCATGCATAAAAAATTGTGTACAATTAGTAGCAACAACAACATACTCAGATTCAGCAGTAGATATAGAAGTACATGACTATTTCTTGTTGATCCATGAAACCAACTTCTTTCCAAGAAAAAAAGCTCCACCGAAAGTACTTTTTTGGTCATCAACATCTCCAACCCAGTCAACATCTGTATATGCACATAAAGTAAAGTTATCATCCTTAGAGTACAACAAACCATATTCTAATGTACCTTGCAAGTATCTAAAAATCCTTTTTACCGCCATCTCATGATTTTCTCTAGGATCACTCTGAAATCTTGAAACAATACAAACAACATTCATAATGTTAGGCCTAGTCTGAGTCAAATATAGCAGACCTCCAATCATAGATTTGTATCTTGTGAGATTTCTCGGTGTAGAAACATTGTTTCTTGTCAATTTTTCTCTTGTAACCATAGGAGTACTTACCGGTTTAGAATCTCCCATACCAAATTTCTTCAACATTTCCTTAGCATATTTAGTTTGATAGATAAAAATAACTTTGTCAGTCTGAGTAATCTACAAACCTTAAAAAAGTTATTTCACCAATCATAGACATCTCAAATTCTTTCTCCATATTCTTAGAAAATTCTATGCATAACTTATCTTCACCTCCAAAAATAATTTCATCAACAAAGCTTTCCTTAACCTGCAAACCATATCTATATCATCTGATAGTGAAAAACCATCACATTTCTCAATATAAACTTCCTCATCAAGATCCCCATTCAAGAATGCACATTTTACATCCATCTGATAAAGCTTGTAGTTTTTATAAGCAACATAGGCAAGAAATAATCTCACAGCTTCAATCCTCGCTATAGGTTTAAAAGTCTCTCCATAACCAATTCCTCCCTTCTGAGAATATCCTTTAAAAACCAATATAACCTTATTCCTTATAGCTTGACCAACCTCATTCAATTTATTTCTTAAAGCCCATTTAATTTCAATAAAATTTTTATTTTTAGGCTAGGGAACCAAGGTGGGTGAACTCACAATACTGGTTCCCACTTTTTGACCAACTTTGACACTTAGATGAACATTTTGCAAAAAACCTTCACTTTCCGACACCTATATCTTTTAAATAGTTAAGAATTTGAAGATGATGTAAACTAGTGATTTGTAACATCCTTTCTGTAGATTCTAAATATATTTTTTTCAAATTTTTTTGAATAAAATTTTATTGATTTTTCCATCTCCCTCAAAAGTAGTTTTTTACAGGAAACAACATTTTTTAAGAGTGATGTGCATTCCGAAACATATAAATTTTTTTCTATAAATGATAAAAACTTCTCTCTTTTAAATTTTGGTTTGTAACATCAATACCCAGGGCATGCAGTTGGTTTGATAGTGATATGTTGAATATTTTTTATTTTATTAAGTTTTGAAGTCCGACTAATTATAATTTATATATAGGTGTACGTTTGAACACATAACTTGCTCTATATATATCAAAATTAAGTTATATTTTTTTTGTTAGAAAGAAGACATCAATACCTAGGGCATAGGTATTTTTCAGAATTTTTTTGAATTAGTTTGCTATTTTTCCCAATGCATTGAACAAAGAAGTTCATGTTCGGTGAAAAACCTACATTCATAAAAAATAAAATAAAAATATATTAATAAACTTAAATATATTAAAAATTATACTATTTGGAAAGCTTATAATAAGGACTAAATCCTTAAGAAAACAAAACTTCTAAATGAATTCGTTTGACCCCTCAAAAGCTAATGTAAAATTGGTTTTTTATCAGCATTTGATAGATGCAAAGGAGACTCCATTGCAAGTATGATTTAGAAGTAGAGAGGTTCTATCCAAGAAATTTTGATCTAAGAGCCTTTGATCTAACTCTCTTCAATTAATTACTTCAAATGGGACCTCTTAAAGCTTAAATAATTATATTTTCCAAAAAATGTATGATTTCAGCAAAAATCAGGATGTACCAAAAAGTGGGAACCAGCTTTGTGAGTTCACCCAGGTACATGTGTTATTTTTCTCAATCTGATATAATTCTTCTTCTATTTCTTTCAACCAATGTTCATCTTTACATGCCTCAATTACTGATACTAGTTCAACTTGTAAAATTAAACATAGCTCATTAGTTTCCAGTCTTCTTCTTGTCATCACTCCATTGCTCTTATCCCCAATGATTTGATCTTTTGAACGAGTCAATCTTACATACCTAGGGGTCTTCTGACTTTCTGTTCCTCTTCCCTATTCTTCAGTTACTGTAGAATTATTTGATGTTGCCGGAGTAACTAGCTCAACTCTCTGTTCTGGTAAAAGTGCTACCGGTTGAGATATAATCATTTCCACTATCGGTTTCTTCTCATAAACTCTAATTTCACTTCTATTCAGCTCATCTACTTTGACAATAACACTCTCCATAATTCTTTGTAATTTCTTGTTATAACATCTATATGCTTTTCTTTCATTAGAATAACCAATAAATATGCCTTCATCACATCTAGGATCAATTTTACCAATAATATCATCTCTCTTGATATAACATTAACTACCAAAATTTTTGAAATACTCAACTATAGGTGTATTGCCAAACCATTATTCACAAGGTGTCTTACCGGTTTCTCCTTTGATATGTACTCTATTGAATGTATAAACCACTGTACTCACTGCTTCTCTTTGACAGATATGAGGTAGACTAGCTTCCATCATCATTGTTCTAGCAGCATCCAAGATAGTTATATTCTTCCTTTCAACAACTCCATTCTGCTGAGGTGTTCGGGGAGCAGAAAATTGTCTTCTTATACCATGCTTGTCACAAAAGTTATTAAACTCACCGGATGTGAATTATCCACCACAATCCGATCTCAAACACTTAATCTTCAATCCTATCTTAGTTTCCACTTTAGCCTTAAATATTTTAAACTTTTCAAATGATTTAGATTTTTCTCTCAAAAAAGTAACCCACGTCATTCTAGAATAATCATCAATGATAAGTATGAAATATCTATCACCTTGAAAGTTTTTAACTCTAGCAGGGCCACATAAATCAGTATGAATAAGATCAAGAACATCATTTGATTTATCTTGTATACTCCTAAAAGAGGTTCTGACCTATTTACCCATTTGACATTATTTACATACCGGATTATAGGGCTTCATAATCTTAGATATATCCCTAGCTGCCTTAGTTGAATTGATCTTAAAAATTCAATTAAAATTCACATGACATAGCCTTTTATGCCATAGCCAACTCTCATCAATCTATGTAATCAAACAAGTCTTCTCCCTGGAGTTAAAGTGAAATATATTACCTTTTGTCTCTGTTCCAGTTGCAATCGGCAAGCCAAACCTGTTAATGATTTTGCATTTCCTATCCTTGAATTGTAATTGAAATCCCTTGTCTACCAATTGTCCTACACTCAAAAGATTATGCCTTAAACCTTCAACATAATAAAATATCTTAGTATTGTTCTTACCATCCAATGACATAGTTCCTTTTCCTTTGATCATACATGCCTTGTCATCTCCAAATCTAATTAGAGCACCATCAAATTCTTGCAAAGACAAAAAATTCCCTTTATTTCTAGTCATATGATGTGAATAGCAGCTGTCAATCACCCATTCATCCTTGTCTTCAATTTTAGTAGCAAGTGCCTTCTCTTCAATTACATTCTCTTCCAGTGTCGGATCATATTCCTTGATAGCCAAGAATAGCCATTCTTTCCCATTGCTAGATCTACTAGCAGAGTCTTCTACCATTTCATCAGCTAAATCAGTAATGCCTTCGTCATGCACTATGTAGCATGATTTTTCTCTATTTTTCTTGTAGTTATACTTGTTCTGATATCCAGGGTTAGGCTTAAATGATCTTCTAACTCTTTTAGGACATCTAGATACAAAATGACCAATCTTATTACATACAAAACATTTAAAAGGTGTTTTTCCTTCATACTTACTTCCTACCAGTCCTTTAGGTACTCTTCTAGAAAATAGTGCTTCAAGTTGCTCAAACTCATCATCTTCTCTCTTCATATCTTCCAATTCTTTTACATATAAAGCTTTCCATTCTTGCTTACCAATTGTAGATGTAGATGCATGAAAAGCAGGTTCAGTCTTCATAGCTCTAGAAGGTCCAAATTCCTCAAGCTCAAAAGCAAATAGTTTCCCAACCAAAGTATCTCTGTTGACAGATGTATTAGACATTGTTCTCAACTCATTAATAGAAGTAGCCTTCATTTTGTAAGCCGGTGGTAGGGCTCTCAGGACTTTAGAAATAATTTCATCTTTTCTCAGAGTTCTACCACAACATTAAATTCCCATAATGATCTCATTTACCCTTTCCATGAATGTAGTAATCCTTTCATCTTCAAGTTTTCATATCTCACCTGGTAACCATCAAGTTTAGCAATCTTCATTGTAGGGTCACCTTCATTAAGAGTCTCCAACTTATCCCCTATAGCCTTTCCAAATGATTTGTCGATTAATCCCATTGTTTTTTGATCAGAAAGTGCACAAAAGAGGCTTTCTCTTGCTCTACAATTATTCTCAAGATCCTTGTCCAAGTTTACCGAAGGAGGATTGCCAGATCCCAGATTATAGGGTGTGGCACCATTCTGTGTGATCTCCCAAATCTCCTTTCTAAGACATCTCAAATGAGTCTCTATCTGAATCTTCCATATTGTGTAATTTGTTCCATCAAGCCTCAAAATATACCTTTGAAAGATAGCTCCAAAAGAATTGGATGAACTTGAACTATTAGTCACCATAGGATCTTCCTCAAGAGGTTAAGCTTTCTGCAAAGAGGACCCAAGCTTTGATACCAATTATTAGACAATTTAGATAATCAAAAGACAACTAAGGAGGGGGGGGGGGTTTGAATCAGTTGTCATAGATTATATGAACCATTTAGCAATTTAAACTTTAATACCAAAACCCAAAAATTAATATTAGAATATAAGTTAAACCAATTAAGCATAAACAATAATCATAGAATAAAAGTCATCCACATAACACCAAGATTTGTACATGGAAAACCTAGTAAAGGGAAAAATCATGGTGGGAAGCCTACCCACAGTCAGATAATACTTCTAAAGTAAGTATGTGAGTTACAATGTAGGGGCCTGCACTTATAGGAAGGCCAACAGCCTAGAGCGCACTGCTCATCACAAAAGGAGCCTCACTGACTACATACAAATCCAGACTATAATCCAAAGAAGTGTTGAACTACAAAGGATAGCATCTCCTATGTCAGAGTACAATTCCAGTTAAGCTAAATACTGGAGGACTAAATCCTCTTACATAAACCCAATTCGATCACCAATGATTGACCAAATCTTCTGCCTGAATGATATTACATTATTTGCACATTACACTCCTTGACCATGACCTCTTACATTAACCATGGTGATCTACATTGAGATCTTACATTTATTTATATAAAACCCTAGACTATAAACAATCAGGCCGACCAACAGACAATAAATTGATTACATAATTATAAAACATGTGGCCCTTAGACCAATGAAATAATATTAACACATAAGACATCCTGAAAATACATCAAAAGGTCATGTCTGATAACTCAATGATGAGAAAATAGTACCAAACCGGTACTAAGAGGGGGGGTGAATCAGTATAGGCAAAATACAGTTTATAAACCAGTTCAACAAGAATTACTCCAAATGATTGGGAAACAGTGACATCGGTTTGAAGTAGAGTAAAACTGGTAACACCTAGAACAACTAAAACAATCATAAACCGGTTACTCACTTATCTTCCTACTCATCTCAGAACTACACTACCATTTCACCCTTAAGTATGAACAAGTAATCTATCATGATATCTTCACAACAGCTAGTTCAACATGTTTTATTGATAGGCATAAAACACAAAACCATCATATGCTAAACAAGTAACATCAAAGCATCACAAGATAAAAGCATCACACATGACACACATATTTTTCACATGGAAACCCAACTAGGAAAAACCACAGTGGGGATGAATACCCACAAGCTTGTAGTTGAACTCTTTTGAAGTCCGCTTTGTTAGGAGCCTTGTCTTGTTAAAGACATTACAATAGGTTCTGCTAAGAACCAATCCTGTTAGGGATCACCCGGTTAAGGGATGGCTACAATACCCGGTTAAGGGTTAAACCTGGTTAGGGTTACATTGTTAGAGGATTTCAAGAACTCAATAGCTAAAGGATTTGCAGAGCTTTATATCTTCCCAGAACTCAATAACTTCAAGTTAGCCTGTTAAAGGATTTGTATCAAGCCGGTTAAGGCTACCCTGTTAAGGGATTTCACAACTATTGAAGTGGTTAAAGATCAACAAGAATTACAATGATCTGGTAACAACACTCAATGCTAATGCAAATCCGTTTTGGCTCCTCTCTACCTTCTGCACATTCACTTTGTAGGTATCTCCTCTCTCCTTTTGTCTGGCAAGAATCACGTATCACTTCCCTTGGATACACACAAACAACTTTTGCCAACAACTTTAGAAAGAAATACAACATCGACCTTATAGGAAATAGATAGGTCGGTAGCAAAAACCCTAAACCCTAAACCTGTTAGGTTAAGCAATTCAAATGGTTCAATCCTGACCGTTGAATCATACTGCATTAAATGCAACACTCTTGAATCGATCTCAAGACATTCTCCATCATCCATTACCCACTGATTTCATGGAGGCTGATAACCCATCACGCATTATCACCGTTTGACAAACTTTGCACATTCCCAAGGTGGATAGGGATAGTCTTCTTCATGCAAGATCCTTCACGTGCACAGGGCTTACGTGGCAACATGATCTATTCTTCGTTATTCTGCTAACTCATCACACAATGATCACCAATTGAGTCGCACAGGCTTGAGGTACTCCAACCAGAAATCCTGAAGTGGAAACTACCTACCAACCGGTAGTCATACAATGCTTCCATGTGCCGGTTCCCATGACTACATGCCGGTTCACCTTGACATGCCTATTCATCTAGAACAAATATACCGCTTCACTTTGGCATATATACCGGTTCACACATATACTGGTTCTCTCTTCACATATCACATATGCCGATTCAGTTCACTTCATATATTGACATAAAATGACAACATACAATATCATTATGTCCTCATACCAATTCACATATTGCCAACAATCTCCCCCTTTGGCATTGATGGCAATATACAAAGATATCTCTCTGGCAATATACAAAGATATCTCTCCACTTCACATTTTCTTCCCCTTTGACAACAATCCCAAAGTGGAGGCACAAGCATCGTTGTTCCATTATACTGCTCCCCCTGAGGAGTAGCATCCTTCAACACATCAATCAACAAAAAATTGACTACGCAATACCTGACTGATGTGGAACAAATACTTTTAGTTCACCTCCTGAAGGGGCAGTACCCCCAATTCACCTCTTAAGTGCACAAATGTAGTCTTTGGTAGAGGCTTGGTGAATATGTCTGCTAACTGCTCCTTACTGGAAACATGTTCCAGTACAATCTCTTTATTCTGAACCTTTTCCCTCAAGAAATGATACTTAAGCTCAAAATGCTTGCTTCTAGAATATAAAACCGGAGTCTTTGAAGTATTGATAGCACTTGTGTTATCACAGAATATGCCTACCAGTTCAGATATAGGGATTTTGAAGCCATTTAAAACATGCTTCATCTAGATTGTCTGAGTGCAGTTCATGAAAGCTGCAACATACTCCACTTCCGCTGTAGACTAAGAGATACAACTCTGCTTTTTACTCATCCATGAGACTAGTCTACCACCGAGAAAGAATGCACCACTGGTTGTGCTTTTCCAGTCATCCACATTACCTGCCCAATCAGCATCTGTGAATACTTTCAGAATGAAATCATTGCTGTATGGGTACCACAATCCATAGTCAACTGTTCCCTTTAGATACCTAAGAATCCGCTTGACTGCAACCAAGTGGGATTCTCTTGGACTTTTCTGGAACCTTGCAGTAATGCCAACTACATGTGCAATATATGGTCTACTATGCACTACATAATGCAACTTACTAATCATTGATCGGTATTCTTTCTCATCAACTAGTACAGAATCATCCTCTTTTGACAATTTGCAACTGGTCACCATCTGTGTACCAACCGGTTTGCTATCTTCCATGCCAAAAGTCTTCAACACCTCTTTGACATATTTGGACTGAGTGATAAAGATTCCATCTTTCATTTGTTGGATTTGCAGTCCAATAAAGAACTTAATCTCCCCTATGAGTGACATCTCAAACTCTTTCTTCATTTCATCAGCAAACTCATGACTCATCTTGTCATCTCCACCAAACATAATGTCATCAACAAAGACCTCACAGATCAGGATCTGATATCCTTCAGACTTCAAGTAGATATTTCTATCTTCACTTGTTCTCTCAAATCCAATCTTCACAAGATGGGAATGTAGGCGCTCATACCATGCCCTAGGTGCTTGCTTTAGACCATATAAGGCTTTATGTAGCCTACATACCATGTCACTATCTTCAGATAGGGCAAGCCCATCTGGTTGCTTAATATATGGCTCCTCTTCAAGTACACCATTTAGGAATGCAGATTTTACATCCATTTGATATACTTTGAACCCTTTAAAAGCTACATATGCAAGAAGCATACAAAATCCTTCCAATCTAGGTACAGGAGAAAAGGTTTCTCCATAGTCCTCTCCTTCTTCTTGAGCTTACCCTTTGCACACCAATCTGGCTTTATTCCTAATCACTATGTCATCCTCATTTAGCTTGTTTCTGAACACCCATTTGGTGCCAATGACATTTTTATGCTCTGGTTTGGGTACCAAGGACCATGTACCATTTTTCTCTATCTGGTCAAGTTCCTCTTCCATTGCCTTGATCCAGTCTTCATCTTTGTGAGCCTCTTTGAATGATTTAGGCTCAAATTCAGAGATCTTACATGAGTTTTCTCTGATCTTTCTTCTTGTGAGGATTCCTGCATCCTTATCTCCTATGATCTTCTTAAGATCATGATTCAGCCTGACATACCAAGGAATGGTCTTGACTAGTTCTTCTAGCTTTTCCTCTTCATCCTCATCTTCATCAGTATCGGCATTCACCAGTTCAGGAACACTGTTACTGGTACTTGGTTGACTAACAACCGATTCCCAGAAGGTTGCAACTGGTTCATTTACAGCTTGCTCATTGCCGATTTCCTTAGTTTTCTCAGAGGATTCATCAACTCTTACATTGATACTTTCCATAATTCTCTAAGTCCTATTTTTGTAACACTTGAGGGCTTTACTCTTGGTGGAATATCCTAGGAATATTCCCTCATCACATTTAGCTTCAAATTTGCCCTGATGTTCACTCCTCTTGATGTAACATTTGCTACCAAATACCCTAAAGTAGCTAACCATAGGTGTCTTACCAGTCCAATACTCATAAGGAGTTTTTTCCATACCTTTCTTGATGAGTACCCAAGTCATTGTGTAGACTGCAGTGCTCACCGCTTCTCTCCAAAAGGTGTGAGCTACCTTTCCTTGAATCAGCATGGTTCTAGCTACTTCAACCATAGTCTGGTTATTCCTCTTTGCTAGGCCATTCTGTTGTGGAGTTCGGGGGGCAAACGGTTGCCTCTTGATGCCAAATTCTTCATAGTACTTATTGAATTCACCAGAAGTGAATTCCCCTCCTTGATCAGTTCTGAGACACTTGATCCTTTTACCACTTTCCTTCTCCACTAATGCTTTGAAAGCTTTAAATTTCACAAAGGCTTCAGACTTGTCTTTCAAGAATGTGACCCACATCATTCTTGAGCAGTCATCAGTGAGAATCATGAAGTACCTATCACCCTACACACTTCTAGTTTTCATAGGACCACACAAATCAGTATGCACAAGATCAAGCAAGTTGTTAGTAGTGAAAGATTTACCTTTAAAGGTTGAGGAAGACATTTTCCCCAATTGACACTCTCTGCACATGGTATTGTCCGGTTTGCTTAGCACGGACAACCCTTTAACTACCTTGATCTTACTAGCCTTCACAATGTTATCAAAGTTTACATGGTAGAGTCTCCTATGCCATATCTAGCTATCATCAAACTTGGCCACAAGACATGTACTTATATTTGCATTCAGATGAAATAGGTTAGCTTTGGTCTGCATGCTGGTGGCCACCAATTCACCATCATTTCCTTTGATTCTGCAGACTCCATTCTTGAATTCTAGAGTGAGGCCACTGTCATTCAGCTAGGCAACACTCAAAAGGTTGTGTCTGAGACCATCAACCCAGTACACATTGTCAGCACTACTCTTTCCATTCAGAGAGATGGATGCTCTACCTTTGACCATGCATGGTGCATCATTTCCAAAGTGAACCACACCACCATCATACTCCTCCAAGGATAGAAACTTGCTCTGGTCACCTATAATATGGTGAGAACAACCACTATCAATGATCCACTCATTAGAATTATCAAACTGGGAGACCAGAGCCTTCTTGTCTAACACATCTTCTTTGACAACAACAAACACAATATCTTCATTTTCTTCATCCTCTGATTCTTCATTTGTGACACCTTCATCGACTACCACAAAACAGTTTCTCCGGTTTCCTGCTTTGAATTTCTTGAACCTTTCTGGTTTTTCCTTGTTATCGCCATTAGGACAGTTTATAGCAATATGTCCTATTTGGTTACAAGAAAAGCATTTCAAAGTTAAGTTTCCTTTTTAGTTACCGGTTCCTTTAGGAAGCTTCCTAGCAAGGAGATCTTCAAATGCCATAAGAATCTCCTCAGCAGTCATTTCTATGCTCTATCTAGGTTCACCACTAGTGCTAGCTTCTTTTCCTTTTCTGGATGGTATAGTAGAGGCTTTAAATGCTGATTTAGTCTTTTGAACACTACCATCAAAACTATTTAGCTCATAAGTTGTCAACTTGGCTATGATGGAGTCCAGGGATACCTTAGTCTTGTCTATTGATCTCATCTCCTGAATAACAGCAACCCTTATTGCATAGACTAGCAACACGGATCTCAGGACTTTGCTTACCACAGTGGAATCTTCTATTTTACCACCTGCACTCTTGATTTCTCCAACCATTGTTTTGATTCTTATTCCATACTGTTGAATTGTCTCACCTTCAACCATCCGCATATCTTCAAACTTCCCTCTCAGGCTTTCTTCCTTAGCCTGTTTTACATGTTCATCACCACCATAGATATTTTCAAGAGCATCCCATACCTATTTGGGATTTACCTTGTCCTGAACATCAATAAAATCAATGTCAGATAGACTACTAATAAGGGCTTCCATGACTTGGCCATTTTCTTGTATCTCTCTCTTTTGGTCATCGGTGAGAACACCGGTAGGGACAACATAGACATTCTCAACATAACTCCAGTGTTGAGCACCCATGCTTCTGATGAATATCTTCATCCTATCTTTCCATATACCAAAATTTTCCCTGTCAAACTTTGGACCTTCCCTCTTCATCATTTGACTGGGATCTTTACCTCAAGCAGTTAAGCTTACAACACAGAGGACCTAGAGTGCTCTGATACAAATTGACAACTCAATGATGAGAAAATAGTACCAAACCAGTACTAAGAGGGGGGCAGGTGAATTAGTACATGCAAAATATAGTTTCTAAACTGCTTCAACAACAATTACTCCAAATGATTGGGAAACAGTGACATCGGTTTGAAGCAGAGTAAAACTGGTAACACCCAGAACAACTAAAACAATCATAAACTGGTTACTCACTTATCTTCCTACTCAACTTAGAACTACACTACCATTTCACCCTTAAGTATGAACAGGTAATCTATCATCATATCTTCACAACAGCTAGTTCAACATGTTTTATTGACAGGAATAAAACATAGAACCATCATATGCTTAACAGGTAACATCAAAGCATCACAAGATAAAAGCATCACACATGAAACACATATTTTTCACGTGGAAACCCAACTGGGAAAAACCACAGTGGGGATGAATACCCACAAGCTTGTAGTTGAACTCTTTTGAAGTCCGCTTTGTTAGGAGCCTTGTCCTGTTAAAGACATTACAATAGGTTCTGCTAAGAACCAATCCTATTAGGGATCACTCGATTAAGGGTTAAACTCGGTTAGGGTTAGCTTGTTAGAGGATTTCATGAACTCAATAGCTAAAGGATCTCCAGAGCTCTATAGCTTCCCAAAATTCAATAACTTAAAGTTACCCTATTAAAGGATTTGTATCAAGCTGGTTAAGGCTACCCTGTTAAGGGATTTCACAACTGTTGAAGTGGTTAAAGATCAACAGGAATTACAATGATCTAGTAACAACACCCAATGCTAATGTAGATCCATTTTGGCTCCTCTCCACCTTCTGCACATTCACTTTGCAGGTATCTCCTCTCTCCTTTGGTCTAGCAAGTATCACATATCACTTCCCTTGGATATACACAAACAAATTTTGCCAACAACTTTAGAAAGAAACACAACATCAACCTTATAGGAAATAGATAGGTCGGTAGCAAAATCCCTAAACCCTAAACCTGTTAGGTTAATAAATTCAAACGGTTCAATCCTGACCACTGAATCATACTGCATTAAATGCAACACTCTTGAATCGATTTGAAGACATTCTCCATCATCCATTATCCACCGATTTCATGGCGACTGATAACCCATCACACATTATCACCATTTGACAAACTTCGCACATTCCCAAAGTGGATAGGGATAGTCTTCTTCATGCAAGATCCTTCACGTGGATAGGGCTTATGTGGCAACACGGTCTGTTCTCTGTTATACTGCTAACTCATCACACAATGATCACCAATTGAGTTGCACAGGCTTGAGGTACTCCAATCGAAAATCCTGAAGTGGAAACTACCTACCAACCGGTAGTCATACAATGCTTCCATGTGCCGGTTCCCATGACTACATGCCGGTTCACCTTGACATGCCTGTTCATCTAGAACAAATATACCGCTTCACTTTGGCATATATACCGGTTCACACATATGTCGTTTCTCTCTTCATATATCACATATGCCGGTTCACTTCACTTCACATATTGACATCAAATGACAACATACAATATCATTATGTCCTCATACCGGTTCACATAATGCCAACAATGTCCACACGTTACATTAAAGCCAATCCATAACCTAGATCAACTGGGACCAAGTATAGGTCCATATGCCACAACAATGATCTCCAACTACCAAGTCTTGAACATGATCAGCAACAACATCTTGAAACTCCATCAGAAGCTGTATCAACATCATTTATGAAATTCATCAAAATATCTCTATCAAAAGCTCTACTAGTGAAACCCTCACTGGAACAAGAAACTAGTCTTCTGAGAAAGAAGAATAGCATCCAATCTCTAGACCAAAACCAACTGACCAAATATGAGTATAAGTATCATGAACAAGACAATTCCATCATCAAACTATATTGGAGCCTAACAGATCATGCTAGATCCAAGTTAACCAAAAACCACTCAACCTACCAAGACCAAAAGGGTGCCGATAAAGCATCGAAATAGCTAGTGTTGACATCAATGATAAAACATCAATGCAACACATAATAAATTCCATCAAATGGCCAACAACATTTTCCTTTGTTGTTTTCTCTATCTCGCTAGCTCGTGGGATCACCAAATCCTTTATATTTGGCTTGTGGGGTAGCAGGGATAAATGTTTTCTTTGACATCTTTTGTTATCTCGCCAGCCCGCATCACTTAAATCATGACACTTAGACCCATGTGAGGTGAAGTTTATTCACTCAGTATAGTCATCTCGCTAGCCCACATGATGATCTCCCCTTTTCTTTTTTCACTGCGGGGTCACATGCTGACCCTTTATTTCTTCTATGCTAGCTCTATCCCACTACCACAAGGTGATATTTTTAGCCTATGATTGAACCCCAAGGGGTTGCGATGTAGCCTATTTTATTTCATGATACATACATCCCACTACCCTAAAACACTATTTTGACTACTAGATAGACCTTGTAGGGTCACGAGGAAGACACAAAATACTCAAATAATTAAGGCCCCACCATCCCACGTTTCTTTTGCAATACCTAATATGGTCCTGAGGGGAACTAAAAATCTCACTTAACTGAACCTTTTAAAATATGTCCATATAATGAGGGTAGAGGGGGTTGTGGGTGCCATTAACGCTAAGAAACATAGACTTAGGTAGTTGAAGGGAAATAATTCATGACTCCCATAAAATACTTAATCGACAAAATTTTAAAGACCTAATACTCAGGGCTGATTGGATAATGAAAAAAGACCTTCCAAACCATAACTTAAAGACTAACAACCCACTACTACAAGTCAAAAACAAAACATAACTAAAGGCTGAACTCTTTTTTGCGAAAACCGAAAGGAAAACCCTACTCAAAATTTTGGAAAGAACCTTGTCCCTAGGGGACACCTGAGAGGCAAAAAGGCAAGACAAGCATCAAAATTTTATAATTCTAACATGATGGATAATGGGCGAACCTATTCTTCACAATTTATATTATAGTTCTTCCTCTCAACTTGATCTTCAAATCTACTATGAAAGACTATAAGACCACATTGTTCTCTTCACAATGAATTTACTTTTATCATCTTTGAAATTATTATAAATCTAATCACAAGTCTTCTATAAAGAGATCACAATCTTCCTAAACTCTTCTCTTCACATTCATATACACTTCTAAATTAATATTCTATATACAATGCATTCTCTCCTTGATTTATGTACTCAAATTATGTTCTTATGATATTCCACACATATATCTACTATAATATATTCCATTAATCAAATGTTGTGTTTATCTTCTCATGCTCACTTTATCAAATATGCTATCTTTCTATACATTAATGGATTTTGGAACATATGCCCTATTGTCTTTTTGAAGACTTACCACCCATTGTCTTCTCTCACACAATTCCCACTCTCTAAGGTATATCATTTTATTGTTGGTATTATGGATGAATTCATCATGTGTTGCATTGGTGTTGTCATTAATGTCAACACTTATCTTTCTAGAGGTCTACATTGTTGATTTGGCGGTTTATTGTTGAACTGACACATTGTGGTCCTGACATGGTTATTGGCATATGCACAATCACTGGTATATGTTTCATCAGCAACTTAGGAAGTTGACGACGACTTGTTATCATTTGAAGATCATTTGTTTATGTCAAAGACATGGATTGGCTATTTGGATTTGGTGTTTTTCTTATTGGTCTGATTGGGTTCACATATTTGCCTTTACCGACAGATAGGTCCAGGTTATGCATCGATACAAGATATCATGTTCCAGACGAGCACGACACATTTTGGAAATGGTTTATTGATTGGATAATGTGTAAATGTATTGAGCCAACATATTGTATCACATCAAGGCTTATTTTGTAATTGATATAAATATAATATCTTTTAGGAGCCGACCTAATCATGAGGTCTTAGGGTTTTGTATAAATAATTGTAAGATCTTATTTGAAGATCATATATATGAGTGTATGTGAATATTGAAGATCATTGTGAAGAGAAAATCCTTATGTGAATCACACAAATATTATCTGAAGGTTGAAGGAAAGGTTATGAAGGTGTTTGGCACTCATGGTCAAAGCTTAAACCAATACTGAATCCAATATTGTAGATTCTATACTGAAGCAGTACATTGTTTATTGGATTTAACCATCCAATTGTAGTAAATGTGACTCCTATTTTAGAATTGAAGCAGGTAGACTATTTCTTGTATTTGTAGCTCAAAAGAACTATAAAGTTTATCATATGGATGTAAAATGTGCATTTTTGAATGGAGATTTTGAAGAAGAAGTTTACATTAAACAAGCTGGTCAATTTTTATTAACAAATGATAACGATATGGTTTGCAGGTTAAGGAAAAATTTATATGGATTGAAGCTAGCTCCCAGATCTTGGTATGCAAGACTAGATAAATATCTTTTAAAGCTTGGTTATACCAAAGGTAATGTTGATAGTAATTTCTATTACAAAATTACCAATGATGACATTTTTGTTATTGAAGTATTTATGGATGATATCATTTTTGGAGGTGAAGAAGAGTTATGTAAAGACTTTGCTAACAAGATGCAGGAAGAGTTTGAAATGTCTATGATTGGAGAGATAAAAAAAATTCTTAGTTTGTAGATTTCACAAACAGATAAAGGTATATTCATATGTCAAACAAAATACTTGAAGGAACTTTTGAAGAAATTTGGTATGAAAAACTCCAAACCGGTAAGTACTCCTATGACTACAATTGATAAATTGACATTAAAAGATGATTCAACTCCTATAAATCCAACAAGGTAAAAATCTATGATTGGAGGATTACTGTATTTGACACAAACCAGACCTAATATAATGAATGCAGTGTGTATTGTTCCAAGATTTCAAAGCAATCCTAAAGAAAATCATGAAACTGCGGTAAAAAGTATTTTTCGGTACCTACAAGGCACAAAAAATCTTTGTTTATGGTATCCTAAGAATGAAAATTTTGAGTTATGTGCATATACAAATGCAAATTGGGTAGGAGATGTGGATGACAAAAATAGTACCATTGGAGGCGCATTCTTTCTTGGCAGAAGATTAATTTCATGGATCAACAAGAAGTAGACTTGTACATCATTATCTATAGTAGAAGCAAAATATATTGTAGTAGCAACTAATTCCACTCAGGTATTATGGATCAAGAAAATGTTGAAGGATATAAAGGTAAAATGCAAAGAACCAGCAATTATTTACTGTGATAACTCAACAACATTACATATATCAAAGAATCCAATATTTCACTCTAAAACAAAGCATGTTTCTATTAAGTATAATTTTGTGAAAGAAAATGTTGAAGAAAATGAAGTGAGATTGGTTTATGTGAATACTAAAGAACAAATTACAGATATTTTTACAAAGCCTTTGCCTAAGGAAATATTTGAATATCTCAGAGAGCAGCTTGGGGTAATTTCCCCACCGGCAGAGACTTGAATGATGAAGATTGGCATCAAATCAATAGGAACTAATAGAAAAATATTTTTTTGGCTTTGATGAAGGAGAGCTACTGCTCAAGGGAAGTAGTTAGTTGTATGTTATGTTTAGATTTTTGATTTTTGATTACTTTTGCATTTGATGCCAAAGGGGGAGAGATGTCTATGGAAAACCATTGTAATTTGAAGATTGGGGAGAGATGTATTTTGGTTTTGGTTATATTTTTTCTACTTTTGGTATAAAACTTTGATTGATCTATTTTGGGAGATTGTTGGTATTTGGCATTTTCTTTTGGCACTTAGATGTTTTTCCATCTAGTGTTGCCATCAATGCCAAAGGGGGAGATTGTTGGTATTATGGATGACTTCATCATGTGTTGCATTGGTTTTGTCATTGATGTCAGCACTTATCTTTCTGGAGGTCTACATTCTTGATTTGGCACTCTAGTTATATTGGTTTATTGTTGAACCGACATATTGTGGTTCCGACATGGATATTGGCTTATGCACAATCACTAGTATATGTTTCACCGGCAACTCAGGAAGTTGATGATGACTTGTTATCATCTGAAGATCATTTGGTTATGTAGAATACATGGATTGGATGTTTAGATTTGGTGTTTTGCTTATTGGTCTGATCGGGTTCACATATTTACCTTTACCAACAAATAGGTCCAGATTATGCACCGGTACAAGATATCATGTTCTAGATCAGCACGACACATTTTGGAAATGGTTTATTGATTGGATAATGTGTAAATGTATTGAGCCAACATATTGTATCACATCAAGACTTATTTTGTAATTGATATAAATGTAATATCTTTTAGGAGTCGACCCAATCATGAGGTCTTAGGGTTTTGTATAAATAATTGTAAGAACTTATTTGAAGATCATATATATGGGTGTGTGCGAATATTGAAGATCACTGTGAAGAGAAGATCCTTGTGCAAATCACATAGATATTCTTTGAAGGTTGAAGGAAAGGTTATGAAGGTGTTTGGCACTCATGGTCAGAGCTTAAACCAGTATTGAATCCAACATTGTAGATGGTATACTGAAGTAGTACATTGTTTATTAGGTTTAACCTTCCAATTGTAGTCAATGTGACTCCTATTTTGTGATTGAGCAGTGAGCTCTAGGCAGTTGGCCTTTTTGCATGTGCAGACCGATTATTATATTCACTTACTATCTGCAATAGTATCATTTGATTGTGGGTAAGGTTTCCCACCGTTTTTTTTCCCCTTACAGGGTTTCCACGTCAAAATCTCTATGTCATGTGTTGTGAATGTTGTTTCTCTTTTTGTTTCATGCATTAAGTTATACCTGCACTGCTATAACTGTTAATCTATTTTACCGGCATTAAGTTTGTTTTACCATCACTAAGTTTTAAGTTGGAATAATTGGTTTTGGGTTGTAATTTATTGACAACTGATTCACCCTCCCCTCTTAGTTGTCGTTCCCGGTTCCTAACATTTATTTTACTCACATATACTTCTCTGTCTACAAAGATCTTCCTTTGTTTCACTTACTCAATTCCCACTCTTAAATATATTCTTTTACATGAGATTCCTGGAAATATATCTTCTTTATCATGTACACACACCACTTTTCTCCATCATTTTCTATCTCTATAAATATGTCTTTGTATCAAAGGGTCACACCCTCTTGAATAACTTCTTTTTATTTAATTGTGTCCCCTCTTTAAATCACACCTCTTGAAATAATTATTAATTATAAATAAATCTAATTTCCAAAATAAATTGTGCTTCTCTAAAAAGCTTTATTTTTTGTCTTATCTATTTTTTTGTTTAATCTACCTTTTGTCTTTAGTTGACTTTCTTTTCCTTGAATCACTGACTTTAATGGTAATTGTTGTATTTTAAGTGTTATCTTTATCACTATCTTTTTTGTCAATACTACTCCCTACATGTCCTCGATTGCTCTTTAAGAGTTTGCTTCCACATTAAATAATATATGCCACCTTAATATATAAACATATTAACCACATATTTATATTTATTAACATAAATTTTTTAATTTAGTGTGCCATAATATTTGTTGTCTTAAACATAGAATTGATTTTAAAACATTCTTATGCCTTTATTAATTGTTGCTCCCAATATTGTTGTTCTTGTTCACTATAATTGCTTCTTTAAACATATCTCCATCTTTTGAATCATGAATGAAACCACTCCATTTGAACATAAGGCAACATTAATCATGTTTCTTAAGTAGTCAACTTTGTTAACAATTTAACTGTTGTCATGACTATGTACTACATGGACTAGCAAGGAAGTCACCTTGGAGAATAGACCATATGAGGAAATTGACCATATTAGAATTGCTGATATCCATTATCTCTTAAGACATAATTGATGCATGGATATATTTCTTGTTTATTACTAAATGAGTCAATTAGCATGTAATTACTTCTTCTTCTCAACTTGGGCGATTAAGACATTCATATATTATATATACTTTTTCTTTAGAACCCAAATCATGATGGAGAAAACATAGATATTATATAAAACATGCCTTTATAATACTTGATCATTGTCTTATTAATATATACCTTTGTAATACTAGTGTAGATAGGAATCTGGAAATCATCAAAGAAAATCAATATCAATCTAGCTCAATCACGAAAGCTCAAATGCAATGATCAATCCTAAAAACACTCAATAAAGACATGAAAACAAGACATCAATTCAAGATTGAAAACTAAGCAAACCAAATGCAGACTTGGATGTCTCCTTCATGTGGCTCCATTGTCCTTCTTTCTCCTTCAAATAGATTTGTTTGTGGCTCTCACCTACTAGTGCATAAGCATGATGTGAAAGCAAGTAGACAAGATTGTAGCGCAAGAATACTCGAAGCATGATTGATTCGACCAGGTAGTAGTCTTGATTGAAGAAATTCATCCAATTTATAGACAAATTGGAGAAAAGATCAGATTAGCATGAAATTGATATTAGAGGCAATTGATTTAAAAAATGGCACAATTGAGTGGAAAGAAGAAGGTTATGACACCTTCTATGTCATGAATTATGACATATTGCCAATGCAAAGGTTAGAGGACTAGAAGCTTATGACATCTTGCTATGCCAAAAGTATGACGCATGAGAAATTCATGCTTCCACCGAAGCACAAAAATAGGGAGAACTAGAGAGAAATTAATTAGGTGGAAATTGAAATTAGGAAATTAGAAAATGAGGAAATTAGAAATTAGGAAAATTAGAAAATTAGGAAATTAGGAATTAGGAAAATTAGAAATTAAGTGAATTAATTAACAAGTTTTCATTCATTAATTAATTCACACAAAGAGAGGGAATTAATTAGCCAATTAAAAAAATATTTAATTGTGACAAGAAGACTTAGGATAAATAAATAAATTATTTAACCTAAAGGGAAAATGGAGAGAAAATGACAAACAAGGTTAAATGAAATAAATCATGAAACCCTAGAAGATAAATTAGAAATGCAAGAACGACAATTAGGTCTTGATGTAAGATTGATTTGATGTCGATTCGATCATGATTTTGAATTGATAAATGACCAATGCTGACAAGTGATTTGATTGACAAATGGACCAATTGACGAGGAACAATGACAAATTGATCCAAATTGGCATGATTGAGAAGGACGACGATCAATGACAAATTGATCACAAAATGACAAGATTAAAAATGACCACGATCGATGACAAATCGATCGCAAAACGACAAGATTGATAAGAGGACAATGATTCATGACAAATCGATCACAAAATGACAAGATTGATAAGAGGACAAAACCCTAATTAGGATTGACGATGTCCAAAATGATGACAAATGAGCATGCACATTTATGCGACAGGATAAGATTGACTAAAATCATGACCGAAGATTGTTATCGACAAGACCAAATTCGAAAGTGAGACAACTGAAGAATGTAGAAAAAGGACTCAATGCTCGCAAATGATAAAGACCAAGTGCATGACATAGGAGAAATGTTAATGCGACGCAAGAACCCTAAAATAAGGCAATGCGCAAATGTTAAAGTATGACTCCGCAAGCGTTGACCATTTTTAGATGTCTATTATTTGCCCCTCTTTGAGACAATGCAATTTTAAGCGTTGTTTCAAAGAACAATAATGAAAATGCCCTAGCCATTGACAATGACATATGCATGCCCCCTTGAGGAATTGGCCAGAAAAATCCAGAAAAGAGGCCAAGTGATCGATAAGAATGATAGAACATGATAGGAGCAAACAGACTGATAATCAGAGACTGGATGCATGAAGGACAAGAAAAGGAAAGTGCAAAAGACAGTGACCAGCATAAGATGGAGAGGGTGCACGCCCATCTATGCACTGACAAAAATCTATAAATGAGACAAAGAGAGTGAAAAGTGCTCATTTGCACTAGCCAAAGAGGAGGATTTGTTGCTCTGGAAAAGGACACTTGTAGAGATATGGTGAACATTCCAATGGCAGATCACCTCAGAGAACATGTATGCACATACAGATGATCGGACGATGCGGGAGCAGTGGTATGTATCTCAAAAAACCCATATTGTCAATTTGATGAATTTTGATCGCTTGCGGGACATTGCGAGGCCCATAGGGAATGCAGAAACTAACTTCTGCGCCTGTGTAGGGTGAATCCTATGCTTGTGTAGGGTCTTTTGCGCTTGTGTAGGGTACACAGGCGCAGTTGTGCTCTGGCAACCCTAATTTGGTCAAAAATGGCATGTGAATGATCCGAAAAGGGGGGATAAGAATAGGATAGGTCAAAAATAGATAAAGAACACCCTTATTTGGACATGAAACAAGGAAATGCAACTCGTAGGAGCAAACCCTAAAACTGACAAAATGTGCCCCAATTGTGATGCAGAGTCGATAGTATCCATTGATCACGCGGGAGAACCGACCAGACTGCTTCATGTTACGACATAGACTCAGGAGCACGGACAGAGATACATTAGCAAGACTTGGAATATACTATATCACATTCATGCCCAAGATTAGGACAAACATAGGACTACTGACTGCATTGGCAGAGTGATGGCACTCAGAGACTTCCTCATTCCATCTGGCGACTGGAGAGGCAACTGTGACACTAGAGGATGTATGGTGTATCTTCCGCATCCCGATTCATGGAGAGATGGTAGAGTATGACATAGTGACAGGGAGAGACATGTTGTGCAGATTATTTGAGTGTGACACAGATGATCTGGATATCTTAGAGAGGGAGATTGGTTGGGAGACAATGGCATCAGAGTATGATCGGCGATATGTGGTGATAGCAGTGGTGATAGCATGCCTACTAGCAAGGGACAGACGAGGACATGGATTCCCTATTGGATGGGGAAGAGTGCTAGAGTGGATGGCAATAGAGGGGACGGTGTATGCATGGGGACCATGTGTACTTGCTATGCTATATTTTCAGTTGCATCAAATAACATATCAGAGAGTGCAGACTTTGAGCTATGGAGTCACGCTGCTATAGGTATGGGCATTTGAGCACATAGCCATATGTCGATCGATTGCAGAGAGACAGGTAGTACCACACCAACCATATGTGTATTGCTATGGAGGAGCACTGAGACAGGGTCCTTTTGGATACATATTATATTGGTGACATGAGCTAGATAGATTGAGAGAGTTCACATGGAGGCCATATCTTGATTGCCTTGGATGGTCAGATGATAGTGATGAGCTATCGTATTGCAAACAAGAGAGGTACCTAATTGGGCAACCAGTGAATCGCTAGAGAGTGATTGAGATGTACCTACCAGAGACAGTCAGACGACAGTTTGGAGAGAGGCAGGATGTACCTAGAGGGACTGCACACTTTGCCCGGTCTCACAAAGAGACGAGTCAGTGGGGGAGAATGATTCAGCCACACATAGCATATGCTAACTTCACACAGCTACAATAGAGACATTGGGATTGGAGATCAGATGTGGTGGACACCAGGATGACATAGGAGTATGAGTGATGGTTTGCACGATGACGACTAGTGCCATAGACAGATCCTGATATTCCAGTGCCTAGGAGACAGGAGGACTTCCCACTCGCTGGAGAGGAGGAGGGAGATGATGAGGATGAGGAGGATGAGGGCAGGGATGAGGATGAGGGGGATGATGAGGATGGAGATGATGAGGGGGATGATGAGGATGGAGATGATGAGGGGGATGATGATTATGAGCCAGATTCAGCCGAGCAAGAGTCATTGCAGGATATACCCATAGAGCTGGAGACAGCTAGCATAGAGGAGATGGAGATGTGCAGGGCTACCATAGCGAGTCAGCATGATCACATTATGACATTAGAGAGATAGAATGCCATCTTGAGGATAGAGCAAGATCAGTTCAAAGTGGAGATAGCCAGACTTACAGCGGCTCGAGATACAACAATAGCTCAAGCACAACGAGAAGAACAGAGAGTCACTGAGTATATTGGGTCGATTAAAGATGCCAGTGCATAGGAGATGGCATAGATGTTGGTAGAGACTGGAGAGGAGATACGCCATTGGAGGGCACTATATGAGAGTGCAGTTCCACCAGAGTAGAGAGCAGCTTCATATCGGGCACAATCGAGGATAGAGAGCAGGGCACGCTCTCGGAGGTCAGTGAGCAGCATGGGGGTGAGAGGACCTATGAGACCACCACAGCCAGGACCAGGAGGGACATCATCCATGAGACATGGCAGGGATGAGGAGGAGAGAGGGAGCACCCAGTGACAGAGGCACGTGCTTTTTAGGACAGAGATAGATGTAGTTGGACATTTTGTAGTCAGCCTGCGGGCCATACTTAGGACAGACAGTCCAATTTTGTACTCCAATATTATGTGGATATATGATATGATATGCATCGGTATGATGGGATGCAATCTATTATGACTTATGTTATTTTCCATGTATTAATAACTTATGCACTGTTGATGTATGATTGTGGAACATGTATGGATATATTTTTTTTTATGTGTTTTTGATGCATTTATAATATGAAATGGATAAAATACTTGATGTGAGACTTGATGTAATGCAAATGTACTAACCAATGAATGCAGGATGTAGCATATGTGTTTGGGGAAATCGGAGCACTAGACCGAACTGACTATCCGAACTGACGGAAGAAATGTTAGTAAGAAGAAATGAAATAGAGGACAGTTAGAGACGAAGAAAAACTTGCTTTCACTAATGCACTTTGTAGGTGAGAACCCTTATTTTAATGTAGCAAAATGGATGCGTAGCATCATGGCATTGAAAGCCAGAGCTGAAATGCAACCCTTTTTTTTTTTGGCAAAAGACAGACACATCGCAGACAAATAGCAATCACAACAAAAAAAAGAAAGGGGACCATGAACCATCCCGGTCACTCTAAATCACTCAGTGACATCATCGAGCAACATAGGAACATGATCAAAGAGAAATCAGTAAATGATAAGACTCGCTAATTTCAACAAGTCAAACAAACATCTTGATCTTCATTGTCAAAAGTTGAAAGTGTTGATAGGACGATCATGCTATCTAGTTTCAGAACATGCGATACCCCATCTAAGATAGGACACAGTCTGGTTTCGAGCATACCACACCCTGTATAAGACCCATGATAGTAGTGACAAAGTCAAATCATATTGATGCTGACGTTCGATTGAGAAGACAATTGTGATCAGTTTGAATGTCTGGTTTGATTGAAAAAGTTCATCTGTTAACGCATGATTTCAGTTAAAGCACAATGTGTGATTGCATGTCATTGGAGGGATACTCAGTGATCTGCCTTATGCACCAAGAGGATATATTTTGTTATGCTTTTTGAATTTTTACAATTTTTTTGTGGTCATTTTTTTTCAGGACTTTATTTGATGTTTAGGGATTTTTTCAGAACATTTTTTCATTTTTTTTTTTGGATTTATTTCAGGACATTTTTCAATTTTTTTGGATTTATTTCAAGACATTTTTCAATTTTTTTGGATTATTTCAAGACATTTTTCAATTTTTATGATTTTGCCCCCAGTGTCTAGCAAGGCAAGGAATATGACAGGTGAATAAATAGGCTCTCTAAAATGTTGATGGATAGAGGGAAAAAAAAGGCCTTTTATTATGGAGACAATACAGATGCAATTTTCAAGGGCTATGGTGTGATGGGACAAGAGACTGGATACGACAATGTAAAGCAGTGACATGGCATGAGGGACATGTCAAGAGGTTTTTGAAACTATGTTTAAATTTTGCGTCCTTATGTCAGATCAAGATCAAGGGATAGAAAGATTGAATGGATAGTGATAAGATATGGATAGGATAAGCAAGACCAAGAATGGATAAGGGACATGGACTGAAGTTCGGGGTAGGCTAAGGGATAGTGGCAAAAAGTTGCAATAAGCTAGGGAATATGGATGAAAGGTTATAATAAGCAAATGGATAAATACCAAAAGCTATGATGAACTAAAAGCTGCAAACATGATGCATGATGCTCATGAAGATCCTCAGCCTTGTCAAGATCAAAGGTGGAAAGAGGAAATGGACATGAGGGACAATAGGATATGAAGGGTAATGACAGGGGTTCGATAGGATAATGGAACAATGAAGGACAAAAGGATATGATAGGATAAAACTTGCCCCCAAGTGTGGTGTGCAAGAAGTTCATAAATTACACATGACACCTATTTGCCAGGTTTTCATCATGGTACTTGCCCAAGGCGCCTGTTTGCCAGGTTTTCACTAGTGGACGAATTATTTTTGCTTTACTTTTTTTTTCTTTTTCTTTTTTTTTTTACTTTTTTGATTTTTTTGTATTTTTGAGCTTTTGATTTTATTTTTTTTGTATTTTGACTTTTTCAATAGAAGATGGACACATGATAGGGGATGGAAGAAGGACTCAAACATCTTTTTGTTTGGATAGTAGCCTTGAAAAAAAAATGGACCATGACCTTTAAAAGTATGCTCAAATACATTGGTAGGATAAGGATATGGAAAAGAGATGAAATTAAGGCAAGGATTTATTTAAAGGATGGGATCAGAGGGATGGAAGGATGGAAAATATGCATTGGATAATGGATAGGGTATTGGAAGAATTGGGCTTCTGTGGATGGAAATGTTGGCAAGATCAACATTGGCACACACCTTGATTGGTGGATTGATGGAGGAAAAATGGATCTCAGATTGTGAGATTTGGATGGAGGAATAGCTTGGGATTTTGGGACATAAGAGCCCAAAATGGATGATGAAGGTGATGAAGGAATAGACTTGCAAGGTTTGGATGGAGGAATAGTAATTTTAGATGCCAATTTTGATGTTTCTTTAGGCTTTTGTGCTTCAAGGAGCCGCTTAGGGATCCACATGGTTTTTGATTTTTCATGCTTTTGTGATTCCTTGGAGTGCATTGCTTGCACAAGGGATTTAGGAACCCATATATATTTTGAATTTGCTTTATTTTGCTTAGTGGGCCTTTGTGACCTTTTGGATATTTCTTTTTCTTTTTGGATCATATTTTTCTTTGCTTTGACATGTTGATCCTTGAATACATGTGGATTTCTAGACTTATGACTTTTATACTTGGCATCCAAATTGCTTGGAGGGGGAAAGGAATGCATGGATGGATGGGAATGAAGTGGACTTCTTTTGGATTGATGAAATTTACTCAAGAATGTGTTCCTTTGCTGACCTTTCATAGAGGATGAAGGGATATAAGGACCTAAGATGGATTGAAAGTATGATGGGGAAGGTGTATGCTTGGATTTTGATGGAGGGATACCAACATCTTGAGGAATTTCACTGAGGCCATGACCCTTAATATTTTCTTTAACATGAAGGGATTCTTGCTTATGAAGATCTACTCCTTTGCCTTTATGAATATCTTGACTTGTAGGATACTGTTTTCTCTGGGAAGAAGACGTGAGTCCATTATGAGGTGGATATGATATGAGAGAAATAATGAGATCTTGAAGTGGATCGGATTTCGCCAAGGTGGAAGAACCCATTGTGCATGTCGAGGGTTCATGAACATCTTGCTATGACACGTTAGAATCATGAGGGGGATTAGGATCATGAGGGGGACTAGGATTGTGTAGTGGACATGGTTCAATGACAAGCTCTTCAAGAGATGGAATGGGAGAAATAATGGGATCATCAAAAGAAATGTTATCTTGGAGTGTATATGGAGCATTAGGACAAGGAGATGGAGGAACAAGTGGATCTTGTGGAGGATCTGAAGGAATAATTTGATGTTGACAAGGAGGAAGATCATTGGAATCCTCTTTAAAAGTGCTTTGCTCTTGACTTTCAATGGGATCATCATAAAGGATGGAAAGGATATCTTGATCTTTCTCAGGAAGTGGAATGTCAATGGTATTTGAAAGGACATTGTGTTCATGAAATGGAAGGGGATCATTTGGGATTGGATGAACTGGGATATCTTGATCTTGCCCAGGGAATGGAGTGTCAATAGGACTTTCGATAGGATGGACAAGAATAGGGGAATCATCATGAGTGTCTGGGAAGATGAGATCCTGGTCAATAATTGGATGTGATGATAAGGTTTCAAGGTCTTGATCTTCATCTATTTCAAGACACGTTTCTTCATGCTCTAAATTATCCTCTTGACATGGGGTTGGACTTTAGATATGCATGGAGGATTCTGACAAGGAATCAATATTTTGGCATGAAGGAAATGCACTTTGAACATTTGTGATGGATTCTGGCAAGGAATCAATGCTTGAACATGAGGAAGAGGGACTTCGAATGGGGTCCTCTAAAACAGGTAATGGCAATAAAGTGCATGGTGGCATTGGGTCTTGTATTTCTGAAACATGACAAGGATGTGCATCATGAATTGGATTATCTTGGCAATCAATTATGGATAGCCCTCGGATAATTGCATCCTTTGGTGTATTGTTTGATGAGGACAATATAGAAGGTTCTTGTGAAACTTCTAAAGGTGTAGGGATAGATGCCACTGGAGAGTCAATTTCCTTGTTGGGAGATGAGGCATTGCTAGACATAAGAGTATTATCTTGATCTTCCTCAAAGAACTCACTTGGTAGTTTCCTTAAGATCATTGCAATAAAGCCACCTTTCTTTCGAGGTTTTGACATGGTTGTATCTGGAATTTGAACCTGTTTGGAAAGGAGTTGGTTTTGGTCTGATGTCATGTTTTGATTTTGAACTAGATGTTGATCAAATTGGTTTGACATGTTCAAAATTTGGCTTGGTGCATGTTGCAAGTTTTGTTTTTGAATGTTTGGTTGTGGTTGTTGACATTGATATGTTGATTGAACTTGTTGATATTCCACCATTGGTTGAACTATTTGTGGACATTGTATAGTTGGTTGGACATATTGTTGAAATTGGACCATTGGTTGTGTTGGTTGTATATGTTGGACCATTGGTTGTGTCTGTTGGAAATGTTCGAACTATTGAACAATTGGTTGTGATGGTTGAAAATCTGATTGATAGTAAACACCTTCTTGTTCTTGTTGTCGAGGCACATAATGTTGAAATTGATGTTGTCTCCTTTCTTGAAATTGTTTCGTCATCTCTATTTGGGAGAGGAGAGCTGGTATGTTTGATCATTCAAGAAGAGATCTTACATCAATTGGCTCAATCTTTGGATTTCGACCTGGAAATTTTTGAAACATTTTGGACATTTGTGATCTATTCTTCTCAATGTTTTTCACTCTTTGTTCCAAAATCTCATTTTCTTGAGCTAGTTTCTCCTCTAGTTTTTGTATTTGGACATTTGCATCATCATGATAAGTTTTATCGAAGTTCTGAGACATGTAGAGATTGGATTGACATGATTGATTGCTCAATTGTGATGACATGGCTTCGTAAGAAGGTTGAGACCTCATTTCAACAAACATGTCACTATGCAATGCAACTAATGGGATTGACAAATGCAAGCTAAAAGGATGACAATGCAACTTAATGTTTTTATTGTTTTTCAAGATTTCTACAAACTCATGAATGCAATTATAAAAATGAGACCCTTAGGAAATTGAAATGATGTCTAGACCTCAAAGGACAAAAGGACCAAGTGACAATAGGACAAATTGATAATGTCTCACCTATATGCTTGGATACTAAGCTAGGTTTGACCAAATGACATTGATGACAAAAAGACAAAAGTTTGACAAGGTCTAGACTTCCTAACAATAACTTAGGGTTTATCAAAGATTTGCATTACTCAAGTATGACAAAACCTAGTTTTGACACTATATGCAAAGGGACAATTACTATGCAAATGACCCTAATATGATATGATAATGAACTAAGCTTAATGAAGAGACCTAGGGTATGCAAATGTGACCTAATGTTATGAGGACAAAGATGCAAATGCAAATGTATGACAATGTCAACCTAAGACAAAACCTAAGGTTGAATTATGAAATGGTGTTACTCTAATGCAAGAGGACACATGCAAATGGATGACCCTTATTGATATGCAAAGGAGTATGACCTAGGTGAAACTTAACCTTGGTACTTGATAATGACTTTGCAAAATGCAAACCTAGGATGAACCTAAATCTAAGTGACATGAATGTTGAGACAAGACTTTGAAAAATGTTTGGCAACCATGTTTGAAGGTGTTTTGAACTTTGTTGAATGAAATACTCTTGTGTTTAACCTTGTTTTGAATCAATTTGTCTTTCTTTTGAAATGAGATACAATTCAACTTTTGACAAACAAAGAAGACAAAATATTTCAACTTAGACTCAAGACAATCATGCTCATTCACACATTTCTTATGGTAGGCAAGGACATTAGATACTTGAGAGGTAGACTTGTTATGGGATTCAAGGAGAATACATAGATGCTTGACCCCACGAACTCCCCTCCATGGGACTCACTTCTCAGGGCAGCCAAGCATCAGTCCCCATGGAAATCTCCCCATGGCGAACTTAGTATCTCTTCCAAGTATCTGAACTTGTCCTTCTCAAGCAACTAGAAGGATTTTTGGACTCTAAATACAAGGTGTTTAGTAAGGATTTTTGTTAAGCGTTACTCCTTGATGTCACACAAGCATGATTGAGACATTAAGCCCACCAAGATACCAAACAAATGTAGTCGCGCAAGCATGATTTAGACCATGAGGTGCTACTTAGATGTTGATATGAGAAAGAGTCCAAGGGTCATCACTTCCCAAGTAACTACAATTCCCACGTAACCCTTCCTTCAAAGCTTTCGCTCATCAGGTATTTATTTATAGTGAGTTAGAATGCCAAGGTATTCTAGCCGTACTCACTTTGGGTCGTTCTACTCTCATGATTGTCACTTGCTTGCAAAAGAAAGAAAATGGTCGGGAAGGCAGGCCCTCTAAAGGTAACAAACAATCCAAAACATGAGAATGGTATCGAAGGTCTGGATTTCTGATCACCCTAAGAAGGATGAGAGCATACTCTCCTGCTCCAATGTCAAACTCGACAAGCAAAGAGAACACATGTTCATTCCATCCTAATTAGCAATAATACTAGGTGCCTAATTATGAATCACAAACACAAAAGTTCGGTTGAAATACAAGGCAACCTGCAAAATCACCAAGTTAGAAGTTTGATTTGTTTGGTCTTTGACTATCGAACCTGCATAAAACTCATTAGTAGTTTGATCTTTGTCTTTGCCATGCATAATGCCAAGATGCTGCACAAAGAATTAGTACCATAAAACCAAAAAGCAGAAACAGAATGCAAAACAAATCAATTTGCAAGTAAGAAAAACTACCTTTTTACCTCTGTTTCTGGCCTTACATAGGTGCAGAATGCTTGACATAGGCGTAGAATGATGCAACACAGGTGCAGAATGATGCAACACAGGTGCAGAATGATGCAACACAGGTGCAGAATGATGCAACACAGGTGCAGATCCCTTTGAAATGGGTGCAAAAGTCTTTAACACAGGCGTAGAATGCTTGACATAGGTGCAGATTGCTTCTACACAGACGCAAAAGTGCCCAGAAAGGCCTGCATTACCCTATTTCTTGGGTTTTTCACCTGCAAATCATCTCAAAAGCACTCAAAAGCATGGTTAGGGGGTTAGTTCACATCGAGTTCACCAATTAATGTAGATAGGAATCTGGAAATCATCAAAGCAAATCAATATTAATCTAGCTCAATCACGAAAGCTCAAATGCAATGATCAATCCTAAAAACACTCAATAAAGACATGAAAACAAGACATCAATTCAAGATTGAAAACTAAGCAAACCAAATGCAGACTTGGATGTCTCCTTCATGTGGCTCCATTGTCCTTCTTTCTCCTTCAAATAGATTTGTTTGTGGCTCTCACCTACTAGTGCATAAGCATGATGTGAAAGCAAGTAGACAAGATTGTAGCGCAAGAATACTCGAAGCATGATTGATTCGACCAGGTAGTAGTCTTGATTGAAGAAATTCATCCAATTTATAGACAAATTGGAGAAAAGATTAGATTAGCATGAAATTGATATTAGAGGCAATTGATTTCAAAAATGGCACAATTGAGTGGAAAGAAGAAGGTTATGACACCTTCTATGTCATGAATTATGACATATTGCCAATGCAAAGGTCAGAGGACTAGAGGCTTATGACATCTTTCTATGCCAAAAGTATGACGCATGAGAAATTCATGCTTCCACCGAAGCACAAAAATAGGGAGAACTAGAGAGAAATTAATTAGGTGGAAATTGAAATTAGGAAATTAGAAAATGAGGAAATTAGGAATTAGGAAAATTAGAAAATTAGGAAATTAGGAATTAGGAAAATTAGAAATTAAGTGAATTAATTAACAAGTTTTCATTCATTAATTAATTCACACAAAGAGAGGGAATTAATTAGCCAATTAAATAAATATTTAATTGTGACAAGAAGACATAGGATAAATAAATAAATTATTTAACCTAAAGGAAAAAAGGAGAAAAAATGACAAACAAGGTTAAATGAAATAAATCATGAAACCCTAGAAGATAAATTAGAAATGCAAGAACGACAATTAGGTCTTGATGTAAGATTGTTTTGATGTCGATTCGATCATGATTTTGAATTGATAAATGACCAATGCTGACAAGTGATTTGATTGACAAATGCACCAATTGATGAGGAACAATGACAAATTGATCCAAATTGACATGATTGAGAAGGACGACGATCGATGACAAATTGATCGCAAAATGACAAGATTAAAAATGACCATGATTGATGACAAATCGATCACAAAACGACAAGATTGATAAGAGGACAATGATTGATAACAAATCGATCACAAAATGACAAGATTGATAAGAGGACAAAACCCTAATTAGGATTGACGATGTCCAAAATGATGACAAATGAGCATGCACATTTATGCGACAGGATAAGATTGACTAAAATCATGACCGAAGATTGTTATCGACAAGACCAAATTCAAAAGCAAGACAACTGAAGAATGCAGAAAAAGGACTCATTGCTCACAAATGATAAAGACCAAGTGTGTGACATAGGAGAAATGTTAATGCGATGCAAGAACCCTAAAATAAGGCAATGTGCAAATGTTAAAGTATGACTCCGCTAGCATTGACCATTTTTAGATGTCTACAACTAGTCATTGTGATAACTCAATGATGAATGGATAGTACCAAACCGGTACTGAGAGGGGGGAGGGTGAATCGGTATAGACAAAAACACAATCCTAAAACCAGTTAGTCAATAGACACTATGCTTTGGCAGACAAACAGTAACACCAGTCTTAAATAGAGAACAACCGACAAAACCTAGAATAGCTGAGACAAGCATAAACCAGTTGACACTTATCTTTTCATACAATCTAATACTCCATTTCCATTTCACCCTAGTACATGAACAAGTAATCTATCATCAGACATATATAAATAGCTAGATCAACATGATTTAGCTTCAGACACAAATCATTTAAACCATCAGATGAATAACACCACACATGACACACAAATTTTTCACGTGGAAACTCAACTGGGAAAAACCACGGTGGGGATGAATACCCACAAGCTTTTTTGAACTCTTTAGAAGTCCACTCTGTTAGGATCCTAGTCCAGTTAAAGACTGATTACAACATGTTTTGTTAGGAACCGATCCTACTAGGGATCACCCAGTTAAGGGATGGCTAAGATACCCGGTTAAGGGTTAAACCCTATTAAAGGTTACCTTGTTAAAGTATTTCAAGAACTCAATGAATTTGAGTCACCTTGTTAAAGGATTTTCAATAAGCTGGTTAGAGCTGTTAAGATTCCCACAGATACTGAGAGGGGGGGGTGGTGAATCAGTATGTAATCGGTTGAGTGATTTTCTTAACTTAAAATATGTAGAGCAAATTAAAACTGTGTACCGCTAAACAAAAAGTAATGTAATAAACAGAGATAGAAACAACCACATGAAAAACACACCATAAAAAAATGGTTTAACGAGGAAACCCGATGTGAGAAAAACTTCAGTGGGATTTGTGACCCACAATATTCACTTACTGGCCAATAAGATAATATTATTGCTACAAGAGGGGCCTACACATGCAGGAAGGCCAAGTGCCTAGAGCTCACTGCTCAAAATGGAAGTCTCACTGACTTATGAAATGGATTATATAAATCCAATGACTTGTACTGCTTCAAAATAGCTTCCACTATGCCAGATCCAGTACCGGTTTATAGCTTTGGTTTGTACATAAACCCTTAACCTATAATTTGCATAATAGGTCTATTATTTCGCCTAATTACATTCATCCATAATAATCCTACATCTTTTTAATGTTCTACAATTAACTCTCTTATATAAGAGTCATTTTACATCTTTCCAAGTTGGCTTACAATGTTTTTACAATAACAAACAAAATATGTTATCAATAAAATTCTTGTCAGCTTCCTGTGCCGATATTCTTCCTTTCACTGCCGGTGCCGGTGGTCTTAGTGCCGGTGAATTGACTTGCCGGTGTCATAGGATTGTAAGGTTGCCATCAATGACAAAACCTTCAATCACTTACAATGTCTCATTGGAGTGTGCATTTGCCAACAATCTCCCCCTTTGGCATTGATGGCAACACTCATGAAAAAATTCAAAAAGTGTATCCAAAAATTGAAGTCCAAAAATTGTTACCAAAAATGTGTATACCACCAGTGTGTGAACTCCCGCTGAGCAGATGAGTCTTTTGCTGATATATTTTCTCATTCCACTACTCCCCCTTTGGCATCAATGACAAAGGTTGTCAAAGTGTCAACAGAGTGTGGTTTTCTGTCTCAACCTTGTAATCAGGTGGTTACAATTTGAAAAAGGTCTGCCAAAACTAAGTTCAGACCTTCAAGAAACTTTTTACTATCTTTTATTGCTGCCTATGTTCTTTGAGTTGTACCGGTGAGGTGCTACATTTGCTCTGCTGGTGTTTTCTGTCCTTGTATTAATGCATCAGATATTTCTTTTCTTAAACATTCTATGTAGTCCAACTTTGGACTTAATCTCCATTTTAGATCCTTAGCCTTGCATTTTACTTTCTCCTTTTCTCTTTCTAGTTTTAGTAATTCTTCCTCAAAACCTGTTATCTTTTGCTCAAAAATTGATAATGAATCAGATGAATTAATAAAATTGTCAGCTAGCTTATTAAATTTCCTCCTGTATCTTGCTTATTTTCCTGTCAATGTCAATTGTCAAAATGTTTGTCTTACAAGTATCTCTGTACAAAGTTTTGAATTCCTTAAGTGTGATGCACAATTCCGGTAGAAGTGTGTCAAATTCCCTTGTACACTTCTTTATTTGATCCTCAAAGAATTTATGTTTTTCTTTCTCTAACCTCTCTTTGAATGCATCTTCCTTTATTTGTTCAACTGTCACTGTGTTGTCAGTAATATACTTAGACAAAGTGTCAAGTTGACTCAATGAATCCTTATTATCTACATTGCATTTTGGAGCTATCATCTTCAAAATTGGAATTGTGTCATCTATAGCTTTATAAGCCTATGAACTACAATCTGTTATTTTCTTTATAGAATCTAAAAGAAATTCAGTTACATTAATTGATTTAAATCCTGTAGAAGAGGAACCAACATTCTGAATTTCGCCGGTGGGAGCAATATCCTTGCTCTTAGTGACCTCTGGTAGGTTAGTCTCTATTTCCATTTCCTTAAGTAATGGTTCTTTTGTTCACCTGTTGCCAATGGCACTGATTCTACATTACCCTGTTGTTGTTCTGGAGCCTGTTGCTCTGTTTGTTGTTCTATTTTTTACTCTATTTGTGTCTCTACCTATTGCCCTATGTTATCATCTACCGGTTTTTCTTGTGTGTTATCAATGTTATCAGTTACGAGTGGCTCACTAGCCATATTAGTTTTGCCGATTGTCTCCTTGTCTACCATAATGTTGACAATTTGAGTATCAGCATCTACTGTATATAATACCTCTGAATTAGGATTAGTTTTTAGGTCCAATCGGGAAAGCTAATGTACTGAGAGGGGAGGGGTGAATCAGTACCTCAAAACTTTTCTTCAACAATAAGTTTACTGATAAACATAAACTAAATACTGTAGATCTCATAATATATAATGCTGAAACATAATAACATTCATACACATTTCACTCCATAACACAAATATTTTGGTTATGTAGAAACTCTTGGTTAGAGAGAAAAACTGCGGTGGGGATGGTACCCACAACTTCACTACTGCAATAATAAAGGTTGCTCAGTTAGAGCTACATGTTTAGCTATTTCTGATAGCTTACCCTATTAGGAGTATCAAGATCTTTAGATCTACCTTGCTAAAGGATTTTACAAACACTTTTACAAAATGTTGTACCTGGTTAAAGGCTTTATAATTTATAGACTTTGTTACAGTCTTTTACCTTGTTAAAGGTTTCTATTACAACTCAAATAATACAATCAAAATCTTTACAAAATATCTGTAACTTTACATCTGAAATGTTATAGCAGACTCTATGTACTCAATATGACATTACCCTACTCATAGCATACCTCGGTAATTGATAAATCAACTCAGTAAACCCTTCTATTTACTATGTCCCATAAGCTATTCTTTGAAGACTTTCTCGGTGACCTCTGAATATCTCTGTCATTCTTAGTAGTCACAAAACATTGTCTCTCCTACTCTGATTTTCCCTTTTAACTCTTTTATCACACATGTCTCTCCTCCTCTGATTTGATATTCAAATCATATTGTATAAATAGATCTCTGGGATGGCGATCTATTCATGCTTCGATCTTACAAACAAGATTCATCGAATGAATAAACATAGAAAATATTTCATTGGATAAACTTCCTCAAAATCATACAAAATCTTGAAGCGCAATTTCCTATGTGATAACGGTTAGATCTTCTCGAGTTGTGTAACACATTTCACATATGTGTCCAAGTTCATTGAATCTGGTAACATGTTTCTACTCGGTTCAGATTACTCGGTATTCCTTCTTTGATGCTCGGTAGACAGCTCGGTGTATACTTAACTCTGTGACTCCCTTCTTCTGTAACCGACTGCATTAGTGCTTACTGACTAAATATTTCGGTAGTGTTAACTGACTAGAGTATATAGGATGACTTTGGACATAAAACTAATGACAACTTAATAAGTAATAACAATCTCCCCTTTTCACATTAGTTTGGTATGTTTGACAAAACTCTTTTCAAAGTCATAAATCAAAATCTATATACTACAAAATTTGACTAAAATGACAGTATATACAATTGTCAATGAATAGTGACATACTCAGATATATACTCCCCTTATCAATATACTGTACATAACTTAATTTGCATGCTCCTGTGATGAATGCTTGGAGTTCACTACTCTATTCTCTTTGCTCCCCCTATCAAATTCAACTGTACACTCAGATACACTGTTCTGCTCGGTATACTCCCTCTTATACTCAGTACACTCCCCCTTTTTGACAAACATCAAAACTAGTTACCATCAAAAATAGATTTGTACTTAGTTCGAGCATTGGTGAGAGCATTGGTAAGTGCACCCTTGACACTTTCCATTAAAGAATTCTGAGTTGTAATATCAGCTAACAGTGAAATTAGACCATCTAATGTACTTCCCTTGGCTTGAGTGGACAACTGTGTAGCTCGGTTGATCTGTTCTTGGACTGATGAAAGATGGGGAATAAATAATGTTTGAAGAGTCATGATATCCATCCCAATTTTGTACTCTTCATTCCAAAGTTCCAACTATTGAGCCTGTTGTTCACCAAAAGTGATAACCCAAGAACACCTGCAATTGATCTATGAAGTAGCCAATTCAATCTATGAAGAACTTCAGGGCTTGGACAACATGACAAGGATATGAATCCTTCTACTCTTCAGGCTCTGCAAAACCTAGGCGGGTATACCTTTGATGCTTAGAATTAAACCTATTACACATCTATGACAGCATCAACATAAACAGATAGATCTCACTAGGCTCCAAAACAAGTAGTTTATTGGAGATGGGCTAGATCTACACATGAAACTCAACTATGCTTGAGCATGAGATAGATGAAACATTTCAAAACATAACACAAACTAAAGGTATTCTGATTGGATTTTATATTGGTTTGAGAACCCCTTTAATTGCAAGATCAGTGCCTTATCCAAGGGAAACAGAGTCATACATCAAACTATAAATGAAAGCTTCGATTGCAAATCCATCTTCATTATTAAATATTCATGCATTAATGCCTTGCATAAATGCATTACTAAGATCATTCACAAAATCATCAGATCTTGAAACTATATTCCATTTTTTATGATTTATTGTAGAATTTAAATCCTTCCTTGAAGAATCCCTGCAAACAATCATAACTATCTCCTTGAGATAACAAATTTCATCCTCCTTGAGGATCTGATTTGATAAAATGGAAATACAAATCTAGAGACAATCCTGTGTGAATTTATGTATGCCTTACATACACAAGACCCTGCAACTAAAAACACCTATAGCAAGAATTGAACTCCATTACTGAAGGAAAAGCCCTGCCCTGTACAATCTTCAAGAATGCTCAAAATTGGAAGCCATGAAAACTGGAGCCCTTCTCACAGAATTCTGGAACCCTTACAACTGAGAAGAATTCGGAATAAAAAGAGGAGAGAAGAAAATCAAATCTGCAACTGAATTGCCAAGTGTCTCCTCTCTAACTGAATTATGTTCCCGTGGAAACTGCTTCTAAAATATCTCACATTTGTCAAAATTAACTTCATAATCAGATTCCTCGCTCCGAGAGCTTTCCGGCGATATATAATACTTTATACTTTGGCCAAAAATTGGACCCTGGGCGAATTAATTCTCATCATGGATCCATCATTTAAATATTTCGAATTTCAATATAGTCTAAACTATATCATTTATTCATTTAAAATTTGATTTTTGCCTCCATTTGTGCTCTGACGCCTTGCCACGTGGCAGCCTCTGATTGGCTGATGGGGTTGACCGGACGCCACCTGGGATGACACCTCATCATCGCCACGTCATCTGCTTCGTCACTGCCACTTGGCCGCTTGCTTGTATGCCACGTCATCGCCACCTCACCGGGACCCGCGTGCTGGACTGTTGGCTGTACCCGCCACCTACGTGCCACGTGGACGGCTCACGTTCATCCTCGCTATTTCGCTGGTTTAACTCGCGTGCATCTTCCCTTTGCGAAATAGCGCGAGCCGTCGATCTTTCTCGAACTTGCTCGCTCTTTAACTCGGCCTTCGTCTGCAAAATTTTGCTTCTTTGCCTCGGGAAGCGTGCATGCGTGGGGTCCACTCTGTCTTCGTCCAATCAATTCTTCCTTCACCTCGGGAAGCGTGCTCGCACGTGGGCCCGCCTTGGGCGCCCATGGGCACCTTGTGTCAAAAGCCTTTAAGGCTTAGACACTATAATACCATTCGTTTTTGCATATAAACACTGAAAACGTCCCTCCCCCAGCGCATGTGGGACAAAGCGATTAGGCCTGGAGCTGCGTTTTTGGAGGTTTTTTTTGAGACTTTTGCATTCATTGAGTATTCCAAATGGCCTTTTAAGAATACCATGGCTGGGAACGATGCTGGCAGGGTCGTGGAAACAAGCTTTACACCTGCCAATGTCATTTTGTTTGTATTTAAATCCTTTATGTTTTATGTGGCTTTACACATACCACATGAAAGGGGGTTGCCAAACTGCTGCTCACACTTGGCTTGGAGGTTTATACATGCTGCTCACTGCCAGCACGTGAGAAGAGGGGAAGATTGCAAAGCTACACCACATTCCACACTCCAAACACACTCCAAACACACTCCAAACATTGCATTGGCTGAAGCTTCTAATTGCTGCTAATTGCATTAAATTGAAGGTTTTGAATGCCATTAAACCTCCTTCTACAGTCACCCACCTCACAAAAACTCACACACCTGCCAAAAGCTCATGGCAAGGAGGAGAAGATTGCCAATTTACAATTTGTTGAAGTTCCCTTGGTGCTGCTCACACGTGGGAGGGAGAGTGCTGGTATGCAACTGCAATTTCATTAAGTTTAAAGTTTATTAAACCTTTCCCAGCTGCCACGGTCTGTGCATTTGTTTGAAACTTTGAATGCCCTTTACTTATGCATGTAGAGAGGAGGAAATTTGCATTTGGTTTGAAATTTTTACATTTCCTTACATGCCATGCTGCCAATTCTTTGCTTTGGCTGGGTTTTTACATGTTGTATGGGAGATTTGGCATCAAATCTGCCATGTTGCATTTGCTTGATGATTTCAATTTATTTTCCCAAATTTGCTCTCTACATAACAGGAAAGACTAAGGAAAGGAGATCCACACCACACTTGCAATCAAAGAGCACACATGAAGACCCACGTACCACACTCCAGCTACCATAATGCCATTGCATGGAGTTTTTGATCTTTCAAACATCTATTCCAAGACCATCGGCTTCCATTGCATAAGTTTTTGTTTTTTTAAAAAAGATTGGAATCTCTAATACACCACTGTAGAACATTCAACCTTGAGTAAGCCAATAGCATTAATCACTTCCTCGATTATGTCTAGAAGTTGAAATTCCATGAAATGAAAACCATTCTGGCACAAAATTAATGCGCAGGCATGAGCCAAATCGGGCCCCAAAGTGGGTCTGACTAAAAAAAATTTCGTTTTCAAGCAAATGGCCTCTGGAATGCTTCACTAACCTCAAACATACCTCTGGAATCGATCGGCACCATTTTCGGATCATAAAATTGCATTTTGCAACTTTCAGGCAATTACGCCTCATTTTTCGCATTTAATCGCGAAGACGTAATTTTCAATGTGGTCAAAACACCTTTCTGGAGCTCGCCGTCTGACAGGCGTGTACTCTGATATACAAGGATGACTTCTACCAAACGGTTTCTCAAGACGAGTCCCGAGCGAAGAGATAATAATTTCCGAAAATGCCCAACTGGCTTTGTCGACACTGCGGACCTGATGAAGTCAATGTTCTGGCAACACATGACGCCTTTCTTAAAAATACCAAACGACCTCCGTAAGCTCTCAAATTCGGAACATAGGTACCTTTAAGTACATATTAAATCTTTGAATTCTTAGTTCGATCACCCGACTGACAGGATGCAAACGGTGCGCTCACCAAAATGGCTACATTAACTGATATAACACTGGAAGTGCGGATAATTGAATTTGACGGCAAAATGAGTCCTTTTGAAAACCGATCAAACGGATTGATAAAAGCTTGAAATTTGAAATGTAGCTCACCATTTATACCAACATTAGCCCGGGACAAACATTCTGACATGATGCTCACCAGGACATTTTTACACTTGTGCAAACATCACAAACTACAAACGGATTTGGCTATGAAAACGGAGCAAACGGATTCGTCAAGACTTGAAATTTTGCAGGGTAACTCACTTTTATGCATAAAATTGAATCCATTTTGAATTTCTCCATGACAATCAACAGGGCAAAAGATATAAACACCCAAAGTAGGCAACTTAATAAAATTTGCACTTGTGCCTAGAATGCACTTTCAGCTCACCCCTCGAAATGGGTACCTAGTAAACTTATCCAAATTGAATTCTGAAAGTTGCACATCACTGAATAAGCCAAATGAAAGGTGTAGTACATAAATCCCGAGCCTTACCCTCTGAAAATCAACCAGCTGCATTTTACCCCCTTGCTAACTAAGCATTCAAACTGACTTATTTAGGTACTTAGAGCAAATTTTTGGATTGGGCCTCTAAACTTGACTCAATTTTAATCAGTCCCAACAGAGCCATAAGAGTTTGCAGCTTGGTATAGAAATTCTGAACAAAATTTGGCTCAGTGGTCAATTTATTGGAGAGATCAGTGATCTCTTTTTCAATAGCTTCGGTCTTATGCTTGATGTCCTTAATAAATAATGAAAATGTACATAATTTCTGGAATAAATAAAGAATGTGCTTGAGTTGAGGGGACAACTCAGCAATGAATCCAACAAGCTTGACTTTACCGATAGCAATGGCTTTCTGCACTTCTTCAATCATTTTGGCAGTTAGCTCTTTGTTCTTTAATTTGCTAAGGTATTCTAATGCATCTATTCCTGATGCTTCTAACTTAGTGAGTAGTTCATCCAATTGTATATGGATGGCAGCATCTTTATTCATGGTAGCTTCAGGTAGCATCTCTATCAATAATGCTTTAACCTTCTAAAGTACTCGGTTCTTCTTTTGAATAGCCATTTGTCCTTCTTGTTATGCTTTGGCTTTGTACTATTCTCCGAATTCAATAAGTGCTTGCCCTTTTAGTTTGGAAATGTCAACATTGGGAAACATAATAGGTTTAGACAGATCTACCTTGAAACTATGCTTTTTCATTTTCTTTTCCTTGGATGATGAGGCTTTCACCTATTGAACTAGTACAATGGCTTTGGAGGCTTGTTAATCCTCGGTAGGTTTCTCAGTAGAGACAATACTTTTATCGGTTCCTTTAGCCTCTAATGAGTCCTTCGGTGATTTTGAGCTTGGGGTCTCAGTAGCAACAATTTCAGTGCATGCAGGTGCTTGAGAAGTCTGTTCCTTGGTGGCTTGAGAAGTAGATTCTCCTTTTGTAGACTATTGAACCTCTTTGCCTTGATCAGTGTCCCGAGGTTGCTCGGTGATCACTTTCTAGGTTACCGGAGCATAGGACTTAACTTGTTCCAAAACTGATTCACTTGATACTAGTTTGGCGTAAGCATTTTCTTCTATCATTTCTTGTTCCTCTACCTTAGTATCCATGACATCCTCATCTTGTTGAATAGTTAAAGCAGGATCTTGCTTGGTGATGTCAACAATTTCTACTTCACCTTGAGTTTCTTTAGTCTGAATTCTGAAGATTTATTGGCATTTTTCTTTTGTCTCCTGTTCAACTTCAAGATAGAGTCCATTCACCATTTTCAGGGCTCTTTGCTTCACTTGAAAGTTTTTCTGGTATTTTTTCAAATGTTTTCTTATATCTTCTACCGACATGTCTAGAAAGAGATGTACCAAAACTCTTTCTCTTATTTTCTTCTCCAAGTCCATAGCATATTTCCATCTGTTGTCAATATGAGAATATAATGCTTTTGGAAGAAAATCAGTCACTTCCAATGGAACTTCTCAGAATTTAAGAAGTGTACATACAACTGACTCTTCTATTTGCCTCTTTTCTTCTTTTGTCCGAGAGTCATGTTTGACATACCTAAATGACCCAAATTCGCCATATTGAGTCAAATTGGCACATAAGTTGTCAACATTGTGTACATCTTCCTTTGTGCTTTTGACAATCTAAAATTTATTTTTGTCTTTAGATTCTATGTCACTTGACTCCTTATTCAAAATGAGTCTCCTGGTTGACTTTCTATAAGTTTTAGTAACCTTAGGCAATTCAACAGTTTTCTGCCTCTTACTGGGTGACATTGTAGATGATCTAGTGTTGGGTCTTTTTACTTGTGGAGTCGGTGATACCTTAGGTGTATCGTGTTTCTTTCTTTTCAATACTTTTCCCTTTGGCAACTCGGTGAGTAATTGTTGCTTCTTGAGCTTCAGATTCTTCCTCTAATTAAAGTAGCTCATCTTTTGACTTAGTAGGTGTGGAGGTAGAACCTTCTCCAAATTTCTTAGTTAAGTCTTTTATCATTTTAGTGGCTTTTCTTGTAGCCTTCAGTACTACTATGCTCATTTTTACCTTCTGTTTTACCTCTTCATAGGTACCATATCTGAGCTTGGTAGAGTGCCTTGGAAGTGCCAAAAAGGCATCTATCTGTTGTTGAGAAATTTCAGAATCAATCTCATAACCCATAGGTGATAAGGATTGAGTTCTAGGTTCTACTGCATTGACATAGCAGTAGTCGGTGTCTACTTCAAAACATATATCATCCTTATATTTCTCCACTAACTTAGGTGGGATTCTGTACATGTTATGCATCTTTTCTTGAAATTTGCTAAAATAATCATTCATTATATCATTGAAATTATCACCTAGCTGTTTGATAAAATCATTTATCTGATGGGTGATTGGTCGATGTAACTCCCAGACAACATTACCGATTGATGGGAAGAATTTCTAAAAATAGAAAAACATGCACACTAAGAGTGATCCAAACTTTAGTGTGTCAGTCAAGTTGTTCTTCTTGGGTTTCCTTATAGTGTTGAGATTTTCAAATAGGTTTTTCAACAACACTTCACATAGATCAATCTTCATGCCTTTCTTCACAATCTTGTAGGCCAAATCTACAGCTGCACACAGTACACTGTTTTCCCTTGCCGATTGAAAGAAACAATAACCAATGACTCTAATTGCAAATTTTAGCTTTGCATTTGTAACATTATTCAACTTAAGACCTCTACAATCAGACTCAACTCTGGTTAAAGTTATCAATTCCTTTTGCGAAATCATCTTCTATGCTTGGGCATGATCGAATATAGGATATCTGGTTATTAGGTGAATAATCTCCTTGGTGATTTTGAACGGTTGCTCCTCTAACCATATGAAGTCATCATGAACTCTGCTCAAAACAAATTTAACCCACTAGAGTTTGAAAACTCAAGGGTAGGTTAGGGCTTCGGTCAATCCCTTTACTTTGATATGCTCATACTTACTATCCAAGTTTCCATCGGTGCATAGCTCATCATACATGACCTTGATTTCGGTATGACCTAGTTCTTCAACATGACACTTAGTGTAGAATCTGACATCCTCAACCAATAGAACCCTATCCAGAAGGAGAGACAATGCAGTTTTATCATCGGGTTTGGATGCTACCTTAGGAGGTAAGGAATACTTTACTAACGGCTTCTCAATGGTCTTAACTACAATAGGATTCTGCAACTTAGGAGCCATTTCTAACTTGGATTTCTACTAACAAAAGAGCTTAGGGTTTTATCTTGACATAAAACACTCTTCGACTTAGTAAATATAATGCAGATGTTCACAACTAATATTGCTCGGTTAACTAGCTTTCAAAAAGCATTTGAGATTGCTATATAAATACCTTGAAATTCACTCGGGAGGTGTTTGATTGCCTTTGAATCACTTAGCTCTGCTCTTTGATAACTGGTGAGTGTAAAATGACTACGCAAAGGACTTTAAGTACACATTTTACCTTATCAGGCTTTGTGCAATTAGGTAAGAAAGCATTAAATGCACTCGGTTCCACTAAACTGATTACCTTCCTTTTCTGCTATTACCGACTAAATAGGTTTCTTGCACTTACCGACTTCTCTGGTACTCCAAAAGTCTAGATAGAATTTCAAACTTCCTAATGCATCTTAGCTATGCAGATTTTGAAATTAAGTACATGATTTAAATAGGAACTTGTTAAGATATAATCTTTAAATGAATGCAGTCCCTTTATACCTTTATTGATTAATTCGAGGTAGATGCACCTAACTCGGTAGGTAAGGCACTTTCTTCATTAGTTGACACATTTTATTTCTTTTTCCAAAATTTCCAAAATGTGCTTCTTATCTCCTTAGTATCTCCTCTGGATTGATCTCTACAATCTTTAGCCAAGTGTCCAACTTTGTGACAATGAAAGCATGCCATTCCAGGATTTCTCCATGATCTCCGGTTGTTCATTCCAAACCTTATCATGCAGTTGGAACTTATATGTCCATATCTTCCACAACATTCACACCATATCCTTGTATTGTAATCCCATGGTACTGCAGTGTACTATTGGTTGATATTTGTGTAAGTTTGGTAACTTCTAGCATTTTTTCGGTGTGAAGACCAGATATAGTTTTTATGCTTAAACCAACACTTCTTGGTACTGTGACCATATCTATTGCAGTTTTTGCAAAACCCCTTGAATTTTGCCTTCTGATAATTGTTAACCAACTTAGTCCTACATTGATTAGATGTGTGACCATACTTATTGCAATTGTAACAATAACTATCAGGCCTAGTGACATTCAGTTGCTTACCTTTTCTGATCCAGCAAATGTTGGCAGTATGACCTTGTTTTCCACAATAGTTGCAAATAGGCTTCTTATCCTTTTATCTTGTCTTTGTTTCTAGCTTGCTTTGATGATCCTCCTCTCTCGGTGGAGTTCTTTCCTTTGTAATCGAGTCCTGCATCTTTGTTGGGTCTTCTTGTAGTTAGTTGTTCATCCAACATTCTTGATGCTTCATAACTTTTCTTTAGTATTTCTTTTGACTTCTTTTCTGCTTCAATTTCATTGGTCAATCTTGATAGTTCAAGTTTCAATGCTTGATTCTCATTTTCCTTTAGATTTACTTCATGATGTGCATAACCCAATTGATCAGACAGATTAATTTGAATTCTGGTCATCCTTGTGATTTCATCATTCTTTTCAGACACCAATGCTTCTAGCTGTTGTTTTTCTCTTTCCATATCTCTTATGTTATCCTCAGCTGTTCTCAATGCATCAATATTTTCAGTCATCTGTCTGTTGAAGTACTCATGTTCTCTTTTCATTGCTTTTAGCTGTTCATTTAGTGTTTTGTTCTTTTCTTTCAGTTCTCCAATCATTTCTTCAGTCTCTTCTGATATGCTATTCTTCGATGATGTCTCAATTTATTCCACCAACTCTTGTGAGTCCTATAAATCATCAGAAAACCTTCTTCTTACTTTCAGTGATCTTTACATTTGTCTCTGCATGTCTGCAATCACTTGATTAGAATGATCCAGCTCTTCTTGAAGATTCACAATTCTCTGAGATTGTTTGTACCCTTCCATTGATAAGATCTTTCTCTTTAGGCTGTTAAACCCTTTTCCAAGAGAATAGATCTGATACCAATTGTTAGGTCCAACCAGGAAAGCTAATGTACTAAGAGGGGAGGGGTGAATTAGTACTTCAAAAATTTTCTTCAACAATAACTTTATTGATAAACATAAACTGAATACTGTAGATCTCATAATATATAATGTTGAAATAGAATAACATTCATACACATTTCACTCCATAGCACAAATATTTTGGTTACACAGAAACTCTTGGTTAGAGAGAAAAATTGCGGTGGGGATGACACCCACAACTTCACTACTGCAATAATAAAGGTTGATCGGTTAGAGCTACATGTTTAGCTATTTATGATAGCTTACCCTGTTAGGAGTATCAAGATCTTTAGATCTACCTTGCTAAAGGATTTTACAAACACTTTTACAAAATGTTGTACCCAGTTAAAGGCTTTACAATTTATAGACTTTGTTAGAGTTTTTTACCTTGTTAAAGGTTTCTATTACAACTCAAATAATACAATCAAAATCTTTACAAAATATCTGCAAATTTACATTTGAAATGTTATAGCAGACTCTATGTGCTCAATATGACATTACCTTGCTCATAGTATACCTCGGTAATTGATAAATCAACTCGGTAAACCCTTCTATTTACTCTGTCCCATAAACTGTTCTTTGAAGACTTTCTCGGTGACCTCTGAATATCTCTGTCATTCTTAGCAGTCACAACACATTGTCTCTCCTACTTTGATTTTCCCTTTTAACTCTTTTATCACACATGTCTCTCCTCCTCTGATTTGATATTCAAATCATACTGTATAAATAGATCTCTGGGATGGTGATATGTTCATGCTTTGATCTTACAAACAAGATTCATTGAATGAATAAACATAGAAAATATTTCATTGGATAAACTTCCTCAAAATCATACAAAATCTTGAAGTGCATTTTCCTATGTGATAATGGTTAGATCTTCTCAAGTTTTGTAACATGTTTCACATATGTGTCTAGGTTCATTGAATCTGGTAACACGTTTCTACTCGATTCATATTACTCAGTATTCCTTCTTTGCTGCTTGGTAGACATAGAATGTTACTCGGTAGAAAACTCAGTGTATACTTAACTCTATGACTCCTTTCTTTTGTAACCGACTGCATTAGTGCTTACCGACTGAATATTTCGGTAGTGTTAACCAACTAGAGTATATATGATGACTTTGGACATAAAACTAATGACAACTTAATAAGTAATAATGTTAGTAGCCTCTTATGATACATCCATACTCTCATCAGCTGGTTGATTTTCAGTTGTTACTACTGGTGGAGTGTCTTGAGGTGGTGGGGGTAGATTATCAGTTATCTTTAAGCTTGGAGGTCCACCAACCTTCCCTTTTCCTTTATCTTTGTCCTTTTGATAAACTTTGATTGGCTTGGGGTTTCTATACTCTTCTTGTTTTTCCTTCTCAACAAGAAATATATCCCATCCATTTGCAGTTTCCTCTGCAACCTCATTTATTCTTCCAACCATTAGTGCAATATGCCAGTGTGTAGTAGAGAATGTTGACTGGTTAGCTTCTACAATTAGATCATCTATTTCCTCTGGTGAGTTAACTGGGTAGACAACAAGTAATTTTTCAATTTTTATTTTCTTGTCAAGCTCTACCACAACTTGTCTTCTTGCTTCCAATCTCTTGAATAGTTCATTAGGTAGTTCATCTACAACTTGCATTAAGAACTTCTTGTAGATATCCAAATGTAAAATAACACTATTTTCAACCTTTTCTTTATCATCAACTGATAGTGAGTCATATAGTTTGTTGATGTTTTTGAGTTTTCCTTCTTCTGTGATTTCATCTAACATTCTATCAATTGGAGCAATATTTTGTTGAGTCTTTTTCTTTGGTGTCAACTTCTTCTTCTTAGGAGTTGTTTCTTGACCAGAGACCTCACTGCCTATTGTTTTTGCCTAGTTCTTCTAGGTGAAGGTTCTCTTTTCCTTACAACTCTTTTAAATGCTGCAGGCATATCACTCTCTGAAGAAGTGGCTACTGGTGAAAGGTGAGTTTTAGGTTGTAGTGCATCCAACTCATCTTCAGTGATACTAGTTTGTTTCACTACATCTTCTTTGATAGCCTTAGCTTGTCTTGAACCTCTCCTCACAGTTGCTTCTACTTTCTTTACTCTCTTTTTGGATTGAATTTGACTTTCAATGGTTTCTGCACTACCAAATATTTCTTCCTTAGGTTCCTTGGGTGCTTCCATAAGGGCTTTTGCATATGTCTCAATGATCTGGTTATCAGTCTCATAACCTATTTCAGTAACCGAGATTGTTCTTGGGATAACTGCTTCCATCTAGATCTAATCCTTCTTAATTACAAAACATATGTCATCCTTGTATTTATTCACAATTCCCTGTGACAATCTGACTTTTGTGTTCATTCTGGCCTTTAGTGCTAGAAAATACTCATTGATATTCTTTTCTTTGTTTTTACCCATGTTGTTTAATAACTCAGATAACTGTTTCCCTACCGGTATGTCAAATCCAAGGTTTTTGTTACCTATACCGGGAACCTATTTTGTTATATGTAGCATCAGACATACAAGTAAATTGCCAAACCTAAATGTCCCTTTCTTATCTTTCTTGATCTTTCCTAGATTATCAATCAATTCATCTTTTAGCCATTCACATACATCAATTTTCACATTTTCTTTAACCATGTCATGAGCACATTTTATGCATAAGCTGGAAACTGAGTTTAGTCAGTTTGCATGTGTGGTTTTGTATCCTAAAATCATGCTAATAAATCTCATCATGCTAATAAATCTCACATTTATGTCAGTCACATCATTAACCCTCAAGGACCTTTTGTCGGATGTTGCACTTGTTAGGTTCATTACTAGGTCATTTGAGACCTTCTTTGTCTTGTTTGGTCTGTTACTGGTGGAGGGTAACCTTGTTACAACTTTCACAGCTTCCTTGGTAATTTTATGAACCGAATCTAGCCAAAAGAATGCACCATGTACCCTGCTCAATACTATCCTAATAACTTCATTGGGGAAATTCGGAATGCTGAGGATTTCAGTGAATCCTAGGGTTTTAATAATTTGGTGTTTGGGTTTTACATTACCGGAATCATCACAGATAACATTTTTGTACATGTTCTTAATTTCTTCATCTCCTAATTATTCTATATGGCAATGGATATAAATTCTAGGGTCTTCTGCATAAACTACTCCTTTGGGAATTTGGGAAAAAGCACCAATATTATCATCTTTCTTTGCTATCTCAGGAACTAATTGAAATACGGGCCTAGGGCACTTGATCACTTCCACTAGAGTAGGGTTTGCTATGATTTCAGGTATAGAAGAGGATGCCATGATTATAAATACCTTTTTCTGCCTTTTGAAAGATTGATTGCTGAAATGCCTTGCTTCTTTGCTCGAAGTGCCTTAACTCTAGAAATTTCATGCTCTTCGAATGTTTGAATGCTCGGTGAAGTAAAATGGAGTCAAAAACACTAATTTATAATGTCAATCTGCCAACTACCACATTTCATGCATGCCGGTTAAGTAGTCACTTAACTTTATTTGCCGGTATAGAAGTAATTTCTACTTTTCACCATCAACTAAGGGAATAATACCATATTTCACATTGATTGCTAAACCCTCAAAGAAATTTCTCCAATTTGATGAAGAGACTCCTATTGGTGGAGGAGTATTCCTATCCACATTCAATTCTGATTTCCTAATCCATTATTTTGAAAATTCATGCTTAACTTCTTCAAATTTTTCTTTTCCTTTCAAGCTAGGACCTTTGTTGTTTGCCAGTGAGGACTTTCTTCTATAGAATTTAGCAATATGCCCAATTTTGTTACATGCATAACAAGTCACATTATTTTTCTGAATAGCCTTTCTATAACCTATGCTAGTTTGTGTTCTGCATTGATTAGATAAGTTTCCAAATCTTTCACAAACATAACATCTTACATTCATTCTGCAATTTTTCAGAGTTATGACCAATTTTGTTGCATTTTGAACATTGACTAGTGTTCTGATAACTTCTAGATCTACATTGATTTGCTTTATGACCATACTTATCATAGTTAAAGCATTTTCCATTGAATTTATAAGCAGTAGGTTGTCTTACCGGTTTGCTATAATCTTGTGTGTTTGCAGTACCAGAGCTTTCACCAACTTCAAAGCCAATTCAACAAGTGTCACCTTTAGGTTTCTAATTTTTCAACAAGTCACCAAGTTCTTCTGAGCTTTTTTTGAATTTATCTTTGTGCTAATTTGTAGTATCCAGTCTTCTTTCTAGGATTTCTTTCTGTCTCATAAATTCATTGGAGTCATTCTATGTATGCATTAGATCTGTCTTTAACAAATCATTTTCATAGCTAGGTCTGGTGTTCTCATTTGCTGCATCACTTAGTCTTCTAGTCAAATCTTCTTCATTCTTCTTTCTATCTTCAATTTCCTTACAAAATCTCATAGTCATATCCTGCATCTCATTCCTTGTTTTCATGTTCTCTTCTTTCTATTATTAAGAGTTTCTTTTTCATCATCCTCAATTTGCATCTTTTCACAGAGTTCTCTTCTCCTATTTCTTGTAGTGGTAAGATTTTCTTGAAGTTCTTTCCTAATTTTCCTTTAGATCATCTTCATGTTTGATATTTTTCAATTTTTCTGTATCAAAATCTGAGAGAGCTGCTTCTAGTTGCTTCATCAAATTTTCCATCTCTACTGGTGTCAAGATCTTCCTCAAGCTATTAGGCTTCTAAAAATAGAGGACCAAGCTCTGATACCAATTGTTAGGATTCCCACAAATACTAAGAGGGGGGGATGAATCAGTATCTGACTGGTTGAGTGAATTTCTTAACTTAAAATATGTAGAGCAAATTAAAACTGTGTACCGGTAAACAGAAAGTAATGCAATAAAAATAGATAGAAACAACCACATGAAAAACACACCATAACACAATGGTTTAATGAGGAAACCTGGTGTGGGAAAAGCCTCAGTGGGATTTGCAACCCACAATATTCACTTACTGGCCAATAAGCGAATATTACTGCTACAAGAGGGGCCTGCACATGTAGGAAGGCCAAGTGCCTAGAGCTCACTACTCGAAATGGAAGTCTCACTGACTTATGAAATGGATTATATAAATCCAATGACTTGTGCTTCTTCAAAATAGCATCTACTATGCCAGATCCAGTACCAGTTTATAGCTCTTCTTTTTACATAAACCCTTAACCTATAATTTGCATAATAGGTCTGCCTTATTTTACCTAATTACATTCATCCATAATAATCCTACATCTTTTTAATGTTCTACAATGAACTCTCTTATATAAGAGTCATTTTACATCTTGCCAAGTCGGCTTACAATGTTTTTACAATAATAAACAAAATACATTATCAATAAAATTTCTATCGGCTTCCTGTGCCAATATGCTTCCTTTCACTGCTAGTGCTAGTGGTTAGAGTGTTAGTGTAGAGTTTGATCATGCTAGTGCTGGTGAATTGCCTTGCCAATGTCATAGGATTGTAAGGTTGCCATCAATGACAAAACCTTCAATCACTTACAATGTCTCATTGGAGTGTGTATTTGCCAACAAGAGCTACCCTGTTAAGGGATTTTCCAACTGTTGAGGTGGTTAGAGATCAACAGGTATTACAATGATTTGGTAACAACACTTAATGCTAATGCAGATCCACTTTAGCTCCTCTTCATCTTCTGCAATTACACTATGTAGGTATCACTTCTCTCCTTTGGTCTAGCAAGAATCACGTATCTCTTCATTTGGATACACACACAACTTTTGCTAACAACTTCAGAAAGAAACACAACATTGACCTTATAGGAAATAGATAGGTCGGTAGCATAAACCCTAAACCCTAAACCTGTTAGGTTAAGCAATTCAAATGGTTCAATCTTGACCGTTGAGCACATTGCATTAAATGAAACAGTCTTGAATCAATCTCAAGACGTTCTCCATCGTTCATTTTCCACCGCTTTCATGGCAGCTGATAATCCATCACATGTTTTTCACCATTTATAGACTTCGCACATTTTTGAGGTAGATAGGAACAATATCCTTCATGCAAGATCCTTCATGCACACAAGGCTGACATGGCAACATGATCTGTTCTTTGTTACAATGCTAACTCATCACACAAAGTCACTAGTTGAGTCACACAGGCTTGAAGCACTTGAACCGGAAACCTTGAAGTTGAGACTACCAACTGGTAGTCATACAAAGCTTCCATGTACGGGTTCCCTTATCAACATGTCAGTTCACCTTTAATAGACACACCACTTCACTTTGGCACATATACCGGTTCACAAAGTTATACCGGTTCTCACATATACCGGTTCTTGGTAACATACTAGTTCTCTCTTCTTCAACATATTGACATCAATGACAACATACAATGTCATCATGTCCTCATACTAGTTCACATAATGCCAACAATCTCCCCCTTTGGCATTGATTGCAATATACAAAGATATCTCTTCGCTTAACATCTTCTCCCCCAATTTTTGCAGATATCTTTTCCACCTCACTTCTTCTCCCCCTTTGACAACCATGCCAAAGTGGAGGCACAAGCTTCTCTATTCTATTATGCTGCTCCCCTTGAGGAGTAGCATCCTTCAGCACATCAATCTTGAAGAAAAAATTGACTATGCAATACTTGACTGATGTGGAGCATATACCTTTAGTTTAGCTCTTGAAGGGGCAGCACCACTAACTCACCTCTTAAGTACATAAATGTAGCCTTTGGGAGAGGCTTGGTGAATATGTTTTCTAACTGCTCCTTACTGGAAACATGTTCCAATGCAATCTCTTTGTTCTGAACTTTCCCTCAAGAAATGATACTTAAGCTCAAAGTGCTTGGTTCTAGAATGTAAAAATAGATTCTTAGAAATATTGATAGCAATTATGTTATCACAAAATATGCTTACTGGTTTAGATACAGGAACTTTGAAGCCATTCAATACATGCTTCATCCAAATAGTCTGGGTGCAATTCATAAAAGCTACAACATACTCCGCTTCTATTGTAGACTAAGAGATACAACTCTGCTTCTTACTCATCCATGAGACCAGTCTACCACCAAGAAAGAATGCACCACCATTTGTGCTCTTCCAGTCATCCACATTACCAGACCAATTAGCATCTGTGAATACTTTCAAGTTGAAATCATTGCTATAAGGATACCACAATCCATAGTCAATAGTTCCCTTTAGATTTATAAGTATCCGCTTGATTGCAACCAAGTGGGATTCTCTTAGACTTTTTTGGAACCTTGCAGTAATGCCAACTACATGTGCAATATCCGGTCTGCTATGCACTACATAATGCAACTTACCAATCATTGATCGGTATTCCTTCTCATCAACCAATGCTGAGTCATCCTCTTTGGATAGTTTACAACCGGTCAGCATCAGTGTACCAACCGGTTTGCTATCTTCCATGCCAAAGGTCTTCAACACCTCTTTGACATACTTGGACTGAGTGAAAAAGATTCCATCTTTCATCTATTGAATTTGCAGTCCAATGAAGAACTTAATCTCCCCTATGTGTGACATCTCAAACTCTTTCTTCATCTCATTTGCAAACTCATGACTCATCTTGTCATGTCCACCAAAGATAATGTCATCAACAAATACCTCACAGATCAAGATTTGATCTCCTTTAGATTTCAAGTAGATATTGCTATCTTCACTTGTTCTCTCAAATCCAATCTTCAGAAGATGGGAGTATAGGCATTCATACCATGCTCTAGGTGCCTGCTTTAGACCATATAAGGCTTTCTGTAGCCTACACACCATGTCACTATCTTCAGATAGGAAAAACCCATCTGGTTGCTCTATATACACCTCCTCTTCAAGTACTCCATTTAGAAATGCAAATTTTACATCCATTTGATATACTTTGAATCCTTTAAAAGCTGCATATGCAAGAAGCATACAAACTCCTTCCAATCTGGCTACTGGAGCAAAGGTTTCTCCATAGTCTTCTCCTTCTTCTTGAGCATATCCTTTGTATACTAGTCTGGCTTTGTTCCTTACCACTGTGCCATCCTCATTTAGCTTGTTTTTGAAAACCCATTTGGTACCAATGACATTTTTATGCTCCGGTCTAGGTACCAAAGACCATGTACCATTCTTCTCTATTTGGTCAAGTTCCTCCTCCATTGCCTTGATCGAGTCTTCATCTTTATGTGCCTCTTTGAATGATTTAGGCTCAAATTCAGAGATCATACAAGAATTTTCTTTGACCTTTCTTCTTGTAAGGATTCCTGCATCCTTATCTCCTATGATCTGCTTTGGATCATGATTCAGTTTGACATATCAAGGAATTCTCTTGACCAATTCTTCCTTCTTTTCTTCTTCATCCTCATCTTCATCAGCATCAACATCTACCGGTGTGGGGACATTGTTACTAGTACTTGGCTGATTAGCAATTGGTTCCTAGAAGGTTACTATTGGTTCATTTCTTACTTTCTTACTATCGGTTTCCTTAGGTTTTCTAGAGTTTTCATCAACTCTAACATTGATGCTTTCAACAATTCTCTGAGTCCTATTGTTGAAACATTTGAGAGCTTTTCTCTTGGTGGAATATCTTAGGAATATTCCTTCATCACATTTTGCATTGAACTTGCTCTGATGTTCACTCCTCTTGATATAATATTTTCTACCAAACATTCTAAAGTAGCTTAAAACTAGTGTCTTACCGGTCCAATACTCATAAGGATTCTTATCTTTTCCTTTCTTGATGAGTACCCAATTCATTGTGTATACTGCAGTGCTCACTGCTTCTCTCCAAAAGGTGTGAGCAATGTTTCCTTGGATCAACATGGTTCTAGTTGCTTCAACCATAGTCCGATTGTTTCTCTCTACTAAGCCATTTTGTTGTGGAGTCCGGGGGGCAGACAGTTGCCTCTTGATGTTGTTCTCTTCATAATATTTGTTGAATTCACTAAAAGTGAACTCTCCTCCTTGATCAGTTCTAAGGCATTTGATTCTTCTGCCACTTTCCTTTTCTACCAATGCTTCGAAAGCTTTGAACTTTCCAAAAGCTTCAGACTCATCCTTCAAGAATGTGACCCACATCATTCTTGAGCAATCATCAGTTAGAATCATGAAATACCTATCTTCCTACACACTCCTAGTTTTCATAGGACCACACAAATCAGTATGCATAAGATGATATAAATTGTCTGCAGTGAAAGATTTACCTTTGAAAGTTGAGGAAGACATTTTCCCCAGTTGATATTCCCTGCACAAAGGATTTTCTAGTTTGCTCAGCACCGGCAATCCTCTGACTGCCTTGGTCTTATTGGCCTTCACAATGTTACCAAGATTTACATGGTAGAGTCTCCTATGCCATATCTAGCTATCATCAAACTTAGCCATAAGATAGGTACTGATATTTGCATTCAGCTAAAATAGGTTACCTTAGGTCTGCATACCGATGGCCACCAATTCACCATTCTTTCCTTTGATTCTGCACACTCCATTCTTGAATTTCAGAGTGAGTCCACTGTCATTTAGCTGGGCAACACTCAAAAGGTTGTGTCTGAGACCATCAACCCAATACACATTGTCAGCACTACTCTTTCCATTCAGGGAGATGGACCCTCTGCCTTTGACCATACATGGTGCATCATTACTAAAGAGAACCACACCACCATCATACTTTTCCGAAGATAGAAACTTGCTCCAGTCACCAGTCATATGGTGAGAGTAGCCATTGTCAATAATCCACTCATCTGAATTATCAAAGTGGGAGACAAGAGCCTTCTTGTCTGACATATCTTCCTTTACTCCAACAAACACAATATCATCTCTGACACCTTCATCAACTGCAACAAAATAGTTTCTCTAGTTTCCTCCTTTGAATTTCTTGAACCTCTCTGGTTTGTCCTTGTTGTCACCATTAGGACAGTTTATAGAAATATGTCCTATCCAGTTATAAGAGAAGCATTTTAAAGGAAGTTTACCTCTATATTTACCGATTCCCTTTGGAAGTCTCTTAGCAAGAAGAGCTTCAAATTCAATCAGAATCTCCTCATCATTCATTTGTCTGCTCTGTTTTGGTTCACCGCTGGTGCTTACTTCTTTGCCTTTTCTATATGGTGTAACTGATGCTTTAAATGCTGATTCAGTCTTCTACATACTACCATCAAAATTATTTAGCTCATAAGCAGTCAACTTTGCAATGATGGAGTCTAGGGATACCTTAGTCTTGTCTATTGACCTAAACTCTTGAATAGCTGCCACCCTTATTGCATAGACTGGTAATAAGGATCTCAAAACTTTTCTTACAACCGTGGAGTCTTCTATTTTTCCTCCTACACTCTTGATGTCTCCAACAATGGTTTTGATTCTTATTCCATATTGTTGAATGGTCTCTCCTTCAACCATCCGCATGTCTTCAAACTTAACCCTAAGGCTTTCTTCTTTAGCCTGTTTTACATGCTCATCTCCACCATAGATATTTTCAAGAGTATCCCATACTTCTTTGGGATTTACTTTATCTTTGACATCAATGAACTCAATGTCAGATAAACTACTAATTAGGGCTTCCATGACTTGCCCATTCTCCTGCATCTCTCTCTTGTGGTCATCGGTAAGAGTACCGGTAGGGGCAAAATAAGCATTATCAACATAGCTCTAGTGTTGAGCACCCATGCTTTTGATGTATATCTTCATTCTGTCTTTCCATATATTGAAATTATCTCTGTTAAACTTTGGGCCTTCCCTCTTCATCATTACTGTAGGATCTTTTCCTCAAGTAGTTAAGCTTATAACACAGAGGACCTAGAGGACGCTTTGATACCAATTGATAGCTCAATGATGAACAGATAGTACCAAACCAGTACTCAAAGAGGGGGGTGAATCAATACAGACAAAAACACAATCCTAAAACCGGTTAGTCAGTAGACACTGTGCTTTGGTAGACAAATAGTAACACTAGTCTTAAATAGAGTACAACCACCAAAACCCAGAATAGCAGAGACAAGCATAAACTGGTTGACACTTATCTTTTCATACAATCTAATACTTCATTTCCATTTCACCTTAGTACATGAACAAGTAATTTGTCATCAAACATATATAAACAACTATATCAACATGATTTACCTTTAGACACAAATCACTTAAACCATCATATGAATAACACCACACATGACACACATATTTTTCACGTGGAAGCCCAACTTGGAAAAACCACAGTGGGGATGAATACCAACAAGCTATTTTGAACTCTTTAGAAGTCCACTCTATTAGGAGCGTAGGCCGGTTAAAGACTTATTACAACAGGTTCTGTTAGGAACCGATCCTGCTAGGGATCACTCAGTTAAGGGATGGCTAAGATACCCGGTTAAGGGTTAAACCCTATTAAAGGTTACCTTGTTAGAGAATTTCAAGAACTCAATGAATTTGAGTCACCCTAGTTAGAGCTACCCTATTAAGGGATTTCCCAACTATTGAGGTGGTTAGAGATCAATAGGTATTGCAATGATCTGGTAACAACACTCAATGCCAATGTAGATCTGCTTTAGCTCCTCTTCACCTTCTGCAGGTATCACTTCTCTCCTCTGGTCTAGCAAGAATCACATATCTCTTCATTTGGATACACACAGACAACTTTTGCCAACAACTTTAGAAAGGAACACAACATCGACCTTATAGGAAACAAATAGGTCGGTACCCTAAACCCTAAACCCTAAACCTGTTAGGTTAAGCAATTCAAACTGTTCAATCCTGACCATTGAGCACATTGCATTAAATGCAATAGTCTTGCACCAATCTCAAGATGTTCTCCATTGTTCATTTTCCACCACTTTCATGGCGTTTGATAACCCATCGCGTGTTTTCACCGTTTACAAACTTCACACATTTACAAGGTAGATAGGAACAATCTCCTTCATGCAAGATCCTTCACGCGCATAAGGCTGACTTTGGCAACACTATCTGTTCTTCGTTACAGTGCTAACTCATCACACAAAGTCACCGATTGAGTCACATAGGCTTGAAGCACTTCAACCGAAAACCCTAAAGTTGAGACTACCAACCAATAGTCATACAAAGCTTCCATGTACCGGTTCCCATATCAACATGCCAGTTCACCTTGAACAAACACATGACCTCACTTTGGCACATATACCAGTTCACAAAGTTATACGAATTCTCACATATACCAGTTCTTTTTAACATACCGGTTCTCTCTTCTTCAGCATAATGACATCAATGACAACATACAATGTCATCATGTCCTCATACTAGTTTATGTAATGTGAATGCATTGTACATTGCTGACTCCAATCATTGTATTTTTAATAAAATTTTAAATAATTCAATCATCATATATCAATACTATGTGGGCTGGTATGTATAAGGAAGTTGGTCATCATAGACATCCCATGAGGCTCTCTAGGACTTGTTTCTCATTAACCATACCACTCTTCATCTCTTAATATATTACATACTTTGCAAGATACTCAAGCGATAAGAAGCTCCAATAAAAATTGCATTTAGGATCATGATGGCCTCACAAGCCGGCCCAAATAAATTATTCATAGTTAGTTCTAAACATCTTAATTCTTATCACAAATGTACTCAACCCCAATTCTAGTTTCAACAAATACCTTGATATGTATGCTTAGTGGCCTTGGGCCCAATATTTCCTTCATCAATAATATCTTTATCAAACAATTGAGCTTGATAATGATTTCTTTGACATCAATGAGTGCATTCAGAGTGCATCCACAAGTGAGTGGTCTTGTTATTCAATTCCAATTGAGTAAGAAATCAAGTATCTTTAACATAGTGAAGAAGAGATCTTAAGTCGAGCATTCAACTTAGTATCCATGATCCAGTTTGTGTTTCATCCATGAGTAAAGATATGCATGAAATCCTATCAATAAACATCAACCTTTCATGGAGATTCATGGTAAGAATATCATAAAAAAGGTATAATTTGTCACTTAGCATTTCCTTAAGTTTATTAACCTCAACCTTATTAAGGGAACACTCTGTTGGCATTGACAAAACCGATTAATCTAGAGAACCAGTATATGTGCTGAGATTTGTCATTGATGTCTAACACTGACTAGTGGAGTGGTATCGGTGGAAGCGGTGTATCTCAGTAACAAAGGTGATGACTTGTAAACACGTGGAAACATCATTAAAAATAGATGACCAAGCTTCAATCAGCTCAAGGGAAGACAAACTAAGCAAACCAGTCTGTCACTCAAGAAGATCGGTGTTGAGATTAGATCTTCACGTTGGTCATTGTGATGACGATGAAGTCACAAAAGGTGACTTAGGAAATAAGGATTGAGGTTGTATGCAAACCAGAACCTCATTGGCAAACAGGGAAATAGACTTGATGCTAGGACAACAAACCAGCAATCAAAGGATGAACTGGTAATATAGAGCGCAGTGGTATACTAGTACAATAGTAAGGGAGAAGGAAGATAGGTGATCACCATAAATCTCAGAGCAGTGATCAATTATTTAGTTGCGGTGGAAAATGGTGACTTGGTGAGCCCGTATCTACGCCAAACTAAGAGTTGGTGAAGTCAACTTCAGTCATCATGCAATTAAGCCATGATTACTTGCAGATTTTTGGGTACATATTTATATGAATGAACTTAGCCCAGAAGTCACTATTTTTGGGGGATGCAGTGGCAGAATTGGTTGAGAAGTTGGCAGAATTGTTGCATGGCATGTAGAGCAAGAGCGAGAAGATTTGAATTTGAAATATACTAAAAATATGTGATTGCATTGATTAAGGAAACACCTGAAGGTGATGACAAAGAATGTATAAATTATTTTGATTTCATTCAAAATATTCTTGATCGTAAAATTTGCAAAGTATAGATCATGTGCAAGGCGATCCAAAAAGTGCAGAGTAGAGTGTAAGGAAGTGCTAAAAGATTTAGCAGAGTAGTAAGTGTATGAGGTAGACTGACAGAGGGCAGAGTCGAGGATAGGAGGACCGACAAAAGTGTAGAGCTGAGGGTAAAGAGGATCGATATAGTGCAGAGCCAAAGGTATAAGCAGAAAACCGATGTTGTGTAGAGCACACACAATCGGTGTGGATAGAATCTGATTTACATTGTGATATGATCAAGCTATTAGTAGCTACTTCAATAGATCATATTTTTGTTGCTTTCTAACCATAGCAACTTAAATCCCTTATCTGGGTGGACTTTAGTAGGTCCTTTGTAAAATCCCTTAACTAGGTGACATCTTAATTGATGTTCTTAAGACCTTTAACCAGGCTACCTTTAATAGGGTAAAGACACTAACAGACCTTAAATAAAATCCCTTAATCAGGTGGCACCTAACAATGTCTTTGTAATCTCCTAATATAGATGGACCCTCACTAGGTGTACTCTAGAAGAGTACAAATTTTGTGAGTTCCTACTCACACCATGGTTTTCTCCCATTTGGGTTTCCACGAGATAAATCTTGGTGTCATTGTATATGTTTTCATGCATGCATATTCTTCTGCACTAATTATGTATATTGATGAATATTAAGTTAGTGCAGATTTGAGTAAAAAGTTTTAATTGTGAGAAATTGATAAAATATTGATTCACCCCTCCCCTCTTAGCACCAGTTGGGACTAACAATTGGTATCAGAGCACATGTCCTTAAATTTAGAAGAAGTTTAACAACTTAAGGGAATATCCAAGATGATGAAAAAAGAGGGTCCTAAGTTCTTTAAGGAGAATTACACCTTATGGTGTGGTAGAATGAAGATTTACCTAAGATCCCCAGGAGAACATTACTAGAATCATGTAATTATAGAGTATAATGATCCTTCAGGGGTTCTCACTCCAGATCAGATCAAGGAAAGGCAAGACAATACTACTGCTATGGATCTAATTGTTAGCACTCTTTCTGATAATGAATATATTGATGTTCAAGATCTAAAAATAAAATTTTCATATGTGGAATAAGCAAAAGATGGTGTATGGAGGAGATGCTCATGTTCAAAAGGATAAAGTAGACAACTTGAGAGGAAAATATGATGAGATGAGGATGCAGGAAGGAGAAAATATAGAGCAGTATAGTAAAAGAATAAAGGATGTAGTAAAATCCATTAAAAGTGTTGGAGGAAAGATTGAAGAGGATGATGTGGTCAGCAAAATCCTGAGAACCTTTCTACCACAATATGCCATAAGGGTTTCTGCAATCTAGGAACTCAGATCCTTGGGAGCAGTTAATGTATCACTTGGCTCACTGATCGGTAAGTTGATTACTTTTGAACTAAGCAACTATGATAATAGTGTACCAAAGATTGATGTTGCTTTCAAAGATTTCATGATGCATGCACCAACAAGGAGAAGAAAAGAAACCAGAAGTAGTTCTACTACAAGAATCAGTCACTCTCATGAAAGTGACAATCTGTTATCTGAAGAACAAGAACAAGATGAGATTGAAGCTCCATTGGCAAGAACATTGCCAAGAGAAAAGGAAAGTATAAAGGTAAATTACCCTTAAAGTGTTTCTCCTATAATAAGATAGGTCATATTGCTTGCAAATGTCCTGACAATGATAGAGATAGGAAGGATAATTTTAGAAGATACAAAGACAAGAGAAAGAAGGAGTGTTATCTTACAGAAGAAGGAGTCATTGATGAATAATCAGAAGGATCCGATGGAGATGGAATTGCATTTGTGGTAGTTAAGGAAGATAACATAGAGGAAGGTGATATGGCACTAATTTCTAGTTCAAACTGGTGTGGAGATTTGGTAATTGATAGTGGTTGCAATCACCACATGACCGGTGATAGAACAAAATTACTCAGCATGGAGGATTGCAATGGAGGAATTGTGAGATTTAGAAATGATGCTCCTTGTGTAGTAAAAGGTAAGGGATCTATAGCCCTAAATGATAAAACAAATTGTGGAGATTTTTATTGGGTAGAAGGGCTAAAATATAGTCTGTTAAGTGTTGCACAACTTAACAATAAGGGTTACTAGTTAGAATTCAATGAAGGAATATGCAAAATAAATGACAAATCAGGAAGTTTGATTGCTACCGATAACTAGTCTAGAGGAAATCTGTTTCACCTGGACTCCACCATAGGTAGTTGTCTAATGGAAAAGGTAGAAGACAGTTGGTTGTGACACAAAAGACTGTGTCATGTTAACTTTGATAGCATAGAAAAATTCACTAAGACAAAGCCTGTTAGAGGTATGGCTAATATAGTGAAACCTTAAAATGCTATGTGTAGACACCTATAAATGTCTTATTGATCATGTACTAATTATTCCTCTAACTGATTAAATAATTCCTTAATTATTTAATTAAGTTAATTAATCTTATTCTTCTATTTCTTCTATTTTCTTCTAATTTCATATTTCCTCATCATCTTATTAATTATTCTATTTTCCTATTCTATCATCATTTAATCATTTTAATCATTTTCTAATATTAATTAAATATTTATTATTTAATTAATTATGATTAATACTCCAATTTAAATAATCTTCATTATTTAAATAAATAAACTAATTATTCTCAATTTCTATCTCCAATCATCTAATCATTCAACTCTCTTCTAAATATTAATTAAATATTTATTGTTTAATTAATTATGATTTAATCCTTTAAATTAAATAATCTTTATTATTTGATTAAATTCCATTTCTACATAAGTAAATAGTTTCTTTAAATTATTTAATTAATTGATTAATTCTTCCATTTCCAATTCCCCAAATTCTTATTTCTTTTAATTTCATATTCTTCTAAATTCTTCCAAATTCAAGGACATGTGCATGATTTCAAAAACCAAATTGAAAATCAAAGTCAAGTTCTAAATATATTCAAATACTAAATTGAATTAAATAAATTCAATTATTTTAATTAAAATCTCATGCAAAGATTAAATTGAAAATCTAAATCTAAATGCAAGCACATGCTAAATTAATTAATTCAATCAATCAATTAATTAAATCATTTATCTCTTCAACTTCTATTTCCATCTTTCAGTTAGCTTTTTTAAATTAAGCTCTCTGTGTCATCTTCTTTATCTCCTCCAATCATTCTTTTTCTTCCTTCAATCAACCTTTTCTCAATCAGTTGACTCAATTAATCTATTCAATCTATTGAGTTTCACTCCTACAATCAATAGTTCAACTATCATTTTTCATTTGAGCTCACCTGAGTTCCACCTCTTGATCAATCTGTTCCATCTTTCAATCAATCTCATCCAAAAATCTATAAATTGAGCATTCAATCTCCATTTTCAACAATCATGAACTTTGAATCTTTGTGTCACTTGTAGGTTACCAACGCAATATCTGAGAGCCATCATACCATGAAGACGAGAAGAGCAATGGAAGTTCTACGCAGTCACATAATAGGGAGTTTTTATTGATTGAAATTATAATTCCTATTTCACTTGGTTGTATCTTTTCATTGTCTAGTTTGTTAGATTCTTTTATTAGAAGGGATTCGTGATTTCCCTTTTTGCTTCTAATTGATTACTTGTTTATAAGATGAATTCTAGCATGCGTTACACTATGTGTAAAGAGTGCCAAATAGGAAAGTTGACTGGGACTAGTTTCAACAGAAAATCATTTTCATCTGAAAATGTGTTGGACTTAGTTCATACAGACCTATGCGGTCCTATGAGAACCAAGAGTTTCTATGGAGACCGGTATTTTATGTTGTTTGTGGATGACTTCTCAAGAGTGATGTGGGCTGTATTCTTGAAGGAAAAATATGAAGCCTTTCTCATGTTTAAAGTCTTTAAGGCTTGAGTAGAGAGAGGAACTGATAAGACTCTGAAATTGTTAAGATCAGATAGAGGAGGAGAGTTCACCTCTCAAGAGTTCATGAATTACTGTGAAGAACATGGGACTATGAGATAGGTTTCTACACCCAGAACAACTCACCAGAATGGGGTTGCTGAAAGAAGAAACAATACTCTTGTTTATTGTGTGAGGACTCTGATCATACAAAAGGATATTCCACACATTTTCTGGAGAGAAGCAGTGAGCACTGTTGTGTACACCTTGAACCAGATACAAGTAAAGAAAGCGACAAATAAAAATCCTTATGAATTATGGTGTGGATACTCACCTAATGTTTTTTTTTTCAAAGTATTTGGAAGCAGTTGCTATATCAAGAGGGATGAGCATTCAGGAAAATTTGATCCCAAGAGTGATGAAGGAACCTTCTTAGGTTACTCCACAAAGAGTAAGTCATATCGATGTTTGAACAAAAGGACCCATAATATTTTGGAGAGTGAAAATGTCAGAGTAGATGAGTACTCTGAGAAAAATGAATAGGATAGCAAGAGTGAATTGGAGGACTATAAAGGGTTCGAGTACATTGTACCGGTGGAACCTGCTGAAGAGGATCCCATTGAAGTGGAAAATGAAGAAGTTTGTGAAGTAGAACTTGCACAACTGGTAGAAAAAGCTCCAAGAAATGAACCGGTATTAAAAAAGTATGTCAGAAATAATCACTTTGCTGAAAATATCATTGGTGACAAAGATGCAAGAGTACTAACCAAAAGAAGAGCAAGAGAGAATGCTTGTTTGCTCTCCATAATTGAGCCCAAAACAACAAAGGAGGATCTAAAATATGATGATTGGATCAAAGCCATGGAAGAAGAACTAGAGCATATTGAGAAAAATGAAACGTGGACTCTAATGCCCAGACTGTAAAACAACAATATGATAGGCACTAAATGAGTGTTTAGAAATAAAATGGATGAAACCGATGAAGTGATAAGAAACAAAGAAAGATTAGTCTGCAAAGGCTATGCTCAAGAAGAAGGTTTGAACTATGGATAAATCTTCTCACCAGTGGCCAGGCAGAAGGGGTCAGAATTTTGCTGACCTGTGTTGCTTACAAAAAATTTAAAGTTTACCAAATGGATGTCAAATTGGCATTCTTGAATGGTATGCTAGAGGAAGAAGTATACATAGAGAAACCAAAAGGGTTTGCATCTGAATATGGAAGAAATATGGTATGCGGGTTGCACAAGACTCTATATGGACTAAAATAAGCACCAAGGGCTTGGTATGAGAGGCTGCACTCATATCAATTAAGCATAGGGTTCAAGAGAACCAATGATAACAACAATCTATACTTGAAGACCAGAGAAGAAAGCAAAATCTAATTGCTGAAGTCTTTGTAGATGACATCATATTTGGAGGAGATGATGAGATGAGCAAAGATTTTGCAGAACAAATGAAGGAAGAATTTGAGATGTCCATGATCAATGAGATAAAAAATCTCATCGGCTTGCAAGTCTCATAGCTAAAGAATGGCATATTCATCAGCTAAACCAAGTACATAAGAGAAATCCTGAAAACTTTTGGAATGGAAGATTTCAAACCTATTGGAACTCCAATAGTTATAGGTTGCAAACACTCTAAATATGATGAGGCTCATGAAGTGGATGAGATACTTTACCAGTCCATGATTGATAAGTTGCAATATACAGTACATAGTAGACTAAACATAGCACAAGTTGTTGGCTTGGTTGCCAAGTTTTTTTCCAATCCGAAAGAGAATCATATGGTGGCACTCACAGGAATATTTAGATAGCTAAAGGGGACTAATGAGTATGGTCTCTGGTATCCACATAAGGGTGACTTTAGCTTAAGTTTCTTCACTGATTCATATTGGGTAGGGAAAATTGATGACAAAAAGAGCAATAGTGGAGGTGCATTCTTTCTTGGAGATAGGATTGTGTCTTGGAAAAGAAACAAACAAAATTGCATATCTCAATCCACAGTTGAGGCTAAATATGTGGCTGCTGCAATCAACTGCACACAGATAGTTTGGATCAAGCAATTATTGGAAGGTATCCAAGAAAAGGTGACCGAACCAACAGTGATTCACTGTGACAACACCAGTGCCATCGACATATCCAAGAATCCAGTGATGCATTCCAAGACAAAGCATATAGCTATCAAATATCACTATCTAAGAGAACAAGTTCAAGAAAAGGAAGTGATGCTGGAGTATATACCAACAAAAGAGTAGGTGGATGATATTTTCACCAAGCCACTACATAAGGATACCTTTGAATATCTTAGAGGTAAGTTAGGGGTGATGCCCCTACCTGTAGTAAAGTAAGTAAAAAGGGATCTATATCAATTTGGTATGATTTATTTAAAAAAAAATCTCTAAGACTAGATTGATAAGTGTGGACTACTTCGGTTAGGGGGAGCAGTCTTGTAAGTGTACTGAAATGCATCTTTGGCATTGTTGTCAAAGGGGGAGATATGATTATAGTGTTTGAGCATTGGTAAGTAGTGATTGAGCTGAAGTTGTTGAAATAGAGTGTTACAAGTGTTAGGGGGAGATATTCATTACTCAAAGCAGAAGTAATGACTAGGTACAAAAATGGAGAAAGTACATGCAATTGATAAGTCACACTGTAAAGTATTGCCATCAATGCCAAAGGGGGAGATTGTTGGCATTGACAAATTCAGTTAATCTAGAGAACCAATATATGTGCTAAGATTTGTCATTGATGTCTAACACTAACCAGTGGAAGTGGTGTATCTCAGTAGAAAAGGTGATGACTTGTAAACATGTGGAAACAACATTAGAAACAGATGACCAAAGTTCAATCATCTCAAGGGAAGATAGACTAAGCTAACCGGTCTGACACTCAAGAATATCAGTGTTGAGATCAGATCTTCAGGTTGGTCATTCTAATGATGATGAAGTCACAAAAGGTGACTTAGGAAAGAACGCTTGAGGTTGTATGCAAACCAGGACCTCATTGGTAAACATGGAAAGAGACTTTATGCTAGTACAACAACACAACAATCAAAGGATGAACTAGTAATATAGAGTGTAGTGGTATACCAGTACATCAGGAAGAGAGAAGGAAGATAGGTGTTCACCATAAATCTCAAAGCGGTGATTAGTTATTTAGTTGCGGTGGAAAAAGGTGAGTTGGTGAGCCTGTGTCTATGCCAAACTACAAGTTGGTGAAGTCAACTTCAGTCATCATGCAATGAAGCCTTAATTACTTGCATGCTTTCTGGTTCATATTTATATGACTAAACCTGACCCATAACTCTATTTTTGGGGGATGCAGTGGTAGAATTCATTGAGTAGTTGGCGGAATTGTTGCGTGGAGTGCAGAGCAAGAGCTGGAAGATTTGAATTTGATATCTACCAAAAATATGTGATTGCATTGATTAAGGAAACACCTGAAGGTGACGACAAAGAATGTATAAAGTATTTTGAGTTCATTCAAAATATTCTTGATCGTAAAATTTGCAAAGTATAGATCATGTGCAAGGCATTCCAAAAAGTGTAGAGTAGAGTGTGAGGAAGTGCTAAAAGATTTAGTAGAGTAGTAAGTGTATGAGGTAGACCAACAGATTGCATAGTCGATGATAGGAGAACTGACAAAGTGGAGAGTGGAGGATAGGAGGACCGATAGAGTGCAGAGCTGAGGGTAAAGAGGACCAACAAAGTGTAGAGCCGAAGGTATAGGCAAAAAACCGGTGTTATGCAAAGCAGACACAACCGATGTGGATAGAATTTGATTTACATTGTGATCTCATCAAGCTATCAGTAGCTACTTCAATAGATCATATTTTTGTTTTTTTCTAACCATAGCAACTTAAATCCCTTAACCGAGTGGACTTTAACAGGTCCCTTTGTAAAATCCCTTAATTGGGTGACATCTTAATTGATGTTCTTAAGACCTTTAACAAGACTACCTTTAATAGGGTAAAGACACTAAAATACATTAAACAAAATCCCTTAACCGGGTGGCACCTAACAGTGTCTTTGTAATCTCCTAATGAGGATGGCTCCTCATCGAGCGTACTCCAAAAGAGTACAAATTTTGTGAGTTCCTACTCACACCGTGGTTTTCTCCCATTTGGGTTTCCATGAGATAAATCTTGGTGTCATTGTATATCTTTTCATGCATGCATATTATTCTGCACTAATTATGTATATTGATGAATATTAAGTTAGTGCAAATTTGAGTTAAAAGTTTTAATTATGAGAAATTGATAAAGTGTTGATTCACCCCTCCCCTCTTAGAACCGATGGGGACTAATACACTCTCTTTTTAATCATCATTGTGTAGTGGAGGTTAATTCCTACCCTGGGTTTGATATAGGCAATCCCCTATACAACCAAACATATTTTCCCTCTTTATTGTGTTTAGAGCTTAGATCTAATGAAAAAGGATTACTAGTTCATGAAGAGTAGACTGACACACACAATTCTATACTTTGTTCAATAGGTGAAAAATCTTGGCCACTGTCAATCCCCTCCATTTACCAATATTTTCTCTCTAAAATATTGGAAGGATAATTTATAAAACATCTTGATCTAGAATCCACTCATGAAATTTAATTTAGGCACCTTCAAGTCAATGGTACCTATTGACAGACTGACATCCTCAGTCCCAAACTATAGCCATGGGTTCCTTTTTGCATCTCATTTCTAGACCTATCTTTAGAATTTGTATTTCTATTTCACAACTTACCATTTATGTTTATTTTGGTCAATTTCCTAGAATTCTACCTAGTTCTTGAATCATTTCATCCTATAATCATAATAAGTCATATCAAATCAAAAGATACTTAATCAACCACATGTTGCTATCTCTTCTAACAAATTGAAGTTGACCCTATTTGATTGGCTCACCAATGAATTTGATGGGATTGGGAGTGATTCCTATTTCGCATGTTTAGAGAAGTGAACAACCTCTCTCCATTATAGTAACACATTTTTGTAGTGTTAATATAATTCTATATTCACTCATATAAGCAAGATTTAGAATTTTTTTGTGGAGAAATGTGGTTAAAAGGGGAATACTCATAGATTAAAGATATACATTTTTAAGAAGTCCTAGAAGAAGAGTCTATTGAATTCAAATATAGATATCATATTGTATGCAGGAAAAGCGGTTCAATGAAACTCAATAAGTGAAAATATTCAAAGGACTTTTCAACACACCCATGGGACTTCTTGGTGCAAGTTATGGAGCTATGAAGGATAGCTCAACTTCCTAGGGTGGGTTCCATCATTCTCTATCTCACAAGGTCCCTCAAGCCAATGCCTTTTCTCTCAAATCACTGAGCAAAGTGACTTAGGGATGATGAATGCAAGAACGAGGGATGCTTTAGATTGATTTTACCATGAATGCATCCTATTTATCCATGATTCTACAAATGAGCTAAACTAGATTATAAGACGAAAATATTAGTAGCAATAATATCCTAACATGATATGCTAGTTATATGATTTAAGCTAATGATAATAAAAATGCTCTAAAATGCTTATTAGATTAATTCCTATTACAAAGAGAGGCTAGATATATTGATAAAATTGAGCATAAATGAGATACTAAAAGCTTGGATCCTTGAAATGGAGGAATGAGAGATCTATTTATAGGAAAAATAGGGCAATGGATGGTCAAGATTGGAGGAGTTTATCAAGGGTCAGGATTGAAAGTTATCAATCCATGTTTACAATTTCTGCCAATGAAATGGTGACAATTGTAAACGTAAGATTGCTTGAGAGGAGAGGTAAGAAGCATTAAATGCTTGAGAAGACCTCATGGCTACCTTAGAAGGTAAGGGTTAAGGTTAGCTTAGGGTTATCCAATGGATAAAGCTTTTACCCAAGGGATAAACTCTTGTGCAAAGGTTAAAGGGATAACCATGGTCAAAGCAATGAATGCTTGATGAGACCCCTTGGTTAGATGAGGGTTAAGTTAGGCAAAAAGTCTCTAACCATGCCACTAAGGGTTATTTAACCATTAATGGTTTGAAGACTTTGGGGACAAATTTGTAAGAGTCCTTTCAAATTTGGGGGTATTCAACAAGTTATCTTGTTGAAGGCATAAAGGCTTTAATGCCTTTGGAAGACTTTACTCCAAATTTGAGAAGTGACCTCGTTAAATTTAGGGAAAGGGGATAATTGATGGGTTTAGGTTAATTGATTAGGATTAGATGGGTTCTAGAAGAATTTAGGAAGAGGGTTAGGATGCAAGTGGGAGATGTAGGAAAATCTAAGTGGATGAGGGATAAATAGGATGAATTAAAATAAACTGCTTTATTTCAATTTGGTTGCAAATTGGGGATTTAAATAAATTAGATTTATTTAATTGGGGTGAACTATTTAATTAAATGTAAATTTAATTAAAAAGTAGAGAGAAGGGATTTAATTAAATAAAATGATTTATTTAATTAAATGACATAAAGGACTTAAGTGAATTTAAATAAATAAATTGAATAATTTATTTAATTAAATAGAAGAATGTGGATGATTTAACTAAATTAGATTTAACTAAATAGAGGAATGAGAATAAAATGAACATTAAATATTCATTTAGGAATATGGTCATTTTTATATGTCTACATTTTGCCCCTCTTTGAAGTGATGTGTGTGCACATGTTGACTCAAAGAAAATGATGTGTCATCATGATTTGGTTGTGATCAGTGTGATGTCGTGTCAAGATGCTCATTTTGTGCCCTAGATTTGATAAATGAAGTTGATAATGGCCCCTCGGTAGATGAAGCAAAAATTTGAAAATTTGATTGGATTTTAAATTTTGGCTATGTTGAATGCGATAAGTTGATTAATCTCCTGGTAATAATATTTGTGAGGATTAGAAATGAGACCATGAGCAATTTACGTGTTCATCCATGGAACCCTAATTTTCATTTACCCTATAAAAAGGTAAAAACTGATTTATTTTGTCTCATTTGTGCTTGTTGACTTTGAAGAAAGTGACACTTGGAGAAAAAGTCAAAATGTCGATTCCCTTTGCTTCTCATCAATTCGAGCATGGTCGGAGGTATCAGAGGCTCACCATGTATGGACCATAGGTAAGTCATCATTTTAGACCCCTTTTTTATTTTTGTTTTGTCATTTTTAGGCATGTTTTTGAATTTTTCCACACTGTTTTAACGGTTTAGCCCATCGGGTAAAAATCGTAGTGCATACGATAAGTTGCGTAGTGCGTAGTATTTAATGAAGTAGGGTAGCATTTGGGTAGATTAGGATAGCACATCAGTGGGTTAGGGTAGCACATAGAAATAGATTAGTGCATTAGGGGCACAGGGAAGCGCATAGGGGAAAAAGGGTAGTGTGTAGGAAAGACCTAGCGCATAGGGTTAGTAGGGGCTCGCATGGGTAGTGTAGGATATCGTGTAGGTATGACCTAGTGCATAGGGTTAGGTTCGCAGTGCAGGGCCCAAGTAGGATAGCGCATAGCCTAGAAGTGGTGCAGAGGGTAGTTTAAGTGGTGCGTCGATAGGATAGGGTAGTGCATAGGTGCTAGCTCACGCGTAGGGTTAATGGGGTAGTGTATTGATAGGACAAGGTAGTGCATAGCCAACAACTTAGTGCGTAGATAAGATTTTTTAGTGCATGAGTGGAAAAAATTGGGTAAAGGAGGATTTTGGATGAAGAAAAATAGGTAGGTTTTTGCCAGTTTTGTCAGGATGGGTGCAAATTTTAGTCTGCGTGTCTGTTGTCATTTGATAATGTGTCCAATATGAGTTGTTTGATATGGTTTTTGGAGATAACTTGATTTGATTTGCAATATTTCAAGTTGATGTTGACCGGATGTTGATTTGATATGATGTGGTTTTTGATATGGATGTTTTGATATGAACTTGATTTGATATGCATTGTTTCAAGTTGATATAAATGTGGAACTTGAGTTGTTTTATAAGCTGATATGATTGTGGAACTTGAGTTGTGTTACAAGTTGATGTGATTATGAAACTTGAGTTGTGTTACAAGTTGATATGAATGTGAAACTAGAGTTGTGTTACAAGTTGATGTGATTGTGGAACTTGAGTTGTTTTACAAGTTGATATGATTTGATATGGAAATGGATTTGATATGATGTGGAACTTGAACTTTTTTTGTTTGTGACAGGAGCGCATTGGGGTTGTTCATTCGCAAGAGCAATTTTTGAGACTGTGGTCATTGATACCACGATTGACACAGGCAAACAAGGATATCATTGAGAGGTTTGGTCTATCTTCTTTGTTAGAGATGCCTCAGTGTATCCTTAACCGGGGTTTATTGACAGCGCTGGCCGAGAGGTGGCATAGTGACACCAATACCTTCCATTTGGTGACAAGTGAGATCACAGTAACTCCTGAGGATTTCTACCAGATTCTGTGGATTCCCATGGTAGGTGCACTTTTAATGTATGAGCAGATAGAGGAGGGCAGGATAAAGTCACTTCACCAGATTCTATAGGATGATATAGCTTCCGGATACGAGATCCCCTTGTAGGATTTCATTGATTTAGATTACGCTCCTCTACCATCAGTGCTGGTAGGATTCATAGGTGGTTTCTTATGTCCTGACCGTAGGTCAAAGGGACTGGTAGTAACATGAGGGTTGGTCCTGGAGTTTGCATTTTGCATGAAGTTTTGACTATTAAAGCCCTTGAACTTTTTAAAACTATTGGATCCTCTATATTTTCTCAATGATGCATCAAAGTCATGCAGACTCCAATATTTTTTAGTTTTTTGTCTGAGAGGTGATCACTTGTACTGTGCAAATACTTGTCTCGAGGTGTGATTCAAAGCATATCACTGAAGACATGATTCCACTTTGCACATACAAATGGTTTAATCTTGTCTATTTATATGCAATCCTCACTCAGGTCATCCTAGTTCAATTCTACCTTAACGCTTGTGCTATCTTGCAAAATCAAAAATCATGTAAATGTTTCTCAGGTCATTATGGTTCAATTATACCATTATGCTTGTATAAATTTTAAACATATCCCAACAAATCAATGCTCAATGATGATACCTACAAAAAATGCAAAACATGTGACTATACAGAGATGACAAACGGAAGAATGAGGATGCTCAAATTAGTTTCATATGATATTACAATTAGTTGCATATCATATCATACATCTCACATCATATCATACATCTCACATCATATCACATCATACATCTCATTTTCAAGATACGTCTCACAACATATCACATCATACATCTCATTTTCAAGATACATCTCACAACATATCACATCATACATCTCATTTTCAAGATAAATCTTGTTGGTATTTTGGTATGGTTTTGTCATTGATGTTAACACCTACTGAAAACTAGCACTTTGGAGATCTAGCAACATTCACCGGCAAGCAAGTAACTATTGCACAATTACTGGTATATGGTTCATCGGCAGGATATAATGTTCACCGGTACTTGGAATGATATGGAAGACACTTGGTAATGTGGAAGACATCATGTGGATACTTTTTTTTGAAGAATTAATCATTGGTATATTCATATTTACATATTTGCTTTTACCGGCAAATAGGTCGAGGGTTATCTAGGGTTACACCGACAGGTTTATCTTTTCCAGATCAGCATGGCATGCTATGGAGATGATTTATTATTGTTGTAAATGCATTAAGCCAACATGTTCAATCGATTATTACATCGGATATTATATTGTATGTAAAATGTTTTATTGTAATATCTTGTAGAGCCGACCTACTAAAATTGGTCTTAGGGTATGGTATAAATGTAAGATCTTATTTGTAAGATCGAATGTGGAATTCTAAAAAGAATTGTGTGAAGGTATATGTGAGATTAAGAAGAGATATACACAAATACATCATTTGAAGGTGAAGCTAGGTTTTTGTAGAAGCATATCAGCATTACACTGGTACTGAATCTAGCATATGAAGATGCTATTTTGTGCAGTACATTCTTATTGGATTTAACCATCCAACTGTAGTTAGTGTGACTCCCATTTTGTGTTTGAGCAGTGAGCTCTAGGCTGTTGGCCTTTCTACATGTGCAGACCCCATTTATGTAAAACTTACTATCTGCAGTAGTATCATCTGATTGTGGGTAAGGTTTCCCACCGTATTTTTTCCCCTTACAGGGTTTCCATGTACAAATATTGGTGTTATGTGTTGTGGATGACTTTATGTTTATGTTTCATGTATTAATCCTTACCGGTATAGAAATTTACTATTAACACTGTCTATCGACATACTTAACTGGTTTACCGGTATTAAGCATTAAGTTGGTTAAATGGTTTTTGGTTTAAATTTATTAGACAACTTATTCAACCACCCCCCCTCTCAGTTGTCTCCGGGACCTAACAATTGGTATTAAAGTTTAGTCCTCTTTTGCAGAAGTTTAACAACTTGAGGAGATCCAATGTCTACAAATTATTTCAGGAAGGACAGTCCTAAACTTGATGGAACCAACTATGGGATATGGAAGATCAGGATGGAGACACACCTGGATTGCATCGATAAAGACATCTGGGAAGTTACAAAGAATAGTTATACTGCTTCTGTAGCTAGTCAGACTGCTCCAACTACCTTAGCTAAAGATGAAGAGAATGATTGCAAAGCATGAGAAGCACTTTTGAGTGCATTATCAGATCAACAAATCAAGGGATTATCAGATAGGTCTACTGCTAAAGCTATTTGGGATCATTTGGAAACACTAAATGAAGGAGATTCCATAGTTAAGATTGCAAAACTTGAAAGCTTCTGAGTCAGGTATGAACATCTGAAAATGGAAGAAGATGAAAGGATTTCTGCTTTTATGGAAAGAGTAAATGAAATTGTTTTGGGTATTAAATGTTATGGAGGAACCCTGAGTGAGGATGAAATTGTTTCAAAAATCTTAAGAGGTTTGCCACCGACATATAAAATGAAGGTTACTACTATAAATGAGTTGAGAACAATGCCTAATACATCAATAACTAGGGATACATTGATTGGAAAACTTTCAGCCTTTGAAATTGAGGAATTTGGTCCCACTGTTACTATAAAGAAAGATTTGGCCTTTAAAGCATCAACATCATCTGCTCCATCATTTGACAAATCAGACTAGAAAGCCTTTTATGCAAGAGAACTTGAAGAAACCAGGAAGGAGAATGAAGAGCTTGAAGAACTTGAAGCACTATTTGCAAGGGAAATGCCAAAAGGTCCAGTCGGAAGTAAGTATGAAGGTAAAGCACCCTTTAAATGTTTCAACTGCAATAAGATTGGTCATATGGCTTCAAGATGCCCTGATAGACATGCTAGACTAAGAGAAGAAGCCAAAAGAACATACAAGCCTAATCTTGAATATCAAAGATACAAATTTAAGAAGAAAAAAGACAATTCTTGTTACATTGTTGATGAAGGTGTGACTAATGATTTTGATGAGGATCCAATAGACAATGGATGGGTTTTGTTGCTATAAAAGAGGATCAACCGGCACCTACTGCTCAACTGGTAGAACAAGCCCTAGCAGCTAAAGTTGAAGCAAAGGATGAATGGATCATTGACTCAGGATGCTCACATCATATGACAGGAGACAAAGGCAAATTCTTGAACTTTCAAGAATACAATGGAGGTTTAGTAAGATTTGGAGATGACAAAGTCTGTTCAATCAAAGGTAAGGGTTCAATATATCTTGATGGTAAGCATAACACTGACAATGCCTACTACATTGAAGGATTAAAGCATAATCTTTTAAGTGTTGGTCAATTAGTTGAGAAGGGATTTCAGTTACAATTTAAAAACGGAAAATGCAAAATCATGAATAGAACCGGTTTAGAAATTGCAACCGGTAACTAGACTAGAGGTAATATCTTTCATTTGAATAACAGTGAAAAGGCATGCTTGATTGCACATATAGATGAAACTTGGTTATGGCATAAGAGACTATGTCATGTAAACTTTGATTGCATGGTAAAAATTAGTACTTCTAAGCCAGTTAGAGATCTACCTAAAATTGTGAAACCTCAGAATACAATTTGTAAGGAATGTCAATTTGGAAAACAAGTTAGAGCTAGTTTCAAAAGTATTCCAGAAAAATCCAATAATGCTCTTGATTTAATTCACACTGATTTATGTGGTCCAACTAGAACAAAAATCTCACAAGGTGATAGATATTTCATGCTAATTATTGATGATTATTCTAGAATGTGTTGGGTTACTTTTCTCAGAGAAAAATCATAAGCACTTGGAAAGTTCAAACTATTTAAAGCAATGGTTGAAAATGAAACTGGTAAGAAAATAAAATGTTTAAGATTAGATCAAGGAGGAGAATTCACATCTAAGGACTTTAATACATTCTGTGAAGTGAATGGAATCAGAAGACAGTTATTAGCACCTTGGACACCACAACAGAATGGAGTTGTTGAAAGGAAAAATAGAACTATCTTGGATGCAGCAAGAAGTATGTTATCAAAAGAAAATCTACCACATGTGTATTGGAGAGAGGCAGTTAGCACTGTTGTCTATACATTCAACAAAGTTCACATCAAAGGTGAAACCGACAAGACCCCTCATGAACTATGGTTTGGTAATACTCCTATTCTTAAGTATTTCAGAATTTTTGGAAGTAAATGTTATATTAGAAGAAATGAGTATTTTGGCAAATTTGATCCTAGAAGTGATGAAGGAATATTTTTTGGTTATTCATCTAAGAGCAAGGCATATAGATGTTTTAACAAGAGATTGCAGAAAATTGTTGAGAGTACAAATGTAAAGATTGATGAACAATTCAGAGGAACTTCAAGGTATATAGACTCTGAACTGACAACAAAAATTGTGACAAATGAACCTACACCAAATCCACTAGTACAGAATGAAGATCCAGTTATCCCGATATCATCAGAGGATACCACCGTAATTGAAGAACAACAACAAACTAAGACACCCCGGAATGTAAGATTGAATCATTTTGAAGATCAGATAATTGGAAACAAATTTAAAGGAGTTATGACAAGAGGAAGATTGGAAAATGAAGAGGTATGTCTTATTTCTCAAATTGAACTATCATCTATCAATGAGGCATATGAAGATAAATTTTGGATTAAAGCTATGAAAGAAGAATTAGGACAAATTGAGAAAAACAATACTTGGACATTAGTTCCCCAGCCTAAAGATAAAAATGTAATTGGAACCAAATGGGTATTTAGAAACAAACTTAATGAAGATGGTAAGGTTGTTAGAAATAAAGAAAGACTAGTGTGTAAGGGATATCTCAGAAAGAAGGAGTTGATTACAATGAAACCTTTGCACCGGTAGCCAGAATTGAGGTAGTCAGATTATTCTTGGCTTTTGTAGCTCACAAGGACTACAAAGTTTATCAAATGGATATTAAATGTTTATTTTTGAATGGAGATATTCAAGAAGAAATATATATTGAACAACCTAATGTATTTTCTTTAACAGATGACAATGATATGGTTTGCATGTTTAGAAAAGCTCTGTATGGATTAAAACAAGCCCCAAAGATTGGTATGCAAGGTTGGATAAGTATCTTTTAAAGATTGGTTTTATTAAAGGAAATGCAGATAGCAATTTATATTACAAAATAACTGATGATGACATCTTGATTATTGAAGTATTTGTTGATGATATAATCTTTGGAGGAGAAGATGGATTATGTAAAGAATTTTCTATTAAAATGCAGCAAGAATTTGAAATGTCTATGATTGGAGAAATAAAATTCTTTTTAGGATTGCAGATTTTACAGACTGATAAAGGTATATTTTTGAGTCAATCGAAGTACTTGAAAGAATTACTAAAGAAATTTGGGATGGAGAACTCTAAACTAGTAAGCACACCTATGACTACAAATGACAAATTATCTCAAAGGGATGAATCTACAACTGTTAATCTAACTAGATACAAATATATGATAGGAGGTTTACTATATTTGACACAAACCAGGCCTGATATTATGAATGTAGTATGTATTGTTTCTAGATTTTAAAGTAATCCTAGGGAAAATCATGAATTAGCTATAAAAAGGATTTTCCGGTACTTAGAAGGCACAACAAATCTTGGATTATGGTATCCTAGAGATAATTTTTTTTACCTATGTGCATACATAGATGCAAATTGGGCAGGAGATGTGGATGATAGAAAAAGCACCACTAGAGGAGTATTCTTCCTTGGAAAAAGATTAGTTTCTTGGTTGAGTAAGAAATAGAGTTGTACATCTTTACCAACAATAGAATCAGAATATGTTGCAGCATCAACTAACTATACACAGTTACTATGGCTTAAACAAATGTTGAAAGACATAAAGGTAAAATGCAAGGAACCCATTACTATATATTGTGATAACACTGCAGCAATTGATATATCTAAGAATCCGGTATTACATTCTAAAACAAAATATTTTTCTATCAAACTTAATTTTCTAAGGGAAAAGTTGAAGAAAAGGAGATAAAACTGGTTTATGTGAATACTAAAGAATAGCTTGCAGATATTTTCACAAAACCTTTGCCTAAGGAGACTTTTGAATATCTCAGAGATCACCTTGGAGTCATACCACCACTGGTAGAGACTTAGAGAGTTGATGATTGTCATCAACCGACAGAATAGAAAGACAATTCTTTTACTTCGGTCTTTTGATGAGGAAGCTACTTCTCAGGGGGAGTAGTTGGTATTTTGTATGAACTTGATTTTTGTAACTTTGGCATTTGATGTCAAAGGGGGAGAGATATCTATGGAAAAACACATTATCTTTTTGAGGAGAGATTGGTATGAAAATAAATCTTTGGATAAACACATGTTGCTCCAAGAGGGAGAAATTATTGTTTAAAGAAGATTGTTGGTTTTTGGTATTTGGCACTTTGATGGTTTTTCCATCTTGTGTTGCCATCAATGCCAAAGGGGGAGATTGTTGGTATTTTGGTATGGTTTTGTCATTGATGTCAACACCTATTGAAAACTAGCACTTTGGAGATCTAGCAACATTCACAGGCAAGCAAGTAACTATTGCACAATTACTAGTATATGGTTCACCGACAGGATATAATGTTCACCGGTACCTGGAATGATATGGAAGACACTTGGTAATGTCGAAGACATCATGTGGATACTTTGTTTTGAATAATTAATCATTGGTATATTCATATTTGCATATTATCTTTTACCGACAAATAGGTCCAGGGTTATCTAGGGTTACATCGGCATGTTTATCTTTTCCAGATCAGCATGGCATGCTATGGAGATGATTTATTATTGTTGTAAATGCATTAAGCTGACATGTTCAATTGGTTATTGCATCGGATATTATATTGTATGTAAAATGTTTTATTGTAATATCTTGTAGAGCTGACCTACTAAAATTGGTCTTAGGGTATGGTATAAATGTAAGATCAAATGTGGAATGCTAAAAAGAATTGTGTGAAGGTATATGCGAGATTAAGCAAAGATATACACGAAGACATCATTTGAAGGTGAAGCTAGGTTTTTGTAGAAGCATATCAGCATTACACCGGTACTGAATCGAGCATATGAAGATGCTATTTTGTGCAATACATTCTTATTGGATTTAACCATCCAACTGTAGTCAATGTGACTCCCATTTTGTGTTTGAGTAGTGAGTTCTAGGTTGTTGGCCTTTCTGCATGTGTAGAACCCATTTAGGTACACTTACTATCTACAGTAGTATCATTTGATTGTGGGTAAGGTTTCCCACCGTGGTTTTTCCCCTTATAGGGTTTCCATGTACAAATATTGGTGTTATGTGTTGTGGATGACTTTATGTTTATGTTTCATGCATTAATCCTTACCGGTATAGAAATTTACTGTTAACATTGTCTACCAACATACTTAACTGGTTTACCAGTATTAAGCATTAAGCTGGTTAAATGGTTTTTGGTTTAAATTTATTATACAACTAATTCATCCCCCCTCCTTCTCAGTTGTCTCCGGGACCTAACACATCTCACAACATATCACATCATACATCTCATTTTCAAAATATATATCACAGCATATCACATCATACATCTCATTTTCAAGATACGTCTCACAACATATTACATCATACATCTCATTTTCAAGATACATCTCACATCATATCACATCATACATCTCATTTTCAAGATACATGTCACAACATATCACATCATACATCTCATTTTCAAGATACATCTCATAACATATCACATCATACATCTTATTTTCATGATACATCTCACAACATATCACATCATATATATCATTTTCAAGATACATATCACATCATACATCTCATTTTCAAGATACATCTCATAGCATATCATATCATACATCTCATTTTCAAGATACATCTCATAACATCGTGCATTAACCCATCATATTCATCACATATCAAATCACATACATCTAAGCATTGCATCATCATCATAGAAACATCAAAACCATATAGAAAGCATCATCCATACACACATCACATGAGGATCAAGGAAAATGGTGTCATATATATCTCAAAAATGATCAATGTGCAAAATATGTCATGTTTGTGATAATACAACAAAATGATCAAAATACAAAGGAGATAATGTCTCTCAGGTATGACTATCTCCTGAGGGTGACAGTCTCATAGCAGATGTCCCAGCACCTAGGTCTCCAGGTGGATCCTATCTAGTAGGCCCTATCACACCTCTGCTCTCTATCCTTGACCCAGTCTCTCTGGATTGACTGGATCTCGAAGCTATAAAACTCAAAACTCGGCGCTCCCTGGACACTGCATCCTCATAATGCCTCCAGTAGTACTCCACCTCCTTTGTTCTCAAAGCCAACTCTCTCAAGGTGTCTCTCATTGGGCCACCTGTCACCACTCTCTCCAAAGTCTCTTCTCGAGCCTCGGCTTGATCCAATCACTCCAAAACTATATCACGCTTAGTGGTCAGCTATGTAATCTACTGGTGATGCACCAGTAACTATGTCTAAAGATTCTACACTAATAACAATAGAGACCTAATCTGCGTGTCCTCCTAGTGCATTAGAATCTGCATCTGGATGGGTACTCGTGAAGTGGTACCCCTATCCCTCCCCCCGTCGTTAATGCTGGTGGGGGTAAAACATCTAACCTCCTCCTCTGGGCTAGCCATCTAAACTCATATGTCCCTCCCACCACTGCTATCACCTCTCCCACCTACTCCTCAACCCCAGCTTCGATAGAAAAACCTCCTCTCCCTCTATCCACCATAGCTCACTGCACTACTCTCTCCACCCGAATCCCTCTGTCACCATCATCTCCACCTCTGTCTCCTCTCCTCCCCCAATCTCCTCTCCCTCTATTCCCTCACCAACCTCAGCTACCTCCTCTACCATCTCCACCATCATCACCTCCACCATCCACACCTCCCTCATCCAACTCCTCTCCATCCTCTCCCCATCTCCCTAGCCTCTCAGGCTGCTCATCCTCATCGTCAAAAATGTGAATCATCTCTGTTGGATCTGATATCATAGCCACAACATATTATGCAAATAGTGTGGTGAACTCCTCTATCATCCCTACATCCACTACCCCATAGGTGTAGTCCCATATCTAGCCACCTAGGTGAAAGAACTCCTCGACCATCATCGTGCTATCAATAGTGGGCCCCCACTCAGGTACATCCTATCTCCATCGAGCATACAAACATGCTCCCTATGGAACCCCTTGCTGTCATCCATATTGCTGCAACACTTGGCTATCTAGGAGTCTCTCAATCATAAAGAGTGTCTACCCTATCAAAAATCAGGACATATCTATAGATTAGATAATTAAGGATAAAAGAGGCAATTTGTTTCCCAGTCACTGTGGTCATGGAGACCGCTTCAATCCATTTGGTAAAATATTTTGTTGCAGTTATAATGAACTTGTGTCCATTTGAACATGAAGGATAAATTTTGCTGACTAAGTCTAGTCCCCACTGGCAAAAGGGCTAGGATTTTATGAATGGTTGTAGTTCCTATGCTGGTGCATGTATAAGATTGCAATGGATTTGGCATTTATGACACTTCTTTGCAAAATGGTAAGAATCTCTTTCCATTGTCAGCCAGTAATATCCCATTCTTAGAATTTTTTTAGCCAAAGTAGGACCACTTGAATGTGTGCCACAGATACCTTTGTGAAGCTCTTGTAAAGAGGAGTCAAATTCATTACGATCAAGACAATGAAGAAGAGTACCATCTAGACCTCGACGGTACAGAGTATTAGCAGTGAGAGTATAGCGGGCGACTTGCCGGATAAAGTTGCGTTTTTGGTTTTGGGATAGGTCAATGGGTAGGATATTTTTTTTAAGATAGTCGTATATCAGTCTGTATAATGGAGAGTCTGAATTGGTCAAGGCATAGATAACATGGGAATCAGAATGGTCATAGGTTGGGGAGAACAGTTGCTCTACTAGAAACTCATAATGACCTTTTTGCTCTGGAATTTGTAGTAGTGAAGGGATAGTAGCCATTGCATCGGCTGCTCTATTGTCCAACCTTGGTATTTTCTCGAAGGTGATGTGTACAAAATATTGTTTGAAATCATCCACCATTCGTTTGTATGGTAGTAGCTTGTTGTCCTTCGTCTCATAGTCAATATTGATTTTATTGATGACTAGTTGTGAATCTCCATAGACTTTTAATTATGTGATTCTTCATTCCACGACCAGTTTCATGCCTATAACCAGTGCCTCATATTCAACAACATTATTTGTGCATGGAAACATGAGCCTATAAGATCTTGGTATGGTGTTCTCATCAGGAGTGATGAACAGAATGCCAGCACCTGAGCCATGTTGAGTATAGGATCCATCAAAGTATAGGGTCCATTATTTGGTGAAAATAGCAAGAACATCCCTGTCTAGAAATTAGATCTCCATTGGTTGTTTTCCAGGTAGCGGTGCTTCAGCTAGTTGATCTACAAATGCTTGTTCCTTGATAGCTCGTCAATCTATGTAGTGGATATCAAATTCACTGAGAATCATGACCCATTTAGCCAATCTGCTGGTAAGAGCTGCTTTACTGAGCAAATATCTGAGAGGATCAATTATTGTGACTGGCCTAATTGTGTGAGCTAGCATGTAATGTCAGAACTTTTGATAAGAAAATACTACTATTAGACAAGCCTTCTCAATGAATGTATAGTTGATTTCATATTCGTTTAATGTCCTGCTAATGTAGTAGATAGCTCGTTCCTTGCCTTGTTGATCTTCTTGTGCTAATAATGCCCCTAGTGATATATCTATTGTTGATATGTAGATAATGAGTGGCTTCCCTCCTATTGGTGGTACTAGAACTGGTGGGTTCATTAGATATTACTTGATGTGATAGAAGGATTATGCACATTTGGCTTCCCATTTGAATGGTAGACTTTTATCTACTAGTTGAGAAATAAATCACTTGATTGACTATAGCCGTCCTTGTAGAGATCTAAGTTGGCTAATGTTCTTTGGTGGTGGCATCTCCATAATGGCTTGTACCTTTGCTGGATCCACTTCAATGCCTTTTGCTGAAACTATGTAGCCTAGTAATTTTCTCGATGTTACCCCAAAGACACACTTCTTAGGGTAAAGCCTAACTTAGAATTTCTCCAATCTGTCAAATTTATTTTCTAAGATGCTTAGATGTTCTGCCCAGGTAAATGATTTAGCTAATAAATCATCCACATAGTCCTCCATGAAGGTATGCATCATGTCATGAAAGATTGTTGTCATTGCTCATTGAAAAGTTGCCCCAGCATTCTTTAAGCCAAATGGCATGACATTCTAATAATACATTCCCCAAGGATAGGTAAACATTGTTCTATCTTGATCCTCTGGGCTATCTTGATTTGATTATAGCCCAAAAAACCATCCATTAGTGGTAGCATTGCATGGCCTATTGTGAGGTCGACAATTATGTCGATACTGGGCAAAGGAAAGTCATCCTTTGGATAGACTTTGTTGACATCTCTAAAATTTGTGCAAATCCTGATGCTGCCATGTAGTTTAGATACTGGTATGATGTTGGAAATCCATTCAGCATAGTCGATAGGTCTAATAAATCCAACATCTAATAGTTTCTTCAGCTCAGCTTTGACCATGAGTGCTACATGTGGATTCATCTTTCTTAATTTTTGCTTGATTGGTTTAGCTCTTGGAGCAATGGATAAGTGATGCATGATTAACTATGGATGAATCTCATGCATATCTGCATACGATCAAGCAAAGTTGATATGCTTTTCTTTGAAAAAATGGATAAACTCTGATTTTTCTTCCTCTGTCAAAGATTCTGCAAGGTGTATGTTTTTGGCTGCTTTTGTTGTACCAATGTTGATTGATTGAGTGGGCTCAATAAATATGGGTGATCTCTCTTGATAATGTTTAGGAAGAGTGTCAAGTCTCCCATCTTTAGGTTCCTTAAAAAGGTTTTCACCTTCAGATGCATCCTTTGTTTTTACTTTTTTGTGATCTAGTGCAGCCATTGACTGGTTTTCAGCAGTAGATCCTTTATTTTTTTCATTTTTGTGACTGAGAGACTTGGCACTCCCCTGATTGCAGATGTCATTACTTTGTTTCTTGGTAGAGTTTGTTTCTAGGTTAATAGTACACAAGTAATGGATAATGGATTCATCATTTGGGAAAATTGGTATGTCATGATTTTCAGGTTCGTCCCAATCTATGAGGTCAGGAAAGATAAGTGGTAAAGAGTCATTAGGTGGATCAAGTTCAGCTGCTGTAAGTGTCAAGATGGAGGTATCATTGTGGTTGGTTGGGATATTAAATAAGTTAAGGATTTTATCAAGTTTTTTGATGGTATCGTCTTTTGTGTAGACTTGCTTGTAATGTCACTGCTTGTTTTCCTTGGCGTCATAGATATTTTATGAACTAAATTCAAGTAGTTTAGGTTTTGTGTCGTGTTCTTCTTGAGAGATGGGTGTATGACTGTCATTTGCAGCAATATCTTTAGTAACATTAGAATAGCTGCCCCATTCATAGTCATTTGAATCAGTCTCAAAGGTAATATCCCAAATTCTGGCAGTGTCATGGATGGGTATATTGTAGGGTGAAAACAAGCCTTTGATGATTGATACATGTTTGATAGTTTTCTTTGATTCTGTGTTAGATCCTACTTCCACTCTTTGCATTTGTTCATATACTGTCTCTCCTTGGGGAGGAATTATGTTATCAAGACATGATTCCTCTTTGTCAGATACTGCTTCTTGAACATGACGTACTTCGGCAGTAGATGCTTCCTTCTTTTGGTTGATGGGCTTCCCTTGATGTTGCTTTCTTTCTTGATATTCTCATTCTTTACGTATTGTCTCTGCTGATTCAAATAGTGCTTCCTGCCATGAGTCCTCCTTGTATTTCTTCTTTTCCTTCCACTAAGGTTTTTAGTATTTGCTTGGTGCCTTCCTGGGTAGTAGAGTGTGTTCATAGCGCAATCTTGTTTTGTCTTTACTGAATTGTGAAGGAGGATCTAATGGTTCTATGACGCATTACTGATGCTTGCTGATAGGTCCTTTGCCATTGTCTCCAATTTGTTGCATGATTAAGTAGCCTTTTCCATATAGGTGTGTGTGTGTGTTGGTATAACTACTTCCATAGTAGTTGCTCTATCTTCTTCCTCATCCTTGTATAGCCAACTAAGGATGTCTTTTTCCTTTGATTCATGTGCTAGTGTGCCTAGTTGGATAAATTTGACATCAAACTTGGTGATGAGCTATGTTGCTTGATGTGTTGATGCTGTAGGTAATCCATGAGATTTAGGCGATGCCGATAAGTTGGCTAAACAAAAAGGTTCCAAAGAGTATTCTCTCATGCCCTGCTCTTTGATTTTCATTTTCTGCTTGAAATCAATAGATAACGATTTAGACTTTTCTTGCTGAATAGTTGGTGCTGAGGAACTTTGTTTTTCTCTATTATGTGGAGCCAAGTTGTCTTGGGCGGCCCCCATAGAATTACAATGTTGAAATGGGTTATGATCTGCTGATATAGAAATTTCATGTCCATTTTAGGGTAACTTAACACACTGGTGATAAGTAGAAGGTACTGCTTGCATTTCATGTATCCAAGGTCGACCCAATAAGATATTATATGTGAGGTCTATGTCTAAGACTTGGCACATAGTGTCCTTTTGTATTGGTGCTACTTGAATTGGCAACATTACTGTTCCTTTGGATGATCTTTCTTCATCATCATATGCTTTGATAGTGATCTTTTTGGATGGATCAATAGATTGCTCAGAGAAGCCTAATGCATGGATAAGTTTCAAGGTGTAGATATTGAGTCCAACTCCTCCATCTATTAGTACTATTTTGACTCAATGCTTGTAGACCAAGACTTCAATGTGGAGTGGAGTATTGTGTGGATGGCTCAAGGAGATATTATCATGCTTAGAAAAGGTAAGGTTCTGAGGCCCTATCATGTGAGCCATCATGGCTTGGAATTTATCAGCATCCAGATCTTGAGGTACATTTGTTTCCAATAGTGCTTGTTATAAGATTTCTTTGTATTTTGGGGAAAGTTTTAGAAACTCCAGTAAAGATATTTGAGCCAGAGTTTTGCACAATTGACTGACTAGATCATATTAAATTTTGGGTATAGTGTTTGTTGTTGACGTATGCTCCTTCAAGACATATTTTTGAGCTCTTGTGGTTACATTGATAGATTCATGTTCATGCTTGTCTTTGATTGTAATGACGTTTACTTGAGTGTCCTCAACTGATATATGATTGATGGTGTTATTGTATATGTGATTTATATGAGCTCCACGTGTATTCTTTGATGTTGAAGCTCCATCCTTCTTGTAGTTGGGAAGAGGATTCTAAAAGGCTCCATGGTCACCATTTGTCTTGAGACCATCGATTGTTAAATCACCTCTATCAATCATGTCTTTAACAATGTTTTTCAGTCTCATGCAATCATTTGTTTGATGACCTTTGTTTCTATGAAAATCACAAAAGTGTGAGTCATTCCACCAGGTTGGTTTGATTTGTGGTTCAAAATTGTTGATTGCTAGTAAGGAGATAATTTTGTTTGCCAGGAGTTCTCTGAATGCTGACTCCAATGATTGCCCTAATGGTGTGTAGACACGTTTTGGAAAGTTGTTGTTGTTACCTCGTGAGTTTTAATTAGGTCCTCGATTGGTGTTATTGCTTTGGGTATTGTTTGTGTTGTTTGTGTTGAGATGATCTTGATTGGTAGTCGGTGCATAAGTGTTAGTGCCTTGGTTGGCACCTTTTGGATTCTTTGTAGCTTGAGGATTACCTAATGACGCTAGCATTGGTTGCTTGGATTTTACATCATTTGATTCATTTCCTCCTTCATTTCCAGTGTTTTTGTTTTTGGTCTAGAATCTGGATTTGTCTAAGTTTTTTTTGTTTTGGTTGTTGTAGTTGGATGAATTTGTTCCTTCTTTGAAGAATTTCAATGTTCCTTTCTTGACACATGCTTCCTCTACTTGGATGCCATTTTCAATCAATTTGGCAAAAGATGGTATGCATTGAAGTTTGAGTATGTAACTCATCTCACTATTGAAGTTGTTGATGAAAATTTACATCTTTTCTTTTACGGATACATCTCGAGGATATCTTGAAACCATACATCGCCAATGTTGAAGGAATACCGTGAATGTTTCATTGTTTTTCTGTTTGGTATTACAGACATCTAGCATAGTGATAGCATGTTGAATGTTTTAAGAATATTGAGTTATGAATTTATTGACTAATTCTTCAAATGATCTGACAAGAGGTGTGATTTTGGATAACCATTCAATTGTTTTTCCTCCCAAGCTTCTTGGGAATAACCTCATCAAATAGGTGTCATCATGGGTAAATTCAAGACTCATGGTACAAAATCCCCGAACATGATCACAAGGATCGCTTTTCCCATCATATTTGTCAAATTTGGGAATATCTAAGTTTGGGGGAAAAGGTACCATGTTTAACCATCTGTCAAAAGGATAAGGACAAATTTCAGTCAAGGAGTATCATACTGTTGTCCCTTGTTGCATGTCTTGCATTTGTCTTTGCGACATTTTCATTTTTTGAGTGAAAGCAAACAAAGGTGCATTTGTTTTCCAAGGGAAGAGTTCTTCGCTTGCATTGTTTCTAAGCTAGAATGGTGTGTGCAAGGGTATGTTTTTCTCAGGGATGTTTTGCTCAGGCAAATTCTATTCTGGTAGATTTTGCTTAGGTATGTTTTATTCAGGGTCACATGCTTCCTCCTCTCTTTGTCATTCTTGATAATCATACTATCGAGACCTTGTTCTAAATATGCCAGTCTCGAAGTCTTCAAGGAGTTTAACTCCTTTTCTTATGAGCATGAGTAGGTATTTCTCTTTGTCATTTTCCATGAGTCTTTCCACAAGTTTTTGAAACGAAGCACTTTCTTGACACTCTTGGAGGAGTTCCTCAGAAATTTTGGTGTCTTCTAGCTTTGGACATTCGAAAGGGTTTGATAATCTTTGATCCATGCTGGACTCTGGTTGCATTTCGCTTTGTTTATTTCATTGAGACTGAGTAACAATGGGCATCTAGTAGAAAAATTTTGTGACAAAGGGAATGAACTCCTCTTCGATGTTTTGCTCAGGAGTTGGTGGTTCAAATCGAGGTATATCGTAAGTGATGCACACTTTGGGTAATAAGGCCAGATTGATCTTTCATTCTTGATTCAGGCATTGACTGAATGCTGATTTTTGAGAGAATGCTCTACTCCTCAATGGTTCCTTGTCAAATTCATTTGTTTTGTCTTGAAGATACAACTTCATATGACGAAGGAATGTTCGATGAGATTTGAAGAGTTGGCGATTGATGTATAAAAAATTATTCTATTTGGCAAGTTTCAGAGAACTGGGTTGTTGTTTCCTCAACTTAGTGTTATGATAAATACTCTTTCTTCTCAGAATATGAGGATTAGTCATGCACAAGCAATCAATGGTTTCCTTTGTTTTGTTTTGGATTTAGTTATCTTGTTTTGGAAACTTAAGTTTTACTTTATCAAATGAAGGTTTAGATGCCCCCTCACGACAAAGCATGTCAAATGATATGGAATACGAGATTTCCTGATATCGAAACTTGATTTGACAACTTGGAGTTTTAAAACAAGTATGTTTTTGGATAAAAATCCATTTGATTGAAGGACTTGTTGGTACTTGTGATGATGTTTGCCGATTTTGATAGGAGAGATGTGTTTTATCTTGCGACTAGTTTTTCAGATTTTGACAACTTTGTTTTATGAAAAAACTTGCTTTGGGAATAGTTTTCGATACTCTGTTTTGATTCTCTGTTTGATGAAGTTCAAGCCAAGGAAAGAAACCTTCCTAGATTGTTTTCAGATTTTTCAAAAATAGCCTCTGTTTTGCCCCCTGTTTTTTCAATTTCTACTACACGCTAAGACAGAAACACAATGCGCTACTGAATTTCCTCAATGCGCTAGAGAAAACACTCCACACGCTAAGCTGTCCTTTATGACGTGCTAACTGGTTGTTTTGAATTTGTTTTAGTCTAAAAGGTTATGTGCTAATTGTTGGTATTTTGGTATGGTTTTGTCATTGATGTCAACACCTACTAAAACTCTAGCACTTTGGAGATCTAGCAACATTTACCGATAAGCAAGTGACTTTTGCACAGTCACCGGTATATGGTACACTGGTAGGATATAATGTTCATCAGCACTTGGAATGGCATGGAAAATACTTGATAATGTCGAAGACATTGTTTGGACATCTTATCTCAGAGAATTTCTTATTAGCATAGTCATATTGGCTGTTACTGACAAATAGGTCCAGGGTTACACCAATAGGTTTATCTTTTCTAGATCAACATGGCACGCTATGGAGATGAATAATTATTGTTGTAAATGCATTAAGCTGACATGTTCAATCGGTTATTGCATCGGATATTGTATTGTTTGTAAAATGATTTTATTGTAATATCTTGTAGAGCCGACCTACTAAAATTGGTCTTAGGTTACGGTATAAATGTAAGGTATTAATTGTAAGATCGATGGTGGAATGTGAAAAGGAATTGTACGAAGGTATATGTGAGATTAAGCAGAGCTATATACGCAGACATCATTTGAAGGTGAAGCTAGGTTTTTATGAAAGCACATCAGAACTACACCGGTACTGAATCCAGCATATGAAGATGCTATTTTGTGTAGTACATTCTTATTGGATTTAACCATCCAACTGTAGTCAGTATGACTCCCATTTGTGATTGACTAGTGAGCTCTAGGAGTCTGGCCTTTCTGCATGTGCAGACCCCATTTATGTACACTTACTGTCTGTAGTAGTATCATCTGATTGTGGGTAAGGTTTCCCACCGTGGTTTTTCCCCTTACAGGGTTTCCACGTACAAATATTGGTGTTATGTGTTGTGGATGCCTTTGTCTTTTAGCTTCATGCATTAATATTTACCGGTATTGCATTTATCTGTTAAATCTATCCACCGGTATAACAGACTGTTTCACCGGTAATAAGTAGTAATTTGATTAAGTTGTTTTTGGTTTAATATTATTAGATAATTGATTCACCTCCCCCTCTACATTGTCTCCAGGACCTAACAATTGGTATCAGAGCCCAGTCCTCTTTTGTAGAAGTTTAATAGCTTGAGGAGATCTAATGTCTACTAACTATTTCAGGATGGACAGTCCTAAAATTGATGGAACCAACTATGGCATATGGAAGATTAGAATGGAGACACATTTGAATTGCATTGGAAAGGACATCTGGGATGTTACAAATAATGGTTATACTGCTGCTACCTCCAGTCAGCCTAATCCACCTAACTTGACTAAAGATGAGGAAAATGATTGCAAAGCAAGAGAAGCACTTTTGAGCGCATTAATAGATCAGAAAATCATGGGATTATTAGATAGATCAACTGCTAAAGCTATTTGAGATCATTTAGAAACACTAAATGAAGGATATTCCACAATCAAAATTGCAAAACTTGAAAGCTTCCGGATCAAGTATGAAAATATGAAAATGGAAGAAGATGAAAGAATTTATGCTTTTATGGAAAGGGTTAATGAAATTGTTTTGGGTATAAAATGTTGTGGAGGAACCTTAAGTGAAGATGAAATTGTTTGAAAAGTTTTAAGAGGATTTCCACCGGCATATAAAATGAAGGTTACTACTATAAATGAGTTAAGAATAATTCCTAATACATCAGTAACTAGGGATACATTGATTGGAAAACTTTCAGCCTTTGAAATTGAGGAATTTGGTCCTATTTCTACTATAAAGATAGATTTAGCCTTCAAAGCATCAACATCATCTGCATCATCATTTGACAAATCTAATTGGAAAGCCTTTTATGCAAGAGAACTTGAAGAAAGCCGGAAAGAAAATGAAGAACTTGAAGAACTTGAAGCACTATTTGCAAGAAAAATGCCTAAAGGTCCAGTTGGAAGTAAGTATGAAGGTAAAGTACCCTTTAAATTTTTTAACTACAACAAGATTCATCATATGGCTTCAAGATGCCCTGATAGACATGCTAGACTAAGAGAAGAAGCTAGAAGGACATACAAGCCTAATCCTGAATATCAGAGATACAACTTTAAGAAGAATAAGGACAAATCTTGTTATGTTGCTGATGAAGGAGTGACTGATGATTCTGATGAAGATTCGGTAGACAATAAATGGGTTTTTGTTGCTATAATAGAAGATCAACTGGCACCTGCAGTGCAACTGGTAGAATAGGCCTTGGCAGCTAAAATTGAAGTAAAGGATGAATGGATCATTGATTCTGGATGCTCACATCATATGATAGGAGATAAAGGTAAATTCTTGAACTTTAAAGAATATAATGGCGGCTTAGTAAAATTTGGAGATGGCAAAGCTTGTCAGATCAAAGGTAAGGGTTCAACATCTCTTGATGGTAAGCATAACACTGACAATGTTTACTCTGTTGAAGGTTTAAAGCATAATCTTTTGAGTGTTGGTCAATTAGTTGAGAAAGGATTTCAGTTACAATTTAAGAATGGAAAATGCAAAATCATGAATAGAACTGGTTTAGAAATTGCAACCGGTAATCAGATTAGAGGTAACATCTTTCATTTGAATAACAATGAAAAGACATGCTTGATTGCACACATAGATGAAAGTTGGCTATGGCATAAGAGACTCTGTCATGTAAACTTTGATTGTATGGTAAAAATCAATACTACTAAGGCAGTTAGAGATTTACCTAAAATTGTCAAACCTCACAACACAGTATGTAAGGAATGTCAATTTGGAAAACAGGTTAGAGCTAGTTTCAAAAATATTCTAGAAAAATCCAATAATGCTCTTGATTTAATTCATACTGATTTATGTGGTCCAGCTAGAACTAAAAGCTTAAAAGGTGATAGATATTTCATGCTAATCATTGATGACTATTCTAGAATCTGTTGGGTTACTTTTCTAAGAGAAAAATCATAAGCACTTGGAAAGTTTCAATTGTTCAAAGCAATGGTTGAAAATGAAACCGGTAAGAAAATCAAATGCTTAAGATCAGATCAAGGAGGTGAATTTACATATAAGGAATTTAATGCATTCTGTGAAGTGAATGGAATTAGAAGACAACTATCAGCACCTTAGACACCTCAGCAGAATGGAGTTGTTGAAAGGAAAAACAAAACTATCTTGGATGCAGCTAGAAGTATGTTATCAGAAGCAAATCTACCACAGGTATATTGGAGAGAGGCTGTAAGCACAGTGGTCTATACATTCAACAAAGTTCACATCAAAGGTGAAACCGATAAGACCCTTCATGAACTATGGTTTGGTATTACTCCTACTCTTCAATATTTTAGAATATTTGGAAGCAAATGTTACATTAGAAGAGATGAGTATATTGAGAAATTTGATCCTAGAAGTGATGAAGGAATATTTCTTGGTTATTCTAATAGTTTTGATACTAAATGTTTAGTACAGATGCCAAGCTAATAAGATGAGAGGGGGGGTGAATCATACAAACTTAATCTTCCATAAAAACAATAGATTCAACCTCGGTAACCTTATCAGAAGAATTGTAAAGCATGAAAACTCATAAACATATAAGATCACAAAACATATAACACTAGATTTAACGTGGAAATCGAAATAGGGAAAAACCATTGTGGGATTTCAGACCCACTAAGAAATATACTCTTCTAGAGTATGCTCGGTTAAAAGAAAATCCTGTTAAAGATTACAAACACATTGCTAGATGTGACCCGGTTAAGGGATTTCCCTTAGATCTGTTAGGATATTCACTTTGTTAGAAGTGACCTTATCAAAGGATTTCAAACACTCAATTAGAATGTCACCTTGCTAGAGGATTTACAAATAAGACTATTAGGTTCACTCAGTTAAGAGATTTTCTGTCACTTTACAAAATAACAGTAATAAAAATCTATCTGCAACTTCACATCTAAAATGCTAAAGTAGATTCTTATTTGCTCAATACAATCTAGTCATAGGACTTATCTTGTCCCTCTAATAGGCTCTATACTTTGTTTTCAAAATAGGTCTTCAAGCTTCAGTGCTCAGTAAATACTGTGTAGCAACCCCTGTGCTTACACTTGCCCGCATGCATTGTTTATCAACAGTTCCTTATTTATAAACAATTTGCCAACCGCTTAATCTCCTTGATCACATTTCCCATGATCAATTATAGTCATCAGATCTTTAAACTTGACTAGGTTCAATGTATCCTTCGATCTGAAATTTTTTTTACCCCACCTTGAAACTTGCATACATTTCTTGGAACTTGTGCTAGGGTATTGCGGTTCAATCTAAGTTGTAGATCTTCTTGCCGATTTTCCTTTGCCATAGATTCTTTAACAAACTTGATGCACAACATACCAATCATTTAATCAGTTCCAACTCATTAGCTTCCTTCATTAAATAATGCTTTTATTCATTCAATGCATTCTGTTATTACTCAGTTGCAACTCGGTGAATACTAAACTTCACTCGGTAGACATTCCACCTTCATTAATCGATAGTGATAACCTTAGGGTTTACTGACTAGGTTCCTTGCTCGGTAACATAGTATAGTATTAACCTTACAATCAATAACATATGTAAGATATCAAAACAATCTAAAACATCATGATCTCATCATTGTCTTAACTCGGTAATAGTTTCCCATTGAATAACTTATTTCTCCCCTTATTCATCATATTCTTTTTGTGTCTTTTACTGACTTCTTTATACTCATCAAAACATACTTCTTAAGATATGGCAACATCATATTGAATTAGAAAATCAATTTCTTGACATCAATGAAAAAATAATGATATTAAGTCAATAAATATCCTTAATCAGTTATATCCATAATCATCAACAACCTTCTCAATATCCTTATTGAAATGACAACAATCTCTCTTTGTCTATTATAATGCCAACATATTCATCTAAGAGTAAAGCATATATATGTTTTAACAAGAGATTGCAAAAAATTATTGAGAGTACAAATGTAAAGATTGATGAACAATTTAGAGGAACTTCAAGATATATAGATTCTGAATCGGCAACAAAAATTCTAATAAATGAACCTACACCAAATCCACCGGTACAGAGTGAAGATCCAGTTACACCGGTATCATATGAAAGTTCCACTGTAACTGAGGAACAACAACAGACAAAGACACCCCGGTATGTAAGATTGAATCATTTTGAAGATCAGATAATTGGAAACAAATACAAAGGAGTTATGACAAGAGGAAGATTGACAAATGAAGAGGTATGTCTTATTTCTCAAATTGAACCATCATCAATTAATGAGGCATGTGAAGATAAATATTGGACTAAAGCTATGGAAGAAGAATTAGAGCAAATTGAGAAAAATAACACTTGGACATTAGTTCCCCGACCTAAAGATAAAAATGTAATTGGAACAAAATGGGTATTCAGAAACAAACTTAATGAAGATGGTAAGGTTATTAGAAATAAAGTAAGACTAGTGTGTAAGGGATATTCTCAAAAGGAAGGAGTTGACTACAATGAAACCTTTGCACCGGTAGCTAGAATTGAGGTAGTTAGATTATTTTTGGCCTTTTCAGCACATAAGAACTACAAAGTATATCAAATGGATATTAAATGTGCATCCCTGAATGGAGATCTTGAGGAGGAAGTTTACATTGAACAACCTGATGGATTTTCTTTGATAGATGACAAAGATATGGTTTGCAGGTTAAAGAAAGATTTGTATGGATTGAAACAAGCTCCAAGAGCTTGGTATGCAATATTGGATAAGTATCTTTTAAAATTTGGTTTTTCTAAAGGTAATACCGATAGTAACTTATACTATAAAGTGATTAATGATGACATCTTGGCTATAGAAGTTTTTGTTGATGATATAGTCTTTGGAGGAGAAGATGGATTGTGTAAAGACTTTTATATTAAAATGCAACAAGAATTTGAAATGTCTATGATTGGTGAAATAAGATTTCTTTTAGGATTGCAGATTTCACAGACTTACAAAGGCATATTCTTGATTCAATGAAAATACTTAAAAGAGTACTTAAGAAATTTGGGATGGAGAACTCTAAACCGGTAAGTGCACCCATGACTACAAATGACAAACTATCTTTAAGAGATGAATCTACTCTTGTTAATCCAACAAGGTACAAATCTATGAAAGGAGGTTTACTGTATTTAACACAAACAAGACCTGATATTATGAATGCAGTATGTATTGTTTCAAGATTTTAGAGTAATCCTAGATAAAATAATGAATCAATAGTAAAAAGGATTTTCTGGTACTTACAAGGCACTACAAATCTTGGATTATGGTATCCTAGAGATGAAAACTTTGACCTATGTGCATACACAGATGCAAATTGGGTAGGAGATGTGGATGATAGAAAAAGCACCTTCGGCGGAGCATTTTTTCTTGGAAACAGACTAGTTTCTTGGTTGACTAAGAAACGGAGTTGTACATCCTTATCAACAACAGAATCAAAATATGTTGCTGCAACAACTAACTGTACATAGGTACTTTGGCTTAAACAAATATTGAAAGATTTAAAGGTAAAATGGAAGGAACCTATAACTATCTATTGTGATAACACAACAGCAATTGATATATCTAAGAATCTGGTACTACATTCTAAAACAAAACATGTTTCCATCAAACTGAATTTTCTAAGGGAAAAAGTTGAAGCAAAAGAAATAAAACTGGTTTATGTGAATACTAAAGAACAACTTGCAGATATTTTTACTAAACCTTTTCCTAGGGAAACTTTTGAATACCTTAGAGAATAGCTTGGGGTCATACCCCCACTGGTAGGCACTTAGAGAGTTGATGTCTATCATCAACCTATAGAATTAAAAGAGATATATTCTTACTCCAACTTTGATGAGGAACCTACTTCTTAGGGGGAGTAGTTGGTATATTGTAATTGGTTGGTATTTTATATATGGACCTGATTTTGTTGTAACTTTGGCATTTGATGTCAAAGGGGGAGAGATATCTGTGGAAAAACACATTATCTTTTGGGAAGTGATTGATACAGAAAAACATAAGGCAACTCATATTACTCTTAGGGGGAGAGATTGTTACTTTGGGGAGATTATTGGTTTTTATACTTGGCATTTCTATTTTGGCACTTTGATGGTTTTTCCATCTTGTGTTTCCATCAATGCCAAAGGGTGAAATTGTTGGTATTCTGGTATGGTTTTGTCATTGATGTCAACACCTACTAAAACTCTAGCACTTTGGAGATCCAACAACATTCACCAGTAAGCAAGTGACTTTTGCAAAGTCACCAGTATATGGTACACCGGTCGGATATAATGTTCACCGACACTTGGAGTGGCATGGAAAATACTTGGTAATGTCGAAGATATTGTTTGGACATCTTATCTCGGAGAATTGCTTATTAGCATAGTCATATTTGTTGTTACTGGCAAATAGCTCCAGGGTTACACCAATAGGCTTATCTTTTCCAGATCAGCATGGCACGCTATGGAGATGATTAATTATTATTGTAAATGCATTAAGCCGACATGTTCAATCAGTTATTGCATCAGATATTGTATTGTTTGTAAAATGATTTTATTGTAATATCTTGTAGAGATGACCTACTAAAATTGGTCTTAGGTTATGTTATAAATGTAAGGTCTTAATTGTAAGATCGATGGTGGAATGCAAAAAGGATTTATATGAAGGTATATGCGAGATTAAGCAGAGCTATACACGCAAACATCATTTGAAGGTGAAGCTAGGTTTTTATGAAAGCATATCAGAACTACACTGGTACTGAATCCAGCATATGAAGATGTTATTTTGTGCAGTACATTCTTATTGGATTTAACCATCCAACTATAGTTAGTGTACATGTGCAGACCCCATTTGTGCATGTGGAGACCCCATTTATGTACACTTACTATCTGTAGTAGTATCATCTGATTGTGGGTAAGGTTTCCCACCATGGTTTTTCCCCTTATAGGGTTTCCACGTACAAATGTTGGTGTTATGTGTTGTGGATGACTTTGTCTTTTAGCTTCATGCATTAATCTTTGCCGGTATTGCATTTATCTGTTAAATCTGTCCACTGGTATAACATATTGTTTCACTGGTATTAAGTAGTAATTTGATTAAGTTGTTTTTGGTTTGATATTATTAGAAAACTGATTCACCCCCCCTCTCAGTTGTCTCTGAGACCTTACACTAATATGGGTTGCCAATGCGCTAACTGCTGGTCGCTACACGCTAATTCTTGATCCCTACGCGCTAAGTTGTTTCTTCAATGTGCTAGGATGTTTCTAGAAAATGCTAAGTTTAAACTGCTAGTGTTGCATTTTGATAAAGCACCAAAGTTCAAAATGAATGTGCTAAAGTGAAGTTCAAGTGTGCTAAAGGATGGTTTCTATGCGCTAAGAAGTTTCTCTTACGCACTAGACTGCCCTGATGGTTTGACTTGGTAATTTTTCTGTAATTTTTGGAACTTTGTTTTCAATGATGATGCATGATTTTCTGAAGTAATAAATGAAAGCCCGACACAAAAGAGACATCCATTTTTCTTAGTCTAAACAAGGAGTGTATGTTCTATGAGGATGTCTTCAAATCCCCAATGTTTTAACAAGTTTAGATACAATAACATACAATTCAGTTAGACTCTTTATTCAAGGGTCATAAGTAATATCATAGCCCACTAGTCTCGATACTCCGTCATCTCAAACAACCTTGTCACCCCCTAGGGGGCGCCCATTTTTTTGCCTTTTGCCAGAAATTAACCCAAAGTGAATTGCTTCACAATTGAGCAGTTATCTTGGGAGATATATGGTGAGTAATCTTGGGGGTGGATTCTTCCCCACCCTTGCACTATGATATTACAAATGTTTGGATACTAACTCAGCTCAAAGTTTCTATTCATAAGCAGGCTTCCCGTTTGGCTGTCAGTGATAAACTCCTTCAGGAGGCTTCCCAACCTTTAGAACAAAGACTTTACATATCTCAAGGATATTGGGGGAAGGCTAATCATTGTGCGCAACTGTTGAAAAGCACTTTCATCACTTTCCACTTTTGATTATAGTGGGTTGGAACACTTGGCGTCAAAGCCATTTCCCACTTAGTTCGTTCCCTTCACATCGACCAAAGAATGGCTTTAAGAGTTTTTCAACCCCTTGGGAAGGTAGGCCTACTAAAGGATTTAATGCAATCAACACTGAAAGCATAAGAGTGGTCTGGCTTTTTGATCACCCAGTTAAGGGGAGAGCACATTCCTTCCACTTTCGTAGCAAAGCAAACAAGTGTTTTTATTAACTTTTTATTGCAATGATTTGGTAAAACTTATATGAAGATGTTGCTCCACAAAAAAATGGTGTTCCTTTTATCCCTTTAAAGAAATGATTATCTGATCTAGTAAATGAATCTAGTCAACAAAGAAAAACTTCGATGTGGCATCAACAAAATAAAATCGGCAAAAGGGGAAGAACTTATTTTACCTTGCAAAAATTGAAATTGATCCTTTTATGCACCAAAGGATGGTTAGGTTCTAGTAAAAGCTCTTTGTTTGCAAAAATAGAAAGATTGTCTTGTTCTTTTTAGAGGCCAAAATGAAAATTTTTCTCCTAAGAAAGCAAGAAAGATGTTTTTGTTGTTCTTTTTACTTTCCCAAAATAAAGATGAGTTCAATTTTATTTCAACAAGAATTAAAAGACTTTAAATTTTTAACTAACTTAGCTAAATTAGTAAAAAAAAATTCAAACTATTGTAAAAAATGAGCTCCAACCTACAAGAATCTGTTAGAAATCCTATAAAATATTAATCAAAACAGTTAGAAAAACCTTGGCTTTTGAGGACTTCTACAAGTCTAAATTTAATCTCGGTTACAATTTAATTTTTGCCTTCTATCTATGATGCGCTATAGAAAATATTGTATGCACTATAGAATAACATGGATGTGCTATTGGATAGACTTGATGCACTGAGATGTTTTCCGAATGCACTACTCTATGAAGTTCCCACGCCGAGACCTAGAGGAAAAATATAAAAAACTCTATGCATTAAGGGGTGGTTTGTATGCGCTAGGAAATGAGTCCCACATGCCAAACAGTATACCGGATGCGCTATAATGTTAACTTGATGCACTAAGGGATGTTCCCCACACGCTAATTCCTATTTCCCACGTACCTGCAAAAGCGGTTAGATTCAAAAACCGATTTGATTAATGGGGTTATGCCCCACGGTGGGTGCCAAAAATGTATACCAGAAAAGCAGTTCAATGAAACTCAATAAGTGAAAATATTCAAAGGACTTGTCGACACACCCATGGGACTTCTGGGTGCAAGTTATGGAGCTATGAAGGATAGCTCAACTTCCCAAGGTGGGTTCCATGGTTCTCTATCTCACAAGGTCCCTCAAGCCAATGCCTTTTCTCTTAGATCACTCAGCAAAGTGACTTAGGGATGATGAATGCAAGAACAAGGGATGCTTTAGATTGATTTTAACATAAATGCATCATATTTATGCATGATTCTACAAACGAGCTAAACTAGATTATAAGATGACAAGGTTAGTAGCAATACTATCGTAATATGATATGATAGTTATATGATTTAAGATAATGATGATAGATGAGACCATGGTCAAAGCAATGAATGCTTGATGAGACCCCTGGGTTAGATGAGGGTTAAGTTAGGCAAAAATTCTCTAACCATGCCACTAAGGGTTAGTTAACCATTAATGATTTGAAGACTTTGGGGACAAATTTGTAAGAGTCCTTCCAAATTTGGGGGTATTCAACAAGTTAGCTTGTTGAAGGCATAAAGGCTTTAATGCCTTTGGAAGACTTTACTCCAAATTTGAGAAGTGACCTCCTCAAATTTAGGGAAAGGGGATAATTGATGGGTTTAGGTTAATTGATTAGGGATTAGATGGGTTCTAGAAGAATTTAGGAAGAGGGTTAGGATGCAAGTGGGAGATGTAGGAAAATGTAAGTGGATGAGGGATAAATATGATGAATTAAAATAAATTGCTTTATTTCAATTTGGTTACAAATTGGGGATTTAAATAAATTAGTGTTATTTAATTGGGGTGAACTATTTAGTTAAATGTAAATTTAATTAAAAAGCAAAGAGAAGGGATTTAATTAAATAAAATGATTTATTCAATTAAATGACATAAAGGACTTAAGTGAATTTAAATAAATAAATTGAATAATTTATTTAATTAAATAGAAGAATGTGGATGATTTAATTAAATTAGATTTAACTAAATAGAGGAATGAGAATAAAATGAACATTAAATATTCATTTAGGAATATGGTCATTTTTATATGTCTACACATATTATGCCTGATTTGAGTTGATCTTTTTAATTAAAAAATTGATCAATTATAAAATAATTTTTATGAATAACATGTCACAAAGTCATTGAAAGTTCAATGCAATTAGCTTTTATTAATTATTATCAAACAATGAAATTTTATATTTCACTATACATAGTATTTTCAAGTTATATTGTTATATTTTTTAGTTTAATTTCAACATGTTTGGATGTTTCTTAAATCAACCATCTAGCCTAATAATTTATATTATTTATAGAAGACATCCCCCCAAATTTTGTATAAGATCAAATTGCTAGATTACTTAATATAATCCACTTGGGTAAGTGCACCAAAATGGTGAACAAAAAGGGGGGTATAAGTGGCCACTTTTTTTTTTCTTTTCTTTTCTAAAAACAGGTAAACATGAACTTCAAAGAGATATTTGAAGGTCATGCACTCAAAAATAGGAGTTCAGAAAAGAATAAGAATCTAGTTTCTAGACTACTAAATTTTCTTAAAATTGGATAAGATTAAGAGAGTCAAACCTCTCGTGCATGAAAAATTGTTCCTGATTTTAAAAAAAAAAACATAACATAGTTTTTTTCGTGTGTTGCACAAAATATATAGTTAGATTTAGTATTTTGCAAAACCCTTTGGTAGGATGATAGGTAAGAGTGAGATATAGAAGTTATGTTTTGTTTTGTAATTTTCCATTGAGTATTTTTTTTTATGATTTTGTGAAGTGACCGCATCTTGAAATTTTGGTACCTATTCGTGCATTGGGCATAACTTGCATCATAATAATCGAAAATATAATTTAAAAAAAAAAAAGTGTATAGAATCTAGTATAGAACAATAATATGTCATTTATTTTAAATTTGGTCAATTATATCAAAAATTATTAAAAAATGGTAGACATGTGTAGTGAGGACTGTCAAGGCATAGGTAAAGAAAATTAAAGTTTACTATGCTAATGTTGTCCAAAAAAAGAAAACATGATATGGTCAAAAAACTGAGAAGATGTGTGAGATTATGGTGGTAATTTTAGAGATGCCCACATGATCATTTGTAAACCTGATGACGATGAGGTTGAGAAATCATGTTGGAAGATGAAAAATGTGTCATGAAAAATGGGCTTGCAAGCCTTAGGGTCATTTTACAACCCTCTTACCAAGCCAAAACCCACAGGGGTTTTGAAAAACAAAAAGTACTATTCACAGTTCTACATAACCCATATGGGTTATGTAGAACTAAAACCATTATTTTGTGTTTCACAAAACCCGTATGGGTAATGTAGAAGTAAAACCATTATTTTGTGTTTCACAAAACCCATATAGGTTATGAAGACATAATAATGCATGCTTGTAAACTTATCATTTACTACACATATGTATAGACATATATATATATATATATAATATGTGTTTATGTATGTATATATACATATCTATAGTTATATATACATATATTTATATAGATATATGTATATATGTTTGTATACATGCATGCCTCTCTTCTCTTCCTCTCTCTCATCTTCCTTCCCCCATCACCGTCTCTGTCTATTTTGAGCCCTAATTAGCCTCCTTGAGTTCTATCTCATCTCTCTCCCCCTCACACTTCTATCTCTGTCGAGTCTCTCACCCTTTTCTCCTTCTCATTATCTCTCTCTCTCTCTCTCTCTCTCTCTCTCCCTCTCTCTCATATTCTCTCCTCCTCCCTCCCTCTCCCTCTCTCCCAATATCCTCTATCTCTCCCCCTCTCTCCCCCCTCACCTTATCCTATTCTCTCCCTCTTCCTATCTCCTATTCTCTCCCTCTCTTCCTATCTCCTATTCTCTCTCTCTCTCTCTCCCTCTCTCTCTCTCTCTCTCTCTCTCTCTCTCTCTCTCTCTCTCTCCCCCTTTTTCCAATCTCCTTATCCCCTTCTCTCTCCATCTCTAACTCTCTCTCCATCCCCCTCTCTTTATCCTATTCTATTCCTCTCTTCCTACCCCCTACACTCTCTCTCTCTCTCTCTCTCTCCTATTCTCTCTCTCTCCCTCTCCCTCTCTTTATCCTATTCTCCCCATCTCCACCCTCCCTCTCCCTCTCTCCCAATCTCCTCTATCTCACCTCCTCTCTCTCCCTTTCCCTTGTTAGGATTCCCAAAGATACTGAGAGGGGGGCGTGAATCAGTATCTGACCAGTTAGATAATTTTCTTGACTTATAACATGAAAAGAATATTAAAACTGTGTACTGGTAAACCAAAAATAATGCAGTAAATAAGAATAGAAACCACAACATAAAAGACACACCATAACACAATATTTTAATGAGGAAACCTAGTGTGGGGAAAACCTCGGTGGGATTTGTGACCCACAATATTCGCTTACTGGCCAATAAGGGAATATTACTATTACAATAGGGGTCTGCACATGCAGGAAGGCCAAGTGCCTCGAGCTCACTGCTCAGTTACAAAAGAAGTCACACTGACTTAGAAAATTGGATTATACAAATCTAATGTCTTGTACTGCTTCAGATCAACATCTTCTATGCTAGATTCAGTACCGGTTTAAGCTCTGCAATATACATAAACCTTTATCCTAATAATTCACACATTAGGTCTATTGTATTCTTTTCATACTTCACACTATCTATCTCTTCTAAATGATCTACAATGATCTCATACATATATGAGTCATATTACAATCCGCCATGTCGGCTTACAAAATATTTTACAATTAATTACAAAAGATATTTCGCAAAATTCATGTTGGCCATGGTGCTGGTAATCTTCTTTTTTGGTGCCGGTGATCTGTATGTCGGTGTAGACTCTATCGATGTCAGTGCCTATGCTTGCCTGTCTGTATGACATGATTGTAAGGTTGCCATCAATGACAATACCTTCAACCACCTATAATTTCTCATTGGAGTGTGCATTTTCCAACACCCCTCTCCTTATCTTATTCTCTCCCTCTCCTCTCTCTCTCTCTCTCTCTCTCTCTCTCTCTCTCTCTCTCTCTCTCTCTATCCCCTATTCTCTCTCTTACCCCCTCTCCCCTACTCTCTCTCTCTCTCTCAAATATCCCTCTCTCTCTCCCTCTCCCCCTCTCATTTTCCCAATCTCCCTCCCTAACCCCCCCCCTCTCTCTCTCTCTCCCTCCCTCTCCTTTTCCTAATCTCCCTCTCTCTCCCTCTCCATCCACCCCCCTCTCCTTATCCTATTCTCTCTCTCTCTCTCTCTCTCTCTCTCTCTCTCTCTCTCTCTCTCTCTCTCTCCACTTCCTATTTGGTTCCTAGTTTTTTCATAACCCATACAGGTTATGAGAAATAGGTTTCTATAACCTGTATGGGTTATGGGAAAATATTAATATATTTTAGCCCCGACAACCTAAAAAATAGCATTGCAAGCTGTTTGAAGGCCCCACTACTATTGCACATGATTTTTTGGGACATTAACAGTCAGGTTTTCATTTTTTTTGTCAATTTTTCTTTGAAATGATTGATTTGTCTCATATATTGGATTGTTTTTGAAGTTATGTTATCATTGTTACTTTATATTATAACAAAATGATGATCATTTATTATTTTTTTTCCTTGATCATGATTTATTTGTCATGTATTTTAGTTTTTTTTGAAGTTATTTTATCATTGTTACTTTAGATTATAATAAAATGATGATCATTTGTTATTTTTTTTCTATTTGATTGTGGATTGTCATCATGATGTTATGTGTAGGACAATGGGAAAGAACAAGAGAGGAACAAATGAACAAAGAGAGGCAACAAAGGAAAGACAAAGGGAGTGTATGAGGATATTACGTGAATGTAAATCATCTAATGCACCTAATGAAAGTGATGAACATTCAACAATTGAAATTGATATGATGAATGCATGAAATAGAAATGATCAACATACACTAATTCAAATGCATATGATGAATGCACCTAATGAATGCAGTGAACATACACCATTTGAAAATGATTCGATGAATGAACATGTTAATGAAATTGAAGAAGATATACCATTTGAATTCGATGTGATCAATGCACATAATCCACTTAATGAAAACAAAGAGAATGCACCTATCTTAACACCTCTTAGAATAATTCGTAGAAAATCAAAGTTCTCAATAGACATTGATGAAAATATTGTGAAGCCAATGCATGATAAAATTTCCAAAAGAACTTGTAGAAGAATGGTCAGAATAATTTGGAATAACTATTTTGAAAACTTAAATCAAAGTGGAAGATGCTAATTAGTTGTTGAAATGATTAAAAATATAAAATTTAGAGAGACAATGAAAATTTTGGGGTTAAGAACATCCGAAAATAATAGTGAAAGAACCATTGTGTGAAATCTTTTTGATGCATACCAAGCCATTGGTTCAAAATCATGCACTAAAGATGCTAATGTAACTCGTCGTGTCCTTACATCAACCATAATGGGAAAGGAAATGAAAAAATATTGTTTAATAAGCAAAACAAGCAAGTCATTAAGGACAAGTATAACCACATTACACTATGCCTTAGAGAGGCAAGAGAAAATCGAGGATCCTAGCAATAATTCTCTTTGGGCATTCTCGGGTAGACTCCCACGCAAGGACAAGGTTGTTGTTGATGCACTAAGAATCTTAATTGAGAAATATTGGCATGACAACACAAGGGTTTCACCCAACCAAAAAGATATTGTTAGAAGGCGAATTAGAATTAGTAATCACGAGCCACATCCAAAACACTATTTAGATACCACTCAAACACAATTTTATGAAAGGTTTCTTCAAAGCTTTCCTCAGATTAAAATTAGTCAAAGATTTTTTGAGATGACAAAACCATTTTATGTTAAGATTAATCATGCATGTACTACATGTTATTGCAGGGTCCATGTTGAATTTTCCATGCATTATGATATTTATCGCTATATCTATTGTACTTTGCGCACTAATGATGTTTTGCAAGAATGTGGTCTACAAGCACCTCCTAAGTCACCAAGAGAATTTATTTCAAGTGTACTATGTAGATGAGATGACGAGTGCATTTACTATAAGATGATGTGTTTGAGAGGTTTTTGTCCTACATGTGGTGGTTTGCAACAGTTGCATAGATGCCTACATCTGGATAGCACACGTGAAATTGGTAAGATACTAGTTTCTATTGGAAAATACAAGTCAGTCACATATGGTGTTAAAGATGGAAAATAATTAAAGAGGCATGAGTTAGTGAAAAGGGATATATGCATAGTTGATTTTATGAAAATGTTTCAAGATAAACTAGTGTATGAGTACATAGGTCACTCACATAGAGCTAGGTGGTTAGATGAACAATTGAAGTTGTGTAAGGACACTTTCCCCCTTGGCACTATTGTCTCTATCATTTATTTTGCTAAGAATTATACACTAAAGCCACAAAATGAAGTACAACATATGTATTACCACTCTACACAAGTTACAATTTCTGTACACATAGCATTCATGCATGCACATGATAGCACCAAGGAGGACATAAAGGTTATAAGAGAATATCACTTCTATATCAGTGATGATTATACTAGTTCCTTAGAGTTTGTGCAAGGATGCTTTACAATCTTCTATGATAGTTTAAGGGAAAGAGATATAGGATACAACCATCACTTAATATGGTCAGACAATTTCACCACACAATTCAAGAATGCAAGGATGTTCTACTGGTTGACTAAGATGCATGTGACAAGTGGTGTGCAACATTTTTGGAATTTGTTTGAGGTAGGGCATGGAAAGGGAGAGCATGATGGTGTGGGAGCATGTGTGAAAAGAGCTCTTACTAGAGAGGAATTGAAGTGCGAAGGTGAAACAATGTTAATTGATGCAAAAACAATTGTGCAATAGTATAACTCTATGATGGGACCAAGTATTGCAGGTAAGTCTATGGTTTCTAGATATTTTTGGTTAATATGTGAATCTAACATTGAAAAATATCTATATTGTTGTACACTTACAAGATCAAGTGACATGCATTCATTTAGAAGTTCAAATGCAGCATCAGTAGTTATTTATACTAGACAAATTACATGCTTTTGCTCTTTGCATATGAATTTTGTGTGGGATGAATGTGAATCAAAAAAGTGGGTTGACCAATGGTCTTGTAGACCTTTCCAAACCCTAGATACATATCAATTTTATAGAGCACTACAAATGAACCAGATTGAAGCATCAGTGGATTTTGACCATGTATCAGACATAGTTGAGCTAGTTAAAGGGTTGCAATTTGTTACATGGGTAAAATTAATTTTAAGCTCAATTTATTAGTGTAGACACATAAATCTGTCCACTAAATAAATATTTAATGTTTATTTGATACACTAATACTCCTCTATTTATTAAATTCACATTTAATTAATTCATTCAATCCCCATTCTACTATTTTAATTAAATAAATTACATAAATTTATTTAAATTAAAAATCCCTATCTATAACCTAGTTATTAAATAAATCTAATCTATTTAATTTCCTTCATTCCTCTCATTTAAATAAATCAACATTTATTTAAAAACACAAATCAAACTCTCCTTTTAAATAAATCAAATATTTATTTTAAAATCCCACCCCACTTGCATTCTCCTACAAATGCAAGTTGCACCAATATATAGATTTTATTTCTAAATAAAATCCTATTTTCTCTCACCCACCAAACCCACTTGCCTCCTAAACCCCTTCTATATTCTTCCAATCCATTCCAACTTAGCCTAATCCCCCTCCCTAATTATTGTCACATTCCTAAGAAAAGAGAAGTCACTTCTCAAAGCCTCCAAAGTCTTTGAAATGCATTTAAGGTTTTTAATCCTTCAAAAAGTTAATCCCCAAAGTCTTCTAAACCATTTATGGGTTTTACATAACCATTTATGGCTCTTACATAACCATTAATGGTTAAAATCAACTCACCCACATGGTTAGAGGCTTTCCCTCTAGCTCAACCCTCATTTAACTCATGGGTCTCTTCAAGCATTTATTGCTTTGACCATGGTCATTTCCATTAACTCTTGCATGAGTTTATCCATTGGATAAAGGCATTATTCATTGGATAAAATCTTTATTCACTAACTCAAGTCTAACCAAACCCTCCTAGGGTAACCTTTATGTAATCTCAAGAATTTAATGTTGGCATTTTTTATGATTATGTTGTGATTGTCATTGATGGACACACACTTGCTATGAGATCACTTTTTGAATGTATGAATTATGCTCAACCAGTATTTGTTCCTAACCGGTATTATGTTGTAGTCTTTAGACTATCGATGCTAAGAAGAAAGTGTTTATCGATCTCAAGTAGTATGAAGACCCAAGTGGCATGAAGAGCTCAAGTGATTTGAGGATCTCAAGTGGAGCGGAGCAAAGGAGCTAGAAGCGGCAGTTATCATTTTCCCAGTGAACCGATAACTGGTAAAGTTGTATAAACTGGTAATACTCTATGATGAGTTACCAACCGGTATATTTTTGTGATGAGTTACCATCCATTGATTCTTTGACGGTGATTTTGTGTCATGTTACCAAATGTGTCTAGATACAATGAACCTAGGAACTTGCAATGTAATCCTATTGGACCGACATGAAATTAGATTCCTTTCAAGGAAATCATGTCTAGGGTTTTGTATGTGTGTAGCTATTAGGTTTTTTTGGTGGTTGATGAAGTTCTTGTATGTGTGATCTTAACTGAGAAGATCAAGCCTGTGTGCTATAACAGAGTGTGGATTTACTGAAGACTGAAGTAATGCTGAAATGCAATAGCGATGAGCTATCATGGATCTAATCAAGCAGACTGTGTCATTTGCTAGATCATTCACTTGTTGATTACTCACATCTTTGACAAGTCAGAAACCCTTAACCGGGTAGGCCCAGAAAAGGCTTTGTAAATCCTCTAACAAGGTGATTCACATCTATGGATCTGAAATCCTGTCACAAGGTAGTCTTTAATCGGACTTATCTCCTAATAGAGATTGAGATTCTTAACAAGATCTATTCTGGTAAAGAACATTGTATGACCTTAACCGATCTGGTTACTATTTTGTAGATAGTTACTTGTGAGTTTCATCTCACTTTGGTTTTTCCCATTTGGGTTTCCACATCAAAATCTTTTGTGTTATGGTGATTGTGCTTCTATGGGTGAATGCCTTATTTTCTATTTGGTTTGCATGTGTGTTAATTGGTTTGTTTTTGAAACTATTTTACTGGTTTACTGCTAGACTGTTAAAGTGTTTAAGTATAGTATTTTTTGGTATACTAATTCACCCCCCCTCTTAGTATTCATCAATTGGTATCAGAGCCAACCTTTCTATAAGTCTAACCACTTGAAAAGAGATATGGGGGAATATACTATGAGGGAACTTACTCATTGGCTCACTTAGACTGAGAAGCCTATGATGAACTTAAAGTCAAATATAAGGCCTCTCAGGCAAAAAAATGAGAGCATGCTGAAAAATTGATGGAGCTAACTAAAAACTGTTCTTCTGATGAAGCGGACATGGAAGCCCTAGTTCAAGAAGTGGAAAAACTTAATGAATCCAATACCAACCTGAGAAAGGAGTTGGAAGGATTGACTATCCGAATGTGTCAAGAGCTTGAGAATCGGAGGAAAACTGATGATCTGGTAAAAGACAAAGATCATGAGATCTCCAAGCTGAAGCAAGAAATCAGTGTTCTCACCACTCATCTCCAAGAGAGTAAAGTGGAAAAAGAAGAAGTGCAAGATGAACTAACCATGGCTATTTCTAAGAATGCAACCTTGAAGGAATCCAATGCTTCTATTTCCAAAGAAATCATTGAGTCAAAGGAAATACTTGCCAAATTCAATAAGAGCACTGTCAAGCTAGAGAAGAAGTTTGAATTAGCTAAATCAGTAAAGAATACCAATGGACTTGGTTTCTCTGATTATGAGGAAGGAGAGACATCTGGAATAAAAGATGGAGCATCAAAGAAATAATTGACACCAAAGGATTATGGTAAGAAGAAGTTCAAACCTGTTTGCTTTAATTGTCTCAAGGAAGGACACACTGCTAATGTATGTAGAAGTAAGGCTTACAATAATTTTTCTTATTTTCTAAATGATAAGCCTAGACTCAATAGTTTCAATGGTAATTGTTATGCATGCAACAAATTTGGGCATAGAGCATTTGAATGCAGGTCTATCATGCATAATACTAGAAGGTGTCCTCAAAGGAGTTAAGGAGTTTTTCCTGAACCCTCTGGGAACTGGATTCCAAATCGGTTTAATACCTATAATCATCAGTCAAGTAGTGGTGGCTATCAAGCAGCAACTAGATGGAGAGAAAACTATTTGATTTGTCATGGTCATGGTCACACTATTGTAACATGCAGAAGGAAGAATGGAAACATGAATAATGGACCCTGGAGAGAACCTGGAACGATTTTCTATCATTGCAACAAACCAGGTCATACATCAAGATTCTATAGAACTAGAAAGAATATATCAGATGATATACCAGTCACTCTAGAAGGAAAGATTGATGTTGAAACTATTCAAGCTGATATGAAGAAAACCTGGAAGAACAAACCAGAAGAAGTGATTGAAGAAGAACCAGTTTCTACACCTAGTGTGGAAGTCGCTGAACCAACAAATTAAGCATCAGAAAAGCTTAGGGCAAGCAAACGATGAAATGTTTCAAACCCCCAGTTTACACCAGTAAAAGACCTTAACCAGTATGTGATACCTGTTAGTTGGCAGAAGACCAGAAATGGTAAAAGGCAAATTAGGGTTTATGCCCTAATAGTGGAGCATTTATTATGGTAGGTGAAGAACTTGTTTAAAATAACTTTTCAAGTCATTTTTCACTTATTAGTTCTCAAGCGAAGAAGTTTTTTTTAAGCACTGAGCAAAGAAAAATGACTTGGATTGCAATTCGAAGAATTTTTCAAAACCTCGAAGAAGAATCAAAAGCTAACATCTGTTGGTGAAGTGTATAACATAAAGTGGTATTTCAGCAACCGAAGGAGTGTGTGGCAAAGTATAATTTGCAAGCCCTAAATTGCGATTTACAAAGGTACTTTTCAAATTTGTCTATTTATCATGGATTTTGCATCACACCCTAGCTCTAGTGTGCCTGTTGATTCAATGGACTTCATTCAATGGAAGGCAAAATATAACGCCCTATCTCAAATACCCACTGGTGTTATAGTCAAGGAAGGCATTTCCAATTACATTGATTGTAAGATTGAAGATCTAGGATCTCTGGTGATCCATTCTCAGTTGAGTTTGTTCTGTGGAAAGGACAAGAAAATTAAACCAGAATTTAGCATTCTAGAAAAGAAGAAACTTCACAATGCAGTTTATTTCCTTGAAGAGTTTTCAGATGATCACATCTGCGTCATTATGAGCAGAGTGCACGGTGATAAAATGTACTTAGAGTGGATGCATGACATCACACCAGAAGTGATTCATGTCATCACAAGTTTCTGTAATGTCGATGAAGTGCCAACCCTAAGGAAGATAAGCAAGACGAAAATGACTAAGCTCACCAGTTCAGTGAGCGACTCATAGGGAATGACTGTAATTCCATCAAGGACAATTTGGTCAAATATGCATTTATGGTGATAGGATACCGGATGTTCCATGCTAGCAGAATCAGCTCTATCTCTGCTACAGTGGTAAATGCTGCCTACAGGATGATCATGGAGGATGCATCATTTGACTTATGCACTTGTATACAAAGGCAACTTTTGGTGAACCTAAAGTCAATTAAACAGGACAATGCCTTGAGATTCAAGTTTGGACAACTATTGGTTGGGTTGTTCTTCTACTTCCAAGGTTATTTCCTAGGAGTCAGAGATATGCAGTGGTCTGTTGACCAACAGATTACAAAGCAAATCAAGGAAATCCTACAAGCGGTTGGAACTGGTTATCTGAAATTTTTGAACAAATACTTTGATGAGTTGAGATGAAAGATGAGCCAAAGAGTGAGAATATCAGGTGATATTGTCAAGAAATATGAAGATGACATCAGCTTCACCATCAAAGTTGATGAGTGCATAATGGAGGCGGTTGAGCCTAGATAGGAAGAAGTGGAACCCATGGGATATGAGGTAATGTATGACATGCTAGATGGGTATGCCTCTACCCTACTCGCCTCACCCCTTGATCCAAAGGCAAAGAGAACTGACACCTATTTTGAAAGGGTTACTTTGGTTGAAGAACCCTCAATAAAGAAGGGAAAGGCAGTGCCTTCAACATTGACACCGGTCACTGCAGCCAGTCCAAAGTGACCAAGCGGTCACCAGCAAAGAAGAAACTAGAAGCTGCACCCACCAAAGTCTTTGAGAGGAAGCGGAAGATAAAAAATAACACACCAGACTTAGAGGACACTGTATCTGAAGAACAACCTAAGAAGACTAGGAAAATGAGGAAAAAGACAAAGAATGAACCGACAACATTTGCACCGGTAAATATTGATATTTCCTCTTACAAACCTTTGACACATTGTCAAAGAACTATTAAGAATATTAGAAGAAAAGTAGTTGGTGATTTGAAAGAGTTCTTTGATGATTTTAATGATGATAAAAAGGAAGAATTTGAATAGGAAGTCATTAATTATTTATGTATTAATGACCAGTGGCCTTCAGAAATTAAATCTGAGACATAGATTCTTTATATAATTCCTTAGATAACAAATGGTGCATTGCCATAGAGAAGGAATAGGAAATAAGAGAGGAATTATTTGCACAATACTTTCTTGATGTGCCCAAATTAGAACATTATGAAGTGGTGGAGAGATATAAGGGCATCTTCTTCATGAGAAGAAGGAGACTCATGTTGCTAGAAGGAAAAGTCCCGGAAGTGGTAAAAGATACCCACTTCCTTGCTCAATCTACTTTAAGGTTGCATCAAGTGGTTGAAGCGAACAAAAAGGCTGAGCAAGAACCAAAAATTAATCAACCGGATGAAGTATATGATAGTGAAGGAGAACTGGTCACTACTCAATTAGACCCTATTGATGTTGATGCCTTGAATGATGAAGATGTTACTCTGGGTACTGTAGACACGTAAAAATGGTCAACGCTTGCGGAATCATACTTTAACATTTGTGCATTGCCTCATTTTAGGTTTTTGTGTCGCATTAACATTTCTCCTATGTCACACACTTGGTCTTTATCATTTGTGAGCATCGAGTCCTTCTTTGGCATTCTTCATTTGTCTCACTTTCGAATTAGGTCTTGTCAATAACAATTTTGAGTCATGATTTTGGTCGATCCTTATCAACTTGTCAATTTTTTCATTTTGTGATCAATTTGTCATCGATCGTCGTCCTTCTCAGTCATGTCAATTTGGATCAATCTGTCATTGTTCCTTGGTGCATTTATCAATCAAATCATTTATTAATTCAAAATCATGATCGAATCGACATCAAATCAATCTTACATCAAGACCTAATTGTCGTCCTTGCATTTCTAATTCATCTTCCAAGGTTTTATGATTTATTCATTTAACCTTGTTTGTCATTTCTCCCTCTAGGTTAAATAATTTATTTATTTATCCTAGGTCTTCTTGTCACAATTAAATGTTTATTTAATTGGCTAATTAATTCCTCCTATTTTTGTAAATTAATTAATTAATGAGAAATTATTAATTAATTTACCTAATTTGCATCAATTTTCTAATTTCCATGTCATCATTTCCAACTTAATTTTCTAATTTCTCCTAAATTCCTAAATGTCTATTTCTATTTCAAAATCTTTTCATAAGTCCTTGCATAGCAATTTGTCATAAATTGTCATAAATCGTCATAAGTCCTTGCATAGCAATTTGTCATTTTTGCTATTCTTGATTTGAATTTCTATTCGAATCAATATCATGCTAATTTGATCATTTCTCCAATTTGTCTATAAATTGGATGAATTTCTTCAATCCTAATCTAATAATTACTTTGTCGAAATAATCGCTTTGTCAAAACAATCACATTTCGAGTACTCTTGCGCCATAATCTTGTCTATTTGCTTTCATCTCATGTGTATGCACTTGAAGGTGAGATCCACAAACAAAGGCTATTTGGAGAAGAAAGAAGAACAATGGAGCCACATGAAAGAAGCATTCAGATCCACATTTGGTTTGCATAGTATTTAGTTTTAAATGTTTTGTCTTTATGTCTTTATTGAGTGTGTTTAGGATAGATCATTGCATTTGAGCTTTCGTGATTGGGCTAGATTAGTTTTTATATTGTTTGTGATGATTTCCGAATTCCTAGCTACATTAATTGGTGAACCTGACGTGAAAACTAACCATCTAACCCCTTAACTGTATTTTTGAGTGCTTTTGAGTTGATTTGCAGGTCAAAAAACCCAAAAACAGGGTAGTGCAGGGTTTTTTGGGGACTTCTGCATCTGTGTGAGACAACCTGCACCTGTGTCAAGCAACCTACGCCTGTGTTAAAGACATTCTACACCTATGTCATGACTTCTGCGCCTATGTCATGAGTTCTGCGCCTCTGTAAAGTCCAAAAACAGAGGTAAAAATGCAGTGTTTTACTTGAAAATTGTTTGTTTTGCATTCTGTTTTCTTCTTTTTTGGTTTTTGGTACTAATTCTCTATGCAGAACCTTGGCATATGCATGACAAAGGAAATAAATGAAACCTTGTGTTTGCAATTAGTTTTTAGGCACCTAGTGATTTCTAAATAGGATGGAATGAATATATGCTTGATTTGATTGTTGAGTTTGACATTGGAGTAGGAGAGTATGCTCTCATCCTTCTTAGGGTGATCAGATATCTAGATCTTCAATACCATGCTCATGTCTTTGATTGTTTGTCACCTTTAGAGGGCCTGCCTTCCCGACCATTTGCTTTTGCAAGAAAGTGATAATCGTGAGAAGGGAACAACCCAAAGTGAGTACGGCTAGAATACCTTGGCATTGTAACTCACTATAAACAAATACCTGATGGGCAAAAGCTTTGAAGGAAGGGTTACGTGGGAATTGCAGTTACTTGGGAAGTGATGACCCTTGAACTCTTTCTCATATCAACATCTAAGTAGGACCTCATGGTCTAAATCGTGCTTGCGTGACTACATTTGTTTGGTATCTTGATGGGCTTAATGTCTCAATCACGCTTGCGTGACATCAAGGAGTAACGCTTAATAGAAATCCTGACTAAACACCTTGTTTTTAGAGGCCAAAAAACCGTTCTAGTTGCTTGAGAAGGACAAGTTTGGATACTTGGAAGAGATACTAAGTTCGCCATGGGGAGATTTCCATGGGGACTAATGCTTGGCTGCCCTGAGAAGTGAGTGCCGTGGAGGGGAGCCCATGGGGTCAAGCATCTATGTATTCTCCTTGAATCCCATAATGAGTCTACCTCTCAAGTACCTAATTTCCTTGCCTACCATAAGAAATGTGTGAATGAGCATGATTGTTTTGAGTCTATGTTAAAAATATCTTGTCTTCTTTACTTGTCAAAAGTTGAATTGCATCGCATTTCAAAAACAAGACAAATTGATTCAAAACAAGGTTAAACATAAGAGCATTTCATCCAACAAACTTCAAAACACTTTCAAACATGGTTGTCAAACATTGTTCAAAATCTTGTCTCAACATTCATGTCACTTACATTTAGGTTCATCCTAGGTTGCATTTTGCAAAGTTCATTGTCAACTACCAAGGTTAGGTTTCACTTAGGTCATACTCCTTTGCATATCAATAAGAGTCATCCATTTGCATGTGTCCTCTTGCATTAGAGTAATACCATTGTCATACTTTGCATACCCTAAGTCTCTTCATTAAGTTTTAGGTTATCATCATATCATATTAAGGTCATTTGCATAGTAATTGTCCCTTTGCATATAGTCTCAAAAACTAGGTTTTGTCATACTTGAGTAATCCAAATCTTTGATAAACCCTAAGTCATTGTTAAGAAGTCTAGACCCTGTCAAACCTCTTCTTTTTATGTCATTATTGTCATTTGGTCAAACCTAGCTTAGTATCCAAGCATATAGGGGAGACTTTGTCATTTGTCCTTTTGTCACTTGGTCCTTTTGTCCTTTGAGGTCTAGACATCATTTCAATTTCCTAAGGGTCTCATTTTTAGAATTGCATTCATAAGTTTGTCCAAAATATTGAAAAACAACCAAAAACATAGATTGCATGCTCGTCTATCTAGTTTACATTTAGTTGCATATCATACATTATCCTTGAAAAATTCCAAAAATATTGCATTTGCATAGTGATATGTCTATTGAAACAAGGTTCCAAGCACCAATGATGCAACAAAGTTTGACGTATCAACCGACAATGCAATTGAATTTTAATCCAAGGCAATCACAATTATATCCAACCCAACACCAAGGCAATATTGGTCAAACTTTTCATGATGATGTAAATGTCCAAATACAAAAACTAGAGGAGAAACTAGCTCAAGAAAATGAGATTTTGGAAGAAAGAGTGAAAAATATTGAGAAGAATAGATCACAAATGTCCAAAATGTTTCAAAAATTTCCAGGTCGAAATCCAAAGATTGAGCCAATTGATGTAATATCTCTTCTTGAATGATCAGACATACCATCTCTCCTCTCCCAAATAGAGATGATGAAACAATTTCAAGAAAAGAGACAACATCAATTTCAACATTATGTGCCTCCACAAAAAGAACAAGAAGGTGTTTACTATCAATCAGATTTTCAACCATCACAACCAATTGTTCAACAATTCAAACATTTCCAACAAACACAACCAATGGTCCAACATATACAACCAACACAACCAATGGTTCAACCAATGGTTCAACCAATTGTTCAACATATACAACCAGCACAACCAATGGTCCAATTTCAACAATATGTCCAACCAACTATACAATGTCAACAAATAGTTCAACCAATGGTGGAATATCAACAAGTTCAATCAACATATCAATGTCAACAACCACAACCAAACATTCAAAAACAAAGGTTGCAGCACACACCAAGCCAAGCTTCAAACATGTCAGAACAATTGAACCAAGTCCAATATCAAAACATGACATCAAACCAAGACCAAATTCTTGCCAAACAAGTTCAAATTCTAGATACAACTATGTCAAAACCTCGAAAGAAAGGTGGCTTTATTGCAAGGCTCTTAAGGAAATTACCAAGTGAGTTCTTTGAGGAAGATCAAAATAATACAATTATGTCTAGCAATGCTTCATCCCCCCATAAACAAATTGACTCTCTAGTGGCATCTATCCCTACACCTCTAGAAGTTTCACAAGAACCTTCCATATTGTCCTCATCAAACAATACACCCAAGGATGCAATTATCCAAGGGCTATCCATAATTGATTGCCATGATAATCCAGTTCATGATGCACATCCTTGTCATGTTTCAGAAATACAAGACCCAATGCCACCATGCACTTTATTGCCATTACCTGTTTTAGAGGACCCCATTCAAAGTCCCTCTTCCTCATGTTCAAGCATTGATTCCTTGCCAGAGTCCATCACAAACGTTCAAAGTGCATTTCCTTCATGCCAAAACATTAATCCCTTGTCAGAATCCTCCATGCATATCCAAAGTCTAACCTCATGTCAAGAGGATAAATTAGAGCATGAAGAAACGTGTCCTAAAGAAATTCAAGATCAAGATCTCGAAACCTTATCATCCCATCCAATTTTTGACCAAGATCCCATTTCCCCAGACACTCATGATGATTCCCCTATTCTTTTCCATCCTATCCAAAGTCCTATTGACACTCCATTTCCCGAGCAAGATCAAGATATCCCAGTCCATCCAATCCCAAATGATCCCCTTCCATTTCATGAACACAATGTCCTTTCAAATCCCATTGGCATTCCACTTCCTAAGAAAGATCAAGATATCTTTTCCATCCTTTCTGATGATCCCATTAAAAGTCAAGAGCAAAGCACCTTTAAAGAGGATTCCAATGATCTTCCTCCTTGTCAAGATCAAATTATTCCTTTAAATCCTCCACAAGATCCTTTTGTTCCTCCATCTCCTTGTCATAATGCTCCATATACACTCCAAGATCATATTTCTTTTGATGATCCCATTATTTCTCCCATTCCATCTCTTGAAGAGCCTGTCATTGAACCATGTCCACTACACAATCCTAGTCCCTCTCATGATCCTAATCCCCTTCATGATTCTAATGTGTCAGTGTAAGATGTTCATGAACCCTCGACATGCATAATGGGTTCTTCCACTTTGGTGCAATCCGATCCACTTCAAGATCTCATTATTTCTCTCATATCATATCCACCTCATAATGGACCCGCGTCTTCTTCCCAAAGAAAAGAGTATCCTACAAGTCAAGATATTCATAAAGGCAAAGGAGTAGATCTTCATAAGAAAGAATCCCTTCATGTTAAACAAAATATTAAGGGTCCTGGCCTCAATGAAATTCCTCAAGACGTTGGTATCCCTCCATCAAAATCAAGACATACACCTTCCCCTTCATATCTTCCATCCATCTTAGGTCCTTATATCCCTTCATCCTTTATGCAAGGTCAGAAAAGGCACACATTCTTGAGTAAATTTCATCAATCCAAAAGAAGTCCATTTCATTCATATACATCCATGCATTCCTTTCCCCCTCCAAGCAATTTGGATGCCAAGTATAAACGTCATAAGTCTAGCAATCCACATGTATTCAAAGATCAACATGTCCAATATAATCGACATGTCAAAAGAAAGCAAAATATGATCTCTAAAGAAAAAGAAAAATCCAAAAGGTCAAAAAGGCCCACTGAGAAAAATAAAGCAACGTCAAAATATATATGGGTTCCTAAATCCCTTGTGCAAGCAATGCACTCCAAGGAACCACAAAAGCATGAAAAATCAAAAACCATGTGGATCCCTAAGCAGCTCCTTGAAGCACAAAAACCTAAAGAAACATCCAACTTGGCATCCAAAATTGCTATTCCTCCATCCAAACCTCTCCAATTTGTTCCTCCACCACCTTCTTCATCCATTTTGGGCCCTTATGTCCCAAAATCCCAATCTATTCCTCCATCCAAATCTCAATATCCAAAATACATTTTTCCTCCATCAATCCACCACCCATCAAGGTGTGTGCCAATGTCGATCTTGCCTTCATTTCCATCTGCTCAAGCCCAATTCTTCCAATACCCTATTCATTAGCCAATGCATATTTTCCATCCTTCGATCCCTTTGATCCCATCCTTTGCATAAATCCTTGCCTTAGTTTCATCTCTTTTTCGATGTCCTTATCCTACCAACGTCTTTGAGCATACTTTTAAAGGTCATGGTCCATTTTTTTTCAAGGCTACCATCCAAAAAAAAAAAGACGCTTGAGTCCTTCTTCCATCCCCTATCATGTGTCCATCTTCTATTGAAAAAGTCAAAATACAAAAAAAAAAAGTGAAAAAAAAAGAAAAAAAAAGTAAAGCAAAAATAATTCATCTTTTGGTGAAAACCTGACAAACAGGCATCTTGGGCAAGTACCGTGATGAAAACCTAGCAAACAGGCGTCATGCATAATCTATGAACTTCTTTCACACCACACTTGGGGGTAGGTTTCCTCCTTCATATCTTATTGCCCTTCACTATCCTAATGTCATTACCCTTCATATCCTATTGTCCCTCATGTCCATTTCCTCTTTCCACCTTTGATCTTGACAAGGCTGAGGATCTTCATGAGCATCATGCATCTTGTTTGCATCTTTTAGTCCATCATAGCTTTTGGTCATTTATCCATTTGCTAATTATAACTTTTCATCCATATTCCCTGTCTTATTGCAACTTTCTGCCACTATCCCGTATCCTATCCCGACCTTCAGTCCATGTCCCTTCTCCATTCTTGGTCTTTCTTATCATATCCAGATCTTATCACTATCCATACACTCTTTTTCATTCCTTGATCTTGATCTGACATAAGGACACAATAGCCATTGAAAATTGCATCCACGTTGTCTCCATAATCAAAGGCCTTTGTCTTCCCTCTATCCACCAACATTTCAGCAAGCTTATTTATTCACCTATCATATTCCTTGCCTTGCTAGACACTGGGGGCAAAATCCCTAAACATCAAATAATGTCCTGAAAAAATCCAAACAAAAAAATCACATAATGTCCTGAAATAATTCAAAAAAATTGAAAAATGTCTTGAAATAATTCAAAAAAATTGAAAAAGTCTTGAAATAAAATCATAAAAAATCGAAAAATGTCTTGAAAAAATCTCTAAAAATCAAAAAATGTCCTAGAAAAAATCTCTAAAAATCGAAAAATGTCCTGAAAAAATCTCTAAAAATCAAATAATGTCCTGAAAAACAAAAAAAAATCCAAAAAAAAAAAAAGTCATAAAAAGTCCTGAAAAAACGAACAAAAAAAAATAAATTCAAAACATTCAATTCCAAAAACAATTCCTTTAGCATTTTTCATTTTGTCAATAAATGATCCCTTTGTGCATAGACAGATCGCTGAGCATACATCCAACAACTCGCAATCCAACGCTGTGCTTTAATGAAATCATGCTTAAACAGATGAACTTTTCAATCAAACCAGACATTCAAACTGATCACAATTGTCATATCAATCGAACGTTACCTCAAAATCATTTGTCCTTGTCTCTACTATCATGGGTCTTATACAGGGTGTGGTATACTTGAAACTAGACTATGTCCTGTCTTAGACGGGGTACCGCATGTCCTGAAACCAGATAGCATGATCGTCCTATCAGCACTTTCAACTTTTGACAATGAAGATCAAGATGTTTGTTTGATTTGTTGGAATTTGTGCATCTTATCTTTTACTGATTTATCTTTGGCTTCGGTCATGTTCCTATGTTGCTCGATGATGTCACTGAGTGATTTAGAGTGACCGAGATGGTTCATGGTCCTTTTCTTTTTTGTTGTGATTGTTGTTTGTCTGTGATGTGTCTGTCTTTTGCAAACAGGGTTGCATTTCAGCTCTCGCCTTCAATGCCATGATGCTATGCATCCATTTTGCTACATTAAATAAAGGTTCTCACCTACAAAGTGCATTAGTGAAAGCAAGTTTTTCTTCATCTCTAACTATTTTCTGTCTCATTTCTTCTTACTAACATTTCTTCTATCAGTCTTGGCAGTCCATTTGATCCTATCATGTTCTATCATTCTTATCGATCAATTGGCCTATTTTCTGCATGTTTCCGGCCAATTCCTCGAGGGGGCATGCATATGTCATTGTCATTGTCTGGGGTATTTTCATTATTGTTCTTTGAAACAACGCTTAAAATTGCATTGTCTCAAAGAGGGGCAAAATGTAGACACCTAAAAATGGTCAACGGTTGCGGAATCATACTTTAACATTTGCACATTGCCTCATTTTAGGTTTTTGTGTCGCATTAACATTTCTCCTATGTCACGCACTTGGTCTTTATCATTTGCGAGCATCGAGTCCTTCTTCTACATTCTTCATTTGTGTCTCTTTCAAATTAGGTCTTGTCGATAACAATTTTGAGTCATGATTTTGGTCGATCCTTATCAACTTGTCAATTTTGTCATTTTGCGATCAATTTGTCATCGATCGTCATCCTTCTCAGTCATGTCAATTTGGATCAATCTGTCATTGTTCCTCGGTGCATTTATCAATCAAATCATTTATTAATTCAAAATCATGATCGAATCGACATCAAATCAATCTTACATCAAGACCTAATTGTCGTCCTTGCATTTCTAATTCATCTTCCAAGGTTTTATGATTTATTCATTTAACCTTGTTTGTCATTTCTCCCTCTAGGTTAAATAATTTATTTATTTATCCTAGGTCTTCTTGTCACAATTAAATGTTTATTTAATTGGCCAATTAATTCCTCCTATTTTTGTAAATTAATTAATTAATGAGAAATTATTAATTAATTTACCTAATTTGCATCAATTTTCTAATTTCCAAGTCATCATTTCCAACTTAATTTTCTAATTGCTCCTAAATTCCTAAATGTCTATTTCTATTTCAAAATCTTGTCATAAGTCCTTGCATAGCAATTTGTCATTTTTGCTATTCTTGATTTGAATTTCTATTTGAATCAATATCATGCTAATTTGATCATTTCTCCAATTTGTCTATAAATTGGATGAATTTCTTCAATCCTAATCTAATAATTACTTTGTCGAAATAATCGCTTTGTCAAAACAATCACATTTCGAGTACTCTTGCGCCATAATCTTGTCTATTTGCTTTCATCTCATGTGTATGCACTTGAAGGTGAGATCCACAAACAAAGGCTATTTGGAGAAGAAAGAAGAACAATGGAGCCACATGAAAGAAGCATTCAGATCCACATTTGGTTTGCATAGTATTTAGTTTTGAATGTTTTGTCTTTATGTCTTTATTGAGTGTGTTTAGGATAGATCATTGCATTTGAGCTTTCGTGATTGGGCTAGATTAGTTTTTATATTGTTTGTGATGATTTCCGAATTCCTAGCTACAGGTACATCAATAGAAGCAACAGGACAAGAAAAATAGGCAGAGGGAGAAAAGAGCAAAGAAGAAGAAAAGAGGAAACAAGAAGAGGACAAGAGAAAAGAAGAAGAAAATAAGAAATAAGAGAAGGAAGTAGAAAAGAAATGAAAGGAAGAAGAAAAGAGACAAGAGGAAGAGAAGAAGAAGAAGGAAGTGGAGAAGGAAGAGGAGAAAAAGAAATAAGAAGAGGAGAAGAGAAAGGAAGAGGAGAGAAAGAAATAGGAAGAGGAGAAGAAAAAGGAAGAGGAGAAGAGAAAGGAAGTGGAGAAGAAGAAGCAGGAAGAGGAGAAGAAGAAGAAGGATGAAGACAAAGAGAAGTAGAAAGAAGAGGAGAAGTAGAAAGAAGAGAAAAGAAAGACATAGGAAGAGGAGAAAAAGAAGGCAGAAGAGGACAAGAAAAGAGCTACAGAGAAAGAAGAAGCGACACAGAGCACTCAGATGGAGACCCCAAAGGCAACCGGTAGTCAAGCTAAACCAGCTGACATTACCAGTCTCATTGACCTCCAGTCTGTAAATGAAACATAGCTACTGCAAAGCATTAAGCTTGCTCAAGAGCGATTGGATGCTCTAAGGAGGAAAAAGGAGGAAGAGGTGATTCAAACTATGGTGGAAACACTCACCAATTTTCCACCTAGTACCAACCTCCCCAGTATTGATTCCTCTCTTGCCCAATTGAAGCTCCTATACACAGTTGTAGAAGACTAGGTGCAAAGCCTGGAAGAAGTTGTTGAAGCTAGTGCCCAAAAGAAGAACCAAAAGGCTTTGGACACTGCCTTGGTGAAAAAGTTAACTGAGCTCCAGTCCGATCTACAGAAGGCACAAAAGGACATTAGAGATGCAATGGATGAGGGCAAATTACTGCTCAATAAGATATGTCAACCCCATCTATTCTGTGATGATGTACTTGCTCAGAAAGACAAACTGCAATCTAATATGCAGTCATTCATAAGCACCTTCAAGATGCCATATGATTCCTTCACCACATATGGACAAACCACTCACAGGTTTCAACTCCATTCTTTAAGAATAGAGGCAAAGATAAGCAACCAGACATGAAATTTGTAGGAACTTCAACTAGTCCTACTGCCAAGATTGCAAATTCTCCAGAAATGCTATCTCAATTTGGATGCTCTAACGGTCACTCAAGAGATGAGTACCTTGGATGCCATGGAAGAACAGGTCTATCAAATGCAAATGAAGAATGAGGTTGCTACCTCATTGCTTGAGTCATGGTCCTTATCCATGAAGCAATTTATGTAGGACTTTAAATCTATTTTTGACAAATTCCACTCTTTATTGTCATAAACATGTATTCAGCTAATAGAAATAGGGGAATATTTAGCTGTATGTTGTCATTATTAGAAAAAGGGGGAGAAGTATTTTGGTATTTAAAATTTTGATGCATGTTATGTATACTTTCATGTTTATCTTTGTAAGGAGTAGTATACATTGTATTTTCTACAAAGGGATAGTGTATATGCTTAGGGGGAGTATTTTTTATTATGGCATGATTTTGTTGTAAAACACTTAGATGTCAAAAATTTTCCTAAGTGTTGCCATCAATGGCAAAGGGGGAGATTGTTGGCATTTTTTATGATTATGTTGTGATTGTCATTGATGGACACACACTTGCTATGAGATCACTTTTTGAATGTAACCGATATTTGTTCCTAACTGGTATTATGTTGTAGTCTTTAGACTATTGATGCTAAGTAGAAAGTGTTTACCAATCTCAAGCGGTATGAAGACCCAAGCAACATGAAGAGCTCAAGCGAAGTGGAGAAAAGGAGCTAGAAGTGGCAGTTATCATTCTCCCAGTCTTCATTTTTGTCAATTGGTAATCTATTTTATAATTGAACCGGTATTACTCCAAGTTACCAACTGGTAACCAGTAAAGTTGTATAAACTGGTAATACTTTGTGATGAGTTACCAACCAGTATATTTTTGTGATGAGTTACCATCCACGGATACTTTGACGGTGATTTTGTGTCATGTTACCAAATGTGTCTAGATACAATGAACCTAGGAACTTGCAATGTAATCCTATTGGACCGACATGAAAATAGATTCCTTTTAAGGACATCATGTCTAGGGTTTTGTATGTGTGTAGCTGTTAGGTTTTTTTGGTGGTTGATGAAGTTCTTGTATGTGCGATCTTAACTAAGAAGATTAAGCCTATGTGCTATAACAGAGTGTGGATTTACTGAAAACTAAAGTAATGCTTAAATGCATTACCAATGAGCTATCATGGATCTAATCAAGTAGACTGTGCCATTTTCTAGATCATTCACCTAGTGATTACTCACATCTTTGACAAGTCAGAAACCCTTAACCGGGTAGGCCTAGAAAAGCCTTTGTAAATCCTCTAACAAGGTGATTCACATCTGTGGATCTAAAATCCTCTCACAAGGTAGTCTTTAATTAGACTTATCTCCTAATAGAGATTGAGATTCTTCACAAGACCTATTTTGGGAAAGAACATTGTATGACCTTAACTAGTCTGACCTTAACCGGTTTGGTTACTATTCTGCAGATAGTTACTTGTGAGTTTCATCTCACCGTGGTTTTTCCCATTTGGGTTTTCACATCAAAATCTCTTGTGTTATGGTGATTGTGCTTCTATGGGTGAATGCCTTATTTGCTATTTGGTTTGCATGTGTGTTAACCAGTTTGTTTGTGAAACTGTTTTACCAGTTTACTGCTAGACTGTTAAAGTGTTTAAGTACAGTATTTTTTGGTATACTTATTCACCCCCCCTCTTAGTATTCATCATTTAATTCTTCTTCCCTCTCCTCTCAAGCCATCACATTTTGATATTTTTCATCATGGGATTGGGTTGAAATCCATCACATGGATTGATTAACTTTTAGTCCTTGCCCTTGTTAAGATTACTCAATCTTGACCATCCATTGCCCTATTTTCCCTATAAATAAACCTCTTATTATTCATTTTCAGGATCATAAGTCTTTTGTGCATCAAACTTATAGTCATTTTAGAGACAATTATGAAACATTTGTATTGTTATTATACTAAGATTTACATAGTCTAATTAGGTGCTATCTCATAGTAAACCATTCACACTTGCATAAGCATTTGTTTTCATTTTCACAAACATCTTGAATATTCATATGGCATCCCTGGATAGTGAAAAAAGCTAAGAGCTACACTCATGTGGGACTTGGAGAGAAGAGGAACAAGGGAGGAGTATCCATGAGAATTTTGGGGAGAACCTTGAGGGGCTTTTGTTCCCTTTTTTGTTTATGTATGCTTCTTATTGTGTGCTTTATATCTCTCTTGATATGCATGTTTGTAGCATCATAAATTGTATGCACTTGCTAAAGCAGTACAATTTCACACCTAGTTTAGCACCCGCCTTGGCGCCGTTTGCATTTTGCATTGCATTTCTCCTTTAGCACTTAATTAATCAAATTAATTAGGTCTAAGGTCCTATTTCATCATCCTCCACATCATGAAGTTGGGCCCTTTCATTAAAGTGTGCCCCTTTTCATTTTATTCCTCCAATACATCATTTAATCAAAAACCCTAATTAGGTCCTATTTTGAACTTGGGGGCTTGATTTCGGGGGTCAAAACATCTTGAAATCACCTGTAACTTCGGGATTCTCTCTAAAATCATCATATCCGATGGCCCTAAAAATTTGGTGAAAAGTTGTCGGAACCATGGCACCCGGAGTGCACACGGTCCCGGACATTTTTCCAAAAATTTTAGGAGCACGATCCAATCATAAAATAAAGCTTAACCCCAAGAAATTGGCGGGATATTCAATCTCTAGGTCGGCCAAAAGTTGGAATTAAGACCTAGGGTTTCATACATAAGAGCTCTCTTTCTTCATTGGAAAGGATCGAAATTTTGTTTTCAGGACCTTCTATGCAATGAAAGAGCAGATCTTTGAAGACTTCAACAACATTCAACATCCATCCATCAAGCATCCATCAATTTCATTCATCCAGTTAGGGCTTTGAAGGCATTAAAGAGCAATAAGGGATCACCGACTAAAGATTGGCTTGTACCCCCCCCTTGGGGTTGGGTATGATTTCATGTTGTTTTCATGTCTTTGCATAAGCTTCCTTACATCATTTGTATTCATGCTTTAGATCACTCTACATCTTGATTTGGAGCATTTACATTGTCATTTACAAGCAATTAGGGTTTACTTTCTAGGTTGCTCTAGTTTGCTTACTTGCATTTTAGATCTTGCACACACTCAAGGTCTGCACACACACTACTTTTACAATACAACTTGGCTATTCGTGGAGGTGGAAATCACCGAAGTGGGGGTTTGACTAAGGCAAAACCCTATATAGCCGCCCAAACACCTTTTCAGATATAAGTGCAGATTTCGGGATTCAGACGACGCCGCAAGTTGCAGATCCGAAAGAAGCAGACGGAGACTGAACCATACACCAAGTTTCAGAGCAGAAGACCAAGATAGGGGCATGGGGCACCCTGGTCCCTAGGACAGGGGCGCTGGGCGCCCTGGTCCTCCTGACAGACAGCAATTTTTAAGCATTTCCGACAGTTTTCCAGGTTGCAAAGTGGTAGTTTCAGGTGCAGTTTCAGGAACCGAATCAGGACAGTGGCGCCCGTGCCTCCGTCCCGAACATTTTCACTCAGATTTTGACTTCGGGTATGCATCTACATTCTTGTCTTGTCCTTGTGTTTGCAGCTTTCCATTGTTTAAGTTCAATTCTGCAATCTTGTTATTAGTTCATACTTGCATTTTGGGGCTAGGAATTGAACTTGCATAATCTTACCTTTCAATTACAACAAAGGAATAGAAACCCTAATAGGTATCCCATGGCTCTCTCTTTCACCAAAAAGAAGTAGCCAATTGTGTGATACCTCTAGGCTCTTTCGTATTCCGTAATGTGTGTCAAAAGGTAGGATTAGGACATGTTAGCCTAGTCTCTCTTTTTCCCCCACACATTTTGGTGAACCCGACGTGAACCGAATTATTTCTTTCTCTTGCATTGCATTTGTTAGATCTAGATCTAGATTTAGTGTGTTTCATTTAAGTTTCATTTTCAAAAAAAAAAAAGAAAAAAAAAAAGAGAGTGTGTTTCTTTGTTTCTTTGCATTGTGTGTCTAAGTTTTATGCAACTTTTATTTCAAAATGTCGGATTTTTATTTGCAAGATGTTCATATTTATGATGATGTATGCAATTATGCTGATTATGAGTATAGCCAAGATGAATTAGATGAAGCTTTAGATGAGTTTTTGAATCCTAAAGACGCCAAACCTTCATTTTACCAAAAACTCATAAACCTTGTTACTATGCCATTTCGTTGTGATAAGAAAGATAAGTCGAATGGTTCCTCTCAAGGGTACATTCCTATCAACTCTTCCACTGAATCTAGTAACATGGTTGTTTTCAATAATCCCCTCTATGAGGAGATGTCTCCTTTTGAATCAAAAGATAAACCTTTTAATGGATATGATCATGCTTTGTTGGATGATGCTCTTGATGACTTTGTGGCTTTATCGAAATCCCTAAACAAGAACAAAACTTCAAAATTAGTTAACATGATAAACCTGAATGAGCATAATAAGCCTCTCTTTGAATTCCAAGGTGCTTGTCCTTCTCCCACCTTTCAAGTTCCTAAATCACCTCTCCTTACTATCCAACGGGGGTATGATTCCTTTCTTACTCCAAATAAACCTATCATCACCGTGCAAGGAAGAAAACCTATAAGTCCTTATAATTATGCCAAGCAATTAACTAGAGAGAGTTATCATGCGGTTGCCCATACTTATCATACTAGAAATAATAGGCAGCCTAATCCTCCTCCGGTTACTCCAGTTTCTCTTCCTAATCCTCAACCAATTCTTCCGCAAGCTCCACGTATTTCACAAGTTCTTAGTAAGGAATATGATCTCATAGAACAACTTAAAGCTACCCCTGCTAGGATATCCCTTTGGGATTTGATTCAAACTTCTTCTGCTCATCACGGAATGTTACAAGATGCTTTGAAAGATTTGAATGTTCCTCCACCAAATACATCTAGTAATATAGTGTCTTTGGTTAACTCTGTGATGAATCCTAAAGCTCATATTGTGTTTACTCAAGATGAGTTGCCTACTAGTGAAATTCAACATCAATATGATCCCTTGATGATTGTGGTTATCATAAATGATACTGCTATAAGATGAACACTAGTAGATAATGGCTCTGGTCTTAATGTGTGTAGCATTAATCTCTTGCATAAGATGAATGTGGATACATCCCTAATTGAGCCTGACTCTCATCCTATTCGAGGCTTTGATAATGTGGCTAAGACTTCATTAGGTATTATCACCTTACCCCTCACAGTGGGGCTTGTTACTTTGCCTACTCCTATCCATGTTATGTCAGGAAATCTAACATATAACTTGCTATTAGGGAGACCTTGGATTCATAGTATGCAAGCTATCCCCTCTACATTGCATAGACAAGTTAAATTTATTTATAACTATAAGACATATACCTTGATAGGTGATACTAATTTCCAAGCTTGTTTACAAACATCTACTTCCAAAGGGGGTTCTTCTAAGCCTTCCTCATCTAGTGATGACCCTTTAAACAAGATACCTATCGATGAATCCTCGCTCTCTGATGATCAAAATTCTTTGGATGAGTCTGGAGCTCCTAAAGAAGATTCTTCTCGATTTGAATCTACACATAAGAAGGATTTTGATCCCGAGAAGGTTCTCGCAGAAGAAGATTGGGGATCTCTTGATTTTAATCCCACCTTTGTAGGTGAATATAAGGTTCCTTCTAGAGAGCTTAAAGTTGAAAAGAAGGAAGAAGCTAAAAATCAATCAACATTACCTGAGCCTATGAGCAATAACTTCGTGGCCGCTTCTCAAACTTCTTCTCCTCACACTTCTAATTCTGAAGGGTTTGATTCTTTGTCTTATGAAAAACCACCTTCTCTTTCTAAAATGGCTGATCGTTATGGTTGTGGTTTTCATATTCTAGCTAAGCATGGGTATAATGGAAATGGCTATGGCACTCACGAACAAGGAATAAAGGTTCCTCTAGAGAATAATCTTTATGATTATGCCTTTGGACTTGGTTATAATCCCTGCAAGCGCACTAAAGCTTCTAAAAGACCATGCATTAGTGTTAATGTTATTTCTACATCTCTACCAATGAGACACCCTGAGTATATTGATCCTTCGTGTGCCTGTGCTTTGGATGTTTTTCCTACCGATGATTCTTTAGCTGAGTTTTTAGGAGCATATGATACTCTTCCTCGTTATCATCACAATAGGGGATTCCCTTATTGTTTGAACACTGAAGCCTATTTTGGAAAAGAGACTGATAACGATGAGATTGTGAAAGAATTTCCTCAGTTAAAGGATACTCCTCAACAAAGTAATTTGCTTATAAGCGACACCATTGATGTTAAGATGGATTCTAGCAATGAAGAAAAAGTTATTAAAATTGGAAAATGTCTGGACGAAGAGGAACAAAAACAATATGAAGATTTATTGCGTGAATTCCCTGAGATCTTTGCTTGGACATATTCTGACATGCCTGGTATAGATCCTAAGATTGTCACTCATAATATTGTCTTAGTTCCTGATGCTAAGCCTGTGAAACAAAAGATTCAAAAAATGAATCCTAAGGTAGCTTTGCTTGTTAAGGCTGAGATTGAAAAATTATTGGAGGCTGGATTTATCCGCCCTATTGATTATTCCCCATGGATTTCAAATATTGTCGCTGTGGCTAAATCAGATAATAAAATAAGAATGTGTACTGACTTTCAAGATTTAAATAAAGCTTCTTTGAAAGATGATTTTCCCCTCCCAAACATTGACATGATAGTTGATTCTACAGCAGGACATGCTTTGTTATCCTTCAAGGATGGTTTTTCAGGATACAATCAAATTTTCATTAATCCTCAAGATCAATTCAAAACTGCTTTTACCACTCCTTGGGGTACGTTTTGTTGGGTAATGATGCCTTTCGGACTTAAAAATGCCAGTGCAACTTATCAACGAGCAATGACCCTTATCTTTCATGATTACATGCACAAGATTTTAGAAGATTATGTTGATGATATTTTAGCCAAATCCATTCTCCGCATAGATCATATTAAGATCCTTCGTCAAATCTTTGAAAGGATTCATAAATATCACATGCGCTTGAATCCCCGAAAATGTGTTTTTGGTGTAGATAGTGGAAAACTCTTAGGATTCATAGTTTTGCATCGTGGGATTGAGGTGGATACTAAGAAAATAGATGCTATTGTCAACATGCCACCTCTTAGAAATGTGTCTCAACTCAAAAGCTTACAAGGAAAGATTCAAGCTATTCGTAGGTTTGTATCTGAACTTGTGGATCGTACCTTTCCTTTTACTCAACTTCTCAAAAAGAATATCACTTTTCAATGGAATGAACATTGTCAGCAAACATTTGAAGATTTAAAAGTGTATTTGGCTAATCCTCCTATCCTTCAACCTGCCGAACCTTCTAAACCCTTTCTTCTTTATACAGCTGCTTCCTCTCATGCTCTCGCAGCATTATTGGCACAACATGATAAAGATGGTAAGGAGTGTCCGGTTTATTATATAAGTCGTACCTTACTCGATTATGAAACCCGATATTCTGCGATAGAAAGACAATGCTTGGCCTTAGTGTTTGCGACTCAGAAATTGAGACATTATCTTTTAAATTTAGAAGTCCACGTCATGGTAAAGTTTGATCCGTTGAAGCATCTTTTCTCTAAAAATGATTTATCAAGATGCCTAGCTAAGTGGGTTATGATATTAACTGAATTTGACCTTAAATTTGTTTCACAAAGAGAAATTAAAGGGCAAGCGTTGACCGATCACCTAGTTGAGGCCCCTTCACCTTTCTCCTTCCCTAACCCTGAGTCTTTTCCTGACGACTTCATTCTTTGTATAGAGAAAGATGAAACTTGGGAGTTATACTTTGATGGCTCTAAGTGTCGTACGGGATCGGGGGCAGGTGTTGTTCTGATTTCTCCTACAAAGAAGTCCATTCCCTTATCTTATCGTCTCAATTTCCTATGTACCAATAACATTGCTGAATATGAGGCTCTTATAGTAGGAATAAAGGCAGCCTTGGCTTTGAATATAAAACACATACATATTTTTGGAGATTCTCAACTGATTATAAGACAAGTAACAGGACTGTATCAAGTGAAACAAGACAAATTATCACAATATAAAGACCTTGCTATCTCTTTGTTACAAAAATTTGATTCTTACACCATGGAACCTATTCCTCAAAAAGATAATCGACATGTGGACGCAATGGCATGTGTGGCTTCTCTGGTATCTTTAGAGGACCCTGTGGTTGATCTTAAATTTGTTATTCACAACCTTATTTCTCCAGCTATTATAGATGATTCTAGCTTGGTGACATGTTGTGACTTTATAGACTCAGATGAATGGTATTCACATATCGTGAGATACTTAACCGATGGTACCTTTCCTGATTCTACCAATAGGAACACTAGGGCTAGAATTCGCAAGCTGTCTGCTAGATATATCATTCTTTCTAATGTTCTTTACCGAAGGGGTTATAACGGTCTTCTCCTTCGTTGTCTTAACAAATCGGAAATCCCTATTTCTCTTGAAGAGGCGCATTCAGGTGCCTATGGGGGGCATTTTGGAGGCAAATCCTTGGTTCAAAGGTTGCTTCATATGGGATATTATTGGCAAACTATGCAGCAGGATTCTTTTTCATTTGTTAAGAAATGTCATCAATGTCAACAACACAATAATCTGATTCATGCTCTTGCCCAAGAACTTCATTCTCATGTAGCTTCTTGGCCTTTCTCTGCATGGGGGCTGGATCTTATTGGTAAAATCTCTCCTCCTTCATCTCAAGGACATACTTTCATTATAAATACAACAGATTACTTTACAAAATGGGTAGAAGCTATTCCCCTTCACTCTACTACTGCTGAAGTGATTTGTCGATTTCTTCTAGAAAACATTATTTCTCAATTTGGGATACCTTCCACTATAATCTCTGATAATGGGACATCATTTAAGAACAAGGACGTGAAGAAATTCCTTGAGAAGTATCATATCAAACATCGATTTTCTACACCATACTACCCTCAATCAAATGGCCAAGCCGAATCATCCAATAAGATAATTGAACAAATTCTTCGCAAAACCGTGAATAAGCATGGTAAGGACTGGAGTACTCAGCTAATCTATGCTCTTTGGGTGTACCGAATGAGTGTACGAATTGCTACCGGAACTACCCCTTATAATCTTGTTTATGGTGCTGATGCTATTATGCCTTTAGAATTAGAGATTCCATCACTTAGAGTTTCTCTCAAAGGTATAGTAGATGATGACTCTTATAGAGAACAAAGACTTCAACAACTTGAGATTCTTGATGAACAACGTATAAATGCTCTTGAGCATATTCAAGCATATCACAAAACTCTACAACGAAGCTATAATGATAAGGTTATTCAACATTCCTTCTCAGTAGGTGACTTAGTTCTCTATGAGAATCAGCGCAATGTGAATGCCTTACCTAAAGAAAAGGGAAAATTTAGTCGTAATTGGCTTGGATCATATATCTTATTGAAGATTATGGATTAGGTGCTTATAAAATAGCGGGTGTAGACGGTACGCCTCTTAAAGAACCTATAAATGCTATGCACTTGCATAGATACTATGCTTAATTCCTCATTCCTTATCTTTTATTTCATATATCTTCTTTGCACTTCTTCAAAATTGGATAATATGTTAGCATATCTTTGTTAGAGAAAATACAATTAAATGATGTTTTGTTTAATCTATATTGCTTCGTTCCTAACAAGTGTGTTTCTTTACTTTATGGTTTGTCTTGATTTCATTTATGTAAATTGCAAAAGATTTACATTTTCATTATGCTGGCATATTATACAATGTCTTTATGTGTTAAGTAGAGTTGTATCATGTTACTTATATGATTCTTAGGCTTAACACATATTTCTTCTCTATCATCAATGTAGTACTTGATTAAATATTTTATTTTTTCACACATGTATCAATTGAATCATGGAGCATTGAGAAATCAATCACATGGAAATTAAATTCAGAACATACATATACATCTACCAAATGTATTAACTTTAATCAAAATACACATTGTTTTAGGCATTAAAGATAACACATTTGAGACAAAGAAGCATGTATATATATATATATATATATATATATATGTGGATCAATATACAAAGGTAGGTCACTATACATCCAAAATGTGACCTACCCTACATCATAAGATCATCTCCTATCCCTAGGGCTGGTGGCTGGAGAGTGATGACTAGATGCTCCCTCCTGATCCGGCCGTGCAGGTGGACCCATAGATGTATAGCGTGATATAGACCATGAGTGGCTCCGTGAGGAACTCCTACGATCCCTATCCATAAGGATCACGCGATACGAGGTAGCCTCGGCCTGAGCTACTGCTAGATCACGTTGTGCCCACTGAAGGTCCTCTGATAGAGCTTGCTCTCTCTCCCTCCATATCTCCACCTGTACTCGAAATGGGGAAAACAAGTCGTCATGCCGACCCGCGTTCCCTTGAGGTCTATAGGCAACCTGTGAGGAACTAGGGATCTGTGCTGTCATGGAAATATCTGTCACTGCTTGCTAGATCAGAGAACGCCACTCCTGCACATTAGTTGTAGCAGTAGAATAGATTGTGTATTAGTACCATTTTATATCATCAAAATATTAATCAATCAATATAAACCTACTATACCTGGATCTCCCTCACGCCAGTAGGGATCGTGATATGGTAGCATCTGTGACTAGGAACTACTAGGCTCCCCACGCTCGATTGATCTATGCGTGATGGGTACAGGTCTCCATATCGCCTCGTGTTCCCCCTTTTGGGGAATAACGGGAGGATCTAAGGCTATGGTATCATCTCCTGAATGATGGGGAGCTGCATCTGACTCCTCCTCATCATCTCTATCCTCCTCCTCCTCATCATCCTCATCCTCATCTCTATCTGTGTCATCTTCCGCTCCTTCCTCCTCCTCAGCACTAGGCTGATCTCCTATGGGTGGATCAGGCCCTCCTGCCTCCTCATGACCCTCTCCCTCCTCTGGCTCCTCTGATCTGGATCCCTGATCCTCATCTCGGTCTCCATGTCTCCATGGACCTGGATGGCCTATCGGGTGATCTGGTGGAAAGATAGGCCCCGGGTATGTCCTCACAAACCATGAGAGATACCTGCGCTGTGCCCCGGGGTCTGCAGCATAATCAATGACCACATCCTGGTCGGACCCCTCTATATCTGTGATCTTGATATCATCTATAGTAGGTCTCGCTACTACTCTGGGTCTGGGAAGGACTCGTGAGTGTCGAGTGTAGATGGGTACATCGGCTGGAACACACTGCTCTAGCCCAAACTGCCTCCGTACTCGGTCAAAGTAGAATGGGACTATGATATGTGGATATCATCCTCTCAATAGGCGGTTCCTTTGTAAGCATGCTAACTATCTCTCCATCCCATCCCATCTGTGCATCCGCAGATATGGTCTCCATACAATCACCTCAGCTATCAATCTGTCAAATGTCACTCTCCAGTACAGTAGATCCCCAAATCTCCACTCACTGGTAAGTGGATAAGAAAATACCCTAGGTTGCTCGCTAGCCACACTCATCGGATAGCTGACAGGCCTCGTGCAGGTAAAGTGCTCAAATATCCACACCTGCAAAAGTGTGCATGTCATCAAGCTGCAACCCTATCCGAAAACATACTCCTTGAGGTCGTGATAGAGATGTGCAAGCATACTCCAACCCCAGGCATATACTCTCCTATGTCTCTCCATGGCCCTGATGCACCATGTGAGACCCCCATGCATGTGTGTACCTCACCCATTAGGGCAGACGGCTAGTGCAATGATGGCAATCATAAGATGTCTCATGAGGGGCACCTCTCCTGTAGGATGTAAGAGCCAGCTGACCATGATGCGACCTCTCATCTCACTTGGTATGACTCTCCCTATGCAGTATACCTGCTCCCTCTGATGATCCTTTGCTGACCGATCAGTTGCATATGTCACAGTAGCTCCTCTGATCGGTAGGCGAAGTATGCGGTACACATCCTCAAGTGTCACCGTCATCTCCCCTACTGGAAGCTGGAATGTGCATGTGTCAGGATCCCATCGCTCCATGAGTGCCATCAGCATTGCAGGATGAAATCGAATGGCCGGCATAAGAATCATAGACCACAAACCTACTATAGACAATGTATCTCTCTCTGCCTGAGTCAGCCGGGGAATCTGATCTCACAAACTATGAAGAATCTGCCCCGTCGTGTGCTCTCTCATGTATGGGAGACCCTGCAATACAAAAACATTAGTGTAATCAGTAATCAATCATCAAAATCATCTATGCCAAATACACAAACTGACAAACATCGAAAGTTGACCCTTGCCAAGTCCTCATTGGGACCATGGCGCCCTGAGGGGACCATGGCGCCTTGAAAGGACCATGGTGCCCTGGTGGGACCATGGCGCCCTGGGTGGGACCCAGGGCTAGATTCCAAGGCCTGCATTTGATCACAGAAAATCAGAGTCAACAGAAATGCAGAAAGTCAAAGTTCAGTCAACTCACCTCGTCCAGTGGCTCGTCGTCGATCACGGCATGTCGCATGATCTCAATCCTCATGGGATGCTCCGATTGTTGTGAAGGCATGATGATGGCTATGTGGGCTCCACTGCAATGAACAATACTCAGAATCAACAAAGTGACAAAGGCAATAGTCTCTTTCAAGGTATATACTTTCATTCCTTTGCCTTTTCTTTCAAAACCCTAATTTTTCCTCTATCACTCATTTCATCATAACTTGAGTTTGGGAGATGCGATTTTTGAACCATTTGTTGCATAGGAATTGTATTTTCATTCCCTCACTCCCTGGATATTCCAAAATGTGCTCTGATGAAGCCTTTTTAGTGAACATCTCTCATCAATAATCATTCGCACAATTTGTTGTAAGTAAACATGCTACCCTGTTTCACCTCCCCAATAAGCAAGCCGAAACAGGGGGGGGCATATAGCTACTCACAAATTTCATCACTTTCCTTAGTAAGAATTAGGTGATTTTGTGATCTAACATGTGTTTTGTAGGGTGCGGTTCCTAACTGTGTACTGCAGATACCGTTGGGGGCTTCGTTCGACGAACTTATGGATATATCCTTTTTCAAATAATGTTTACTTTCCTGTACTTTAGCTTGCATATGCACGTAGTACTCATATGACCGCTAAAGTGGGGGCTAAATGTAGCGTCATAAATTGTATGCACTTGCTAAAGCAGTACAATTTCACACCTAGTTTAGCACCCGCCTTGGCGCCGTTTGCATTTTGCATTGCATTTCTCCTTTAGCACTTAATTAATCAAATTAATTAGGTCTAAGGTCCTATTTCATCGTCCTCCACATCATAAAGTTGGGCCCTTTCATTAAAGTGTGCCCCTTTTCATTTTATTCCTCCAATACATCATTTAATCAAAAACCCTAATTAGGTCCTATTTTGAACTTCGGGGCTTGATTTCGGGAGTCTAAACATCTTGAAATCACCTGTAACTTCGGGATTCTCTCTAAAATCATCATATCCGACGGCCCTGAAAATTTGGTGAAAAGTTGCCAGGACCATGGCGCCCGGAGTGCACACGGTCCCAGATATTTTTCCCAAAATTTTAGGAGCGCGATCCAATCATAAAATAAAGCTTAACCCCAAGAAATTGGCGGGATATTCAATCTCTAGGTCGGCCAAAAGTTGGAATTAAGACCTAGGGTTTCATACATAAGAGCTCTCTTTCTTCATTGGAAAGGATCAGAATTTTGTTTTTAGGACCTTCTATGCAACGAAAGAGAAGATCTTTGAAGACTTCAACAACATTCAACATCCATCCATCAAGCATCCATCAATTTCATTCATCCAGTTAGGGCTTTGAAGGCATTGAAGAGCAATAAGGGATCACTGACTGAAGATTGGCTTGTACCCCCCCCCTTGGGGTTGGGTATGATTTCATGTTGTTTTCATGTCTTTGCATAAGCTTCCTTACATCATTTGTATTCATGCTTTAGATCACTCTACATCTTGATTTGGAGCATTTACATTGTCATTTACAAGCAATTAGGGTTTACTTTCTAGGTTGCTCTAGTTTGCTTACTTGCATTTTAGATCTTGCACACACACAAGGTCTGCACACACACTAATTTTACAATACAACTTGGCTATTTGTGGAGGTGGAAATCACCGAAGTGGGGGTTTGACTAAGGCAAAACCCTATATAGCCGCCCAAACACCTTTTCAGATATAAGTGCAGATTTCGGGATTCAAACGACGCCGCAAGTTGTAGATCCGAAAGAAGCAGACGGAGACTGAACCATATACCAAGTTTCAAAGCAGAAGACCAGGACAGTGGCGTGGGGTGCCCTGGTCCTACCAGGACAGGGGTGCTAGGTGCCCTAGTCCCTAGGACAGGGGTGCTGGGTGCCCTGGTCCTCCTGACAGATAGCAATTTTTAAGCATTTTCGATAGTTTTCCAGGTTGCAAAGTGGTAGTTTCAGGTGCAGTTTCAGGAACCGAATCAGGATAGTGGCGCCCGCACCCCCATCCCAAACATTTTCACTCAGATTTTGACTCCGGGTACACATCTGCATTCTTGTCTTGTCCTTGTGTTTGCAGCTTTCCATTGTTTAAGTTCAATTCTGCAATCTTGTTATTAGTTCATACTTGCATTTTGGGGTTAGGAATTGAACTTGCATAATCTTACCTTTCAATTACAACAAAGGAATAGAAACCCTAATAGGTAGCCCATGGCTCTCTCTTTGACCAAAAAGAAGTAGCCAATTGTGTGATACTTCTAGGCTCTTTCATATTCCGTAATGTGTGTCAAAAGATAGGATTAGGACATGTTAGCCTAGTCTCGCTTTTTCCCCCACAGAATGTTAAGGTTTTTAGGTTCATTTGTATTTCATTTTGGTTGTCATTGATCCACTAACGTTTGAACTTGTCTTTTTTGCCTTGTACCCCTTTTGACATGCATCATTTGGTGAAACCGATGTGAATCGAACACGCAACCTTCTGATCCTGATTCTAACTTTTATTTTTTTGTGATTTTTATAATTTTCACATATAATTTGTGCTTTGACGCTTTTGTTTCGAATTTTGGTTCCTTTGAAAAAAAAATTTAGTTCTTTCACAAAGGTTTATTGCTTTTGAACATTAATTAGTGCCTCTGTACTGATAGAGTGCTTTTGCACTCTTTGTCTATCTATTTTTAATTATGTCTAGCATTTTAATATAGTGCTTTTGTTAATAGTTTAGCGCTATTGTTAATAGTGTTGTGCTTCTATTAGTACTTATTGTCCAACATAACACCTTATGTGTTCTCATAGAGTAGTGCTTTTGTTCTAGAGAGTTCAAAATTATAACAAAAAAATTGAATTTAGGCTTGTGGAAGCCCACATCAGGTTTTGAATTTTACTAACTTCTTTATTGGCAGGTTTTTAACAATTTCTTGTAGGGGGAGGAGCTTAATTTAGGATTTTGATTTTGTTTTAACTTCTTTTTCTAAAATTGGTTAAAATAAATTTATATTTCCTCTTTTTCAGTAAAAAGAACCTCACATTTTAATTTTGGTGCTTTAAAACAAATCAAAACTTGTCTTTTGGGTTTAAAAGAACATAATTTTGCAAAGCTAAAATTTACAACCACCTTAACATTTTTTTTTGCAAATTCACACTTCAAATTTGGGCTATAAAAAGAACAAATAACTTGTCCATTTTTACTTACAAAAGAGATTTACTTTCAAGAAAACGCTCTTTTGTTTTGTTGACCAGGATTTCACTTTCCTAGTTAGTAAACAAATTGCTTTGTGGATAAAAAGAACACCATGTCTGTTGGATCAACATCTCCAAGTAGAAAATAGATCACATGGCAATAAAAGGTTAAAAATAACAAGTGTCTTTTGTGTTTGGCACGCTTGTGCAAATCTATAGAGTGGTCCCAGTTCTAACACACACTATCCTCTCCCTTGGCTCTTGTGGTCCTAGGTGCAAGAGAAAATTGTTAGCAATTCTCTAAATTTTCTATTTTTGAGAGAGGTTTTCCAAGAGACACATCACTCTTGGGAATGCCCTTGCACAGTAAATCCTTCAATCTTCTATAGAAATCAGGTGAGAGAAAAAGTTGTAGCTATTCCTATAGTGTAACTTGCTGAAAGGACATATGAGCCCCATTGTGAGTTACAAGGCTCTTAAGTGAGTCACTACAGAATGAACTTACATCCAAAGACATCAAACATTACTAGACACTTGTTATTTTAGAAGCCCGCTCATTTTATTGATTGATGATATTTGTGAAAAGTTCAGTGCAAGAGCATAGATGGTTTTTCTCCCAAGATACTCACCATACATATTTCCTTGAGTAGAAACAGGGTTTTTTGAAAGGCTACTTGTAGCTTGATGAAAGTGGTGACTCCCCCATCATAGGGATCATCTATCTATTATGGTCGCGCAAGACTTAGTCTATTAGATTCTTACCTGCCACGATAGGATACATAAGGTATGTAGTACCGAAGTCTAAAAAATATCAAGATGTGGGCTGAAAATATCGCAACTGACCATGACCTTAGGCCTTGGGGTCATACATACATTTATAAAGGGTCAAAAAGTGCATGATTGGGTTGATTTATATCCACACCTATTATACCCTTTTAAAAGGGGCAAGATTATGTGTGTGTGTACTTGATGCATTTTCTTGTCAAAGGATTCAAAACAAATTGAAACAAAGTATCCATACAACAAATCTACATCAAAATTGACAACAAATCTACATCAAAATTGACAACAAATCTACATAAAAATTGATAGCAAATCTACATCAACATTGATAAATCTACATCAATAAGTGAAACAAAGTATTAGTTTGTATGACCATCACTCATATCTTGAGAAAAAGAAATCTTCATCAAAAGAACAAATTGAAGAAGAGACAACTTGGTTCAAGGGCTCTTATCAAGAAAATGAATTTTTTCTATATCAATAGGCAACTCTTTCTCTCACATAGAGTATTCTTGCATCATATGTGCTTGTACCTTCAGGGAAAATCCAATGAATTTGAAAAAGAGCCTTTGAGCAATAGAGCTTTTACTCAGTATAAAGCTTTTGATTATAACAAGAACAAAGGGGGAAAGATCAATCCTTCTTTCTTTCCTAAATTTTTTATCACATACAATGAAGCTTGAGAGGAACCACCAACCCCTGAAAGAGAGGAAGAAATAAAAACCCCCTTCATAATAGAAAGCTTTTATTGAGACACATATCCTATCCACTTTCACAAATTCGTCCAACTCTCAACACAAAGAGGTCTTGTCCTTAGTCCTTTTAGATATTGCTTAAACAAACAAACAAATCATTTTTAGGGTGTCTCTACATCTAGGATCAATCATCTTAAGAGGAATTTCTACACATCTAGATAGGTTAAAACTATTTTATGAGTGCATCTTCTCATTACTAGGTAGCTTGCATTCTAACACATCTCAAACCTTGCTATACCTCATCACATCAAATTGTTGAAAAAAAACACAAAAGCAATTCACAAAGAACTCTGTTGACATCCAACCTTCAGTGTTAGAGATCTATCATCCACCAAACATTTCACAAAACTTGTCTTCCATCAAACATTTCATCACCACCACATAATAATTTTCACAAACATCAATGTTTAAAACATGGCTCAAACAAGATCAATGAGAAATCGACAACCAAAAATTTAAGAGGAGGAAGAAAACCTCAATGATTTTCATGAGGCCTTTGGAGGAGGCACTAATGATAAAGAAACCAAAACTCCAACTCCAGAAGATATAGAAAGAGCACAATATAATCCAAAATTCAACAGACTCTTTGATGAAATTCTTAGAAACAATGCCAATGCTCATTTCTTGAAAATCGCTCAAGAGGGTGCCAAACTTAACTCTGATTTTGATACAACACAATTACAAAAAACATATAAGAAACATAGCCATCACGATGGTGGAGGAGGTAGAGATTACTTCTTCTATGACCCTAATCATCAAGTGAATCCTCCACCTCCTCCTCCTTCAGAAATAGACATGTTGAGGCAATAAGTAGAAAATATTGCCCAACAATTGAAAAGTGGTGTGAAGACCAATTGATTCTCACTTAATGACATTTGTCCATATCCGTTTGATAGGAACATGCTTATGCCACCTTTTCCACGAGGGTTCGAAACGCCCAAATTTGAAAAATATAGAGGCAAAGGAGATCCTAGGGACCATGTGTGAGAATTTCACTCCGCTTGCTTAGAGGTGGCCTATGAGGACACATATTTAATGTGCATCTTTCCTCAAAGTTTGGGAGACACAACCACACAATGGTTTTCATGACTGCCAGGTGGTATTAGAACATTTGAAGAACTGGTCCAAAAATTTATTTCTCATTATGCACACAACATAGAATGTGACGTAACCATGGCATATTTGTGCAACACAAAACAAAAACCAAGGGAGTTGTTCTCAACTTTCCTACAATGATGGAGACAACTATCTAGAAGATGCTCCCTTCATCTACCTGAGCAAGAATTAGTGGAAATTTTCATTTCCAACTTAAATGATGAAATGGAATTTTATTTGGACATGAAGGGCATATAATCCTGTAAAGAAATGATAACTCAAGGGCTCAAATGTGAAAGAGCCCTCATCAAAAAGGGACTTATCAAAATTTATAATAAAAATAAAGATGGTTCCCATCCACATTATAATAGTGACAAACACAACCTATGGTTAGGTTTGCAGGACAAAATCCCCCTCCTAACAACAACACCATCAATAATCCACAAATCAAGGTCACAATACACAACACAAAGAATTGAAAGAAAAGCAACAAAACTACAAGCCAAAAGACACATATACTTCCTTAGGGGAACCTATCAAAATGATCTTATGACAATTGATATTCTCCAATATTGTGACCTTACCAAAAACATCCAACTATGAGCTTCAAGTCAAGCCTCCATGGTGGCGAGATCACGAACATTGTGAATTTCACCAAGGAAGAGGGCACAAAACAAGCAATGGCCATTGCCTAAAAGATCTTGTTCAGGAACTTATCGATAGAGGAGAAATCAAAATTGAGGGACATGACCCAAAAAAAATCTAATGATGTTCACTTAATGTTCAAGAATCCTCTTCCATCACATGATCAAAGGGGTCCTTCCATTTCAGGGAGAAACATAGATACCACAACCAATTACACACAAGCCGCATACAATTATACTGTGAATCGCCTTCATGATGAGGATGCACATGTTGAAACTCTTACCATAAAAAATCCAAATCCTACATGCAACGTTGTTCTGTATCATGGCAAGGTTAATATTCGAGTAACACCACAAGGAATGACACCCCTCCCCAAACAATATAATCTTGTAGACCAACTGGATAAGACACCGACCCTCATCTCCATATTAAAGCTTTTATACTTATCCCCCTGATATAAAAAAATATTGGACCAAGCTCTCCAAGAAGCATCAGTCCTCACCAACTTCAACATAGATCAGTTTCAAGCTATAGCTGTTAGTCTAAAGTCATCACCATGTCTCTCTTTTACTGAAAGTGACAACACATCCTTCCAACAACCCCATAATGCCTACCTCCATATTGAAGGGTTCATAAACCAACATAGAATCAAGCAAGTTCCGATTGACAATGGAGCTGGCTTAAACATATGCACCTTGTAGCTAGTCACAACATTAGGTTATGTAGAAAAATTAGTTGATGTCAGCAAGAAGATAACCATCAAAGTATATGATGATGCACAATGTTCTTTTGAAGGAGCTGTTATATTACCCATTAGGGTTGGGCCAGTGGTGAAGCATATAGTTTGACAAGTTCTAGACCTTCTTTTGCCATACAATCTTTTGTTAGGGAGACCTTGGATACATGCCATGCAAGCAGTCCCATCTATCTATCACCAATGTATCAAGTTTCCACTTAATGGGGTAGAAATTACAATCCTCGGTGATGCTAATCCATTTGCATTGTAATAATATTCACCATCAACCAGAGATCACCATACCTAATAATAGGGAAGTTATCCCTTCCTCATCATATGTTAATCCAACCTTACTTTCCAGCTTAACAACCCCTACACCAAAACAAGAGAAATTAAAAAGAAAAATGGCTGAGGAAGGTCTCGATGAATATAATCTTAGCTAAATACTTTGTGTTGGGTAGTTACTCACATCCCCTAAGACTCATGGAAAACTTCAAGGTTTACTTCAATCACCACTGGCTAAAAGAACTTGCACTTTGGCACAATTCACCACTAGTAAAAGTCAAGAGGAGGAAACCATGGATGAAGACCTGGCCGAATGGATCTACACAAACCCTATCAACAAAGAAAGCCTGAAGGATAAGCTCCCCACTGACAAATATGGCAAAGACTTCACTATAATGCAAATAATAGGATATGATGGACATATTTCTTTAGGACCTTGCAAGAAAGGATGACAAGAGCCCTTACAACCTGAGTTGAAACCAAGAGATAAAATAGGAATAGGTTTTCAAAGAGAATCTCTTGCTAAGCTTCGATTCAAAGGAAAACCCAAAAAACCCGTAGATCAACCAATTAATCCAAGGATGCAATCCTTGACTATATCTGCAACACCACCAACCCTACTAGCAACACCAACAACACCAGGAATACCAACAATCCTACCTCTAAAAGTACATAAGCCAATAACTAATGCACTATTTAATTCAAAAGACATCCTAGCTTGGTATGGTAATCGAATGCTACAGAGTGATTCTGAGACAAAATCACAAGAGTGGGAATAGGATTTAGTGTATTTAAATACTTTAGACGAGGAAGAGACATCGCCTCCACCACCTCATAAGGATATGCCAATTTATGGAGAAGCATGGATTAAAACTTTTTGGGTTACTGAGGTAGAAGAAAATTCGATAGGACCTACATCAAATCCTACGCCTGAATCTAACAAGGAGAGTACCATCGAGGAACTTCGCAACTCCATATTAACCCTCACTGATGTCTCCTATGAACTCAACTTAATGGATGAAGTAATGCCTATCATTCATCCCGAACTCATTGAATGGAACCATCCAAATCCCCCATGCCTTGAACATTTATAAAATGATGAAGCACTCATAGAATTTCTAGAATTACGAGATAACATACCAACCAAAGATCATAAAGTTGGGTTTACTATTGAACTTAACAATGCAACATAATTTAGGGCAGATGCCAAACCTTTCAGCTACAAAAATATTACAATAAAGCATGGATATTCTAGTGAAAACCACACGGAGGTACTTTTTTATCCTAAAAGAGTAGAAACAAAGAGCGTATCCAAAGGTTTGACATCCTCCCCTTTAGAATGAATCAGGAGAGGTTAACCATCCTAATAGAAGGAAAAAAAGAATTCAATGTGGGGACTCCTAAGATTCATCACTAAATACATTTTCCATCTCTATTAACTCCTGAAGAATAGCCAAAATTAGTGGAATTCTTCCAGAAGTGCCAAAACAACTTTGCATGGTCTTATGCAGACATGCCCGACTTAGATCCAGATTTGGTCACACATCACCTAAATATAGCAGATGGAGCTAAACCTATCAAACAAAAACTTAGAAAGATGCACCCATAGATTGTCATTCTTGTCAAGGTTGAACTTGAAAAGCTCTTGGATGTTGGTTTCATCAAACCTTTTGATTATGCAGAGTGGATCTCTAATATTATACCTATTGGTAAACCTAATGGGGGCATCTATATCAATACAGACTTCAGAGATTTAAACAAAGAATTTCCTAAAGATGACTTTCCATTACCAAACATTGACATGATTGTCGATCTAACAGTAGGTCATGTGATGCTTTCTCTTATGGATGACTTTTTAGGGTACAACCAGATTAAAATTGCTCCAAAGGATCAACATAAAACTGCTTTCAGATGTCCATGGGGAACATACTGTTGGAATGTAATGCATTTGGTCTAAAGAATGTAGGGGCAACATATCAAAGATCCATGACTACCATCTTCCATGACATGATGCACACCATAGTGGAAGATTATGTGGATGATTTATTGGCTAAATCATTAATAAGAGAAGGTCATCTTACAGTACTAGATAAATCTTCAACATATTAGAACAATACCACATCAGTCTCAATCCAAAGAAATGTGTCTTTGGAGTAGCTTATAGGAATCTCTTAGGATACATTATCTCAAGTAAAAGCATTGAGGTAGGTCTTGTGAAAGTCAAGGCAATCATGGACATGCCACCTCCAAAGAATATCAATTAGTTGAGGAAATTACAAGGGAAGATACAATCCATTAGGTGGTTCATTGCACAATTGGCTAATAAATGTCATCCCTTCACCCATTCGTTAAATAAAAATATTTATTTTCAATGGGATGCAAAATTCCAACAAGGATTCCAAATGCTTAAAGACTACCTAATGACTACACCATTGTTGATTCCACCAGATACAAGTAGACCTCTATTGTTATACATGTTAGCTACAACCACGACATTAAGAGTATTTCTTGCACATCGTAATGTGGAAGGAAAAGAATGTGTTGTCTACTACATCTCTCAAACACTGGTAGGCTATGAACTCAATTATACACCTATTGAGCGAGCTTGCCTAGCAATTATCTTGGTAACCACCAAATTAAGGCACTACATGTTAACACATAAGGGACAACTTATTTCCAAGATAGATCCACTCAAGTACCTACTCAACAAGGCATCATTAACAGGCCGCTTATCCAAATGGGTTATGATCCTGAGTAAATTTGGCATTGAGTATGTGGACTGCAAAGCTATTAATGGACATGTTATTGTAGATCAGTTGGTTGATGTACCACTCAAAGGTGACCATCCTCTTATTTCCAACTTTTCAGATGATGAAATTTTAATGATCACAACTACACAACCCTAGAAGCTATATTTTGATGGCTCATACACCATTCATGGCTCAGGGGTAGGTATTATTTTTATCACACCTCAAGGTGATAGTGTCCCGAAGTCCTACAGACTCGCTTTCCCATGCAAAAATAATATAGCAGAATATGAGGCCTTGATCACATGACTCAGATTGGTCATACAAAGGAATCTAAAAGAGATACAAGTATATGGAGATTCCCAGCTGGTCATCCGGCAAGTCATAGATGAATACCAAACCAAGGATGATTAATAGTATTCATTTATTCTTTTATTGTGAATTCTTTCAATTCTTTCCCCAATCTTTGGCATTGATGCCAAAGGGGGAGTATGTATAAATGTGAAAAATATCAGAAAAATTAGACAAAATCACATGGGAAGGATATCAAGATATCTCAAGGAGTGTATTGCTCAAGGAGAGCATATTTCAGTTGAACTGGCAAGGAATCCATTTTTCACATGAGTGTTGCCATCAATGCCAAAGGGGGAGATTGTTGGCAATTGACACTCATCGGATTCATTTTGTTGTCATTGATGGCAACAAGATTAGATGGAAGTCATATACCGACACTAGGAGGTATGTACCGGTAGACACCGGCATTGGAGTATCCAAGATTACACTGGCACCAACATCAGTACTTGAAGGAAGCTGACATCAAGAAGGATTTATTTAGTAAATCATTTTGTAATTATTGTCGAGGCTGACATTGAATAACTTTGGTAATACATTGTAAGCCGACATAAGGCATATTGTTTGTAATGGGTATATAGGTCAGTCTACTAGGTCATTTTGAATATGAAATAGGATGCGACATAAGTAAGATATAATATAGAAGAACTACATAATGTGAAGTATATATATGTAGATCATTTGTATGTGAATGTCATATCATGCAATGATCTATAGATAGTTTGGGAAGTATTCTTGGAGGAGAAAAGATACTAGTAGTAGTGTTCAAGGTTTATGAACTGGTACAAAGAAGAGCTATAACTAGAACTCTATTTGTCATAGCATATGCATTTTGGGAGTTCATTTTCATTGTTTTACTTCAGCAGAATCTTGGAGTTAGTGAGGCTCTTTAGTGATGAGTAGTGTGCCTTCCTGCAAGTGCAGGCCCCCATTATATGTAATATCATTTTATATGGCCAGTGAATTGATATTGTGGGTCACAAACCCCACCATGGTTTTTCCTCTTTGAGGTTTTCCACATATAAATTTTGTGTGTTATGGTGTTCATTAATATGGATGGTTTACTTGCTTATGTTTATTTGTTTACCATTTTATTATCTTATTTTACCAACAGAACACTGATTCACCCCCCCTCTCAGTGTTCTTTTATCCCAACAATTGATATCAGAGCCTGGTACCTCAGAAGAAGTTTAACAGCTTGAGGAAGATCCTGAAACCAGAATCTTTGAACATGGCTATGGAGAAGCAACTTGAGATGGCTCTTGAGGATTATGATGCTAAAAGGATGAAAAACTTGAAATTGCAAGAAGAATTGAATTCTGCTAATGAGTTCATTCTTATTCTACAAGAAAGGTTATCATCAACTCAAGCCAAGAGAATTTTTTTTTTGCAAAACTCGGATGATGAGGAGAAGAATGCACTTAAGGAACAGTGTCAAAAAATAAGTCAAACAAACATGCTCATTAAGAATGAAATGCAAGATCTGACTATGAGGTTATCAAAAGATATTGAGGATAGAAAGAAGAAGGAAGGTAATCTTGTTATATCTTTGAAGACTAAATTTGATGAATGTGACAGATTGACTCATGAGAATAATCTGTTGAGAACTAATTTGGCACACTCCCGAAACAATGAACAAGAACTTGAAAGACAAATAACTACTTTGAGAGATGATCTAACCACTGCAAGTGAGTATAAAGAAAAATTTAGGATTAGTACTGCATAGTTGGATGACTTATTGAAAAGATAGAGCCAGGTTTATGATTCTAGAGGACTTGGATTTGTACAAGGGGAAAGCTCTAGTACTGCAAATGAAGATCAGACAACTAGTACATAGAACTCATGAGAACAGAGGAAACTGGTAAGGCAATCTAATGCTTATAAATTCAATGGTAGATTTTTTGTTTGCAATCAATTTGGGCATGTGGCTAAACAATGTAGAAATAAAGCAAATCAAAACTACATTCTAAGTAGGGTTCACAATGAGTTTATTTGGTTGGATTGGCCTTACATGATCATGAAGGAGGCTATTCAAGAAGTCACCGACTTACCCAAAGTCGGACAAGAACCTGACAAGAAAATTTCCAACACTGAGGCCGAGAAACCCACCAGTGCAATTCCTCTTAGCAAATCAATAAGGATCAACATAATCACCAATATTGATGTAAAATTTGCAAGCATTATAATAGGTTATAAGGTAATTCAATCTAATCAAATGAATTCTATTTCTAGTTCATGCATTCACGTTGCATATCAGATGCTGAGGAATAATGCAAAATATGATTTATGCGAATGGATGAGGAGTGAATTAATGTTGAACCTTGGAAAGATCAAGGGAATTAAGAAAGGAACTTTTAGATATGGTAATCTCATTGTATGTTTGATTCTTTACTTCCTAAATGAGCTACCTGGTCTTGGCAAGAAGCGTTGGGCTCATGACATACTGGTAGGTATGTAGACCAAGGAAGCAATCACCGATATTGGTACCAAAAGAGATGAGAAACTTTGGGGGTATTTTAAAACATTCCAAAAAAACATGAGTTAGAGGGATAGAATATCAAAGAACATTGTGGAGAAGTACTCTACTGATAGCTATTTTATAGTGAAAAATGATGAAATTCTTATGGAAGAAGTTGAACCTAGGACCATATGGATTACAGAGCTTGGATATGAAGTGGATTATAGCATTTTTGAACTCTTTGCAAAAATGTTGCTTGAAGCTCCATTGGATGACAAAACAAAGCATTTTGGTACAGTAGAAGAGAAGGCCCTTGAGGTCAAACTAGTTTCAACAGGAAGAGAAGAGAGAAGAAAATAGAAAAGATGTCTGCATATGTACAAGATATAATTCATAAGATAGACACTCAATCAGGTTCTGGATCCAAACCGACAGTAAAGGAAAGTCTACAATCTGTACTGGCACAAACCATTTTTGAGGATGGAAATGTACAGGATACTGTAAATATTATGGACAATACTCCACCAATAGTAATTGACATAGCACTAAGTGGCAAAGCCACTGGTGCAAAAGAGGTTGTAAAGGATAAGGTAAAGGAAACTGAATCTATATCGGTAGAGGTTTTGGCAATTGACACTTCTCAGGTTGAGAAGAAATTTGTCTCTGAATTGAGTCCAACTGAATTGATGATGATGGCCACTCAGAAATTATTGAAGGATGGTACTGCAGATAAGGGAATAATAGATCAATTAGTTACAGTATTGCATTATTTAATCCCTAATTGCTAGATTGAGAGTGAAGCAAGCCCTTCCGACAAGCTCAAAACTCTAACAAAGCATATTTCTAACAACTTTCAATCTCTGAGGCAGATTGAAGACCGATAGGGTTTAGAAAGATTTACTATGGCTAAGAAAGCCGCCTTTGACTAGATCATAGAAATAGAGAAAATTAAAATTGAAGCTAAACTCATTCTTATTGATAATTGTTTGAAACAAGGTATAAATATCTATAGGGTTTGTTGCAACATAGGAATTCTTATAGTAAATGTAGATAGCAGTTTAAATAAGTTACATGATAAGATAGCTAACATTGCTATTTATTTTGATTGATTAACTGCACTAACCACATCTGTTGATGGACAAATTTTGTCCTTGGAGAACTAATTTTTTTCTTTTGAGAAGGAGAGAGATAAAGTCATTTAGAGAGAAAGAAGTCTTAGAGGACTAATGAGTCCTAGATTGGATTCATTGAATGCACATAAAAGAGAATGCATGGACATGATTGATAAACTCACACCGACATAAGTCAAAGAGAAGGAAACACTTGCCCACTTACTAAGTGGACTTGGATCCATATCTGACACCTTCAAAACCAGATGGGATAGATATCTTCCGTTGTTGGATAAGACTTACCCCAAAATTTTTAAGTTGGTCAAGTTCCAGTGAAATTAACAGTATTCATTTATTCTTTTGTTATGAATTCTTTCAATTCTTTCACTAGTCTTTGGAATTGATGCCAAAGGGGGAGTATGTATATATGTGAAAAATATCAAAAAAATTAGACAAGATTAGATGGGAAGGATATCAGGATATCTGAAGGAGTGTATTGCTTAGGGGGAGCATATTTTAGTTAAACTAGTAGGGAATCCATTTTTCACATGAGTATTACCATTAATGCCAAAGGGGGAGATTGTTGGCAATTGACACTCAATGGATTCATTTTGTTGTCATTGATGGCAACAAGATTAGATGGAAGTCATATACTGACACTAGGAGGCATATACCAGCAACACAAGCATTGGAGTATCCAGGATTACCCTAGCACTGACACCGACATCAGTACTTGAAGGAAGCCGACATTAAGAAGGACTTATTTAGTAAATCATTTTGTAATTATTGTCAAGGTCAACATTGAATAAATTTTGTAATACATTTTAAGACGACATAAGGCATATTTTTTGTAATGGGTATATAGGTTAGTCTGCTAGGTCATTTTGAATATGAAATAGGATGCAACATAAGTAAGATAGAATATAGCAGAACTGAATAATGCGGAGTATATTTATGTAAATCATTTTTATGCAAATGTCATATCATGCAATGATCTATAGATAGTTTGGGAAGCATTCTTGGAGGAGAAAAGATACTAGTAGTAGTGTTCTGGGTTTATGAACTAGTACAGAACAGAGCTATAATTAGAACTCTATTTGGCATAGCAAATGCATTTTGTGAGTTCATTTTCATTGTTTTACTTCAGAAAAAGCTTGTAGTCATTGAGAATCTTTAGTGATGAGCAGTGTGCTCTAGGCAGTGCGCCGTCCTACAAGTGCAGGCCCCCATTATATGTTATATCCTTTCATATGGCCAGTGAATTGATATTGTGGGTCACAAATCCCATCGTGGTTTTTCCTCTTTGAGGTTTTCCACGTATAAATTCTCTGTGTTATGGTGTTAATTAATGTGGATGGTTTATTTGCTTCAAGTTATATGTTTATTTGTTTGCCGGTTTATATGTGTTTGGTATAAAGGCATAAAATCTTATTTTACTGGCAGAACACTGATTCACCCCCCCCCCCCCCTCTTAGTGTTCTTGGATCCCAACACACACTTCCCTCTAACCAATCAAACAACCAACAAAAAACCTTTATCTGCCAAACCACTAGATACACCATCATTGTTGAAACCCTATATAGATGAAGTCTTGATGGTACTCTCCTTCGATGTTTGGAACAAGATGAGATAACAAATTCCTTGGAAGAGGTACATGAAGGAATTTGTAGGGCTCACTCAAGTGGTCCTTCACTAGCAAAGAGAATCATGCGAGCAGGATACTATTGGCCCTTCATGGAGAAGGACTCCTACTACTTTGTTAGAAAGTGAAAGAAGTGCCAAGTTCACGAAGATCTGATACATGCCCCAACATAGGAATTACAACCTATCACAACACCATGACCATGGAGTACTTCAAAAAGTGGATCAAAGTCGTTCCACTCACCCAAGTCACCGACAAGTACATCGCTTCATTCATCCTCAATTACATCATCTGTCGGTATGGTGTACCCATTCCCATCATCACAGATAATGGACTTTCGTTCAAAAATCAAGATGTCTGTGAACTCTGTGAGAAGTTTCATATCAAACACCATTTTTCCACCCCATATTACCCATAAGGCAATGGCTAGGTAGAAGCATCCAACAAGAATATATTGAGGATCCTTAAAAAGATAGTCAATGATGCTGGCCGTGATTGGGACATTTGTTTGAATCCAATGCTGTGGGCATATCAAACTAGCATTCAAACCCCTATAGGTGCAACCCCCTAATCACTAGTTTATTGAGCAGAAGCCATCTTGCCTATTGAGGTTGAATTACCATCTGTATGGGTCTCCTTGCAAAATCTAATAAATGATGAAGAATACCGAGTCTCACATCTTCAGGACTTGGAACTGCTTGATGAAAGGTGATGAGCTGCGTACAACCACCTAAAATCCTATCAACTATGCATGAGAAGAAGCTACAATCATCAGGTCAAACCTCACACATTTGAAGTAGGAGATATTATTCTCATGGAGAATCCTTGCAATCAACCAAACAGGGAACACTGGGGAAAATTTGAATCCAATTGGTTGGGTCCATATGTCATCACTGCCATCTTCGGGTCTAGGGCATATCAGTTAGCAACTTCAGAAGGAGAACCACTAGCAAATCTGACCAACAACATGCATCTCAAAAGGTTTCATAAATAAGTTATGCAGAGCATCATGCTCATCCAGTATCAGGAAATACCAAAAACATTCAGAAAAAGTCCTGAACAAAATACAAAAATACAAAAAATAAAGAAACTAGTAAAAAAAAATCATTCATCCAAATGGTGAAAACCACTTCAATGTTGCCTTGGGTAAGTATGGTGGTGAAAACCTAGTAAACATACACCACTCATAAAGGCTATGGTTCCATTGTCTTTCAGACTTATTGTGATTGTATACAATTAAAAAATGGTCTGAAGATAATTAATTAAATAAGAAATTATTTAATTAATCTCCCTCCCCAATTTAATTGAATTCATCAACAATTTGATTAAATCCCCCTTTCATCTACTTATTAATAAATCTAAGGATTTATTTAATAGGTTCATTTCATGATCCCCTTTAATTAATTAATTTAAATTAATTAATTCCCCCCATCAAATGTTGGCATATGTGTAGAGTTTGATGACATGATGATATTGTATATTGTCATTGATGTCAATATGCTGAAGTATGAACCGACATATTAAAGTAAGAAAACTGGCAAGAGAACTAATATGATGGTATGAAGTGAACTAGTATGATAATGTGGACCAGTATATGCGAAAAGGTGAACCGGTATTTTGGAATGTGAACTGGTATATGCAAAGTTTGTAGTGGGGTTTCATTTGATATGACTACCGGTTGGTAGTCTCAGCTTTGGGGTTTCTGGTTGATGCATTCCAAGTCTGTGTGATTCAATCGATGACATCCTATGATGAGTAAGCATTAGAATGAAGATTAGATCATCTTGCCACATCAGCCTTGTGCGCATGAAGAATCTCCTTGAGGATCTTGCATGAAGAAGATTGATTCTATCTACCTCGGGAATGTGCAAAATCTTAATAAACGATGGAGAGCGTGTGATGGGTTATCAGCTTCCAGAAGAGGCAAAGAATGAATGATGTAGAATGTCTTGAGATTTGTTCAAGATTGTTTTACCCTATGTAATGTGTTTAAATGGTTGGGATTGGACCGATTGTATTGTTAACCTAGATGCTTAGCATTTTAGGTTTTTGCCACCGACCTAATTGTTGTCTATAAGGTTGATGATGATTCTCACTTGAAGTTGTTGGAAAATGTATGTGTGTGAAGTGATTCTTGCTAGACCGGTGCAGTGAGTAGAGATCTACAGAGTGTGATTGCAGATGTAAAGGAACTGAAGTTGATCTGCCCTGCCATTGAGTGTTGTTATCAGATCAGTGTATTACCTGTTGACTTCTAACCATTTCAGCAGTTGGAAAATCCCTTTACCGAGTAGCTTTAATGGGATTTTTGTAAATCTTTTAACAGGGTGACTCAAAATCATTGAGTTCTTTAAATCCTCTGACAAGGTAACCTTTAATGGGGTTTTAACTTCTAACCAGGTATTTAGCCATCCCTTAACCGGGTGATCCCTAGCAGGATCGGTTCCTAGAAGAACCTGTTGTAAAGTCTTTAACCAGACTAGGCTCCTAGCAGAGCAGACTTTATAAGAGTTCATGAACAACTTGTGGGTATTCATCCCCACCGTGGTTTTTCCCAGTTCAGTTTCCACATGAAAAATCAGTGTGTTATGTGTGATGCTTTTTCATGTGATGTCTTAGTGTTTTCTGTTAAGCGGTAAAGCATGTTGATCCAGTGGTCATTATATTTCTGATGTATTACTTGTTTAAGCATATGGGTGAAGTGGAAATGAGATATTAGGTTTTGTGAAGATCTAAGTGTTATCGGTTTATGTCTTCCACAGTCTTACTATGTTTTACCGGTAGTGCCCTGATTTAGATCGGTGATGCTCTTTACCAGCTAGTGCAGTCTTTGCAGTTTAAGTTGTTAGCAAAGTTTTTATCTATACTGATTCACCCCCCCTCTTAGTATCTATTGAGTATTTACTGTTCATCATTATTCATCATCAAATTCATTTCTTCTAAATCCCTTAATTAATTAAAACAAATCAATTATGAGTTGTTGAGATTAATTATCCTTTTCCTATTATTTGAATTTTTAAATTCAAATTCTCCTAACTTCTAACCACCTAACCTAATCCCTTATAGACCTAACTCATTCCATCTAACCTTGGGTTTAACTAACTCCATCCTAGCTTGCACATCCTAACCACCATGTCCCCTTTCCTTGAACACTTTTCTCTCTCATGAGAAAAGCTTTGTGACACTTGTCACTAAGTGTTCCCTTTCATCTAACCTCTTCTAGAAGCCTCTTGAAACTTGTCACTAAGTGTTCCCTTTCATCCAAACTCTTCTAGAAGCCTCTTGACACTTGCTACCATAGAGATGACAAATTTTCCCTTTAATCCAACCCCTTTTTCTACCAACCTCCAATTTAACCATTGATATCTTCAGACTTAATCTTGATCATTGATTCCTTCCACCTCACCCCTGGCCTTGGAAAACCTATAAATAGACCCCATTTTGGATCAATAATCATCCCATCTCATTTGCATTCAAGCATTGTTACTATAGGCATATAGTTGTTAGCAAATCATTCTTAGCATTGTTATCATGTTCAATTTCAACTTAATTGCATTTTCATTCTAGCTTATTTTCTTGAATAATCATGAAATCATGTAGCTTAATCATGCTATCATTGATAGCTTATGCATCTTCATCATTTAAATCCTCCGTTTAAGTGTAGTCAAGTCACTTGAATTTGCATAACCAGATCTGAGAGCAAAATTCATACTTGCATTTACTAGGAAGCAATAGATTGATTAGCTATGGTTTTATCTTTCGTTGATTAATTTTATAACCATTGCTTGTAATGATTTATTGAGTGTTTTGTGTTGTAACTACAAGTATAATAGGTACACACTTCACAGGCATGACATTTTGGCGCCCACCGTGGGGCTGGAATCATCTTTTTTGGCCTCTCAAGCTTCAACAAAATGTCATCTCTGTCGGATCTGATTCAAAGTGTCCTACGAGTTCATTCTCTGACTCGTACAAACTTCCTTTTAAGCCAGGATGATACCTCATCCTGACTCGTATTAGGTAAATTTTGTTTCGTACGATATCATTTAGCTTGTCATGGTTGGTCCGAAGATGTGTCGTACGAGTCTCTATCTGGAACCATTCTTGCTCATATTAGCTCAATCCTATGTCATACGAGCCTATTTTGGTGTGTGTCTGAAATCTAAAGTTTTGTCATTTGATCTATTAAATCATATCATATGAGTTTCTGCCTGTGTTTTTAAAATAAACTGCATTTTTAGGGTTTTATGTTTTTGATCCAAGATTTACTAATGCTAACCCTGACTTGTTTGTGATATTTTTGGGCAGCCTAACTCTTTTCTGCAGAATGATTGTCAATGATACGCTTGTCAAAGACTAAATTAAAAAAAAAAAAAAAACCAATCAATGACCACTAACAAATTTATTTTGTAGGTTGGCTATGAATTCGACTAAACTTTGTGTATTCATTAGAGTTTTCTAGGCACACTTGTTTTTTTGGCTAAAAATGAACAATCATGTATTTTGTGTCTTTGATGATAGGCGAGTATACTCTCACCTTTCTTAGGTGATCAGAAAGCTAGACTCATCTTTTTATTTCATTAGTGTGTATCTTTAGTAGGTTTGCCCTCTCGAGGAGATAATAACTCTTAAAGCCATTATGACCGTTGTGAGGGGAACGACCTAAGTGGTAATAGCTAATGCCAAGTAATCCAACCCACTATAAAATAAATGCGATTTGATGAAAATCAAGTCAACGGTAGTGCTCAGGAATAGCTCTCCTCCATACCTTCGAGTATATCAAACTTTGGTTTTCAAGGCTGGGAGACCTCTTAATTGAGTATTATACCCCGACGCACCGAATGGATCCCTTACCATTTCGGGTTAAATTAGAAGCTACCTAATTCACCTCTAAAAGGGTGATAATATTTGTGCAAGAGAGATAGTAACTCTCCCAAGACACTTTCCATATTGTGCTCCCATTAGAATTTGGAGTCAGATAATACAACGTTGAGAATCCATTGCATGAGACTCAGCAGCCATATTCTGATTAGCTATTGGGTGTGTACCTAAGTTTGCAAGCAAAGGTTTTCTCTCCTTAGCCAATTTCCTTAAGGTTTAGCATGCTTGGAGTCACTTATCACATCACGTGTTTGTTGTGTATTCATCCCTAAAGTGAAAAATCTGACATCTAAAACTAGAAAACATAAGCAAAACATCAAAATTCACTAATCCATATTTGGCAAAACAAACACTTTTTATCTTTGCTCTGTTGTCTGTCGTACGATCTGGAGTTATCTATCGTACTAGATAATCTTTTGTCATATGAGATTCATCATTTGTCATATGGCTTGGTATGTTTTGTCATACAAGTCTCTTCTTTTTACATGAAATTTCTGATTTGTCATTTGGTCTTGTATCTCTTGCCATTTGGGGCTATAATCTATCATACGAGTCTCTGTTTTTATCAATCCAGAGCTGTCACTTTGCATGAATTTTTCAGGTCTATCATTTTCCTTGATCAATTTGTAGTAATCATAAACACTCAGTTATCTATCACTTTGTGCTTGGATTGTCTCCTTGGTTTGCTTGGTCAAGTTATCAGCTATCAAAATAAGAATTTAAAACATAAACACCTTAATATTTTCAAGTAGTCACCCTCAAAAAGTTCAAGATCTAAACATCTCAAAGTGCATTATCACCCTTTTTGGTAAACTGATCACTCGAACATAGTTTGTCATCAGGATCTATCATCCTTTATCACAAAACTAAAATGTTTTGTCAGGATAATCTTGTCCCACATCGTAGGATATATTCTTCCTACTGGACTTGGTTTTTATCAAATCATCATCATTGCACTCCTAAACCGAAGATCAAAAAACTTGCAAACTTTTAAACACTTGAATTTTCTTTTCATGTCCTATCACTCTAGCATATATACCTTGACATTTGATCACTTATCATAACAACTTTTGGACAATCGAACCCTTGAAATGGAAACAAAAACATTTGAAATATCTGAAACTCATATCATGACATACCAAAGAAAAACACAAGAAAAAGACATAACAAGCCAACATATCAGAGCAATCAAACAAGTTTAAAATCAAAATCCAACTATGTTAAAACCTCACAAGAATTCAAATACATCTCAAAAGAAAGGTGGCTCTTTTATGCACCTCTTAAAGAGATCCCTAAAGGATTTGGCTAAAGAAGATCACAATCATGCACCTATGTCTAGCAATGGCTCATCCCCTATAAGAAAATTGACTCTCCAAAGGAATCTATTCCTACACCTCTTGAAAGCTTGCAACAATCTTCCATAGAATCATCACCAAAGAATACATCCAAAGATGAATTTCCCCAAGGGATATCCATAATTTCCATCAAACCTATTTCAGAGGATCATATACAAAGCCCATCTCCTTCATATCCAAGCATTGATTCCTTGCAACATCCCCATAATGCTCTCTTGCAAATTGAAGTCCTCATTCATAGAATTCTTGTTAAATGTATCCTAACAGATGGGGGAGCTAGCTTGAACATTTTCTCTTTGAGTCTTGTTGATGCTCTAGGTTATTCAGAAGATGCAGTTGATCCCTAGAAAAAGATCACCATCAAAGCACATAATGAAGAAGAGAATTCCTCTAAAGGAATTGTGGTATTACCCCTCAGAGTGGGACCTTTGCAAAAAGAAATAGCATGCCAAGTTCTAGACTTGGACCTACCATATAACATACTCTTGGGAAGACAATGGATACAATACATACAAGCTATTACATCAACATATCATTAGTGCTTAAAGTTTCCCTACAATGGGCAAGAAATCACAATATCAATAGACTCAAATCCATTGCAGTGTTGTAGTAATCTTAAATCAACTCAAGAGGTCATTGTTCCACATAACAAAGAGGTAATAGCTTCAAGCATACAATCCAAGGAATAATCATTTGCATCAATTTTGTCAAACATAGAAAAACAAATGCAGCTAAGAGATCAAGGGATCGGAGAATATTTACTATCATGGAAAAACAAACAAGAGCAACTTGAAATTGAAATGGAAGAAGAAGATGTAGAAGTCGATGTAGTTCACACGTATGCAGGACAAACATTAGGTACTAGCCCGCTTGAATCAGAACCACATTCAGCTGACATGGACTTAACCAGGGACGATCAGGAGTTTCTTGCACAAGGTCATTCTGACGAGATTATTGTTCTAGACATGAAAATACATATTGAAAGATCTGATATCTCTATCATGACTCATAAAATCTTTGAAACTATTCAGCCTGAAGATCCTTTATCCTTAAGCTATCCCAAACCTATGGACTGGGAAAATGAAGAATATACTACCATTGATACCTTATCGAAGGACCAAGCCATATCCTTATATCTTAATAAAATCAAACCCACAACAACTTTCACCAGGGATTCCTCTAACGTATCTTCATGTCAAGTGGGTGTTAAATCTCCTACTCATAAAAGTGAAAATAAAGAGAACAATATCAAGTCTAATGTTGAAAACCATTTCTTGGCAACATTAGATCGAGAAAAAGTAAAAACAAAGGACACATCTAATGGTGAAAAACTCCTTGAGGCACTGGAAGATGGGAGATTTGACACTTTACTTGAGCACTATCAAGAAAGGTCATCCATTTTGATCAAACCAACAGAGGCAGTTATCATTGGCACAATTGATCTACATCCAGCAATCTCTCTATCAAAACTAAGGAACAAATATTTGGAACCCTTCAAAAGATGGCAAATCAACTTTACATGTTCATATGTAGACATTCCAGGGTTTGATCCATATCTTACAATACATCACCTAAATATCAGTCCAGGAGCAAGCATCAATAATGAAATACAAAATGGATTAGGAGCAGGTATTCTATTCATTACACCACAAGGTCATACAATCCCAAAAGCATACAAATTAAGCTTTCCATGCACCAACAATACAACAAAATATGAAGCTTTGGTTACAGGTATCAAAATAGCTATAGAATGGAACATTACACAACTTCAAGTCTTTGGAGACTCTTAGCTCGTCATCAATCAAATTAATGATTATTATAAAAAAAAAGACAAAAAATTGATGCCTTACAAAAAGATGGTGGATGATATCAAGTACTTTGTAGAAATAACTTTTCAAAAGATTTCAAGGAATGACAACAAAGTAGCAAATGCCATGGCTACACTTGCTTCTTGTAATACCCTAAAAATGGTCATCTAAACTGGGGCCCCTAATCTTGACAACATCACCAAGGTCCTAACCAAAGGAAATCAAATCAATCTTGAGCACACAATTAATTTCTTAAATCATCAAATGCCATGTCACATCGATTCAGATTGTGGGTGCCAAAGATGTGTGTGTGTGAAAAGTGGACTTGTATCTGCAATACACAACACTTCAATTAAGTCATTATATGTATGGTTAGTCAGATATAAGCATGAATATGAAAACCATAACAAATTGACCCATTGCCTTCTAAAATATGCGAGTATAAGATTTCTCTTAGATTTGTATAAGCAATCTAGTGACTAGACTACACCAAGACAAAGGATTTTTAATCTATATGAGCATGGATTTAAGCTAGATGAATGCAAGATTAATCTAACAAGATTTAAGCAATAAATGAGATAAACGAGATAAATGATCTAAATATGTATGCAATAACTAATATGTGAATATCTAAATGCACGAATATTATTGAACCTAGAGAAAAAACAACATGATAACAATATATTCTCCAACATCCTAAATGAGAGATGAGAGCTTGAATTTATAGAAAATTTAGAAAGAAACCAATGGCTGAGATCAAATGATGATGAGCAGTCAAGATTTTCCAAGAGGAAGCACAATCTAGGTGAATTGATGTGATTGGATGCTTTTTTTCAGTTTTAAAGGAAATTGAACTAAAATTAAGATAAAATTAGGAAAAAACTGATTTATTCTCTATTTCATTCAATTTTAATATTTAATTATTTTAATTGCTTTCTTTGAGATTATTTATCAATTTTTAATTTCTTTTTCAAGATTATCTCCAATTGATTTCTTTTCTCAAATTTTAATTCATTTTTTATCAATTAATTCCTTTTTTGAAGATTTGTGCTCATAATTTCCAATTCCTCTTTCTTGATTTGTTTCCTTTTTTGAAGATTTATGACAATTTTTATTTATTTTTTAAATTAATTCTTCTTTTTGATGATTTAATGGCAAATTGATTTATTTAATTAAATATGTTAGGATATTTAATTAAAATAAATAAGATAATTATTTAAAATGATTTACTTGGAATGATTTAATTAATTAAATAAATATTTAATTAATATTGAGTGATTAATTTTGCCATGTGACATTGATGATTTATGAAATAAATCATGTGCTCAAGATTGATTTAATTGCCTTTGGTTAGGACCTTGGTGACATTGTCGAGATTAGGAGCCCATGGTTTAGATGACCATTTTTAGGGTATTACATTTCTCTCCTTCAAACACAGGAAAATCAAGAGCGTTACAAATTCCTGGTGGAAGAGTTGTTTTACCTTGCCTATAATTGTCCTAATTCCCAAACCATCTATCAACTTAGTGGACATGATTCCTCCCGCTATGGCCAAACTTACACATACCTAAAGGATAACACCTTACCTCCCGATTTATCAAAAAACCAAAAGAGAAACTTTATTCTCCAATCCTCTCATTTTACTCTTGTCGTGAATACCCTATTTAAACGAGGTCTAGACGGTACTCTTTTAAGATGTCTCGAACAAGAAAAATCTGAGAAGGCCTTACATGAAGTCCATAATGGCATTTGTGGCACTCATTCAAGTGGTCTTACTCTTTCAAAAAAACTCATACGCTTGGGCTATTATTGGCCAACTATGGAATGAGATTCTTTTTAGATAGCTAGAACATGCAAATAATGTCAGATCCATGGGAATTTGATTCATGCAACAACACAATAACTTCATGCTTTAGCAACATCTTGGCCTTTCTGTTAATGGGGTCTTGATCTAGTAGGAAAGATAAATCCTTCTTCATCTAATGGTCACAAATTCATTCTGGTAGCTAGAGAATATTTTACAAAATGGAGGCAGTACCACTCACAAAGATCACAAGAAAACAAATTGCTGCATTTATCTTGAATTACATCATCTGTCTCTATGGAATACCAATGACCATTATTACTGATAATGGGTGACCATTCAAGAATCAAGATGTACAAGAGCTATGTGATAAATTCAAGATCCACCATAGATTCTCCACACCCTATTATCCATAAGGAAATGGGTAGGCAGAAGCATATAACAAAACTATTCTAAAAATTCTCAAAAAGATAGTGAACGATGCTAGCGAAGATTGGCATATTCAACTAAACCCTTCTCTATGGGCCTACCATACCAGTATTCGTGCACCAACAAGTGCCACACCTTTCTCTCTTGTATATGGATCATAAGCCATATTGCAAATAGAAGTAGAGATGCCTTCTCTACGAGTATCATTAAAAGGTCTCATCCTAGATGAAGAACAACGAGTGTCTAGATTACAAGAGTTAGAATTGATCCATGAACAAAGACAAAATGCCTTTGATCATTTAAAGGTATATCAATAAAGAATGTGTTGGAGCTATAATCACAGGGTGAAACCACAAATCTTTCAAATGGGGGAACTAGTGCTAAAAGAAAATCCACACAACCAGGTAGATTGAGAAAAGAAAGGAAAGTTTGAATCAGACTGGTTAGGTCCATTTGTGATAATAGCAGTATCTGGATCAGGATCATATCAGCTATCAACAAATGATGAAGATCAACTCAAGGAACCCATGAATAGCATGCACCTAAAGAAGTTCTGTCTGAAAAAAGAAAAAAAAATCCAAAAATAGTGAAAAAGCAAAAAAATCAAAAACAATGAAAAAGAAGAAAAAAAATTTAAAAAGGCCAAAAATAAAAAAAAGTGCAATAAAAACAAACGGTGAAAACCTGGCAAACAGGCGCTATCTGTCAGCTATCTTTTCCATCTATTAGTTCATGAATTTTTCCACTTGCATTCATTCATTTTCCATCAGTGTTGTTCATATCTATCATGAAGCTTTGTACATATGCAGGCATCGTGATTGCTCTCTCACAATGGTTTGGATCATTGGGTATATCATAACAATTTTTTTTCTAGGCTTGGGGCAAAATCCTGCACTTAGTTGGGAGCAAAATTTTGGATCAATTTTGAGCTTAATCAAATAGGTAGAACAAGCAGTTAGACAACCCTTATCAAGCAAAAACTGAAACACATCCAACGGTGAACACAAGATAAAATTATCAACCATCAAACTATCACAAAGTCAGTATAAGCACATTCACACACCTTTTCAATGGATGATATCTTTTGGATAATTATTTTAACATGATTGTTCAAACTTTTCTATATCAATTTTCGCTATCATGATTTCTGAGTAACTCTAGGATGTCTTTAACTAGAGGAACAAGGAAGGAACATGATATTTTTCTTGTCTGCTGTCTGAAAATTAATCATTAATATGTGCAAATTTGTCTCAGGACATGATCAATGGAATATCATTGAAGACATTTCCAATTTGTGTGTTGAAATGATTAATACTGTCTGTTTTATGTAAACAACACTTAGGTAATCTTGGTTCAATTATACCTTGATGCTTGTGTTAACTTGCTATATCAAAATCCAGGAAAGTAATGCTCGGGTCATCATGGTTTAATTATACCATCAATGTTTGCACTCACTTCCCACATTTAAAAAAGCTCAATGATGAAAAAAAGAAATAATCCAGTGACTGGTCCGATCATAGTTTGCATTTCATTGCATTTAGCTTGCATTTCATTCTTGCATGGGATCCCGCATGCTCCTTTTATCCAAGGTTAAATCTATCACAAGAATCATCAAGGTATAATCATAAGTGTATGCACAATCAGACTAATGACTTATACCTCTACGTATATTGATGACCCAACAAAAATCTTAAGCTATCCTCTCAACAAAATCAACATCGGCAAATCTAAATCATCCTGCAACCTAATACCAATGAATCATTTAGTTCTTTATCTAATAAATCTTATTAATTATGTCAATCGGTTACATCTAATCTATCTTATTATGTCTTATACAAGATGTATCCTTCCTAAAACCAGACATTCGGATCTAGTCTTATATAGGATGTATCCTTCCTGAAACCAGGTACTTTTGATCAAGTCTTATACAGGATATATCATTCCTGAAACTAGACGCTTCTAATCAACTTTGTCTTATACAGGATGTATCCTTCCTGAAACTAGACTAAATCTCAATCAATCTTATGATATCAAATCAAGTTTTATCAATCAATCATAGTTGTATCATCAAGATCAAAGAACTCGCATTTTCATCAATCAACATTGGAGAAATCAAATCAATTCTAGTTGGGACATCAATCTCGCAAATCTCAATTCATCTCCCGAGGGGGCATCATCATACTACAATCTATCAATCAAGAGCTGGGGCATCCTATCGAACCAATATCAGCATCAAAATAATATTATTCTTTGAATCAATGCATCATCACACCTCACTTCAAAGAGGGGCAAAATGTATAGACCTTAAAATGGTCTGAAGATAATTAATTAAATAAGCAATTATTTAATTAATCTCCCTCTCCAATTTAATTGAATTCATCAACAATTTGATTAAATCCCCCTTTCATCTACTTATCAATAAATCTAAGGATTTATTTAATAGGTTCATTTCATGACCCCCTTTAATTAATTAATTCAAATTAATTAATTCCCCCCATCAGATTCATTTCTTCTAAATCCCCTAATTAATTAAAACAAATCAATTATGAGTTGTTGAGATTAATTAGCCTTTTCCTATTATTTGAAATTTTAAATTCAAATTCTCCTAACTTCGAACCACCTAACCTAACCCCTTCTAAACCTAACTCATTCCATCTAACCTTGGGTTTAAGTAAATCCATCATAGCTTGCACATCCTAACCACCATGTCCCCTTTCCTTGAACACTTTTCTCTCTCATGAGCAAAGCTTTGTGACACTTGTCACTAGGTGTTCCCTTTCATCTAACCTCTTCTAGAATCCTCTTGACACTTGTCACTAAGTGTTCCCTTTCATTAAACCTCTTCTAGAAGCCTCTTGACACTTGTCACCATAGAGATGACAAATGTTCCCTTTATTCCAACCCCTTTTCCTACCAACCTCCAATTTAACCATTGATATCTTCAGACTTATCTTGACCGTTGATTCCTTCCACCAAACCCCTAGCCTTGGAAATCCTATAAATAGACCCCATCAATAATCATCCCATCTCATTTGCATTCAACCATGTTACTATAAGCATATAGCTCTTAGCAAATCATTCTTAGCATTGTTATCATGTTCAATTTTAGCTTAATTGTATCTTCATTCTAGCTTATTTTCTAGAATAATAATGAAATCATGTAGCTTAATCATGCTATCATTGCTAGCTTATGCATATTCATCATTTAAATCCTCCATTTAAGTATATTCAAGTCACTGGAATTTGCATAACTAGATCTAAGAGAAAAATTCATACTCGCATTTACTAGGAAGCAATAGATTGATTAGCTATGGTTTTATCTTTCGTTGATTAATTTTCTAGCCATTGCTTGTAATTATTTATTGAGTGTTTTGTGTTGTAGTTGTAGGTATAATAGGTACACACTTCATAGGAAAGACAATGATCATGTCGATTGCATCCATTCATCCATCATTTATACCATGGCTTGTTATTGATCTGCAATCAGGGTTATTACTTCATGTGTCCCACATCACGCTTTCATACCAACATCTAACTAGGGGCAAATGTTCTTAAACCTACTAATGGGCCTGGATTCTTCATTTCTTGTGATTGATTAAGTTTCTCTATCAAAAAATATCTTGAAATAATACCAAAAACATTCATAAAATCTTAGAAAAACCCAAAAACATTCACAACATTCAAAAAAACAAAAACATGAAAATCAATCAAAAACATTGCAAAGTATATTATATATTGTACATACACATCGCAAAGTATATTATTTATTGTACAGACACATCACAAAAGACTCAAAACAATATTTTGAGCTACTCAAATGATGACCACCTGTCAAATCAACCAACCAATCAAAACATCTGCACACAACCATATTCACAAGGATGCATCCTTCCCCACAAAAAAAATATGGTAACATTTTCTTTGACAATAAAATATTGTTTGGCTACTATGCACTTGGTCTATTATTTATTTATTTATATCAGGTTCCTACGCTACTTTAGGATATCCACAAGTGATTAGGGTAGCCGGGATGGTTCCAAATATCTTTTTCTTTGTTTGTTGTCTGAGGATTGTTCCAATAAAGTTCTGGGGCATATACTAATGGTGTCTACGTGGGAAGTTCACTAAGCTATGCGATTTTATACATAAATACAGTCATGAATCACTATGTCTTACTGACTACAATGTATACCTCTACCATTTGTACATTAACGAGAATGGAGGGGAACTTTCCTTGTCAACGATGTTTGCTTATAGGTGAAGCGGTCAAACTTGGTTTCTGATATCTTAGCCAAGATCAATACTACCATTCTCAATGATGAAAATTAAGCACTATAAATAAACCATGGATCATCATTTCATCTCATCTGTTTATATTGCATTCCGTTGTATACCACCCATCCATTTGCTCATTCATTGTTCATATCTATCATTCGCATGCAATTAATTTAGGTTTCTATGAGAAAGATAAGTCTATCAAATTTGTCTTGGGTAAAATCACTTCGGATTTCTCTGATACATCATCTCACATCTCTATTCCATATATACATTTTCTCATCAAACTTGACATTCATGTATCATGTAGGAATGACATTATCATTTAGTTACTTTCATTAACTCGTGAAAGTGCATTCATTCCTTCATTTAAGTGCATTTAGTTGCATTTATTTATTAAATGCATTTATTACCATTTAGTTACATTTCAAATTATTCAATCATTTATATACATAGTAAGTGCATTCATCCCCTCATTTAAAAGTTCATTTATTAATTAAGTTGCATTCATCTGATCATTAAAATACATTCATGATCATTTAGTTTCATCATGCACGTTCATTCAATAACATTTACTAACATTAAGTGCATTTATCCCTTCATTTAAAAGTACATTTATTCATTAAATGCATTCATTCATCATCATTTACTTACATTAAGTATATATATTCATCACATACATTCATTCCTTCATTTAGTTGCATTTTTATTTATTAGGTGCATTCAAATCAATAAAGTGCACTTATTTACTCCTTTAAGTGCAATCATTTTATTCATTTTAAGTGCATTTGTTTATCCATCATCAAGTACATTAATCTATCCATTTAGGGCATTCATTTAAAAACATAAAACATAACATTTTCATAAACATTTCATTCATTTAGATTCATCTTAAAAACATGCATAGTTTACTCATATCATTCATATAATTATCTTATCATTTCAACATGTACAATATTATATATCAAAAATCATCATCATTTCATCACATTAATATCATTACAAAAGAATCATCCATTTATTAACCTGCATCCACATATTAGCAAATCACCTATACCATACATATAGCAATCATATAATCAACATGTGCATCTAGAAAGTAAACATCTCCATATCATATCATCACCAAAAAAATGAGATCTCATCATATATCACATAAAAAAGAACACATGTATTAGAGTACAATGATGTCTAAAAATATTGGCTAGCAAATAGCCATCCAAGTATCAGTCTAGTAACAATGCAAAAATGCATATAAACACCTCAAATGACACTCTGGCCAAATGCTGCTCCCCCACCACCCACACCACCACTACTCTGACCCCTCTGTGACCACTCTAACCTCGCTCACCGCATTGACAAAACTGGTCAATCTAGAAAACTGGTATATGTGCTAAGGTTTGTCATTGATGTCCAACACCTACCGATGAAGACACTAACCGAAGTAGTGGTATAGGTAAAGTGGTGTTGCTTTTTAGTAAGCAATAATGAATGGAAACAACATTGGTATTCGATGATCAAAGAGTACTTCAATTCAAGGAAAGATAAAGTAAGTCAACTAATCTATCATTTAGGAAGATCGATCACTTTGATGATGGTGAAGTCACAAAAGGTGACTCAGGAAAGGAAAATTGTTTGCTCCAACCAACTGGTAACTCACTGGCAAACAGGGGAGAGACATGATGCTGGCTCAACAAACTGATAACCAAAGAATGGACCGATAAAGTGAGAAGTGTAGTTAAATACCAATACACCAGTATGACAAGAGGAAGACAGGCGGTCATCATAAATCTCTGACCAGTGATCGTCCATTTAGTTGCGGTGGCAAAGAATGGGTTGGTAAGCTTGTATCTATGCCAAATCATTTGTTGGTAAAGTTAATTTTTAGTTATCATGTAGTCAAGAATGATTACATGTGGATTCTCTAGTTTGCATTTATTTGACTGAACATGACTCAGAGGCTTCTATCGTTGGGATATGCAGTGGAAAAACTAATTGAACACTTGGTGGAATTGCTGAAAGTTATGTAGACAAAGAGTAGGAGATTTTGAATTTGAAATCTTCTAAAATTATTGATTGATCTGATTGAGGATATGCCTATAGGTGTCGATAGAAGATGTATAAAGAGTTGTGGAGCTCTTTCTGAAAGTTTTGATCATGAAATTTGAAACAAGGAAATCTTATTTAAGGCAAGCCGAGGTGAAGAGAAGAGTGAGAGGAAGTGCTAAGAGATATTAGCATAGTTGAGTGTGTGTGTGTGAGATCAACTAAGTATAGAGTTGACAGATAGAGAACCGACAGGGTGTGGAGCCAAAGAACAAAGAACCAACAAAGGGCAGAGCCACAGGTCAAAGAACCGGTTGAGGGTAAAGTTGAAGGACACTAGAATGACAGAGTGCAGAGCCAAAGGTCTGAGAACCAATTGAGGGTAAAGCCTAAGGATAGCGAACCAACAGAGTGCAAAGCCAAAGGTCAGAGGACTGATGGAGTGTAGTGCTAAAGGAGAGGTGACTGGCTGAGTGAATAGCCGAAGGTGTAACAAGGAAACCGCTGTTGTGCAAAGAAGACACAACTGGTGTGTATTGAATAGAATGCATGTTGATATTTGATCAAGCTATTAGTAGCTAATTCAACAGATCATCCATATATTTCTTTCTAACAACTACAACATAAATGTTGGTATTTTGGTATGGTTTTGTCATTGATGTCAGCACCTACTAAAACACTAAGATCCAGCAGCATTCACCAGCAAGCCAGTAACTATTGCAAAATTACTGGTATATGGTTCACCGTTAGGATATAATGATCATCGGCACTTGGAATGATATGGAAGACACCTGGTAATGTCAAAGACATTGTATGGACACTTTGTTTTGAAGAATAAATCATAGGTATACTCATATTTGCATATTTGCTTCTACCGGCAAATAGGTCCAGGGTTACCTAGGGTTACACCAGTAGGTTTATCTTTTCCAAATCAACATGGCACACTATGGAGATGATTAAATATTGTTGTAAATGCTTTAAGCCAACACGTTTAACTAGTTATTGCATCAGATACTATATTGTTTGTAAAATGCTTTTATTGTAATATCTTGTAGAGCCGACCTACTAAAATTGGTCTTAGGTTATGGTATGAATGTAAGATCTTAATTATAAGATCAAGTGTGGAATGCGAAGAACGTATATTGTGAAGAGATATGTGAGATTAAGCAAAACTATACATGAAGACATCATTTGAAGGTGAAGCTAGGGTTTTGTGAAGGCATATCAGCATTACACTGGTACTAAATCCAACATATGAAGATGCTATTTCAAGCAGTACATTGTTATTGGATTTAACCAGCCAAGTTGTAGTCAGTGTGACTCCCATTTGTGTTTGAGAAGTGAACTCTAGGCACATGGCCTTTCTGCATGTGCAGACCCCATTTATGTACACTTACTATCTGTAGTAGTATCATCTAATTGTGGGTAAGGTTTCCCACCATGGTTTTTCCCCTTACAGGGTTTCCACATACAAATATTAGTGTTATGTGTTTATGTTTCATGCATTAATCTTTACCGATATAGCAATTAACTGTCAACACTGTCTACCGGCATACTTAACTGGTTTACCGGTATTAAACATTAAGTAGGTTAAGTTGTTTTTGGTTTGAATTTATTAGACAACTGATTCACCGCCCCCCTCTCAGTTGTCTCTGGGACCTAACAATTGGTATTAGAGCCAAGTCCTCTTTCGTAGAAGTTTAACATCTTGAGGAGATCCAATGGCTACTAATTATTTCAGGAAGGACAGTCCTAAGCTTGATGGAACCAACTATGGGATATGGAAGATCAGAATGGAAACACATCTGAATTGCATTGGAAAGGACATCTGAGATGTTACAAAGAATGGTTATATTGCTGCTACTCCAGGTCAACCTGCTCCACCTAACCTGACAAAAGATGAAGAAAATGATTGCAAAGCAAGAGAAGCACTTTTGAGCGCATTATCAGATCAGCAAATCATGGGACTATCAGATAGGCCTACTACTAAAGCTATTTGGGATCATTTGGAAACATTGAATGAAGGAGATTCCACAGTCAAAACTGCAAAACTTGAAAGCTTCCGAGTCAGGTATGAACATCTGAAAATGGAAGAAGATGAAAGGATTTCTGCTTTTATGGAAAGAGTAAATGAAATTGTTTTGGGTATTAAATGTTGTGGAGGAACCTTAAGTGAGGATGAAATTGTTTCAAAAGTTTTAAAAGGATTGCCACCAGCATACAAAATGAAGGTTACTGCTATAAATGAATTAAGAACAATGCCTAATACATCAGTAACTAGGGATACATTGATTGGAAAACTTTCAGCTTTTGAAATTAAGGAATTTGGTCTTGTTGCTACTATAATGACAGATTTGGCCTTTAAAGCATCAACATCATCTACTCCATCATTTGACAAATCAGATTGGAAAGCCTTTTTTGCAAGAGAACTTGAAGAACTTGAAGCACTATCTGCAAAGAAAATGCCTAAAGGTCTAGTTGGGAGTAAGTATGAAGGTAAAGCACCTTTTAAATGTTTTAATTGCAATAAGATTGGTCACATGGCTTCAAGATGCCCTGATAGACACGCTAGACTAAGAGAAGAAGCTAGAAGGACATACAAGCCTAATCCTGAATATCAGAGATACAGATTTAAGAAGAACAAAGAAAAATCTTATTACATTGCTGATGAAGGTGTGAATAATGATTCGGAAGAGGATCCGATAGACAATGGATGGGTTTTTGTTGTTATAACAGAAGATAAACCGACACCTACTACTCAACCCATAGAACAAGCCCTTGCAGCTAAAATTGAAGTAAAAGATGAATGGATCATTGACTCAGGATGCTCACATCATATGATAGGAGACAAAGTTAAATTCTTGAACTTTCAAGAATACAATGGAGGTTTAGTAAGATTTGGATATGACAAAGCCTATTCAATCAAAGGTAAGGGTACAATATCTCTTGATGGTAAGCATAACACTGACAATGTCTACTATGTTGAAGGATTAAAGCATAATCTTTCAAGTGTTGGTCAATTAGTTGAGAAAGGATTTCAGTTACAATTCAAAAATGGAAAATGCAAAATCATGAATAGAACTGTTTTAGAAATTGGAACTGGTAATCAGACTAGAGGTAATATCTTTCATTTGAATAACAGTGAAAAGACATGCTTGATTGCACATATAGATGAAAGTTGGTTATAACATAAGAGACTCTATCATGTAAACTTTGATTGCATGGTAAAGATCAGTACTACTAAGGCAGTTAGAGATCTACCCAAAATTATGAAACCTCAGAATACAACATGTAAGGAATGTCAATTTGGAAAATAGATTAGAGCTAGTTTCAAAAGTATTCCAGAAAAATCCAATAATGCTCTTGATTTGATTCACACTGATTTATGTGGTCCAGCTAGAACTAAAAGCTTACAAGGTGATAGATATTTCATGCTAATTATTGATGATTATTCTAGAATGGTTGGGTTACTTTTCTCAGAGAAAAATCAAAAGCACTTGGAAAGTTCAAACTATTCAAAGCAATGGTTGAAAATGAAACCAGTAAGAAAATCAAATGTTTAAGATCAGATCAAGGAGGAGAATTCACATCTAAAAACTTTAATACATTCTGTGAAGTGAATGGAATCAGAAGACAGCTATCAGCACCTCAGAACCTCAGCAAAATAGAGTTGTTGAAAGGAAAAACAAAACTATCTTGGATGCAACAAGAACTATGTTATCAGAAGCAAATTTACCACATGTTTATTGGAGAGAAGTAGTAAGCACAACAGTCTATACATTTAACAAAGTTCACATCAAAGGTGAAGCCGGTAAGACCCCTCATGAACTATGGTTTGGTATTACTCCTACTCTTAAATATTTCAGAATATTTGGAAGTAAATGTTACATTAGAAGAGATGAGTATATTGGAAAATTTGATCCTAGAAGTGATGAAGGAATATTTTTAGGGTATTCATCTAAGAGTAAAGCATATAGATGTTTTAACAAGAGATTGCAGAAAATTGTTGAAAGCACAAATGTAAAGATTGATGAACAATTCAGAAGAACTTCAAGGTACATAGATTCTGAACTGACAAAAAAAATTCTAATAAATGAACCTACACTGAATCCACCAGTACAGAGTGAAGATCCAGTTACAACTATTTATGGTGAAAATGGATAACAATAATAACGATATTGAAAGGCTAAATGAATTCAACCACAAAACCCTAGCCTAACAACAACAAAGATCCACCATAACATATGAAGATTACCTAAGACAATGCAAATCAAATGAAATCACAAAGATTATACCATCACATGTCCAATAGGGTTTGGATCTCCATTCTTCCTATCTCCATTGATCTTGCTTGATATATTTGCTCTCAGATTTTATGTGCACAAGAGCTCAACAAAGAACGAAATATGGTTGCAAGTAGGATCACCTATGTTCAAAAGCGTAGTGTAGTCAAGTAGTCAATGGGGGGGGTTTGATAATGAAGGAAGCATCTCCTTATATAAAAGACACTATATGAAATGAAGGGATAAGATTGAGAGGTGTAAAAGGAGGTCGACTATGATTAGAGGGTAGGTAAAAGAAATAATAAAATAATGAAAGGGGTAGGTAGTGTATGAATTAAGAGATGAATGACATGTGTCAAGGGTAGAAAAGGTTAATGAATTAATTAAATAAATAAAGATTTATTTAATTAATAGAAGGAGTGAGATCAATTAAATAAATAAGATATTTATTTAATTTAAGAAAAGGATAATTTAAATAAATAAATGTATTTATTTAAATGAGAAATAAGGCTAGAAGAGGATAAATGAATTAATTAAATAAATAAAGATTTATTTAATTAATAGAAGAATTAAGCTTAGATAATTAAATAAATAAAATATTTATTTAATTAGACTGGACAATTTTGGGTGTCTACATTTTGCCCCTCTTTGAGACAATGAGGCTCGTCGCGTTGTTTCAAAGAAGATAAGATGAACTGATACAAAGTTTCCCCAAAATGGGAATGATATGCCCCCTCAAGAGATTGGATGAATATGTCTGAAAAGAACGCAGACAATCTCTCGATAAGAAAGACGGGATAGAATGGACTGACCGGATAAAGTGACAGAGTCATGGGATAATGAAGACTAACTTGGGAAACGAGGGCTAGGGCAGTCTATAAGATAGACCATGAGGGAAATACATCCTCATTGTCATCTACACCTCCAAGAGATTAGAGTGCAGAGAGAGAAAAGAGCAGCAGCGATGGCTTTGGTTCATAGATTCGACCGCATTCGCCGATTCCAGAGGCCAGCACAGGCAGGAGAGCCAGTAAGTACCACAAAACCTCCTTGTACTTTGATGCATTTATTGTTGTCATTAATGCATGCTAGGTAATGTAATAAATGCGCATTTATGTTAGGAAAGCGAGTTTGTGTCTAAAAATGTGAATTTGTGTCTTCTAGGTCAAATCGGCAGTTCTGTGATGAACATACGTTGTCGATTGAATAAGCTATTGAGATGATACACTCAAGCAAGTCCTCTAGGGAAAACTAGGATAGCAAATAGGGCTAGGATTGACAATTCTATGATAGAACATACGTTGCCAATTAGGAAACTACTCAAGAGGATTCACTCAAGCATAGGCCCTGGGATAAGATAGATCAAGGCACTTTGTGGTGAATAGTGAGTATCAAGATATAGTACTTTTTGATGAATAGGGAGTACTAAAATATGAGCAGCACTTTGTGATGAATAGTGAGTGCAAATGTGAGCAGCACTTTGTGATGAATAGGGAGTGCCAAACACGTAGTACTTTGTGATGAACAAGGAGTACCATTAGGATAGAAGCAACACTTTGTGATGAATAGTGAGTGTCACTAGGACTGAGATGATTGATTTGTGTGACTATAGGAGTATTTGCCTATGCTGGAGTCATGGGAGAGATTCCCATCGACTCAGAGGTTGCGACCTGAGTTGATAGCTGAGGACCGAGTTGCGATTGAGGCTATGGGATTGAGACATATTTTGTATGTTCCTGAGTTTTGGGCGAACATGGGATTGCTGATTGCACTAGCGGAGAGGTGGCACTTTGAGACTTGCACTTTTCATTTGCTGATGGGTGAGATGACAATCACCTTAGAGGATGTGTATAGGATACTGAGGATATCGATTGATGGGGAGCTAGTACCCTATGATTGAGATGGAGATAGGGAGGCACTTAGACGAGTGTTTCAGGATCCTAGGACTAGAGATGAGGGCTAGACACGTGGCATGGGATACCATGACACAGACTAGATTAGCAGTACTATCGGTGCTGGGAGGAGTGATCAGTGGGTTCCTCTGTATCATTTTTGCACCATTTTGTATGATGATGTAGACACCTGCAGGTGATTATAGCCATATGATTTTGACATCATTGTATCATGACACTTATGATTTTGATATATATATGAGATGATTCTTTGCAGTAGCTATATGCATGTGTACCTATGTGATGAGATGTTTCATGGTGTATGTTTCTATGTGATGCTTATGAAAGGGATGCAAATATGTAAATGATGAAATGGAATTTTTTTTTTTGTCCTTTTATGTTTTTAATATTTTATGCATGATGCAAATGTGAATGTATGAAATGCAAATGAATATGATAATGCAAATGATTATTTACATGATGAGAATGTAAAATGTACTAACATGTGTTGTGTGCATGATGTGATGCAATTGTGATATATATATGTATGTATGAAATGCTAACATGTGGTAATGAAAGTGCAAACTACATGAAATGCAAATGTTTTTGGTGTGTCATTATACTCAGTCATGTGATAGTAGGCTACACAGACTCGAGAAGGATGATGGAAGTCAATTAAGAAAGGGGGATGAAAGATAGAAGATATGAAAGTGAAAGAGATTCTTGTGCATTATCATCATTGAGCTTTATTATGGAAAAATACATTATGACAATCAAGGCATATGTTCGACCCAGAAAGTCATTGTACCTGTTTGCATGGAGATAAGACAGTCACAAACAAAGAATGCCCTAGTTCATACTAGACTCACAGTGTCCTCATATCCTTGGACAAGTCATAGCATTACTAAAAGACAATCCACAAACAACAAATACAAATAGGTGATGATACCCCATCCTTGCCTTTCTAGTCAAAGACATCTTGGAGATAAAATCTCTAGTTAGAGACATCCTGGAAAAGCTAAAAGATATGTCACCAAAAGATAAAATCAAAAGAAAACCAAGACTCGACACCAACATCCACTGTAGTCCTCAAGTTTAGTGTCTCTTGTCACTTGTATAAGTCTTATTTGATTGTGGTCACAATGTTTACTTTCACAAAAAGGATAGATAGCATAGAACCATATGTTGTCTGAGTCTGTTGAAAGATTTGATTTGTTGAAGCCCATTGTTGCTACTGTGTCTCATCTGAAACTGACTGAATCCATGAAACTGATACTTTATTGTGGAGAAGATGAAACTTTATTGCGGATCTGTGATACAAATGTTGCTTTATTGCGAATTGTGCACGGATAGACTGAAGGAAGCTGGAAGAAACTGTACTCCTCGAAACATGTGATGTTCTCAGTTCCACACCCATCACTAGATGTAGGATTTTCCTTAGCCACAGATAGGATCTGATTTACTATGGATGGAAAGGGAGGTGAAAAGGGAGGTTTATTATGAATGGCTAACCAATCTTGGGTAGATCAATAACAAGCCATGATGGGAATGGGTAAGTTTATTATGAACAAATAGGTTGTGAGTGTGTGCAAAGTGAAAGGATGAAAGTGAATCCTGAAGGAGGGAGGCGCAATGTCTCTACGCATGGTGCTGGTGACCCAATTTTCACCATGGTACTTGCCCAGGGCACCACCGAAGTGGTTTTCACTGTTGGATGAATTTTTATTTTTATTTTTTTTTGTGTCACAAGGCGCCTGTTTGTTAGGTTTTTACCTAGTAATGATTTTTTTGTATTTTTGAAATTTTTGAATTTTTTTGTATTTTTTGAATTAGGATACTTTGAAGAGCTATGTGTAAAACCTGTGAAGGTGCATGTTGTTGATAGGATCCTCCAAAGGTTCACCTTCTATAGTTGAGAGCCCATATGCCCCAGATCCATATGCTGCTGTAATGATGTAAGGGCCAAGCTAGTTTGGTTCGAACTTGCGCTTCTTCTCTCTATCTTGGTGCTTTTTAGGATTTTCTCTAAGAACCAAGGCACCCACCTCAAATGTACGAGGCTTGACTTTATGATTGTAGTTGCATTGTTCCTTGACTGAATGATGTGTAGCTTGAGTGAATGTCTTCCTTGATAAAGGAACTGAGATAGAATTACTAGTGTGTGGACTACACAGGCCCATATGCATGTCACCTAAAGAAGTTTGGGCATCCTTGACAACAAAGTCCTTCAAGGAAGCTCCAATAAAGGTCCATGATGTATCGCTAGAAGGGAAAAGATGTGAGGAACAAGTGGATGAGTGATGAAGGCTTATGATTGTGAAAAGAAGTGAAAGTAGGATAGCATGATGGAGACTTAGGATCAACAAGTATGCTTTTTGGCTTGAAATTTTAGAACTTTTGCCCCCAGTTATTTTGACATTAGGGGAGATCATCTCTTTCTCTTTTTTCTTGATAGGATTTTTACCCTTGACTTTGATTTTTGTAGAGTCCAATAGCTTTTGATTTTGATTTGGACTAAAGGACTTTTCTTTAGTTTTGACTTTTACTTTTTTCTGTTCATAGCTTGATTTTTCATCCCCAATGAGTAAGGGCTTTTTTAATTCTTGTTGATCCAATTCTGAGAGTGGAGTGGAAATTGAATGAGTGGATGAAAAGGTAGAGCTATGTGAGTTCTCAAGAGGGCTGGTGATATGCTCAATAGATTCTTTGCTGGAACCACTCTTAGGACTATTGATATCAAGAGTTGCTTGCACCACTAGAGGAGATTTGCATTCAGACTTAGTAACCACAACACTAGGTGGTTCACATCCAATTCCTTGGCATTGCAAATTGTTTGTAGGTTGTTCTTGTTGACTACATACCTTAGGAGATAGTGGGAGTTGATCAACATGAAAGATATACTCACCACATCCTAGATCTTTAATCCTGAATTTTTCTTTGAGCTCTGCTTGCTTTGATGTAGAAGCTTTCAAGGATTCAGGATCAACATACGTTGATGATGGAATAGCTTCTTGATTGATTGGTATTGTTATTTCTGATCTAGGTTGCAGATTGTTGCAATATATAAATGGATTTGGGTCAGCTTTGACGATCACTTCAACTCCATTGTGTGGAAACTTGATACATCGATGATATGTAGATGGTAATGCGTTCATCTCATGAATCCATGAATGTCCTAGAAATATGTTGTATGTGAGATCCAGGTTTAGGACTTGACAAACCACATCCTTTGTAACTGGCCCCAACTCTGAGAGGTAAGGTGTTTGTGCCCTTGGATGAGTACTCTTCGTCATCATATGCTTTGATGGTAATTTTGTTTGTAGAATTCACAGCCTTGTCAGAATATCCCAGTTGTTTAATAGTGCTCAATGTACAAATGTTTAGACTCGCTCCTCCATCTATTAGGACTCGTTTGATTCTATGTTTGTGTATGAAGGCTTCAATGTGTAATGGTGCATTATGTGGCTGACTTACGGAGGCATCATTGACTTTTGTGAATGTTAGGGAGTGTGGAATGGAAAGGTATCCCACCATGGCTTGAAACTAGTCCACATTTAGATTAGTAGGAACATAAGTGTCTCTCAAGATTTTGTCAAGAATGACTTTATGTGCGGGGGATATGTGTAAGAGCTCAAGGATGGAGATGAGCATGGGTGTCTTCCCTAACTGTTCTACAAGGTCATATTCGGGCTTGGTCGATGACGAAGCAGTGTTTTTGGCTAGAGCACCTTGCAAAGTGAATTTACCTCGATGAGTTGTAACATTACATTTAGAGATAGGTTCAGAAGAAGATCCAATTCCTTTTAGGACAATCTTGGGTCTTTGGGTAGAATTCTCAGGCGTTTTGTCCTTTATGATAATGGTAGAGACATAAATGTGCATTGAAATGTGATTGACAATTGAATCATAGTTATAAGATGCTTTGGTATAGTTGGCTTGCTCATCTGTGGCTTTGGCTTTTCCCTTGTCATGTTTTGGGAATGGTTCCTTAAACATCTCATGCTCTTGATTGGATGAGTGTCCTTCAATTTCAATGTCACCTCTATCAATGAGATCTTGTATGATGTTTTTCAGTCGATGACAATTTCCTATTTTATGACCTTTGCTCTTATGAAATTCACAATACTCATCATCATTCCACCAATTTGGTTTAACCTTTGCTTCATATGGAGGAAAATCTAGAATTGTGATTATTTTGTTTGCCACTAGTTTTTTGAAAACTGACTCTAGTGGTTCTCCCAATGGAGTGTACTTCCTTCGTGACTTGGAAGTTGTTTGAGTATTCACTTGATTGTTTGTACAGCTTGATCCAAAAAAGACAATTTTTGGTCATACCATATTGGCATCAACAACACCATCATTGACTATGTTCTTATTTTTATTCCAAAATCTTGGCTTGTCTTTTCCTTTAAAGTCATCTTTGTTTTCCTTGAATATCTTAATGACTCCTTGTTCAATTAGGACCTTCTCTGTTGCTAAGCCTTTTTCAATGACGTCCTTGAAGGTGGACAAAGAAGCTTTCCTTAGGTCATAACCAATGTCTTTGTTAACATTTTGGATGAACATCTCTACCATTTGTTTTTGTGGAATTTCACAAGAGCATCTGCTGGCTAGATTTCTCCATCTTTGTAAAAATGATGAAAAGGATTCTCCATCCCTTTGTTTGGCGTTGCACAAAGTAGTGATTGATATGTCTATCTCTATTTTGTAGAAGAAATGTTGGATAAATGCCTCAGCTAAGTCACCCCATGACTTAATACCGGGTGGAAGTTGGGAGAACCATTTCATAGCTTGATCACCTAAGCTTTGTGGGAATAATCTCATCAAATATGTCTCTTCTGAAGCTACCCTCAATGCAAGCTGTGAAAAACTGTCTTATGTGTGCCTTAGGATCTCCTTTTCCTCTATACTTATCAAACTTAGGTGTCACAAAGTGTGTAGGAAATAGAGGCATTGGAATGCTTTTGTCAAATGGATAAGGACATATGTCTCTCATTATGTATGTTGGCTTCAGTGTATTTATGTCCTCCATTTTCTTTTGTAAGTCCCTAATTTATTGCTCCAAATTGTTATTAGGTGGAGATCGACTTCTTGGACCATACCCTATTCTTGAGGCACCAATTGGAGGAGGAGTATGTTGCATATATGGATGATATTGATCATACACATGTTCATATGGAGGAGGTCTTTAGTGATGTTGCATATATGGACCTCTTGGTATAGATTCATGTTGAGGAACGAAATATCTATTTTTTCCATGTATACCATACTCTACAAGCATGTCATGTTCGAATGTATTGCCCCCAAATTTGACATGGGGTTTCCTTGTGTCCAAATTTTGAGCATGCCTTTGAATATCCAATTGCTTTGGTGGTTGATCCGTAGCATTGATATGTGATTGAGCATATTTCTCTGCATAAGACTTCCATAATGGTCTGCGCAGATGAGTATCATATACTTGACCATGTGTATGTGGGACCTCTGGTTTTTGAAACAAAGATGATGGTGATTCAGGCACAAGATGTGGTCTTCTATTGCCTCCACTATTAGGCCTCCTTTGATCCATGTTGGAGTGAGGTTGTTGCAAAGGTCAATTTTCCATTATTTGAGACATGTCAAAATCATGAGGTATCTTGGCTCCACTTTGTGCCATCATTTGTAAGAAGTATTGTCTATCCCTTATTATTTCCTCAACCAATCGATTGAAATGGGGATCCATAATGGATTCTTCCACATCTGCTGAATGTACTGAAAATTTGTCCATATCATCATTGTGTGTATCATTGTTGTTTGTAGTGTCCATGTTCTCAACATTTGGAATGTTTCTATAGGCATCCATGTCAGGTAATGTAGTATGATCAGAATTGAAAACGATATCATTGTCATACTCATAAGAACTCATGTTTGTGGACTTTTGAGCCTCTTTAGCTTCTCTCATAGATTTTTGAAGATGGGTTTCAACCATGAACTAGGTATTTACCAAGATGTGTGAGACTAGATGAAAAATGCAAAGATATGAAAGACCAAGGGTTGGATGGAATGTAAATGAATATGAGGTGTACTTGCAATGTCCAAAGTGTAAGACCAAGTATGTATGTAGTAGAGTAGGTGTGACTTCCAAAGAGAGGATAGTTTCTCTTGATGAGGTAAGTTGACCTTGACTCTAAGTAAGACCAAATGAGACCCAAAGGTGATAGACCTTGATGAGGGACCACTTAGCAAAATGTTGTTGTATGTAGTGTGTTGACAAAGTATGATGAGGACAAGCAAGTGACCTTTTGACTCAAGTTTAGACAAATGTGAATGTAATGTAAGGTGTAAAGCAATGATGGACTTTGTGAGACCCAAAGACAAGTTGAATGCTAGATGAAAATGTGGAGAAACAACCTAGGAAGCTCAAGAATTCCGAAACTGATTGCTCTTGTTTGCTGGACTGTAAAAATTTTCCAATTTGTGAAGTTGTTGGTTGTGACCAAATCTGAATGTTTGACTGTTTTTCATGACAAGAGGACACAATGTTGATGAGGACTCAATGTTTGCAAGTGTTTAGACTCAAAATGACTCCAAGAAAAGTGTGTTGTTTGATGTAAAAATATTTTGCATACACTTGAAGACATAAAAGACACAATGTTTTGTTGTTTGGTCTTGAATGTTTGAATGTTTAAAATAAGTCGAGCACAATTCTTATGGCTGGCCAAGACAATAGTTGTTGATCCCACATGAGGTTTTACCCCTAAGGCTACGCTATTCAGAGCAGATACTTAGATGCTTGACCTCACTAGATCCACCCTTGGCACTCACTTCTTGGGTCAGCCAAGCATCAGTCCCCACAAAAACTCCCCATGGTGAACTTTGTATCTCTACTAAGAACCGTATGTGTTTGGGCCACTACCAGAGGTCTGACCTCCTGCCTCAACAACTAGAAGGATTTTGGCTTCTAAAACAAAAAGGTGCTAGTAAGGGCATCCGCTTGTGTGGCCATACATGCGACACTTTCAGCTCTGTAAATACAGAAGGCTCCCAGTCGGTAGGGGTTACGTCCTACAACTGATCAATTAAATTTGATCAAACGGGTTTATAGGGAGACATAGTGTCGGTATGAACTAATCAGCACATGTTATCCATAGTTTTCACCATGAATACAATTGTTTATAGTGGTTCCGAAGAGGTGGGTTTTCCTTGCTACCACTTGGGTTGTTCTCTTCTCACTAGTAGTCCTAATGACCACACGGGAAGATAGGCCCTCTACAGATTAAACAAAAAGAGCCTATTGCTCAAGACACGAAAGACAATGATTCAATTTTAGTGCACCAATTGAAGTGTTTGCTAGTCTATGAAAACAAGTCACACAATAAAATTCCAAAAACCCTTGCTAAGGACCTACAACAAAGATTTATTAGTAGTTTGGATTGTTTGAAATAATCACCCCTTCCTGCAACCACACAAGTTAGGTAAATTTTAGATCCAAAAGACTTTGTGAAATAGGGGCCATCAACAATAGAACTCAAAATGCAAAAAATGAAGCTCTATGGAGCCTTGCTCACACACCCACGAGACTTCTTGGTGCAAGCTATGGAGTTATGAAGCATAACTCAGCTTCCCAAGGATGGTTCCATGGTTCTCTATCTTGCACGGTCCCTCAAACCAATGTTTTTGCTCTCAAATCACTGAGCAAAATGGTTTAGGGATGGCAAATGCAAGAACGAGGGATGCTTTTGTTGATTTTAATATGAGATGCATCCTAAGCTATGCATGATTCTAGAAATGCAATAAACTAACTATAAGATGACAAGGTTAGTAAACAAACTATCCTAGCATACTATATTAGTTCAATCATTTAATCTATATGACAAGGAACATACTCTAAATTAGCATATTTAGATTAATTCCTTTTTAAAAGAGAGGCTAAATGATGAGCATATATGAAATGTGAAAACTTGAATGTATTTGAGCATAAGTATGATACTAAAGACTTGGATGTTTAAATGGAGGAATGAGAGATCTATTTATAGCAAAAATAAGGCAATGGATGGCCAAGATTGAAAGGTTTAATCAAGGGTTGAGTTTGAAAGTTGGGAATCCATGTTTGCAGTTGGCACCAATGAAATGGTGACAAATGTCTACATAAGACTGGTCGAGAAAAGGGGTTGGAGACATTAAATGCCTAAGAAGACCTCATGGTTATCTTAGGGGGTAAGGGTCAAGCTTAACTTAAGATTACCCATTGGATTAAGCTTTTATCAAAGGATAAACCCTTGTGCAAATAATTAAGGGATAACCATGGTCAAAGCAATGAATGCTTGATGAGACCCTTGGGTTACATGGAGGTTGAGTTTAGAGAAAGTCTCTAATCATGCAAGGGGGTTGAGTTAACCATTAATGGTTTGTAAGAGAAAGTTGTTGGAGACTTGGAGCCTTTAATGGTTATTGAAGACTTTGAGGGTTTGAGAAGCGACTTCCCTTTGTTTAGGGATGTGACAAAGTTTAGAAGATGGGTTAGGCTAATTTAGAAGTGATTAGAAGAGTCTAGAAGGGGGGTTAGGAATAGGGTTTAGGAAGCAAGTGGGAGATGTAGGATTTTGCAAGTGGATGGAGGGATAATAGGATTTTAATTGAATAAAATAAATTTCATTCAATTTGGTTATAATTGGGGAAATCAAATAAATTAGATTTATTCAATTTAGGATAAACTTTTTAATTAAATTTGAATTTAATTAAAAGTGGATAGAAGGGATTTAATTGAATAAAATGATTTATTCATTAAATGGTAAAAAGAAGTCTAGTGAATTTAATTTAAATAAATTGAGTAATTTACTTAATTTAAATAGAAGAATGTGGGTGATTCAATTAAATTAGATTTAATTAAATAGAGAAATGAACATAAAATATTCATTTAGGAATATGGTCATTTTTATACGTCTACATTTTGCCCCTCTTTGAAGTGATGTGTGTGCACATGTTATTTTAAAGAAAATGATGTGTTATCATGATTTATGATCAAATGAAATTTTATGTTGCTTTTATGATTTTCAAGTCGTGCCCCAGATTTGATTTGATGGTGATGCCCCAGATTCGATATTTGATGGTGATGCCCCCTCGAGAGATGAATCAATATTTGAAATTTTTTTATTGGATTTGGTTATGTGTGTTTGGTGTGTATGATTTTGTCTATGTGAAATGTTTAAATTGATTCATCTCCTGATAATTTACACATTTTAGGGTATGAGGGAGACTGCGAGCAAATTACATGCCCATTTCCTTAACCCTAATTTCATTTTTCTCCTATAAAAGGGAAAAAGTGCTTTGATTTGATTCATTTGTGCACTGTTGACTTTGGAGAAAGAGATTTCAAAGAGAAGTAAAAATGCCCATTCCATATTCCAGGCATCATTTTGAGTGCGTTTGAAGGTACCGGAGACCTGCTGCATATGGACCACCAGTAAGTCAATGCCTTTGACCCTTTTTTGATTTTTGATTTTATCGTTTTTGGTCAGTTTTTTTTTTTGAAATCTGGTTTCATCGGTTTAGCGCGTAGAAGTCATAATTTAGCGCATACGATAATTTAGGTAGCGCATAACGTTTTAAGTTAGGGTTGCGTCCGAAATAAATAGGATAGCACATGAAAGTTTTAAGTTAGCGCATGGTGGTAGAATAGCGCATGTTGAACACAGGGTAGTGCGTCAGGTCAACAGGGTAGCACTTGAGTTAGACCTAGCGCATAGGGGTCACAGGGGTTTGCATGGGTAAGGGGATTTATCGCATAGGATAGACCTAGCACATAGGGTTAAATAGGTAGTGCCAGCATGTTATAGGTTAGCGCATAAACTGGTTTTAGTGCATAAACTAGTTTTAGCGCATAGGGTAGGTTGAGTGGTGGATGGGGGAAAAAGGATAGCGTGTAGAGTCAGTCTAACGCATAGGGTAAATAGATTAGCATGTGGGGAAAATAGCTTAGCGCATGGGTGTATTTTAGTGTGTAGACAATCTATTTTAGCGCATCAGGAAAAATTTTGTGAGATGGGGTGATTTGTGAATGAGAAAAATTGATAGGATAAGGCCAGTTTTTGTCAGGATAGTTGTAATTTGTGCATTGTTGTGTTTTTCTGTCATGGTTTTTATTGATCTGTCCAATATGAGTGTGGATATAACTTGTTTTGATTTGCGATATGTCAAGTTATGCATAGATATTAATGTATTGTTTTGATCAAAGTATGATTTGTTTTCGCACTGTGTTTCAAGTTCATTGCGTGGAGCTTGATTTGTGTTACAAGCTGATAAGGGTTGGAAACTTGAGTTGTTTTACAAGCTGATATGGGTGGGAAACTTGAGTTGTTTGACAAGTTTATGTGATTTGGAGACTTGAGTTGTTTTACAAGTTTTGATATAGTTTTTGATAACTTGTGTTGTTTTACAAGCTGATATGAAATGATAGGATGTTGAACTTGATGTAGATGAGCGAATTGTTTCATGTTTTTGATGTGATTTTGATTTTGATATCTTTGTTTTGATTTGGAAACTGATATTGGACTTGTTTTTGCTGGTTGACAGGAGTGATTGGGCATGGTTCAGTCACATGAGCGATTTCCTAGGCCTTGGACTTTGATACCATAGTTGGCATAGGCCGACCTTGACATTATCGAGAGATGCGGTCTTTCTTCCCTGTTGGATATGCCTCAGTTCATTGTGAATTGGGGTTTACTTATAGCGCTCGCAGAGAGGTGGCACAGCGACACGAACACCTTCCACTTTGCCACAGGTGAGATGACAGTCACGCCAGAGGACTATTATAGGATTCTGCGCATACCAGTAGTAGGTTCACTACTACCTTATGAGCAGTCAGAGGAGGGCGGTATAGAGGCACTTCGCCGCATATTCCATGATGAGATAGTATGTGGATATGAGATCCCTTGGCAGGAGTTCCTAGACTTAGATTATGCACTGCTTCCATCAGTACTGATAGGGTTTATAGGTGGCTTTCTATGTCCTGACCACAAGTCGAAGGGACTATAGGTGGGATGGGGGCTAGTTTTAGAGGATATGGTGACACAGGGCCGTAGGTTCGCATGGGGATCAGCTATGCTAGCCTATCTGTACAGGGATTTGCACGAGGTGGTATACCTGGGTTATGACAGTTTGTCAGCTGGCGTGACACTCCTACAGGTATGGTGTTGGGAGCACATTCTGATAGCCAGGCCATTAGCAGACAAAGATAGGCCCATTGGACATGTCTATGCCTATGGTTACAGGGGTCTAGTTGTCCAACAAAAGTTGGGCAAACTAGAGCATTGAAGGAGAGTGCTGGATGACATTGATATGGTCACTTGGTGACCATATACAGGGTGTGAGGTATGGGCAGAGGATGGGCTGGAGATGCCCTACGTTTTTATGATGAGATACCTGATCGGGAGGACCCCATTCATGATCGAGAGGTTCGTGGTCACCAGAGTTTTGCAACAGTTTGGTCGACAGCAGGGTATACCTCAGGGGGCCTATTTGTATGCATGCTGGAGGTAGGACATACCAGATTGGGGTCTGACTATTGATAGTGTGGTGGTGGTAGAGGATTTTGTCAGCTTAGTGGGCTAGATATGGGATTATGCCCTAGAGATTTTGGATGCGGGCATGACAGACGAGTTTACCAAATTGTTCGTTACGCGGGTAGTGGTGAGGATATCAGATCTAGAGGAGATGTGGCCTTCATTTGATGATGATGATGATGATGAGGGAGGTGGAGATGATGAGGATGATGGAGATGGTGGAGGAGGATGATGAGGGAGAGGAGATCGGGGGAGGAGAGGAGATCGGGGGAGGAGAAGAGATAGAGGGTTGGAGAGAGTAGTTAGATGGGTGGTGATGGACAGAGGGAGAGGCAGTTTGGTCATTGGAGTAGGTTGAGAGGGGAGGGTGGGGGGGGTTCTAGCTACAGTGGGGGGAACTGACGAGGTGACATGGCCAGCTCAGAGGAGGAGGACGGATGTGCTCCTGCCTCCAGCACTGAGGACAGGCAGAGGGAGAGGGGATACCCCTGCACAGGTACCGCTACGGGTCCGGATCCCCACTCATGTTGAGAATGCACAGATTAGGACCCTACAAGTGATGGTACAGTAGTTGCAGGCATAGCTATTGACATATCAGTAGCAGATTGTGCAGTTGAACACTGAGCGAGACATGGAGATAGAGTGGCGGGGTCAAGCGGAGGAGCTTGCAACGAGCATGCAAAGAGTAGTGGCAGGTGGTCTGATGAGAGACACCCTAAGAGAGCTATCTTTGAGAGCTCAGGAGGTAGAGTACTACCATCATCACTATGAGGCTACGGTACCCAAGGATCGTCAAGTACAGAGCTTTACACAGTCAAGATCTAGTCGATCTCAAGATACTGGGTCATGGTCAGAGAGACGAGGGGTGACAAGGCCATCGAGACATGATCCCCTTGGAAATCCAGGGGTGGGGACTTCTGGAGCTAGACCATCTACGTCAGGGGATAGCCATACTTGAGAGACATTGTCTCTGTTGTATTTTTTATCATTGTATTCTTTGTACTTGGCACAGATACAACAGATTTTGTACATTTTGATCATTTTTTAGATATATATATACGACATCATTGTCTTTGATCATGTGGTGTGTTACATGGATGTATGTCCTATGCATTCTTTTCTTTACTTTATGATGATGCAATGCTTAAATATATGATATAATGTATGATGCAGGATGTATGCTTTGATATGTTGTGAGATGTATCTTGAAAATGAGATCTATGACAATGATATGTTGTGAGATGTATCTTGAAAATGAGATGTATGATAATGATATGCTATGAGATGTATCTTGAAAATGAGACGTATGATAATGATATGCAACTAATTTGTAAAATGATATGCAACTAATTATTTTTGGAGCATCCTCATTCTGTATTTGCCATCCTGATATAACCATATGTTATTTGCTTTCGAGATAAGAGTCATCATTGAGCATTGATTTGATTTTGGGATATGTTGAAAATTTATACAAGCATAATGGTATAATTGAACCATAATGACCTGAGAAAAATTTATATGATGTTTGATTTTGCAAGATAGCACAAGTGTCAAGGTATAATTGAACCAGGACGACCAGAGTGCGGATTGCGTATAAACAGACAAGATTAAATCATTTGTATGCATGAAGCAGAATCATGCCTTCAGTGACATTCAATGTATCACGTCTCGAGGTAAGTATTCACACAGTACAAATGATCACCTCATAGACAGAAGACTAAGAAAATATTGGAGTTTCCCCATGATCTCTAGCTTTGAAGCATTTTAGTGAGAAAAGGCAGAGAATCCAATAATTTAAAAAGTTCAAAATGCAAAAATAGTCAAGATTTTATGTGATAATGCAACATTGAGTACTTCAAAAAATCATCCATCTTTGGTATTTCTTGTGTGGCTTTGTTGTTGCTTTTGCGATGAAGTTTAGCTTTGTTCATTGGATGTTTTGGTTTTGAGTTTTTGCCAATAGTTTCGATGTCTTGAATGTGTTGCAAATTTTGACAATTTATTGCCCCTAGCTGAGTGTTCCTCTTGACGTGAATATGTACAGTGATTTCCAAGCCATGGTGGAAGGTGGTAAGAGGATATATAGATGGACCAGGATAATGACTACACTAAGTATGTCCTGAATGGATTTTTGTTAAGTGTCGGACGATGGCCGATAGTGTTTTATGGTGAAGAGAAGACTGTGGATATAGATAGAGGAGCCTCCCTCTCACAATAGCACCTGTTACTAGGTTTTCACCAGTTGCTTTTATTATACCTTGTTATTTGCTTTTTCTAGATTTTTTTATTTTTTTGCTTGTTTTGGCTTTTTCCGTGCATTAGACTTCCTTAGATGTAGTATTTCTTTAGGTGACTATTGTTAGTTGGTTCTTTGAGCACATCTCCTTCTGAAGTTGTTAGCTGATATGCGCCTGATCCATAGGCTGATATGATGACATAGGGACCTAACTAGTTAGGCTCAAATTTTCCTTTCTTTTCCCGATCTTGCTGGTTTTTAGGATTTTCTTTGAGGACTAAATCACCAACTTTGAAGTTGCAAGGGATGACCTTGTGGTTATAGCTGTGGCACATTCATTGCTGGTATGCTTTGAGATGAGTGTAAGCATGCTAACGTCTTTCATCTAATAGTTCAAGTTCTTGCAGTCGGTGAACTCGATACTCTTCATCCGGGATTAAATCTTTCAAAGAGACTCTGAGACATGGGATTTCTACCTCCAGAGCTAAAATGGCTTCTGATCCATATACCAATGAGTATGGTGTTGCTCCTATAGGCGTGTGGATGCTGGTTCTCTATGCCCAAAGTGCTGGATTGAGTTGGATGTGCCAATCTTTGCCTACATCATTCACTATTTTCTTTAGGATCTTTAGTATTGTTTTGTTGGATGCTTCTGCTTGACAATTTCCCTGTGGGTAGTATGGTGTAGAGAATCGATGTTGGATTTTGAACTTTTCACATAGTTCTTGTACATCTTGGTTTTTGAAAGGTCATCCATTATCTATGATGATTGAACTTGGAATACCATATCTACAGATCAGATAATTTAGGATAAAAGAGGAAATTTGTTTCCCAGTCATTGTGGTCATGGGGATTGCTTCTATCCATTTGGTAAAGTATTCTGTTGCAGTTATAATGAACTTGTGTCCATTTGAAGATGAAGGATGAATTTTGTCAACCAAGTCTAGTCCCCACTGACAAAAGGGCCAGGATATTGTGAATGGTTGTAGTTCCTGTGCTGGTGCATGTATCAAATTCTCATGGATCTGGCATTTAGGACATTTCTTGGGGAAGTGGTAAGAATCTTTCTCCATTGTAGGCCAGTAGTATCCCATCCTTAGAAGCTTTTTAGCAAGAGTAGTCCCACTTGAATGTGTTCCACAAATACCTTCATGAAGCTTGTGTAAAGCAAAATCAGAATCATTACGATCAAGGCAATGAAGAAGAGTACCATCTAGACCTCGATGGTACAAAGTATCAGCAGTAAGGGTATAACGGCCAGCTTGCCGGATAAAATTATGTTTTTGGTTACGGGATTGGTCAATGGGTAAGATATTGTTCTTAAGGTAGTCATATATCGGCCCATATAACAAAGAATCTGAACTAGTCAAGGCATAGATAACATGGGATTCAGAGTGGTCATAGGCTAGGGAGAACAGTTGCTCAACCAGGAACTCGTAACGACTCTGTTGCTCTGGAATTTGTAGTAATGAAGTGATAGTAGCCATGGCATCGGCTGCTTTGTTGTTCAACCTTGGTATCTGCTCGAAGGTGATGTGCACAAAATACTGTTTGAAGTCATCCACCATTCGTTTGTAGGGTAGCATCTTGTCACCCTTTGTTTGATAGTCGTTGTTGATCTAATTGACGACTAGTTGTGAATCTTCGTAGACTTTTAACTCTGTGAATTTCCATTCTACGGCCATTTTGATGCCTATAACCAATGCCTCATATTTAGCCACATTATTTGTGCATGGGAACATAAGCCTATATGATCTTGGTATAGTGTGTCCTTTTGGAGTGATGAAAAGAATACCAGCACCTGAACTGTGTTGGGTGTAGGATCCGTCAAAGTATAGAGTCCATTATTTGGTAAAAAGAGCAAGAACGTCCCTGTCTAGAAATTCAATCTCCATAGTTTGTTTGCCTGGTAGCGGTGCTTCGGCTAGTTGATCTGCAGTTGCTTGTCCTTTGATGGCTCATCTTTCTATGTATTGGATGTCGAATTCACTGAGAATCATGACCCATTTAGCCAATCGTCCAGTAAGAGCTGCTTTGCTGAGTATATATTTGAGAGGATCAATTTTTGCTACTAGCTTAATGGTGTGTGTTAGCATATAATGTCAGAACTTTTGAGATGTGAAGACCACTGTTAGGCAATCCTTTTCAATGAATGTATAGTTGATTTCATAGCCATTTAATGTCCTACTAATGTAGTAGATGGCTTGTTCTCTTCCTTGTTGATCTTCTTGTGCTAATAGTGCCCCCAGCGATATATTTGTTGTTGAGATATATAGGATAAGTGGCTTTCCTGCAACTGGTGGTACTAGAACTGGTGGATTCATTAGGTACTATTTGATTTGATAAAAAGATTCTGCACACTTGGCCTCCGATCTGAATGGTACATTTTTGTGTAGTAAATGATTGAATGGTAGACTTTTATCGACTAGTTAAGCGATGAATCACCTGATTGATTGGAGCCGTCCTTGTAGAGATCTAAGTTGATTGATATTCTTTGGTGGTGGCATCTCCATAATGGCTTGGACCTTTGCTGGATCTACTTCAATACTTTTAGCTGAGACTATGTAGCCTAGTAACTTGCCTGATGTAACCCCGAAGGCACACTTCTTAGGGTTGAGCCTGACTTGGAATTTCTCCAATCAATGAAAGATCTTTGTGAGGATACTTAGATGTTCCACTCTAGTGAAGGATTTAGCTAGTAAATCATCCACGTAATCTTCCATAAATGTGTGCATCATGTCATGAAAGATTGTTGTCATTTCTCTTTGATAAATAGCCCTTGCATTTTTTAAGCCAAAAGGCATAACATTCCAATAGTACGTTCCCCAAGGATAGGTGAATGCGGTTTTATCTTGATCTTCTGGGGCTATTTTGATTTGATTATAGCTTGAGAAACTGTCCATTAGTGAGAGCATTGCATGGCCCGCTGTGAGGTCTACAATTATGTCGATACTGGGCAGAGGAAAGTCATCTTTTGGACAAGCTTTGTTGACATCTCAAAAATCAGTGCAGATTCTAAATACTGTCATCAGGTTTTGATATTGGTACTATATTGCAAATCCATTCCACATAGTCAATGGGTTGGATGAATCCGACATCTAATAGTTTCTTCAGTTCAGCTTTGACCATGAGTGCCACCTGTGGATTCATCTTTCGTAGCTTTTGTTTGACTGGTTTGACTCCTGGAGAGATGGACAAGTGATGCATGATTAAGTGTGCATCAACTTCGAGCATATCGGCATATGACCAAGCAAAGTTAATTTGCTATTCTTTAAAGAAAATGATAAATGCTAATCTTTCCTCCTCTGTCAGGGATTCTGCAAGGTGTATGTTTTTGACTGCTTCTATGGTACCAATGTTGATTGATTGAGTGGGCTCAATCAATATGGGTGATCACTCATGAAAGTGCTCAAGAAGAGTGTCAATTCTCCCATCTTTAGGTGCCTTAAAAAGGTTTTCACCCTCAGATGCATCCTTTATTTTTACTTTTTTGTGATCTAGAGCTGCCATTGACTGGTTTTCAGCACTAGATCTTTTACTTGGTTCATTTTTGTGACTGAGAGACTTGGCACTCCCAAGATTGTAGACGTCGTTACTTTGTTTACTAGTAGAGTCTATTTCTAGATTAACGGTACATAGGTAATGGATAATAGATTCATCATCTGGGAAAATTGGTATATCATGGATTTTAGGTTCATCCTAGTTTATGAGGTCAGGAAAGACAAGTGGTAAGGAATCATTTGGCAGATCAAGTTCTACTACTATAAGTGTCAAGACAAAGGTTTCATCGTGATGGTTCTTGGTTTTAAAGAAGTCCAGGATTTTGTCGAGGTCTTTGATGGTATTATCTTCCATATAGACTTGTTCATAATGCTTTTGTTTGCTTTCCTTGGCGTCATAGATATTTTGTGGACCACATTCAAGAGGTCTATCTTCTACGTTATGCTCTTCCTGAGAAAGGGGTATGGTGCCAGTATTATTAGGGATATCTATAGTAGCATTTGAGTAGGTACCCCATTCATATTCACTAGAATCAGTCTCTGAGGCATCATCCCAGATTCTATCAGTGCTGTAAACAGGTATGTTGTATGGTGAAAACAAATCTTTGATAATGGATACCATTTTGATAGTTTTTGTTGATTCGGTGTCAGATCCTACTTCTACTTTCTGTATTTGTTCATAGACTGTGCCTCCTTGGGGAGAAATAATGGTATCCTGAGATGATTTTATTTGTTCTTGAAATAGTGGATCTTGAATATGAGCTATTGCTGCAGATATGGCCTTCTTGTGGCTTAGAAGCTTTTCCAGATGTAACTTCTATTCTTGACGTTCCTGTGCCTTGCAGATTGTTTCTGCTGACTCAAATAGTGCTTCCTACCAAGATTCTTCTTTGTACTTCTTCTTTACTTTCCATTGACATTTTGCAGTTATGCGTGGCGGCTTTCTTAATAGGAAAGTGAGCTCACAACCCAATCTTGTTTTGTCTCTACCGGGCTATGAAGGAATATCTATGATTTCAGTGACTCCTTCTTTGCGTTTCCCAATAGGTCCTTTACCATAATATCCCATTTGCTACATGATTAAGTATCCTTTTCCATATAGGTGTGTTGGTAGAACAGTGTCTAGAGCAGCTGCTCTTTTATCTTCTTCCTCATCTTTGTATAACCAGCTAAGAATGTCCTTATCTTCTCATTCATGTGCTAGAGTGCCCAATTGGATGAAGGTACCATCAAATTTGGTGATGGGCTGAGTTATCGGATGTGTTGATGTAGTAGGCAATCCATGAGATCTGGGTGATGTCGGTAATTTGGCCAAACATAGGGGTTCCAAAGAGTATTCTCCCATACCTTAGTCTTTGATTTGCATTTGTTGTTTGACATCTCTAGATAATGAGTTGGGATTTGCTGTTTGTAGATCTAATGTTGAAGATCGCTTCTTTCTCTATTATGAGGAACTAAACTATCCTGGGCTACCCCCATTGCATTGCAATGTTGAAATGGATTGTGATCAGCAGATATGTAGATTTCTTGTCCGTCATAAGGAAATTTGACACATTGGTGATACGTAGAAGACACTTCTTGCATTTCATGTATCCAGGTTCGCCCTAACAAAATATTGTAGGTGAGATCTATGTCTAAGACTTGACACATAGTATCCTTTTGCACTAGTCCTACTTGAATGGGTAACATCACAGTTCCTTTAGAGGACCTTTCCTCATCATCATATGCCTTTATGGTAATCTTCTTACAGGGATCAATAGACTCTTCTGAGAAGCCTAATGCACGGATAAGCTTTAAAGTACATATATTAAGTCCATCTCCTCCATCTATTAAGACTCTTTTTACTCAGTGCTTGCAAACAATGACTTCAATATGGAGAGGAATGTTATGCGGATGACTCAAGGAAGTATTATCCTACTCTGAGAAGGTGAGATTATGAGGTCCTGTCATATGGGCGACCATGGCTTGAAATATGTCTGTATCCAGATGTTGAGGTAAATTGGTTTCCAATAGTGCTTGTTCCAATATGTTTTTGTGTTTGGGTGATAGCTTCAGCAATTCTAGTATAGATATCTGAGCTGGAGTTTTTCGTAGTTGGATTTTTGATGTAGTAGTTGTAGGCATAGTAGGTCCTTTTAAGACATATTTCTGAGTTTAGGTTGTTACATTGACAGATTCATGATCACGCTAATCTCGGATGGTGATGACATTTACTTGATGATCTTCACCTGATATGTGATTTATGGTGTTGTTGTAAATATGGTTGATACGAGCTCCACGTGTATCGGTTGAGGTTGAAGCTCCATCTTTGTTGTAATTTGAAAGAGGATTTTTAAAGGCTTCATGGTCACCATTCATTTTGAGACCATCTACCATTAAGTCACCTCGATCAATCATGTCTTGCACAATGTTTTTCAATCTCATGCAATTGTTTGTCCGATGACCCTTGTTACGATGGAAATCACAATAGTGCGAATCATTCCACCAAGGTGGTTTGATTTGGGGTTCATAGTTGCTGATTGTAGGCAAGGAGAGAATTTTGTTTGCCAGAAGTTCTCTGAATGTTGATTCTAGTGATTGCCCTAGTGGTGTGAAGACATGTTTTCGAAAATTGTTCATGCTCTCGCATGAATTGTTGTTAGGTCCTGGATTCATGTTTTTGCTTTGAGTATCATTGGTGTTGTTTGTGTTGAGTTGTCCTTGATTGGTGTTTGGTGCATATGTGTTAGCATTTGGATTAGCACTTTTAGCATTTTTTGTAGTTTGAGGATTTCCGGATAATGCAAGCACTGGTTGCTTAGATTTGGGATCATACGATTCATTATTGCCTTCGTTTTTGTTTCGAGTCCAGAATCGAGACTTGTCCAAGTTGCTGTTGTTCTGGTTATTGTAGTTTGATGAGTTTGTTCCTTCCTTGAAGAATTTGAGTGCTCCCTTTTTGACACACGCTTCCTCTACTTGAATGTCATTTTCAATCAATTTAGTGAAAGACGGTATGCATTGGAGTTTTAGCCTGTAAATCATTTCACCATTCAAATTGTCAATGAAGATTTCCATTTTCTCCTTTTCGGAAATATCTCGAGGATATCGTGATACCATATGTCACTAGCGTTGAAGGAATATCATGAATGTTTTGTTGTTCTTTTGTTTAGTGTTGCAGATGTCTAGCATGGTTATAGCATGTTGGATGTTATAGGAGTATTGGGTTATGAACTTGTTAACCAATTCATCAAACGATCTGACAGGTGGTGTAATTTTGGATAACCATTCCATTGTTTGCCCTCCCAAGATTCTTGGGTATAACCTCATCAGATAGGTTTCATCATGAGCAAACTCAAGACTCATGGTACAAAATTCTCTAACATGATCACGAGGATCACTTTTTCCATTGTATTTGTCAAACTTAGGAACATCTGAGTTTGGAGGAAAAGGGATCATGTGCAATCTCCTGTCAAAAGGATAAAGATAGATTTTGTTTAAAGAGTATCGTACTGTTGTCCCTTGTTGTATGTCTTGCATTTGCCTTTGTAACATTTGCATTTGTTGAGTAAGGGCAGCCAAAGGTACATTGTTTTGCCGAGGGAAAAGTTCTTCCCTTGTATTGATCCTGGGTTGGAACGGTATGTTTTGCTTGGGAATGTATTGTCCTTGTGTATGTTGCTCTGGTATGTTTTGATCCGGGATGTTTTGCATTGGTGTATGTTGTTCTGGTATGTTCTGATTCGGGATGTTTTGTTCAGGGTCTTGGATTTCCCTTTCTCGTTGTCATTCTTGATGTTCATAATATTGAGGGTGTGTCCTAAACACATCTGCATCAAGGTTGTTAGGGAGTTTTACTCTTTTACTTGTGAGCATGAGCAAATATTTTTCTTTGTCATTTTCCATGAGCCTTTCTACAAGCTTTTGGAATGAAGCGTTTTCCTGACATTCCTGAAGAAGCGCTTCAGAAATTTCAGTATCCTCTAGGTGTGGACCCTCAAAAGGATTTGACAACCTTCGATTCATACTAGACTCCACATATGTCTTGCTCTGTTGGTTTTGTTGAGAGCGAGTAACAAGCATTTTAGTAGAAACTTTCAGTGATGAAGGGGACAAAATCCTCTTCAATGTGGTGCTCGAGGGTTGGAGGTTCTGGCTAAGAATGTCGGATTGATCCTTCCTCCATAGTTTATGATTTGATTAAAAGCGGACTTTTGACAATATGCCCTAGTCTTTAAAGGCTCTTTGTTAAATTCGTTGGATTTGTTTTGGATATAACATTTGACGTGATGAAGGAATACTCAATGAGATTTGAAGAGTTGACAATTGATGTATAGAAACTTATTTCTCTTAATGAATTTGGAAAAACTAGGTTGTTGTTTCTTCAACGTGATGTTACGGTAAAGGTTCTTTCTTCTCAGAATATGGGGATTATTCATGCATGAGTGATCAATTGTTTCCTTTGATTTGTTTGGATTCAGTTGATCTTGTTTTGAAAATTTCAAGTCTTACTCTATCAAAATAAAGGTTTAGATTCCCCTTCGCGACAAAGTGTGCCAAATGATATGGATAAAAGCCTCACGATATGGAGACTTGATTGGACAACCTGAAATTGTTTAAACAAGTGTTTTTGAGATGAAATCCGTAAGATGGTAAAGGATTCTGTTGATACTTATGATGAGGTTTTTGGATTATGATAGGATAGATATGTTTTACCATGCGATTAGTTTTTGGATTTTTACAACGTTTGTTTTGACACAAATTTGGCTCAAGAAATAGCTTTTAAAGTCTTGTTTTCGCTACTCCGCTTTGATGAAAATTGATGCTGATGAAAAGAGGCTTCTAAAAATATTTTCAAAATTTTTAAAATTCCTCACTGTTTTGCCCCTTGTCTATATGTTTTTGGTCATGCGTTAAAACAGGGATGAAATGCGCTACCAAAATTACTCCACATGCTAAAAGAATGACCACACGTGTTAGGTTGTCCCCAGACACACGCCAAAAGTTTTGATTGTTCAAAATTTGTTTTCTGCCTATTTGAAAAATTACGTGCTAATCTGGGTCTGTGATGCGCTAACTGTTAAACCTGATGCGCTAATGTTTGGTTTCCATGTGCTAAGCTGATGCTTCAACATGCTAGACTGTTTTTCTGATGTGCTAAATGTTTTAACACTATTTTGGACTTGAGATAAAATGCTACTGTTTGGAACAGACGTGCTAACTGGATGGTTTGATGCGCTAACGGAAATACCCTATGCGCTAACAAGTTGTCCCCACGCGCTAATCTGCCCTGATTTTTCCTTTAGTTGGTTTCTCTGCAATTTTTGGGGTTTGATTGTGGGTTTTTCAACTTTGATGGATGATTTTCTGAAGTAGTAAATGTAAGCACAACACAAAAAGTACAACCATTTTGCCTAATCTAACAAAAAGTGTATGTTCTGCGAGGATGTGTTCAAATCCCCAATGTTTTAACAGGTTTGGATACAAATAATACACTTCAAAAAGACTCTTTATTCAAAGGTCATAAATAACATCATAGCCCACTAGTCTCGATACTCCGTCACCTCAAACAGCTGTGTCACCCCCTAGAGGGTGCCTGTTTTTTTGCTTTTTGCCAGAAATTAACCCAAAGTGAATTGCTTCACAGTTGAGTAGTTATCTTGGGAGATATATGGTGAGTAATCTTGGGGGCGGATTCTTCCCCACCCTTACACTATGATATTATAAATGTCTGGTTACTGACTCGGTGCAAAGTTTCTATTTCTATGGCTCATAATCAGGCTTCTTGTTCAACCGTCAGTGATAAACTCCCTCAGGAGGCTTCCCAACCTTTAGAACAAAGGTTTTACATATCTCAAGGATACTGGGGGAAGGCTAATCACTGCGCGCAACCGTTGAAAGGGACTTTCGTCTCCCTCCACTTTTGATTATAGTGGGTTGGAACACTTGGCGTCAAAGTCATTTCCCACTTAGGTCATTCCCTTCACACCGGCCATAAACGGCTTTAAGAGTTGATTTCAACTCTTCGAGAAGGCAGGCTTGCTAAAGGATGTAAATGCTTGAAGGAAAGAAAGCTTTTTAAGAGAGGTCTGACTTTTTGATCACCCAGTTAAGGGGAGAGCATATACCTTCCACTTTCGATACAAGGCAATCAAAGTTATTTTTAAGCCTTCAGTTAAGTGATTTGCTAACCTCTATTTGGAGATGTTGCTCCAGAAAAAGCATGGTGTTCCTTTTAACCCTTCATAGCAAAGTGTGTATTTCCAAAAACCTTCGAAAAATAAACATGGTCAACAAAGTAAATCGTGAAAAGGGGAATAACTTCCCTCTTTTGATTGTGAACAAAACTTTGTAAGTGAGGTTCTTTCCCTTGCAAAATTTAAAATGAATCCTTTTATACACCAAAGGATGGTGAGGTTCTTTTTGAAGCTATGTTTGCAAAAAGAAAAGTTTGTATTGTTCCTTTTAGAGCCTAACATAAAGGTTTTCTCCTATGAAAGCAAGAAAATTTCTGATAGTGGTTCTTTTATAGCCTAAAAACAAAGCGAGTTCAATTTTAAAGAAAAGAAAATCAAATTTTAAACTAACTTAAGTAAGTTAGTAAAAATCTAGTTATCTTGATCCTAAGACAAAGCTCCCATCTACAATAAAGTTGTTAGAATCCTACAAAATAACCAGTGAAGGATGTTAGATAACTTGGTGGACTTCCACAAGTCTAATTTTTAACTTTTGGTTACAATTTTTATTTTTCTTATTTCTGTCTGTGATGCGCTATACAACAAACTGTACGTGCTACAAAATCATAGCAATGCACTAAAATAAATCAGCGATGTGCTATACTATTTTTGGGATGCGCTACTCTGTGTTCCAGAAAACACTGCTCTATTTTTCCCCCATGCTGAAACCTATAGGAGAAATTTAGTGTTTTGATGTGCTAATAAACAGACTTTGGGCGCTAGATGATGGACTTAATGCGCTGAACAGTGAATCGAATGTGCTAGGCTGTTAATTGGATGCGCTAAATAGTTAACCCAACGTGCTACTTCATTTTTACCGCGTACCTACAAAAGGGGTTAAATTAAAAAAATGATTTGATATATGGGGTACAGCCCCATGGTGGGCGCCAGAAATGTATGCAGGAAAAGCGAGTCGATAGAACTCAAAATGCGAAAAATGAAGCTCTATGGAGCCTTGCTCACACACCCATAGGACTTCTTGGTGCAAGCTATGGAGTTATTGTTGGAAATATGGATGGAGTAACTGAGAGGGGAGGGGTGAATCAGTTACCACAAAAATAAATCCACAAGTCCCTTAGATGTCTTAAATATAAACTGCTGAAACTCGGTAAATTAACTTATCATTGTTCATTAAACATTAACATGCATAAAACAAATAACATGAACACAAGTAACACCAGATATAACGTGGAAACCCAATTCTGGGAAAACCACCAATGTAACTAGTTACTGATTTTCACTCTTCTGAAGTGAGCCCTGTTAGGAGCCAACCCTGTTAAAGGTTACAAAACACACTGTTAGGTGTGACCCTGTTAGAGGATTTAATCACCCTGCTAGGAGTGGCCTTGTGAAAGGTCTTAAGAATAATTCAACCGAATTGTCACCTTGTCAGAGGATTTACAAAAATGGTTGTTAGACCAACTCTGTTAAGAGATTTCGGTATCACTGCTACAATGGTTAGAAAGCAACAATGAAGTGATCTGAATTAAATACAACTTATCTTGCTGATACAGATCTCTGTTCTGCGCCAATAGATCCTTACTGATCACATATATCTTTTCTGCACCTCAAGGATATCAGAAGTCGCACATTTCTGCTCCTTCACATTTCCATACTTCTCACACTTAGAAATCGCAACTTGATCTCTCATATATACTATTCAGGTTACCAAGTCGGCCCAATTACAAGTTAAAATAAATATTACATAGGTCGGCTACATATACAAGTTTCAATAAATAAATTCTGCTTCGGTCGGCTGCATAAACATTTCACTGATGCTCGGTGAACATTGCTGATTTTTCGGTAACCGACTGAACTCGGTAAGTACTGTGAACTTGGTAAAGACTGACTTTCTTTTACATATTGTTCGAAGACCGACTGAACTCGGTAAAGACTACGAACTCGGTAAAGACTGACTTTCTTTCACATATTCTTCAAAGACCGACTAAACTCGGTAAAGTCTGCGAACTCGGTAAAGACTGACTTTCTTTCACATATTCTTCGAAGACCGACTGAACTCGGTAAAGGCTGCGAACTCGGTATAGCATTCTGGAGTGCTAGGTAGACTCTGTAACTTGCTTCTCTTACCGTCTGAACTCGGTAGACTCTGTCTAACTGCCTTGCCGAACATGCTGAGCTCGGTAGACTGATATGACATTTGTGTAACATCAAAGACAATACACAATTAAACAATTGTATCCAACAATCTCCCTCTTTGGCATTGATGGCAACACAACATGTCATAGCAGAATAAAATTTGAAAGCAGGTCTTTTCTTTTATGACAGCAACATGCCGACATAACTTTCCCTTTGGATAGAGAACACTCCTTCTTTCAATAATCTCCCTCTATGAAGTAACTTCATCTTTGGACGGTAAAACTCTCCCTCTTTATCAAACAACTCTCCCTCTTTATCTTAATGAACTTTCTTTCAAATTTTAGTAGGATATGACAATAAAACTCTCCCTCTTTGACAACACATGCCAAAGACAATAAGACTTCATCTGAGTTATAATGTACCTTTTGTACTGATTCATATGCAATATTTTCCTGATTATACTGCATCAACTAGTAGATTTTTCACTTAGGATGAGTTGATGCATCACTAAAACTTTTCTTTAGTGAATTTCAGATAGGAGAGTGACCCCTAACTTACCTCTTAGATACATGAATGCATCCTTAGCCAATGGTTTTGTGAATATGTCAGCAATTTGTTCCTTTGTGTGAATATATTCCAATCTGATCTCCTTGTCCTGCACTAATTCTCGGACAAAATGATATTTTATTGCAATGTGCTTGGTTTTGGGATGCATCACTGGATTCTTGGACATGTCAATTGCACTTGTATTATCATAGAACATAACAATTGGTTCTTTGATTTCCATTTTCATGCCTGCCAATAGCTGTTTAAACCAAACAACATTTGAACAATTTACTGCTGCAGCAACATATTCTGCCTCTGCTGTAGATTGGGATATACAGTTCTGCTTTTTGCTTGTCCAGGAAACTAATCTCTTTCCTAGAAAGAATGCTCCTCCGCTTGTACTTTTTCTATCATCAATGTTTCCTGCCCAATCAGCATCAGTAAATACTTTCAAATCAAAATTTCCTCCAAATTTGTACCATAATCCATATTCTTCAGTTCCTTTCAAATATCTCATTATTCTTTTGATTGTCGTCATGTGACTTTCTCTTGGTTTTGCTGAGAATCTTGCAACAATACCAACTGCAAGAGCAATATCTGGTCTAGTATGAACAACATACTGCAGCTTTCCAATCATAGATCTATACAGTGTTTGATCTACTTCTTGTGATTCATCTTCCTTGGTAAGCTTCAATCCAGTACACATAGGAGTTCCAACTGGTTTACAATCTTCCATACCGAATTTTTTCAGTATCTCTTTGATGTATTTTGATTGAGTAATGTAGATACCATTTTTGTTCTGTTGAATTTGAAGACCAACAAATAATTTGATCTTACCAAACATAGACATTTCAAATTCCTTATTCATTTGTACTAAAAATTCTTTGCAAAGATCATCATTTCCTGTGAAAATAGTATCATCTACAAATATTTCTGCTAAGACAATTTTGTTATCTGATCCTTCCTTGATATACGAGCTACTATTATCATTAGTTCTTTGAAATCCAATCTGAATAAGATAGTTATGCAATCTTTCATACCATGCTCTAGGGGCTTGTTTCAGACCATACAATGCTTTATGTAATTTGCAGACCATGTCCTTCTTTTGTGGATCAACAAAACCTTTAGGTTGTTCAATATAAACCTCTTCATCCAATATACCATTAAGAAATGCAGATTTAACATCCATCTGATAAACTTTGAATCCTTTGTAGGCGGCATATGCAAGTAAGGTTCTGACTCCTTCCAATCTTGCAACAGGAGCAAAAGTTTCTCCATAGTCTATTCCTTCTTGTTGAGCATATCCTTTGCATACTAGTTTTGCTTTGTTTCTTGAAACTTTGCCATCTTCATTCAGTTTATTTCTGAATACCCACTTAGTTCCAATCACATTTTTATCCTTAGATCTGGGTGCAAGAGTCCATGTCTTATTTTTCTCTATCTGTTCTATCTCTTCTTTCATAGCCTCTGTCCAACTATCATTTCCCAATGCATCTTTGACATTTCTAGGTTCAAAATGAGCAAGTAAACAAGTGCTCTTCAACTTACCTCTTGTCATGGTTCCTTCAGATTTGTCTCCAATGATCTGATCTGCTGAGTGATGTCGTCTGACATACTCGGCTAATACAGGTTTCTTGCCTTTAGAATGAATTTCATCATTGTCCTCTTGTTCTTCAACTGGCTGGTCCGGCTCAATAAATATTGGCTCGGTTTCTTCAGACTCGGTAGACACTGGTTCTGGTTCATCAGACTCGGTAGATACTGGCTCGGTTTGCTCTTTCTGTAACTCGGTTACTGATGACTCGGGAGTAGAAGATTCTTGATTAGCAGATGTATCTGGTATTGTATCAGGTTCAATAGACAGAAATCTTCTATAATCTTCTGGTTCTCTTTTGCTTTCTTCTTCAGATCTTTCTGCAAACTCATCAACTTTCACATGTGCACTTTCTATAACTTTATGAGTAGATAAGTTCAAACATCTATATGCTTTACTCTTGCAAGAATATCCGAGGAATATGCCTTCATCACCTTTCACATCAAATTTTCCTTTTCTAGATTCTTTCAAAATGTAACATTTACTTCCAAATACTTTTAGGTAACTTACATTAGGTTTGTAGCCATACCATAATTCATAGGGGGTTTTGAATGAGTCCTTCTTCAGCTGTACTCGGTTCAAGGTATGAACAGCAGTGCTGATAGCTTCCTTCCAGTATTTGATAGCAATATTCTTTTCAATTATTAAGGTTCTTGCACAATCCATGATAGATCTGTTCCTTCTTTTAGCTATTCCATTTTGCTCAGGAGTTCTAGGAGCTGATACTTGTCTTTTGATTCCTCTTTCAATGCAAAAGTTATTGAATTCATGAGAGATGAATTCACCACCTCTGTCTGACCTTAGACATTTAAGTCTTTTACCTGTTTCTTTTTTTACTCTGGCCAAATACCATTTGAACTTTTCAAATGCTTCTGATTTGTTCCTTAAATACATGACAGTCATCATTCTTGAGTAATCATCAACAAAAAGAATGAAGAACTTTTCTCCAGTATAACTTTCAGTTCCTATGGGTCCACATAAATCAGTATGCACAATTTCTAATATATCTTCAGATTGATAGTTTTTGCTTTTGAAACTAGTCTTTCCCATCTTTCCAATTTGACAATTCTTACATAGACCGACCTCAGGTTTCTTTATATCTGGAATACCTCTTACTTTTCTGAATTTACTTATTTTCACTAGGTTATCAAAATTTACATGACATAACCTTTTGTGCCATAACCAACTTTCTTCAACTTGAGCAATAAAACATGAATTTTCACTTGTTTCAAATCGGAACAAATTACCTTTTGTTTGAGTGCCTGATCCAATCAGCTTTCCTTGATTATTTAGCAGTTTGGCCTTTCCATGCATGAATTCCACCTTGAGTCCACTATTAAGTAGCTGTGCCACACTCATCAAGTTGTGATTGAGACCTTCAACCCAGTAGGCATCATCAAATACAAGTTCTTTGGTTATAGGGATTCTACCTCTTCCTTTTATGTAGCGAGGTTCATTATTACCAAACCTTACACTACCTCCATCATAGTCTATAAAATGTTCAAACTTGGTTTTATCACCAGTCATATGATGAGAGCAACCACTGTCTATGATCCAAATATCATTTTTGCTTATATGAGAAATAAGTGCCATCTTATCTTCCTCATCATTATCAGAATCATCTCTTATAGCAATATAAACAATTTCATCTTCACTATTATCAGAATCCTTAGCCATAAAGCATGTTTTCTTACCTTTGAATGATTTGTAGTCCTTTTTGCCATTCCATTTGTGATCTTTCTTCTCATCTTTTCTCTGCTTGTTTGGGCATCTAGCAGCAATATGACCGACTTCATCACATGAAAAACAGATTAGAGGAACTTTGCCTCTGTATTTTCCTCTACCTTTGGAATATTTCCTTGCTAGAAGAGCTTCAATTATTTCAAGATCACTGTCTGAACTTGGTTCTGATTCATCTTCACTTTCTGACCGAGATTCCTTTTTCTTTTTGCCTTTCTCCTTGAGTGAAACCTTAGCTTCAAATGCTGATTCCATGTTTTTGGAAGCTGGAACATAGTTGTCATAGTTGTCTAACTCAAATGCAGTTAATCTTCCAACTATGGCCTCTAAATTTATCTTGTGATTTGCTTCACATCTTCTTTCCTGAATTGCAGAAACTCTGATTGCATAAATGGGTAGTAATGTTCTGAGAACTTTGCTTATGACTGTTTCCTCTGAGATATCACCTCCAGAAGCTTTGATTGCACTGACACTGGCTTTGACTCTTTCAACATACTTTGCAATATTTTCATCCTCACTCATTTTTAATTGATCAAACTGTCCTCTCAAGCTTTCTGCTTTGGCTCTTCTCACATTGTCATCACCACCATAGATATCTTTCAGCTTGTTCCACATTTCAAATGCAGTTTTGCAGTCTTTGACATCATCAAACTCTTCATAGCTTAGGGCAGATGCAATGTCTATCATCATGGTGTTATGAGTCTTCTTTGCAGCAATATCAGCAACAGTTAGTGTACCAGTGGGTGTCACATATTCTGTGTCAAGATGTGTCAATCCTGTATCTCCAATGGAAGCCAAATGGAGTCTCATGAGACCTTGCCATGCTGAAAAGTTATTTCTGTTTAGCCTTGGAATTTCCCTCTTGTAAGACATCTTGATCTTTAGCTTAGATCCTTGAAATCCTTCCTACAAGCACCGAAAGCTCTGATACCAATTGTTGGAAATATGGATGGAGTAACTGAGAGGGGAGGGGTGAATCAGTTACCACAAAAATAAATCCACAAGTCCCTTAGATGTCTTAAATATAAACCGCTGAAACTCGGTAAATTAACTTATCATTGTTCATTAAACATTAACATGCATAAAACAAATAACATGAACACAAGTAACACCAGATATAACGTGGAAACCCAATTCTGGGAAAACCACCAATGTAACTAGTTACTGATTTTCACTCTTCTGAAGTGAGCCCTGTTAGGAACCAACCCTATTAAAGGTTACAAAATACACTGTTAGGTGTGACCCTGTTAGAGGATTTAATCACCCTGCTAGGAGTGGCCTTGTGAAAGGTCTTAAGAACAATTCAACCGAATTCTCACCTTGTCAGAGGAATTACAAAAATGGTTGTTAGACCAACTCTGTTAAGAGATTTCGGTATCACTGCTACAATGGTTAGAAAGCAACAATGAAGTGATCTGAATTAAATACAACTTATCTTGCTGATACAGATCTCTGTTCTGCGCCAATAGATCCTTACTGATCACATATATCTTTTCTGCACCTCAAGGATATCAGAATTCGCACATTTATGCTCCTTCACATTTCCATACTTCTCACACTTCGAAATCGCAACTTGATCTCTCATATATACTATTCAGGTTACCAAGTCGGCCCAATTACAAGTTAAAATAAATATTACATAGGTCGGCTACATATACAAGTTTCAATAAATAAATTTTGCTTCGGTCGGCTGCATAAACATTTCACTGATGCTCGGTGAACACTGCTGATTCTTCGGTAACCGACTGAACTCGGTAAGTACTGCGAACTTGGTAAAGACTGACTTTCTTTCACATATTCTTCGAAGACCGACTGAACTCGGTAAAGGCTGGGAACTCGGTAAAGACTGACTTTCTTTCACATATTCTTCGAAGACCGACTGAACTCGGTAAAGTCTGCGAACTCGGTAAAGACTGACTTTCTTTCACATATTCTTCGAAGACCGACTGAACTCGGTAAAGGCTGCGAACTCGGTATAGCATTCTGGAGTGCTAGGTAGACTCTGTAACTTGCTTCTCTTACCGTCTGAACTTGGTAGACTCTGTCTAACTACCTTGCCGAACATGCTGAGCTCGGTAGACTGATATGACATTTGTGTAACATCAAAGACAATACACAATTAAACAATTGTATCCAACAGTTATGAAGCATAACTCAGCTTCCCAAGGATGGTTCCATGGTTCTCTATCTTGCACAGTCCCTCAAACCAATGTTTTTGCTCTCAGATCACTGAGCAAAATGGTTTAGGGATGACAAATGCAAGAACGAGAGATGCTTTTATTGATTTTAATATGAGATGCATCCTAAGATATGCATTACTCTAGAAATGCAATAAACTAACTATAAGATGACAAGGTTAGTAAACAAACTATCCTAGCATACTATATTAGTTCAATAATTTAAGCTATATGATAAGGAACATACTCTAAATTAGCATATTTAGATTAATTCCTTTTTAAAAGAGAGGCTAAATGATGAGCATATATGAAATGTGAAAGCTTGAATGTATTTGAGCATAAGTATGATACTAAAGACTTGGATGTTTAAATGGAGGAATGAGAGCTCTATTTATAGAAAAAATAGGACAATGGATGGCCAGGATTGAAAGGTTTAATCAAGGGTTGAGATTGAAAGTTGGAAATCCATGTTTGCAATTGGCACCAATGAAATAGTGACAAATGTCAACATAAGACTGGTCAAGAAAAGGGGTTGGAGACATTAAATGCCTGAGAAGACCTCATGGTTATCTTAGTGGGTAAGGGTCAAGCTTAAGTTAAGATTACCCATTGGATTAAGCTTTTATCAAAGGATAAACCCTTGTGCAAATAATTAAGGGATAACCATGGTCAAAGCAATGAATGCTTGATGAGACCCTTGGGTTACATGGAGGTTGAGTTTAGAGAAAGTCTCTAATCATGCAAGGGGGTTGAGTTAACCATTAATGGTTTGTAAGAGAAAGTTGTTGGAGATTTGGAGCCTTGAATGGTTATTGAAGACTTTAAGGGTTTGAGAAGTGACTTCCCTTTGTTTATGGATGTGACAAAGTTTAGAACATGGGTTAAGTTAATTTAGAACTGATTAGAAGAGTCTAGAAGTGGGGTTAGAAATAGGGTTTAGGAAGCAAGTGGGAGATGTAGGATTTTGCAAGTGGATGGAGGGATAATAGGATTTTAGTTGAATAAAATGAATTTTATTCAATTTGGTTGTAATTGGGGAAATCAAATAAATTAGATTTATTCAATTTAGGATAAACTTTTTAATTAAATTTGAATTTAATTAAAAGTGGATAGAAGGGATTCAATTGAATAAAATGATTTACTCATTAAATGGTAAAAAGAAGTCTAGTGAATTTAATTTAAATAAACTGAGTAATTTACTTAATTTAAATAGAAGAATGTGTGTGATTCAATTAAATTATATTTAATTAAATAGAGAAATGAACATAAAATATTCATTTAGGAATATGGTCATTTTTATACATCTACAATAGTATCTGGAGGAGAAGATGGATTGTGTAAAGACTTTTCTATCAAAATGCAACAAGAATTTGAAATGTCTATGATTGGTGAAGATTCTTCTTAGGATTATAGATCTCACAGACTGAAAAAGGTATATTTTTGAGTCAATCAAAATATTTAAAAGAGTTTCTTAAAAATTTGGAATGGAGAACTCTAAACCGGTAAGCACACCTATAACAACAAATGACAAATTATCACAAAGGGATGAATCTACACCTGTGAATCCAACTAGGTACAAATCTATGATAGGAGATTTACTATATTTGACACAAACCAGACCTGATATTATGAATGCAATATGTATTGTTTCAAGATTTCAGAGTAATCCTAGAGAAAATCATGAATCAGCAGTAAAAAGGATTTTTCGATACTTACAAGGCACCCCAAATCTTGGATTATGGTATCCTTGAGATGAAAATTTTGATCTATGTGCATACACAGATGCAAATTGAGCAAGAGACATTGATGATAGGAAAAGCACCATAGGAGGAGCATTTTTTCTTGGAAATAGATTAGTTTCTTGGCTGAGTAAGAAACAGAGTTGTACATATTTATCAACAACAGAATCAGAATATGTTGTAGCAGCAACTAACTGTACACAGTTGCTTTGGCTTAAACAAATGTTGAAAGATTTGAAGGTAAAATGCAAGGAACCTATAACTATCTATTATGACAACACTGCAGCAATTGATATATCTAAGAATCTGGTATTACATTCTAAAACAAAACATGTTTCTATTAAACTGAATTTTCTAAGGGAAAAAGTTGAAGCAAAAGAAATACAACTAGTTTATGTGAATACTAAAGAACAACTTGCAGATATTTTTAGCAAACCTTTGCCTAAGGAGACTTTTGCGTATCTCAGAGAATAGCTTGGGGTCATACCCCCACTGGTAGATACTTAGAGAGTTGATGTCTGTCATCAATCGACAGAATTAACAAAGACATATTCTTACTCCGGCTTTGATGAGGAAGCTACTTCTTAGGGGGAGTAGTTGGTATAATAAAACTAGTTGGTATTTTGTATGTAACAATTGGTATATTGTAACTTTGGCATTTCGTGTCAAAGGGGGAGACATATCTATGGAAAAACACACTATCCTTATTATCTTTTGAGGAAAGATTGGTATGGAGAATTTTTGGAAATCACATGTTGCTCCCAGGGGGAGAGATTGTTATTTAGGAAAGATTTTGATTTCTGGATATGATCTCTTTCGAGATTGTTGGTCTTTGATACTTGGCATTTCTATTTTGGCACTTTGATGGTATTGAATAGAATGCATGTTGATATTTGATCAAGCTATCAGTAGCTAATCAACAGATCATCCATATGTTGCTTTCTAACAACTACAACATAAATGTTGGTATTTTGTTATGGTTTTGTCATTGATGTCAGCACCTACTAAAACACTAAGATCCAACAGCATTCACCAGAAAGCAAGTAACTATTGCAAAATTACTGGTATATGGTTCACCGTCAGGATATAATGATCGTCGACACTTGGAATGATATGGAAGACACCTGGTAATGTTGAAGACATTGTATGGACACTTTGTTTTGAAGAATAAATCATAGGTATATTCATATTTGCATATTTGCTTCTACCGAAAAATAGGTCCAGGGTTACCTAGGGTTACACCGGTAGGTTTATCTTTTCCAGATCAGCATGGCACACTATGGAGATGATTAATTATTGTTTTAAATTCTTTAAGCTAACATGTTTAATCGGTTATTGCATCGGATACTATATTGTTTGTAAAATTCTTTTATTATAATATCTTGTAGAGCCGACCTACTAAAATTGGTCTTAGGTTATGGTATAAATGTAAGATTTTAATTATAAGATCAAGTGTGGAATATGAAGAAGGTATATTGTGAAGAGATATGCAAGTTTAAGCAGAGCTATATAAAAAGACATCATTTGAAGGTGAAGCTAGGGTTTTGTGAAGGCATATCAGTATTACACCGGTACTCAATCTAGCATATGAAGATTCTATTCAAGCAGTACATTCTTATTGGATTTAACCATCCAAATTGTAGTCAGTGTGACTCCCATTTGTGTTTGAGCAGTGAGCTCTAGGTGCTTGGCATTTCTGCATATGCAGACCCCATTTATGTACACTTACTATCTATAATAGTATCATCTGATTGTGGGTAAGGTTTCCCATCGTGGTTTTTCCCCTTACAGGGTTTCCACTTACAAATAATAGTGTTATGTGTTTATGTTTCATGCATTAATCTTTACCGGTATAGAAATTAATTGTTAACACTGTCTACCGGCATACTTAAATGGCTTGCCGGTATTAAACATTAAGTAGGTTAAGTTTTTTTTGGTTTAAATTTATTAGACAACTGATTCACAACTCCCCCCCTCTCAGTTGTCTCTGGGACCTAACAATAAATCCCTTAATTGGGTGGACGTTAATAGGTCCCTATTATAAAATCCCTTAACCAGGTAACATCTTAGCTAATGTTCTAAGTCCTCTAACTAGGCTACCTTTAATAGGGTAAAGGCAATAACCAACCTTGATCAAAATCCCTTAACTGGGTGGCACCTAACAGTGTCTTTGTAATCTCCTAATAGGGATGGCTCTTAACCGGGCGTACTCTAGAAGAGTGCAAATTTTGAGAGTTCCTACTCACATCATGGTTTTCTCCCTATTGGGTTTCCATGAGATAACTCCTTGTTGTCACTGTCAACTTTTCATGCTTGCATATTTTTACTTCAGTGATTAAGTATATTGTTGGATCTTAGATGAATGAAGAGTTATGATAAAAGTTAAATTGTGAAATTTTGATTAAGTGTTGATTCACGCCTCCCCTCTCAGCACCTGTTGGGACTAACAATTGGTATCAGAGCATAGGTCCCTAGAATTAGAAGAAGCTTAACTAGTCTAGGGAGAGATCCAAGATGATGCGTAAGGAGGGTCCTAAGTTCTCTAAGGAGAAATACATTTTATGGTGTGGAAGAATGAAACTTTATCTAAGATCCTTAGGTGAACACTACGGGAACCATGTGATCACAGAATACAATGAACCTTTAGGGATTCTTACTCCTAACCAGATAAAGGAAATGCAAGATAATACTACTGCTATGGATCTGATTGGTAGCACACTTTCAGATAATGAATTTGTTGAGGTACAAGATTTTAAAACAACTTTTTAGATATGGAATAAGATGAAGACAATCTATGAGGGAGATCCCCATGTTCAAAAGGCCAAAGTAGACAGCTTGAGAGGAAAATGTGATGAGATGAGAATGCATGAAAGTGAAAACATGGAGTAGTACAATAAGAGGATAAAAGATGTAGTAAAATTCATTAAAAGTGTAGGAGGAAAACTGTTAGGATAACCAGTGAGCAACTAAGAAGGGGGGTGAATCAGTTGTTAACAAATTATAACTTTTAACCTACAATATGACATTAAACAAATTCTGGTAGGAACATATACCCATAAAAAAAGCAAATTAACAATTTAACCAAAAAATCAATGTAAAGCAACCATACCACATTATATCATGATTTGTACGTGGAAAACCCGGAGAGGGAAACACCACGGTGGGAGGCCTACCCACAGTCAGATGATACTTCTGTAGAAAGTATGTGTTACAATGAAGGGCCTACACTTGCAGGAAGGCACACTGCCTAGATCGTACTTCTCATTACAAAAGAGTCTCACTAAATACAGAGAGGCTACAACCTTCTCAAGATAAATGGACAACAATCCAATAGAGTGAACTAGTGGAAATAGCATCTACCATGCCTGATTACAGTCTCGATTAAGCTATATGCTAGAGGACTAAATCCTCTTCTGAATCCAATTCAATCACCAATGATCGACCAACTCCTCTGCCTGAATGCTATTACAATATTCGCACATTACATTCCTTGACCATGTCCTTTTCAATAACTGTGATACTTTACAAAGAGTTTCTACCTCTTATTTATGCAAACCCTAAGGCCTAAACCAATTAGGTTGACCATCTAAAACATATTACAATAAGATCATTACATAATTCAATTTACAATGATATGCCATTTCGTCTCAAGATAAAAACAACAATAACAAATCCAAAAAATATCTCAAAGCATCCGGGTAACATGTAGAGTACACACTAGCATAATACTGGTCCATAACCTAGATAGGTACTAGACCTTATCTAGTTCCACCATGCTAAAGCAAAGTCTTTGAGAACAATCAACAAACATCTTCATCATCTTGAAATCTATGAAAAAGGTGCACCAACACTAATTGTGCATCCTATCACAATTTGTCAGTGAAATCTCTATCGGTAAAGCCTTAAACTAGTACCGGTAAGGATTTACCAGAGTGAACGATAACATAAGTTACCAAGACAATACCAACTAACAAAAACATGCTCATGAAGCATATAACACGTGAAATGAAATATACTTCACTGATCCAAACATGCTGGAAGTATCCAACAGATAGTCTCTTTTGTCGGTAACACTAGATCTTCTACCGGTAACCTGTATGTTGGTAACCATCCATATCAGCTAGTGTTGACATCAATGAAAAAATATCAATGCAACACATAATCAATTCATCCATAATGCCAACAAAAACTAGAGGAGGATGATGTGGTTAGCAAAATTATGAGAACTCTGCTACTACAATATGCCATAAGGGTCTCTACTATATAGGAGCTTAGATCCTTGGGAACAGTCAGTGTAACTCTTGACTCACTGATCGGTAAGTTGACTGCTTTTGAGTTAAGCAATTATGACAATAGCATACTAAATATTTGTGTTTCTTTCTAAGCATCCATAATGCATGCACCCACAAGGAGAAGAAAAGAAACCGATAGTATCTCTACTACTAGAACTGGTCATTCCCATGAGAATGACAATCTTCTCTCTAAGGAATAGGAACAACATGAAATTGAAGCTCTACTAGCAAGAAGATTGCTAAGAGGTAAAGGTAAATTACCCTTAAAATTCTTCTCCTATAATAAGATAGGTCATATTACTTCAAGACCCTGACAATGATAGAGACAGGAAGGAAAATTTCAGAAGTTATAGGGACAAGAGCAAGAAGGAATTTTATCTTGCAGAAGTAGGAGTCACCGATGAAGAATCAAAGAGATCTGATAAAGATGGAAATGCTTTTGTGGTAGTCAAAGAGGACAACACAAAGAAAGGAGATATGGCATTGATTTCTAGAACAAACTGGTGTGGAGAATGGGCGATCGACAGTGTCAGCATGGAGGATTGCAATGGAGGAACAGTGAGGTTCAGAAATGATGCCCCATGTATAGTAAGAGGTAAGGGGTCTATAGCCTTGAATGATAAGACAAACTATGATGATGTCTTTTGGGTAGAAGGATTAAAGTATAGCTTGTTAAGTGTTGCACAACTTAACAATAAAGGATACCGGTTGGAGTTCAATAAAGGGATATGTAAAATAAATGACAAATATAGAAGTTTAATTTCCACTGGTAAATAGTCAAGAGGAAATTTGTTTCATCTAGACACCACCATAGGTAATTATCTAGTGGATAAGGTAGAAGACAGTTGGTTATGGCACAAAAGATTGTTTCATGTTAATTTTGATTGCATAGATAAAATCAGTAAGGCAAAATCTGTAAGAGGTATGCCTGACATAGTAAAACCTGAAAATCCTATGTGCAAAGAGTGTCAACTAGGGAAGTTGACCGGGTCTAGCTTTAGCAGTAAAACTTTCTCATCTGAAAGTGTGTTGGACTTAGTTCACATAGACCTATGTGGTCCCATTATAACCAACAAATTCTATGGAGGCTAGTATTTTATGTTATTCATGGATGACTTCTCAAGAATGATGTGGAGTATATTTTTTTAAAACAAATCAGAAGCTTTTCACATGTTTAAAGTGTTTAAGACTCGAGTAGAAAGAGGAACCAGTAAGAATCTGAAGTTCCTAAGATCAGATAGAGGAGGAGAGTTCACCTCTCAGGAGTTCATGAACTATTGTGAGGAATAGGGAATCATGAGATAGATGTCTGCACCTAGAACTCCTCAGCAGAATGGAGTTGCTGAAAGAAGAAACAAAACTCTCATTGATTGTGCTAGAACTCTAATAATGATACAAAAGGATATCCTAAATACATTTTGGAGAGAAGCAATAAGCAATGTTGTATACTCTCTGAACTGGATATAGGTAAAGAAGGGAATAAACAAAACTCCTTATGAATTATGGAGTGGTTACTCACCTAATGTTTGTTATTTTAAAGTATTTGGAAGCAGGTGCTACATCAAAAGGGATGAGTACACTAAAAATTTGATCCCAAGAGTGATGAGGGAACCTTCTTAGGTTACTCAAAAAAGAGAAAGGCATACCGATGTCTATACAAAAGGACCAGTAAGATTGTGGAGAGTGAAAATGTCAAAGTAGATAAGTACTCTAAAAAAAAATGAACATGATAGTAAGAGTGAACCGAAGGACTATAAAGAGTTTGAGTATAATGTACCAGTGGAACCTACTGAAGAAGATCCTATTGAAGTGGCTAATGAAGAAGCCTGTGAGATAAAACCCTCACAACTGGTAGAAGTAGCTCCAAGGAGTGAACCAGTATTGGCTAAATATGTCATAAATAATCACTCTACAGAAGATATCATTGGTGACAAGAATGCAGGAGTTCTAACCATAAGAAGAGAAAGAGAAAGAGTGTATGCTCTCCATTTTTTAGCCCAAAAAAGAAAAGGAGGCTCTAGAAGATGATGATTGGGTCAAAGCTATAGAATAATAACTAGAGCAAATAGAGAAAAATGATACATGGACTCTAGTACCCAGACCGGAAAATAAAAATATAATAGGCACCAAGTAGGTGTTAAGAAATAAGATGGATGAAACCAGTAAGGTGATAAGAAACAAGGTAAGATTGTTCTATAAGGGCTATGCTTAAGAAGAAGGTTTCGACTATGGAGAAACCTTCGCATTGGTAGCTAGACTAGAAGGGGCCTGAATTCTATTGGCCTATGATTCTTATAAAAAGTTTAAAGTATACCAAATGGATGTCAAATCAATATTATTAAATGGGGTGTTAGAGGAAGAAGTATAGATAGAGCAACCAGAATGGTTTACATCTGAAGATGGGAGGATTATGGTATGTAGGTTGCAGAAGGCTCTGTATGGGCTGAAACAAGCACCGAGAGCCTAGTATGAGAGGTTACACTCATATCTGCTAAGCATGGTTCAAAAGAACTAGTGATAACAGTAACTTGTATCTGAAGAGTGGAGCTGAAGGAAAACACCTAATTGGTAAGATCTATGTAGATGACATCATCTTTGGGGGAGATGATGAGATGATCATAAGCTTTGCAGGACAAATGCAACAAGAATCTGAGATGTCCATGATTGGTGAGATTAAGTTCTTTATTGGCCTACAAGTCTCTCAATTAAAGAATGACATCTTTATCAATCAGACTAAGTACATAAGAGAAATTATTAAGACTTTCGGAATGGAAGATTGCAAACCTGTTGGAACTCCAATGGTTACAGGTTACAATATATCTAAATATGATGAGACTGAAGAAGTGAATGAGACACTTTACTGGTCCATGATCAGTAAATTATAGTATGCAGTACAATAGAGATTGAACATAGCAGAAGTTGTTGGCTTGGTTGCTAGATTTTTTGCAAATCCAAAAGAAACTCACATGATGGCAGTCAAAAGAATATTTTGATACCTAAAGCGGACTGATGAGTATGGTCTTTGGTATACACACAAAGGATACTTTAGTTTAAGTGTCTTCACTAATTCAAATTGGGCTGGAAACATTGATGACAAGAAGAGAACCAATGGAGGAGCATTCTTTCTTGGAGAAAGGATTGTATCTTGGACAAGTAAGAAACAAAACTGCATATCTCAATCTACAACTAAGGCTGAGTATATAGTTGTTGCAATTAATTGCACATAGATAGTTTGGATCAAGAAACTCCTAGAAGGAATTCAAGAAAATGTGGTTGGACTGGTGGTGAGTCATTGTGACAACACCAGTGCCATTGACATATCTAATAACCCAGTCATGCACTCCAAAACGAAGCATATAGCCATCAAATATCACTATCTAAGGGAACAAGTTCAAGAAAAGGAAGTAATGTTTGAGTACATACCAACAAAAGAGCAGGTGGATGATATATTCACCAAGTTGCTACAGAAGGACACCTTTGACTATCTCAGAGGTAAATTGGGGGTTATGCCCCTCCATTCAGTAAAGTAAGCAAATAGGGTTCTACATCAATTTGGTATAATTTCAAGTTTTTTAAATGAAAACAAGTTGATTGATGAATCTGGACTACTCCAGTTAGGGGGACCAGTCTTGTAAAGTGTTCAGAATGGACTCTTTGGCATTGTTGTCAAAGGGGGAGATATGATTAGAGTGCAACATTGGTAGGTAGTGATTGAGCTGAGGTTGTTGCATGACAGGGGGAGATATTCATTAATTAGGGTAGAAGTAATGACTAGACCATTACAAAGATGAAGAACTAGCCAAAGTTTGAAGTGTTTGCCATCAATGTCAAAGGGGGAGATTGTTCGATTGTTGGCATTGACAAAACCGGTCAATCTAGAAAACTAGTATATGTGCTAAGGTTTTTCATTAATGTCCAACATGTACCGATGAAGACACTAACCGATGTCGTGGTATAGGTAAAGTGGTGTTTCTTTTCAGTAAGCAATAATGAATAGAAACAACATTCGTATTGAATGATCAAAGGGTACTTCAGTTAAAGGAAAGATAAAGTAAGTCAACCAATCTATCATTCAAGAAGATCGATCACTTTGATGATGGTGAAGTCACAAAAGATGACTCAGGCAACGAAACTTTTTTGCTTCAACCAACTGATAACTCATTGAAAAATAGGGGAGAGACATGATGATGGTTCAATAAACCGGCAACCAAATAATGAACCGGTAAAGTGAGAAGTGCAGTTACATATCGATACACTGGTATGACAAGAGGAAGATAGGTGGTCACCATAAATCATGGAGCAATGATCGGCCATTTAGTTGTGGTGGCAAAGAATGAGTTGGTAAGCTTGTGTCTATGCCAAATAATTTGTCAGTAAAGTTAACTTTCAGTTATCATGCAGTCAAGCATGATTACATGTGGATTCTCTAGTTTGTAGTTATCTGACTGAACATGAATTAGAGGTTTCTATCCTTGGGAGATGCGGTGGTAGAATTGATTGAACACTTGGTGGAATTGTTGAAAGGCATGCAGAGAAAGAGCGGGAGAGTTTGAATTTGAAATCTTCCAAAATACTTGATTGATCTGATTGAGGATATGCCTATAGATGTTGATAGAAGATGTATATAGAGTTTTGGAGCTCTTTCTGAAAGTTTTGATCATAGAATTTGAAACAAGGAAATATTGTTTAAGGTGATCCGAGGTGAAGAATAGAGTGAGAGGAAGTGTTAAGAGATATTAGCATAGTTGAGTGTGTGTGTGAGTGAGATCGACTAAGTGTAGAGTCGACAGACAAAGAACCAACTGAGTGTAGAGCCAAAGAACACAGAACCGATTGAGGGTAGAGTCGAAGGTCAGAGAACTGGTTGAGGGTAAAGCCAAAGGATAGTGGACTGATAGAGTGCAGAGCCAAGGGTTAGAGAATCAACTAAGGGTAAAGCCAAAGGATAGTGGACCAACAGAGTGTAGAGCCAAAGGTCAGAGGACCGACAAAGTGTAGTGCCGAAGGAGAGGTGAATGACTAAGTGAATAGCCGAAGGTGTAAGAAGGAAATCGGTGCTCTGCAGAGAAGACACAACCAGTTTTTATTGAATGAAATGTATGTTGAGATCTGATCAAACTATCAGTAGCTAATTCAACATATCATCCATCCATTTCTTTCTAACAACTGCAACATAAATCCCTTAACTGGGTGGACTTTAACATGTCCCTTTTGTAAAATCTCTTAACCGGGTAACATCTTAGCTGATGTTCTAAGTCCTCTAACCAGAGTACCTTTAATAGGGTAAAGGCACTAATCAGCATTGATCAAAATCCCTTAACCAGGTGGTACCTAACAATGTCTTTGTATTCTCCTAACAGGGAGAGCTCTTAACCGAGCGTACTCCAGAAGAGTGAAAATTTTGTGAGTTCCTACTCACACCATGGTTTTCTCCCTATTAGGTTTCCATGAGATAACTCCTTGGTGTCACTGTCAAATTTTCATGCTTGCATATTTTTACTTCGGTGATTAAGTATATTGTTGGATCTTAGATGAATCAAGAGTTATGAAAAAAGTTAAATTATAAAATTTTGATTAAGTGTTGATTCACCCCTCCCCTCTCAGCACCGGTTCGGACTAACACTAACTGACATAACTTGCTCATATAATCCCCGCCAATAGTCAATCTCTGCCCCTTCCCACCGCATCTCCCTCAGTATTTCCCCACTCAGACCCTATCCCTCTGCTCCCTCCAAAACTTGAACTCTATCATGTAGCTCCATCACTTTATCCACTAGATCATCTATCTCTTACACCACTACAATCAACTTGGCCTCCCATGTAAAGAGTTGGACATCCTTGACTGGAATTTCTGCATCTCTATCCATCAGCTATGCCTCGACTACCGTCAAGTGAGTCTACAATTGTAATATCATAAAATCTCACAAGTCTCCCTCTCCCCAACTGAAAACTCCCTCTCCCATCTCCATCGGCTCCTCTTCACCACCGATAGCTCCCTCTTCCATCTCCATCGACTCCTCTCCACCACCAACATCTCTCCCTCTTGCTCTTGCTACTCCCTATATTGGTGGACCCTGTGATAGTCGTAAAGGCTTCCCACCTCTGTCTCTCCTCTATAACTGTCCTCCTCCATCACCTCCACCCCAAAATCAACCTCCCCCACCACCTCCACCTCCTTGACCTCCTCCATAACCTCTTCTACCCCTTCCTACTCTCCTCCTCCTACCATGTTGTGGTTCTTTGTCATCCTCAAATGGTGGTATGGGCTTTGCACAATCTCAAATTTGTGTAATTGAATGAGTGACGCGATACTATGTATACTCCTTTGTCACCTCCACATCTACAATCTTTGGCCTCATCTACCATGGTCTCACCTATAATGTCTGAAACTCTGCAAGGGCCTGATCATAGGGAAAAACTGGCCCCCACTGAACTCTCTCCCACACTACCCATGCATACTCTCTCGAGCCCCTCAGCATACTCTGCCTCCGCCCAAAATGTCTTACCACTTTCCCTTGAAACTATCTCTCCACAATGTGGGATGTGTGACCAATAAAAAATAGAGTCATATATATACTGTAAGACCTCTCCATCATCCTCCCAGGGCTCACAATCAGTGTAAGGCCTCCATATGATCCTATCTAAGTTATCTAATGCCCATTGCCAAAACTCCAACTTCCCCAAATGGGGTTGGGTCATCAACCCTCCATACATAAATACATAGGGCTGATCTATCACCCTAAACCTCATAGACATCGGTCGTGTGACTGGCAAGTGCTCCTAAGACCAGATATGTAACAAATTGATCCCTACACCTAGTAAGCTACTCTCTCGATACACTGCCTCATGCAAATCCCTATAGAGATGTGCCAAGACACATGGCCCCCATGCATATCAGGTCCCCTCTATCACCATCTTCTCTAATACCTAGCCCCACCCAAAAGCTAATCCATGCGAACGTCAATCGGTTCAAAGAAAACCCTCGACAATACCATCTAGTATTGATGGTAGTGGCTCATAGAATGCAGCTACATCCTTCCATGCCACGAAGCCGTCCTCAATATATACATCCTCAAAAAATATCCTTAGTATGACTACTGTCCCCAGGAAGAGATCATATGTCACAAGCTTTCCCCTAATCAGGATATGTATTATCCTCCAGACATCCTCCAGTATCACATTCATCTCTCCCATCACCAAATGAATGGAGAATGTCTTGATGTGCCATTGCTTAGCCAACACTGTCAGTAGTCCTTAATTCGTCTGAATCATGGGTAGGTACACCATATCATATAAACTGGCTCCATATACATAATCAATCTCTACCTTAGTCAAATATTCTTGCAGCTGCTATGTCATAGGATGCCTCTCCAGTATGGTTTTGTGATTGATGTCAACACCTACTAAATACACTTACTTTGGAGATCCAGCAACATTCACCGGCAAGCAGTAATTTGTGCAACAGTTACTGGTATATGATTAATTGACAGGATATAATGTTCATCGGTATCTGGAATGACATGGAAGACACTTGGTAATGTCTAAGACATCATGTGGACACTTTATTTTCAAGTAATAATCATTGGTATATTCATATTTGCATATTTTCTTTTACCGACAAATAGGTCCAGGTTATCTAGGGTTACACCGACAGGTTTATCTTTTCTAGATCAGCATGCCACGCTATGGAGATGATTTATTATTGTTGTAAATGCATTAAGCTGACATGTTTAATCAATTATTGCATCGGATATTATATTATTTGTAAAATGTTTTTATTGTTATATCTTGTAGAGCCGACCTACTAAAATTGGTCTTAGGGTATGGTATAAATATAAGATCTTATTTGTAAGATCAAGTGTCAATGCGAAAAAGATTCAAGTGAAGGTATATGTGAGATAAAGCAGAGGCATACACGAAGACATCATCTAAAGATGAAGTTAGGTTTTTGTGAAAGCATATCAGCATTACACCGGTACTGAATTCAACATATGAAGATGTGATTTTGTGCAGTACATTCTTATTGGATTTAATCATCCAACTGTAGTCAGTGTGACTCCCATTTGTGATTGAGCAGTGAGCTCTAGGCTATTGGCCTTTCTACATGTGTAGACCCCCTTTTGTACACTTACTATCTGCAGTAGTATCATCTGATTGTGGGTAAGGTTTCCCACCATGGTTTTTCCCCTTACAGGGTTTCCATGTACAAATATTGGTGTCATGTGTTGTGGATGACTTTGTGTTTATGTTTCATGCATTAATTCTTACTGGTATAGCAATTTACTATTAACACTGTCTACCAACATAATAAACTGGTTTACCAGTATTAAGTATTAAGTTGGTTAATAAGTTTTTTATTTGAATTTATTAGACAACTGATTCACCCCCCCACCCCTCTCAGTTGTCTCCAGGACCTAACAATTGGTATCAGAGCCTAGTCCTTATTTTGCAGAAGTTTAACAACCCGAGGAGATCCAATTTCTACTAATTATTTTAGGAAGGATAGTCCTAAACTTGATGGAACCAACTATGGGATATGGAAGATCAGAATGGAGACACATTTGAATTGTATCAGTAAAGACATCTGGGAAGTTACTAAGAATGGTTATACTGCTATTGTAGCTAGTCAGACTACTCCAACTACTTTAGCTAAAGATGAAGAAAATAATTGCAAAGCAAGAGAAGCACTCTTGAGTGCATTATCAAATCAACAAATCATGGGATTATCAGATAGGTCTACTGCTAAAGCTATTTGGGATCATTTGGAAACACTAAATGAAGGAGACTCCATAGTCAAAATTGCAAAACTTGAAAGCTTCCAAGTCAGCTATGAACATCTAAAAATGGAAGAAGATGAAAGGATTTCTACTTTTATGGAAAGAGTAAATGAAATTGTTTTGGGTATCAAATGTTGTGGAGGAACCTTGAGTGAGAATGAGATTGTTTCAAAAATCTTAAGAGGTTTTCCACCGGCATATAAAATGAAGGTTACTACTATAAATGAGTTGAGAACAATTCCTAATACATCAGTAACTAGGGATACATTGATTAGAAAACTTTCAGCTTTTGAAATTGAGGAGTTTGGTCCTGTTGCTACTATAAAAACTGATTTGGCCTTTAAAGCATCAATATCATTTTCTCCATCATTTGACAAATCAGACTGGAGAGCCTTTTATGCAAGAGAACTTGAAGAAACCAGGAAGGAGAATGAAGAGCTTGAAGAACTTGAAGCACTATTTGCAAGAAAAATACCAAAAGGTCCAATTGGAAGTAAGTATGAAGGTAAAGCACCCTTTAAATGTTTTAACTGCAATAAGATTGGTCATATGGCTTCAAGATGCCCTGATAGACATGCTAGACTAAGAGAAGAAGCTAGAAGAACATACAAGCCTAATCCTGAATATCAGAGATATATATTTAAGAAGAACAAAGATAAATCTTGTTACATTGCTGATGAAGGTGTGACTGATGATTCTGATGAGGATCCAACAGACAATGGATGGGTTTTTGTTGCTATAACAGAAGATCAACCAACACCTATTGCTCAACCGGTAGAACAAGCCCTAGCTGCTAAAGTTGAATCAAAGGATGAATGGATTATTGACTCAGGATGCTCACATCATATGACTGGAGACAAAGTTAAATTCTTGAAATTTCAAGAATACAATGGAGGTTTAGTAAGATTTGGAGATGACAAAGCCTATTCAATCAAAGGTAAGGGTTCAATATCTCTTGATGGTAAACATAACACTGACATTGTATACTATGTTGAAGGATTAAAACATAATCTTTTAAGTGTTGGTCAATTAGCTGAGAAAGGTTTTCAGTTACAATTAAAAAATGGAAAATGCAAAATCATGAATAGAACTAGTTTGGAAATTGCAACCAGTATTCAGACTAGAGGTAATATCTTTCATTTGAATAACAGTGAAAAGGCATGCTTAATTGCAAATATAGATGAAATTTGGGTATGGCATAAGAGACTATGTCGTGTAAATTTTGATTGCATGGTAAAAATCAGTACTTCTAAGGCAGTTAGAGATCTACCTAAAATTGTGAAACCTCAGAATACAATTTGCAAGGAATGTCAATTTGCAAAACAAGTTAGAGCTAGTTTCAAAAGTATTCTAGAAAAATCCAATAATGCTCTTGATTTAATTCACACTGATTTATGTGGTCCAGCTAGAACTAAAAGCTTACAAGGTGATAGATATTTCATGCTAATTATTGATGATTACTCTAGAATGTGTTGAGTTACTTTTCTCAAAGAAAAATCAGAAGCACTTGGGAAGTTCAAACTATTCAAAGCAATGGTTGAAAATGAAACTAGTAAGAAAATCAAATGTTTAAGATCAAATCAAGGAGGAGAATTCACATCTAAAGATTTTAATACATTCTGTGAAGTGAATGGAATCAAAAGACAGTTATCAGTACCTCGGACACCACAACAGAATGGAGTTGTTGAAAGGAAAAACAGAACTATCTTGGATGTAGCAAGAAGTATGTTATCAAAAGCAAATCTACCACATGTGTACTGGAGAGAGGAAGTAAGCACTGTTGTCTATACATTCAATGAAGTTTGCATCAAAGGTGAAACCGGTAAGACCCCTCATGAACTATGGTTTGGTAATATAACTACTCTTAAGTATTTCATAATTTTTGGAAGTAAATGTTATATTAGAAGAGATGAGTATATTGGCAAGTTTGATCCTAGAAGTGATGAAGGAATATTTCTTGGTTATTCATCTAAGAGCAAGGCATATAGATGTTTTAATAAAAGATTACAGAAAATTGTTGAGAGTACAAATGTAAAGATTGATGAACAATTCAGAGGAACTTCAAGATATATAGACTCTGAACCGGAAATAGAAATTATGACAAATGAACCTACAATAAATCCACTAGTACATAATGATGATCCAGTTACTCTGGTATCATCAGAGGATTCCACAATAATTGAAGAAGAACAATAGACTAAGACACCCCGGTATGTAAGACTGAATCATTCTGAAGATCAGATAATTGGAAGCAAATTTAAAGGAGTTATGACAAGAGAAAGTTTGGAAAATGAAGAGGTATGTCTTATTTCTCAAATTGAACCATTAACTATCAATGTGGAAGAAGAATTAGGACAAATTGAGAAAAATAATACTTGGACATTAGTTCCCCGGCCTAAAAATAAAAATGTAATTGGAACCAAATGGGTATTTAGAAACAAACTTAATGAAGATGGTAAGGTTGTCAGAAATAAAGCAAGACTAGTGTGTAAGGGATATTCTCAGAAAGGAGTTGATTACAATGAAACCTTTGCATCGGTAGCTAGAATTGAGGCAGTTAGATTATTCTTGGCTTTTGCAGCTCACAAGGATTACAAAGTTTATCAAATGGATATTAAATGTGCATTTTTGAATGGAGATCTTGAAGAGGAAATCTATATTGAACAACTTGATGGATTTTCTTTGATAGATGACAATGATATGGTTTGCAGGTTAAGAAAAGCTCTGTATGGATTGAAACAAGCCCCAAGAGCTTGGTATGCAAGATTGGATAAGTATCTTTTAAAGATTGGTTTTACTAAAGGAAATGTAGATAGCAATTTATATTACAAAGTAACTAATGATGACATCTTAATTATTGAAGTATTTGTTGATGATATAATCTTTGGAGGAGAAGATGAATTATGCAAAGAATTTTCTCTTGAAATGCAGCAAGAATTTGAAATGTCTATGATTGGAGAAATAAAATTCTTTTTAGGATATTGCAGATCTTACAGACTGATAAAGGTATATTTTTGAGTCAATCTAAGTACTTGAAAGAACTACTAAAGAAATTTGGAATGGAGAACTCTAAACCGGTAAGCACGCCTATGAATACAAATGACAAATTACCTCAAAGAGATGAATCTATACCTGTTAATCCAACTAGATACAAATCTATGATAGGAGGTTTACTGTACTTGACACAAACCAGGCCTGATATTATGAATGCAGTATGTATAGTTTTGAGATTTCAGAGTAATCCTAGGGAAAATCATGAATCAGCAGTAAAAAGGATTTTCCAGTACGTACAAGGCACAACAAATCTTGGATTATGGTATCCTAAAGATGAAAATTTTGATCTATGTGCATATACAGATGCAAATTAGGCAGGAGATGTGGATGATAAGAAAAGCACCACTGGAGGAGTATTCTTTCTTGGAAAAAGATTAGTCTCTTGGTTGAGTAAGAAACAGAGTTGTACATCTTTATCAATAGCAGAATCAGAATATGTTGCAACAACAACAAATTGTACACAAGTACTTTGGCTTAAACAAATGTTGAAAGACATAAAGGTAAAATGCAAGGAACCTATCACTATATATTGTGATAACACTGCAGCAATTGATATATCTAAAAATCTAGTATTACATTCTAAAAAAAAACATGCTTCTATCAAATTGAATTTTCTAAGGGAAAAAGTTGAAGAAAAAGAGATAAAACTAGTTTATGTGAATACTAAAGAACAACTTTCAGATATTTTCACAAAACCTTTACCTAAGGAAACTTTTGAGTATCTCAGAGATCAGCTCGGAGTCATACCACCACCGGTAGTGACTTAGACAGTTGATGATTGTCATCAACCGGTAGAATTAAATGGACAAATCTTTTATTTTGGTATTTGATGAGGAAGCTACTTCTCAGGGGGAGTAGTTGGTATATTGAATTGGTTGGTATTTTGTATGAACTTGACTTTTTGTGACTTTGGCATTTGATGTCAAAGGGGAAGAGATATCTATGGAAAAACACATTATCTTTTTGGTAAGAAAAAGAGATTTTAGGGGAGAGATTTTGAAAAACACATGAAATATTGGTATTGTTACTCCCAGGGGGAGAAATAGAGATTGTTGGTTTTTGTACTTGGCATTTCTGTTTTGGCACTGTGATGGTTTTTCCATCTTGTGTTGCCATCAATGCCAAAGGGGGAGATTGTTGGTATTTTGGTATGGTTTTGTCATTGATGTCAACACCTACTAAATACACCTACTTTGGAGATCCAACAACATTCACTAGCAAGCAGTAATCTATGCAATAGTTACTGGTATATGATTAACTGACAGGATATAATTTTCACCGGTACTTGGAATGACATGGAAGACACTTGGTAATGTCTAAGACATCATGTGGACACTTTATTTTGAAGTAATAATCATTGGTATATTCATATTTTCATATTTGCTTTTACCAGCAAATAGGTCCAGGTTATCTAGGGTTACACCAATAGGTTTATCTTTTCTATATCAGCATGGCACGCTATGGAGATGATTTATTATTGTTGTAAATGCATTAAGCTGACATGTTTAATCGGTTATTGCATCGGATATTATATTATTTGTAAAATGTTTTTATTGTAATATCTTGTAGAGTCGACCTACTAAAATTGGTCTTAGGGTATGGTATAAATATAAGATCTTATTTGTAAGATCAAGTGTGAATGCGAAAAAGATTCAAGTGAAGGTATATGTGAGATAAAGCAGAGGCATACATGAAGACATCATCTGAAGGTGAAGTTAGGTTTTTGTAAAAGCATACCAGCATTACACCAGTACTGAATTCAACATATGAAGATGTGATTTTGTGCAGTACATTCTTATTGGATTTAATCATCCAACTATAGTCGGTGTGACTCCCATTTGTGATTGAGTAGTGAGCTCTAGGCTATTGGCCTTTCTGCATGTGCAGACCCCCTTTTGTACACTTACTATCTACAGTAGTATCATTTGATTATGGGTAAGGTTTCTCACAGTGGGTTTTCCCCTTACAGGGTTTCCACGTACAAATATTGGTGTCATGTGTTGTGGATGACTTTTTGTTTATGTTTCATGCATTAATTCTTACCAATATAGCAATTTACTATTAACACTGTCTACCGGCATACTAATCTGGTTTATCGGTATTAAGTATTAAGTTGGTTAATAATTTTTTGATTTGAATTTATTAGACAACTGATTCACCCCCCCGCCCCTCTCAGTTGTCTCCGGGACCTAACACTTGCAACTGCTATGTCACAGGATGCCTCTCCCACATCTATAAGATGGGAAGATCCTCCTACATATATCAACAAAATATTAGTTGTTTTGCTACAAACTTTATTAAGTTTCAACCTAGACTATCAACACATACTTTTTAAATCAAGAATCTTCAGGTCTCAACAGATAATCGATTATGGTAATCCTAGACTACAAAAAGCATTTATGATAATGACCTAGTTGTTGAACACAAAATACCACTGAGAGGGGGTGAATTAGTGGTTTTTAACCTTTTTCACTTTCAAAATAAACTTCAGAATATCAATTATTCACTTAAACATTAACCAATCAAATTGGTAGAACAAGAAAGAAAGCCAAAGAGATCATTCACACAAATATAACTCACAACACCAAATTTATGAGGATAACCCAATATGGGAAAAAGCTCGATGAGAAAAGCTGTTGGAGACTATTGCTCCAATCCAGCCTCACGGGTAAAATACTGACTTACAAAGATTTAGGGCACCAGCCTAAGAAGCACTGACCTTGCATTTTTAGGGCACCAACCCAAGGAGCACTAACCCCTACACCAAGCTTCAACTTGGTGATGTATATTAAAATACTATTTGAATATAATTAAGGCTTCTTGTTGCAAATGAATTCTGCAACTATTTGATCAAATAACTCACTGCCGGTTGATAGTCTTTTCTCCTCCACTGAATCTCACACTACCGGTTGTTATATTTCTATCTCTGACCCTCGGCCTTTGTTATCTTTCTATCCCTCTCTCACATAGTCTCTCAACACATTATGTTTCTCTTAGATGTTGCTTGCTCTTCCACACCTCACCGGTTAGGCTCAAATGAAAGACTATAGATATGCCAGTAGAATCCTCTCCCTGATATGCCTACTCACATATATTGCAACTCTTTTAGAATGATTTTTAAGGTTAGCAATCCTTCTCTTTACTAACTCTTTCTTTTCTCTTCTTCTCCTTCGTAGCATCAACATTTTCTGGCTTGAGCTCTTATCTTTTATCCAGTGATTTCTCGCCAGAAAGCAATTCAAAATTCAGAGCGGTTAGGGTTTCCTATTCCCAACATGATCTTCATGAGATCAGATCCATCTTGTTTTGGATCAATCACTTGTCCTTTAAGGATACATCTATACACAATTTCCATTGTCCAATGCTCATTTGCTGAAAATAGCAATCTTAAACAAGATCTTCTGCCTTGAGATCTGTCAACCCATAAAATGTTTCTCCTATTTCCTTTTTGAGGTCTTCCTAAATTGGATTTCCCTTGCATTGATTTAGGTGCCAACTACTCCCTGATCTTCCTTTGTCATTATTTCTTCCTTGAGCCACAATAGTCAGATACAATCCCATGATTTGTGGCTATTTCATTTATGTCAACAGAAAGATTCTCCAACCGTGTCGATGATGGTTTTACCAACCTCTTCCTATCTATCACCTTGTCTCCACATGACATCATCGTAGTCAATCACTTTTCTCACTAACACATAGTCAGTTTAGACTTGATCATTCAACAAACTCATAGTGGCACACACCTTAACCGGTAAGACCTTCTTCTGCTAACCGGTAGTGCACACTATACCGGTAACCCAGCTTCACCTCTAGTGGTTTGAGACATCTTTAAAAATTTTCCTCTTCATCATTAACAAGAAGCTATCCTTCAGATAGGTTTATTCCTTACCGGTAAGCCTTCATCCTTTCTGCTCATATCCATCACGTGAATATCCATCATGCCAGTTTACATCAATGATAACTTAATTCCAAAATACCAACAATCTCCCCCTTTAGCATTGATGTCAACTTCTCGCAAGACACTCTATATCGGTACATTTCTCCCCCTTTGACACAATGACAAAGGGTATTTTGCACTCCCCCTTTGATCCATAGCAAGCTCCTCCTTTGATTGCTATCAACTCCCCTTGAACCACATAAAGACTTCCTAGACAAATGACACAACTCCCAACTTGTGTCGGAGGTACTCAAAAGTGCTTACCGGTAATGGTTTGGTGAAAATGTCTACTACTTGTTCACCAATAGGAACATAATCCATTTTTACCTCCCGTCCTTCAACCTTCTCTTTGAGAAAGTGATACCTGATAGCAATGTGTTTAGTTCTGGAATGCATGACTGGATTCTTTGCTATGTTTATTCCACTCAAATTGTCATACCAGATGAGAATAGGATTAGTGATGTCCACCTGTATATCTTTGAGAGTTTGCTTCATCCAAAGCACCTGAGAGAAGAAAGTAGTAGCATCAATGTATTTAGGTTCAGTAGTAGATAGAGAGACCAAGTCCTAGTTCTTTCTATGCCAAGAGACCAATTGGTCACCTAGAAAGAATGCACCACCACTTGTGCTCTTTTGATCATCAATGCAACCTTCCCAATCAACATCGGTGTATGCTTCCAAGATAAAATCTCCTTGTTTAGGATACAACAAACCATAACTAAGTGTCCCTTGTAGGTACCTAAAAATTCTGCTAACAACGTTCATATGTGACTACTTTGGTGTAGCTTGGAATTTGGCCACCATGCATACTGCCTGAACTAAGTCTGGTCTTGAAGTAGTTAGATACAGTAGATTACCTATCATGGATCTGTACAAAGTCTGATCCACCACTAGTGATTCATCATTCTTGCTCAATTTGCTACCAGTCACCATGGGGGTACTTATCAGTTTACCATCTTCCAATTGGAATTTCTTCAACATCTCCATTGCATACTTGATTTGTGAGATAAAGGTTCCTTTCTCTTGTTGTAATATCTGCAAACCAAGGAAGTAAGTCAATTCACCAAGCATTGACATCTTAAATTCTGACTGCATCTGATCAACAAATTCTTTACTGAGGGTGTCCTTGTTTCCTCCAAATATGATGCCATCTATATACACAACCACAATGATAATGTCATTCCCATCTTTCTTTATGTTCAAATTGCTATTAGCACTTCACTTTTTAAATCCCTGCTCCTTTAGATACTGATCTAGTCTTGAGTACCATGCTCTAGGATCTTGCTTTAAACCATATAAGGCCTTCCTCAATCGACACACAAATATCTCATCATTATGTATCATAAACCCTTCTGGTTGCTCCATGTACACTTCTTCTTCCAAATTTTCATTTAGAAAGGAAGATTTTACGTCCATTTGGTACACTTTATAGCCCTTGTCGGCAAAGTAGGCTAGAAACATTCTAATTGCTTCTAATCTATCCATCGGTGCAAATGTTTCTTCAAAGTCAATCCCCTCTACTTGAGAGTATCCTTTTCACACTAGTCTAGCTTTATGCCTAACAATCTTACCTTTTTCATTCATCTTATTCTGGTAGACCCATTTGGTGCCAATGATGTTCTTGTCCTCTGCCCTAGGAACCAACTCCCAAATCTTGTTCTTCTCAATTTGTTGCAATTCTTCCTCCATGGCATCCATCCATTCTTGTCTTTTGCTGGCCTCTCTGAATTTTTTAGGTTCTACTTCAGTCATGAGGCAGAAGTTGACTTGTTCATCATTCTGGGCAAGTCTTCTTCTAGTTTATACACCATCACTCTTATTTCTTAGAATTTTCTCTTCTGGGTGGTTTAACTGCACATACCAGTTTGGAACCTTCTTGGATGCTTCTTCTGGTTCAATATCTGGTTGAGCTTCATCATCTTCATCACCACAATCATCATACCGGTTAACTTGTGTATGACATCCTTTGTGCAAATTCTCATCAACTTTTACATCTACACTTTCAGTGTCTCTTCTTAGTCTCTTGTTGTAGCATTTGTAGGCCTTGTTGTTAGATGAGTAACCAAGGAAGATTCCTTCATCATTCCTGGAGTCAAAACTTCCTAAACCATCCATATCATTTTTGATAAAACACTTACTTCCAAATACTTTGAAGTATTTGTCTGATGGCTTCCGATCATACCACAATTCATAAGGTGTTATTCTATTGTTTGTTCTTAGTTGAACCAAGTTCAAAGTATATGCAACAATATGGACAACTTCCTTCCAATACGTATCTAGCAGAATGGCCTCATTTAACATGGTTCTAGCCATCTCCATAACTATCCTCTTCTTCTTTTCTACAACACCATTTTGTTTTGGTGTCTTAGGAGATGATTATTGCCTTTTAATTCCATGTTTTTCATAGTAGTCTTCAAATTCATTTGATGTAAACTCTCCACCTCGGTCTGATCTTAGGCATTTTAGCCTATACCCACTTTCTTTCTCCACCATCTTCCTAAAGATCTTAAACCTTTCAAAAGCTTGTGATTTATCTTGCAGGAATGTGACCCATGTCATTCTTGAGTAATCATCAATGAAGAGCATAAATTATCTTTCACCTGCAAGTTCTCTTGTCCTAGTTAGACCACATAGATCAGTATGCACAACTTCAAGTGGTCTTGAGGTATTGTTCTCTTTTTTCCTAAAGCTCACCTTGGTTTGATTTCCTTTCACATATTCATCACAAAATGTGTATACTGGTTTGATGATGGGTGGAATATTCCTCACACACCCCTTTCTTCTTACAACAACTAGGTTATCAAAGTTTATGTGACCTAGTCTTCGGTGCCAGAGCCAACTTTCATCAACTTGTCCTAACATGCACTATGACTCATAGCATTCCTTCAGATTGTAAACATTTCCATATGTTTTCTTTCCTTCTGCCACGACTTGACTGGTACTATCTTTCTTTATCTGGCAACCGGTTGAGTCAAAGATGAATTTATAACCTTTGTCACACATCTGATTCACACTCAGAAGATTGTGTTTTAGGCCTTCCACATAATCTACATCATGTGCTTCCAATTTTCCATCAATACTTAGAGTTCCTTTTCCCTTTATTTTGATGGATGAGTTGTCTCCAAACCTTACCGAACCACCATTCTAGTCCTCAAGTTTGATGAACTTCCTTTTGTCACCGATCATGTGGTTTGAGCAACCATTGTCTACAACCCATAAATTTTTTCTTTCAGCATGTAGGGTAGTGTGCACTATGAGACTTGATTCTTCCTTTTCCTTTTCTTTATCAATCCATACTGGTTTGGTTTCCATCTTTTGGTCAGCTGCTATATTGTGCTTAGGTTCAGTTACTGGTTCTTGATCAGGATTTGTTTTCTTTTGCTTGATCTTCTTGTTTTTACACAACTTTTCTATGTGTCCAAACTCTTGATAGTTATAACATATCACATCTTTATTAGAGGGAGAATCCTTAATATTATTGTGAGGTACTGGTTTATTTCTCCTACATTCAAAACTCTTATGACCATATCCATTGCATTGATAAAAAACAACATTCATATTCCAGAGTGCATTAAATGGATTCCTACTTTCATAAATCCTACAGGGCTTATTTATTAATCTACAATCATCTCTTCTATGCCCAAATTTGTTACACCGATAATAGGAACCATGAAAGTTTGAAACATACCAGTTAGGTTGCCTTGGTCCTGCAAAGGACTACCTCATAGGGTGTTTTGCCATCAAACTATTGATTCTGGTGAATCCTTCATGGTCAACTCTTGCACTTCTCCTTGGAGCAGCATGTCGATACAAGGAATGTGGCCTCCGGTTCATAGCTTGTGTATACCAAATTGTGTGATGATTTCCAACAACATCTGCATATGTCTTTTTACCGGTATCCTTGCCTACTGTGAATGCCTTCTTTTCTTCACCTTCATTTGAAGAGGTGAAATTTATTTCTTTTCCAGATGTATCTTTGTTGGTTGAGCTTTTCCCTACTTCAAAGCCTAGGCCACCGGTGTCTTTGGATTGTTTCTATTTTCTCAACATTTGGTCTAAAGCCTCGATGTTGCCTTCATATTTGCTGCTTATTTTTATTTCTTCCTTACTTTCTCCAAGCTCCTTTATGAGCTTTACTATTTCTTCTTCCAACTCTTGATGCTCCCTTTCTTTCCTTGTTAAGTCAGAGGATGTAGCTTCACATATCCTCTTAGTTTATTCTAGCTGCAATTTCAGGTCAGATATAACTTGACCGGAATCATCCAGAGATTGTTTCAAGAGATCTTGTTCATCTACTACAGCAAGGTTGACCTTTTTTATTTCTCTTCTTGTTTTACTCAATTCTTCAAGAGCACTAATAAGCTCACCTTCCAAGTCCACTTCAGCTTCAATATCCTCCTCTTCCTCATCTTCATCAATGGGTTCACCAAGTGCCATGAAGAGATTGACTTTTCTGTCATTCTCATGGTAATCATCTTCTGATGCATTTTCTTCATCTATTGTGTCATCCTCAATAGTACATAGGCTATTCTAATTCTGGTAGCCTCTCCTTCCTTGCTGGTAGGTGTTTCTTTCTCTATCTTTGTTAGTAGATTTACTGAACTCTCTTGACTTATCTCCACCGGTTTCCCTGTGAGGGCATTTTGCAGCAAAGTATCCTACCTTACCATAGTTGAAACATTTAAGTGGTAGCTTTTTTTATATCAGTTGGATCCTCTCTTGAGCTTTTTGACAAAGTTTTCTACTTCTACATTAGAGTCTTCACTGGATTCTTTATGAGAAGCTACATCTTTCCCTTTTTTGGTGATGTTGAATGTTGCTTCTTTTCTTGAAGAAGTATCACCGGTTGTTCTCATCTCATAGGCTGTTAGTAAACCAAATAACTCATCCATTGTAAAAGTCTTCAGATCCTTAGCTTCTTCTATGGCAGACACCTTATTATCATACTTGGGTGTGAGAGATCGAAGATTTTTTTTGACAAGGGTCTCATTTGCAATCTCTTCACCAAGTCATTTGATGGTATTCACGGTTTCATCAAGTCTGAAGATAATCTACAACCTTTTCATCATCTTTCATTTTGATACTCTCAAGTGGGCCCCTTAGTGCTTGCAACTTGGCCTCTTTGACTTTTGCATCTCCTTCAAACAACCTCTGCAGTTTATCCCAAGTATCCTTGGTTGATACACAGTGCATGACTTTGATAAACTAATTATCAGACAATCTACTCAAGATAGAATGTTTGTCCTTGGTATTGTTCTCATACTCCCTTTTGGCATCCCAATCAGTGGGAGGAACACTAGGGACAACATATCCATTCTTGACAGACATCCACACATCAAAACCCAGGGATGAAATATAGGTCTCCATTCTTCTACTCCAGAATGCATAGTTAGATCCATCAAACATGGGGGATTTGGAGGAAGCAGACTCATTTATTGCCATTGTGTTCAAATTCCAGTATCTACCCAAGGTTTAAAGATAACTGGGAACCTATTCTCTTATACCAATTATTGAACACAGAATACCACTAAGAGGGGGGTGAATTAGTGGTTTTTAACCTTTTTCACTTTCAAAATAAACTTCAGAATACCAGTTATTCACTTAAACACTAACCAATCAAACCGGTAGAACAAGAAAGAAAACCAAAGAGATCATTCACACAAATATAACTCACAACACAAGATTTATGAGGAAAACTCAATGTGGGAAAAACCTCGGTGAGAAAAGTTGTTGGAGAGTACTGCTCCAATCCAGCCTCACTAGTAAAATACTGAATTACAAAGATTTAGGGCACCAACCCAAGGAGCACTGACCCCTACACTTTTAGGGCACCAACCCAAGGAGCACCAACCCCTACACCAAGATTCAACTTGGTGATGTATATTGAAATACTATTTGAATATAATTAAGGCTTCTTGTTGCAAATGAATTCTGCAACTCTTTGATCAAATAACTCACTGTCAGTTGATAGTATTTTCTCCTCCACTGAATCTCACACTACTGGTTGTGAGATTTTTGTCTCTAACCCTCAGCCTCTATTATCTTTCGATCTATCTCTCACACAATCTCTCAACACACTATGTTTCTCTTGGATGCTGCCTGCTCTATGAAAACTCACCGGTTAGGCTCAAATGCAAGACTATAGATATGCTGGTAGAATCCTCTCACCAGTATGCCTACTCACATATACTGTAACTTTCTTAGAATGATTTGTAAGGTTATCAATCCTTTTGTTTACTAAATCGCTCTTTTCTCTTCTTCTCCTTCGCAACATCAACATGTTCTATATTGAGCTCTCATCTCTTATCCAGTGATTTCCCACCAGAAAGGAATTCAAACTTTGGAGTGGTTAGGGTTTTCTCTTCCCGACATGATCTTCATGAGATACAATCCATCCTATCTTGGATAGATCACTTGTCCTTTAAGGATGCATCTATACACGTTTTCCAGTGTCCAACACTCATTTGCTGAAAATAGCAATCTCGAACAAGATCTTCTGCCTTGAGATCTGTCAACCCATAAAATGCTTCAGCTATTTCCTTTTCGAGGTCTTCCTGAATCAAATTTCCCTTGCATTGATTCAAGAACCAACTACTCCCTAATCTTCCTTTGTCATTGTTTCTTCCTCGAGCCACAACAGTCAGATACAATCCCATGATTTTTGGTTGGTTAATTTACGTTGATAGACAATTTCTCCAACTGTGTCGATGATGGTTTTACCAACCTTTTCCTATTTGCCACCTTGGCTCCACATGAAATCACCATGGTCAATCACTCTGCTCACCGACACATAGTCAGTTCAGACTTGATCATTCAGAAAACTTTTACCCATACACACCTTAACCGGTAAGACCTTCTTCTTTTGCTAACTGGCAGTGTACACTATACCAGTAACCCACCTTCACCTCCAGTGATTTGAGACATCTTTAACATTCTACCTCTTCATCATAAATAAGAAGGTATCCTTCAAACTAGTTTCTGCCTTACCGTTAAGCCTTCATCCTTTCTGCTCATATCCATCATGCCGGTTGACATCATTGACAACTTAATGCCAAAAATGCCAACACTAGTCTCAACTAGGCTCCTATTATTCACCAAAACAACCAATCGATCAATCAACATAGGTGTCAATTGCTATTTTATCTAACAGTGGGGAATCTATCACCATCACCCCACTCTACTAACAATAGCACTATTACTATGATACAAAGGCACTATAAAAACAATAGTGCTACAACAGCTATACAATTGCGCTATTTTATCACAAAAGCGCTACAACTATTACATAGAAGCACTAAACTACAAACATCACTATATCTATGATACCACAATGCTAAACTAACAAAAGCACTAAAACGACTATGCAAAAGCGACATTGCGGCACCATAGCACTACTTTAGGCAACAAAAGTGCTAAAACACAGGTTTAGTACTATTGTCTTACTTAGACTTTAACGCTTGAAAAAACATTATAAAAATGCATCAAAAGAAAAATTCAGCATTTGCATACCGAGGGCATGTAGTCCTTAGGCCACTGGTATCGGTGGATCTGCTCTAGCCGGTGATCTACTATGGGCATGAACATGATGACTATTGCTCACTCCTTCGCCTAAAGTCACTATCAGAGCTCCAAACTGCCAGGGAGATATGTGCAAATGAGACAGTTTTACCCCTTCCCCTACAAATATACCCCCCAGCCCTAACCCTACTTCACCCCGCTCACCATCGTGGTCCTTGTGAACTTCAAAAGCCTCTCATTTCTCCATCATTACTCTGTTTTCTCCCATTTTTTCACCACTATTTCTAATTTCTTCTATTCTACCTCCCCCAACTTCTTTTTCTTTTTTGAGAGATTGCCCGATGTTTTTGAAATTTTTTGACCCATCTCTCGAGGGGGCATACCACCCACTAAGTTAATATTTTTGGGGCATATTTCTCATACCTATCTTTCTTTCTTTGAAACGGCGCGATAAACTGCACCGTCTCAAAGAGGGGCAAATGTAGACACATACATTTATCCACTAAATAAATATTTAATATTTATTTGATACACTAATATTAATCTATTAATTAAATTCACATTTAATTAATTCATTCAATCCCCATTTTACTATTTTAATTAAATAAATTACATAAATTTATTTAAATTAAAAAACCCTATCTATAATCCAGTTATTAAATAAATCTAATTTGTTTAATTCCCTTCATTCCTCTCATTTAAATAAATTACATAAATTTATTTAAATTAAAAATCCCTATCTATAACCCAGTTATTAAATAAATCTAATTTATTTAATTTCCTTCATTCCTCTCATTTAAATAAATCAACATTTTTATAAAAACACAAATCAAATTCTCCTTTTAAATAAATCAAATATTTATTTAAAAATCCCACCCCACTTGCATTCTCCTACAAATACTAGTTGCACCAATAAATAGATTTTATTTTTAAATAAAATCACATTTTCTCTCACCCACCAAAACTACTTGCCTCCTAAACCCCTTCTAGATTTTTCTAATCCATTCCAAACTAGCCTAATCCCCCTCCCTAATTATTGTCACGTTCCTAAGCAAAGAAAAGTCACTTCTCAAAGCCTCCAAAGTCTTTGAAATGCATTTAAGGATTTTTATCCTTCAACAAGTTAACCCCCCAAGTCTTCTAAACCATTTATGGCTCATACTTAACCATTAATGGTTAAACTCAACTCATCCACATGGCTAGAGGCTTTCCCTCTAACTCAACCCTCATTTAACTCATGGGTCTCTTCAAGCATTTATTGCTTTGACCATGGTTGTCTCCTTTAACTCTTGCACAAGAGTTTATCCATTGGATAAAGGCACTATTCATTAGATAAAAGCTTTATTCACTAACTCAAGTCTAACCAAACCCTCCTAGGGTAACCTTCATGTCATCTCAAGCATTTAATGCTTCTTCCCTCTCCTTTCAAGCCATCTCATGTTGACATTTGTCATCATGGGATTGGGTTGAAAGCCATTACATGGATTGATTAACTTTCAATCCTGGCTCTTGTTAAGATTACTTAATCTTGACCATCCATTTCCCTATTTTCCCTATAAATAGAGCTCTTATTCTTCATTTTCAAGATCAGAACTCTTTTGTGCATCAAACTTATAGTCATTTTAGAGAGCATTAAGAATCATTTGCATTGTTATTATACTAAGATTTACATAGACTAATTAGGTGTTTTCTCATAGTAAATCATTCACACTTGCATAAGCATTTGTTTTCATTTGCACAACCATCTTGAATCTTCATATAGCATCCAGGATAGTGCAAAAAGTTGAGAGCTGCACTCATGTGGGACTTGGAGAGGATAGGAACAAGGGAGGAGTATCTATGAGCATTTGGGGGAGAATCTTGAGGGGGTTTTGTTCCCTTTTTTGTTTATGTATGCTTCTTATTATGTGATTTATATCTCTCTTCATATGCATGTTAAGGTTTTTAGGTTCCTTTGTGTTTCATTTTGGTTGTGACTGATCCACTAATGTTTGAACTTGTCTTTTGTGCCTTGTGCCCCTTTTGACGTGCATCAATTAGAATTAACTTATGCTAATTTTGGTATTAACTTATATATTTCTATTAAATGTAGGTCATGTATATGCAGTTATTGCGTATGAGAATAACGAAGAAGGAACAAATTAATTTTTGTGTCATTGTATTGAGGCCAAAAAGAAATTGACTTCTATAGTGGTTGATGGAGAGGGTATTGAGTATGCAATAGGATTTGTTGTTGTGATAGGGACATGACTTAGAAGGAACCATTTTTGTGTCAAGTTGTATTAAGACCTATTATACTCATTTATTTATTAGTCGTTGTAATCATTTTGGCATTAAATTATCCATATATAAGATGCAGGTACCCTATCAAAAATTCTAATGCCTAGTTGTTTGAGGACTTTGAGACATATAGACATATTCTTCATTACTCAAACCTTCTTGTTGCGACAAATATTTATTTCATTAAATATCATGGTAGACCTCTTAACAAGGATTTGTGGAAAGTTCATGAATCTAACCACCAGGCAATACTTGAGACACTAAGGGTTAGAGCTGACCCAGAAGGTTCACTTGATTGATTTTGGGCCATCTAGAAGAATAATTCTCCAATATGGTAGAATAATTTTGACAATTTTGTATATATGTTTTGTGATTCATTGTAACTTCACTGTTTTGGATGTGCTCTACATGCATATGAGTTGTAATTTGCATGATCTGTAATGTGCATATGTAGATGCCAAATTTTGTATATAAAAATATCAATGAGTTGTAATGTGCATATCTAGATGCTAAATTTTATATAAAAAATAACAATGAGTTGTAATGTGCATATATAGATGCTAAATTTTGTATAAAAAAACAACGAGCTGTAATTTGCATATTTAGATGCAAAATTTTGTATATATAAACAGTAAGGATCTTGATCATTTATATTAGATGCCAAATTTTATATATAAAAGTGCCCATGGGGCTGATTTGTAAATTTTGAGAGCCCAAATTTATACCATTTGCTTATAAATACATTTCTAATAAATTTGTATCATTTGATTATAAATACATTTGAAGGATTTTTGATGTATTGAAGGATATTCAATAAGAAACTTATCATTTGCTGCACTTTTCTTATGATTCTCATGTGTAACAGCCTGATCACAGGCTTAAATATTGTTGATTCCTCTTTCATTTGGCTGGAAAACCGATTAGGAATGATTCACTGATGAGTTATCTTCCATTTGCAATTTGTTTCACTTGATTTGGTTATATATTGAGGAAGTTCTAATAATTTTTGTCAAAACTGTTATAACCCTGTCCTAGGGTAAACAATAAACAAGAAAATGTAATAACTTTTATATTTATGGTCTAATAAGCCCACCAATGGGGACAACATGACCCTGTAGGTTCGAATGAATCATCCATAAGTGTCACGGTCTCCGAGTTACGTGACATCAAAGTTTAACATTTTTTCCACTTTGAGCGCTCAAGGGAAAGCGTCGCTATGAGGTGGCTCAGAATGATTGGACATCTTGAGGTGCAAGACAATGGCACACCTAGCATAAACCTAGCCAACCAAATGTGCTCACGCTGATGGTTTGTTCCCATGATAAGCAAAACGAAAGATGCACTATTCGGCCACCTTTCACTGATAGTTTTTTACAGTTTTTGATGTGACAAAAAAAATCTCACTACAAGAAAATAGAATCGAGTTGTCCAAAACTGAGAGAGGTTTTTTTAGGTAGAATTATCATGATCCCATAGGTTTGAATGAACCATCCATGAGTGCCAAGGTCTTTGAGTTACGCGACGTCAAAGTTTAAACTTTTTTCTCACTTTGAGCAGTGAAGTGAAAGCGCCGCTACGAGGTGGCTCAGAATGATCAAACATATTGGAGAGTGAGACATGGGAACACCTAGCAGAAAACTAGCCACCCAAACATTCTTTCTTTGATGGTTCGGTCTCATGATGAGCAGAACGAAATATGCACTATTCTGCTACCTTTCACTAATGGTTTTTGATAGTTTTTGATGCGACAGAAAAAATCTCACCACAAGAAAATGGAATCAAGTTGTTCGAAACCAATAGAGGTTTTTTTAGGAAGAGACAACACAACCACATAGGTTTAAATGGCTCATCCATAAGTGCCACAACCTCCAAGTTACCTGATGTTAAAGTTTGACATTTTTTCCCACTTTGAGCACTCAAAAGAAAGCATCGCTATGAGGTGGCTCAGAATGATCAGACATCTTGGAGAGAAAGAAAAGGACACACCTAGTGTAAACCCATCCACCTAGACATGCTCACATTGACGGTTCATTCGGATGATGATCAGAATGATAGATACACTATTATGCCACCTTTCATTGATAGTTTTTTATATGACAAAAAATATCACCACAAGAAAAAAAAAATCGAGTTGTCCAATCAGCCTTGGCCAATAAACAGGGATGGTCAAAGACCAAATCTCTCTACACTTTAGGCTCCATTGAACCTAGGTGGGTGTGCCTCTTCCTCTCAAGCACAAAAGATGTTATTTATAGTAGATTTAAACCTTTTAGTAAGTTTACACAATTGGCAAATTATTGTTCTGCAACTATTTTTTATTATGTGCTTTAACTAAATGCTTTGAAAAGAAATGATTGTGAATGTATATTGAAAATGAAATTTCTTTCAGGACTTAAATAAAATATGCATAGATTAGTTCATATAGGATTTGGGAAGAATGTTTCTCTATCAAGGACCTTGAATACATACAAATCAGAACCTTAAAAGATCAATAACAGACCAGTGCCTCTATCCAGGGATATATATGACACTTTGTGGACAAAATATCTTATCAACTCAAGAGACAATTTCTCATCAACTATGAAGGTTCGGTATGCATTACACAAACAATAAGAACTCAATCTTTCACTTAATGCAATGACATGTGATTCACATCTTAGAAAATGTATAAACAGACTTATCAAGAGGACAAAGATAACTCATCAACACAAAAGTGTACACAATATTTGGAAAAAGAGACAGTGAACCTTGTATATTAATCTTCAAGAAAAAATTGCATACACAAGCTGCACTTGAAATACTTCATTATAGATTGCTTGCACAAAATGATACTTCTTCTTCCTATAGACTTATTTGATACAAAATGATATTCAATCCTTATAGCATTATGATGTCCTTTTGACTCCCCTCTCATCAGTTTTGGTATCCTATTATATACATAACTGAAGGGATGCGAACAATCTTCAAATCAATGCGTCTATTCCTAGCAACTACCTAATTTACAACTGAAGATATGTAATTACATCATGAAAAACAACTAAGATTCTGGACTCAGATTTCAGGCATTCCCATAGTTTCTTCCACTTGTATACTCCTAAGTGCCATTGTCTTCTCGATAAACAAATCTTGCATGAGAGAAAGAAAATTAGGTATTCATTAAGTCAAATAGAAAAAACTTACCTTTGGTTGTATTGGCATAAGTCCTCCTGATGAGATCTTCTTCTTCGCAACCACCTTCACTTCCTCATCAGGTATCAGTATGACATGAAAACACCTCTCCCCGATGATCTAAGTTATCCTAATGGATCTACCCTCTGTGGCATTTTGCCCATTGGGCATCGACATAACTTTAGAAATGTGTATCTAATATCATAAGCTATCTTGACAAGTCCTCCCGTACTTTACTCTCCTTTTTGGGCTGCTTCGGTCGATCGGTGTAAGTTTTTTGGTTCCTTCCCAAAATTTAACATTTTTTCCAATGAACCCATCTTACTTCTGGTCCACACCTTTTCACTTTGGTTCTTCTTTGACATTATTCTTTTAGCCAAACTTCCTCCCTCGACGAGTTGTTCACAGGTCTTATTGATTATGTAGTTTTCATCGATACCTTTTATTTTCAATGGGACTGCTTTTGATTTCTCCGATGAACTTCATGTCGATGAAACTGCTTATTTCGGTGAGTCCTTTTAGAGATCCATCACAGCCTAGGTTTGTTCAATAAATCATTTTTTGATGACATGCCACTTAACTGCCACTTCATCTGCTAACTCATCTTGACCGATCCCACCTCTTGTCACCTCTGGATTGGCTCTAAGGTTTCTGTCCTGCCACCTTAGCATGGTCTCACTAACCACTGGAATGAAGCTCTCCCTTGTCGCCTAGCCACTATTGGTTAGTTTCCAAGTCATGGTGAATAAACATCACACATTTTTCGATCATGGTATACAAACCATCGTCAGATCGACTCGATTGAGTGTGTGATCTTCCTTATCTATTCAGATTTTAACCTTGCCTGAGTGCCTCTCTCTTCTCTTTGTCCATCTGTGTTGCATGTCACTCTTTGGTTTGCCCATGGATCCACCTACCCACCACTTGGACCTAGGTTCACTCATGGATCCACCAAGATGACACCTCATCTACCACCTTGCCAATCCCTATGTCACGGGGATAAACCAGCATGCATCTCTATCTTACGATATAGTGATGAACATCAGATCTTCTGCAATCACCGTCGATCTGCTAAAATTGCTCGATCTTTAATTTGTCCTTTTTCTATAAAATTTGGGCACTTTTAGATGCACACGCACATGGAGGGCCCACCAATGCTGAGCTAGTACTTGCCAAAAGCCTTTTATCTTTCGACAGTTATCATGCGAGTCACTTTGGACATAAACATTAAAAGAGCCTATCCCACAAACAATGTGGGATAAAGGCTTTCCCTCTTCTGATGCAGCTCCATGTTCTTCAGTTATGCTCCTCAAGCTGACCTCCTTACAATTCACCATCCACCGTAACAATCTTATCGGGATTCAGCATAGCATAAAACTCCTCCTCATGACGTCTCGATGAGTCTTCAATCTATGTTACTTTTTTGGTATAACTCACACCGATATCCTCACAGATGCTTTTATCTTCATTGGGGGTCGGAATAGCCTTTTTCTATTCCTCCCAAAGTCTTGATGTTACTCCAATGCACTTTTATGCTTTATACCTCCAAGTCTACTTTATCGGTATAGGAAACACTGATGGTTTCGCCTTCCGATTCTCTATGTCATCGAGGATCAGCCTAACTATTTCTCCACTGTCCCAATATAGTATTTTTCTTTGATGCACCCGCCTTCATTTTTATTGATAAATGTCTTGCCGATAATCCTTCTTTTTCTTACCAATGTTGTTTCATCGAGACTCTTATGCCGATAGTTGAAATTTTGCAGTTTTGAAAAATGAGCCATCAACCATGAATAATAGTGATTAGCACTCCTGAAATAGCTGATCCTTAGAGAACTTTGCCCATGCTAATAAGGTTCCTACACATCCAAACCAACAGTAAACGCTCCATAATAGCACATAAAATTTTGAAAAAATCTGTGCTAACAGTGGCTCTTTCTGGGGATGTATGTTCTCTTTAAGGACATAACAAGATCCTAGTTATCTCTAGAAAGTAGACCAAAATGAAAATTCAAAACATATAACAGAAAATAAAAGAAAAAACTATATTACTATAATACAAGAAATACTCTCTGATCATGAAGAGAAGAAATACTTAAGGTATTGAGCATGGATTAGAAATTCCTGCATTTCACCATTAGTATTCTTCAAGAATTATGTATTTTCTCCTTCTTTCTATAGATTCTTGTTTGAGTTTAATTTGGTGGTCCCAGGCCCCCGAAAACGAACATCATTTCTTTCCTCTATCAAAAACCTGATTCCCATCCTACAACAATATGCACTTTCTGATTGTATTATCATCCTCTTTACCAACCATATGAATTGGTGAACTCATTTTTCCCACTTTGCTACATTTTTCATAGTCCCATGTCATCATCATCATTAAATCACTATACTCATATCCTTTATCATATTTGGTTTTTGGATATGTAATCCTAAAAACATTTACCCAATGTTCACTTGAAAACCCTATTATTTCACCATGTCTCATTTCCTTGAAAAAATATTTCCAGTCACTTTTACTATCATATGTGGATTGCACCCTAATGTAACTTTCATAAAAACTCTCAATGTCAGAAATCTGAATACTCCTTTAATTCTATAACACATTTTTTGAGTATGTAACATTATTTGGAGGGAAAACAAAAATTAGTCTACTTATTCTTTCTTGAAAAATATCTTGGCCTCCCAATGCAATATCCGCATTGGACTTAACACAACCCCTGTTGCAATAATTCAAACTATTTATCCCTTTGAGATTATATCCCATATTGTTCATTTTTGCCACCTCCTTACTTTGAAAAGATATTTTATTTTTCTTAATTGGTAAATTAGGGCACGCATAGGAATCTTTATCACATATGATTTTATCAAAATAAGAACCTAAACAAATATCACCTTCAAACATATTTTCTATTTCCCCATGCTTTGGAAATATTTTACCCTTCTCACAAAGAGACTTTGGGTACATATCTTTTTTAACAATTTTGTGCTAAGGTATCACATCTACCTTCTCATATATTATTTCCTTTTCTCTCATAGTCTCTGAAACATTACTTCGGGATATATCTTCTCCCATATCTTTTTCAAATAATGGACCCCAAAAAACAGAAATTTTAGGTATACCTTCATGGGAATTTTCCTGAGAGTCATCATCCCCTTGAATAATGTCTTCATTCACTGAAATGCCTTCCTGTACATAAAATTTTTCATGAAGATTATTATCCAACACAGTAAAAATATTTGGGAAATCGATTATTATTACATCCTCTTCAAATGTTTTATTTTTGGGAATAATGTCTTCATAAATGCTATTTGTTGAAGTTTCTTCATGTCTATATACTGAATACAAATCCATTTTGCCTTCACTTCCTGGATGGTCAATAATTTCACAAAAAATTATTTCCTCACATTCATGTGGAGTTTCATGATACTGAGGATTTAAAAAAATTTCAAAAGGATTTTCAAGGACACATTTCCTATTACAGTCCTCACTCTGTATGTATTCCCCTGATGTATTATTTTCTTGGGAGTCATCATTTTCTTCATCAAATAGACCCTGAATGTGCCCTAATCCATTTTTCTATTTATTCTAAAAAAAAATTGGATCATTCTTCTAAACATACCTTTCATATTTTTTATCTAACAAATACGAAATTTCTTCTGGACCGAGGAATGTTTCCTCTTTCTTATTTATGTCTATACCTACACATATGGATTCTTCCCTAATTAAATCCATAATTTCTTCTTTATCATCATATTCTTCCTCTAACATGTTTTCATATAAAATCTCAAATAGAAGCCTTACTTGAGGATCATGATAAATCCCCAACTCATGCATTTTTCTTGAAAATGAATGTTTGAAATCCATAGGTATTTCTGTGTATATTCCAAACATCCTCAAGAACAATTGTGTTGCAGATTCATCCTCATACCTTGTTAGATTTATAAATGCATCCAAAAGGGAAATGCATGACTCCTCTTCCCTAGTGTAAATATGATTTTCACCCCACTCATAGCAAATGTCATCTTCTTCTACACTAAGAGATTCATCATTTTGCATATTGTCTATTTCCATACAGGTCCCATTAGTAATGGAACCTTCTTCAATCTGATCCAAACTTCCTTCTTCATCAGGGTCCTTTGTAAGTTTTATCTTGCATTCATTATCTTCTGCAACCATTTCATCAAGTGGATACCTGAGAAAATTATACAACTGAGAGTCATAACCTATCTTATGTATTTTATTTAATAATTCATAAAATGGAGGCTTGACATCTAATGGTATCTCCTGATAAATATTAAACATCCCCAAGAATAAATTTACTACAGATTCATCTTCTTGTTTTTCTATGTCAAGAAATTCATCCAAATGAGACATACAAACTTTTGCTTCTATTATGTATTGTTGGTCCTCCTCTAGCTCATAGCTCATACTTCCCTCTTCACCTACATCATAAAACACATCAAGGAACCAGTGCTCCAACTCCCTCCATGATGAGATGCTATGTGTAGAGAGTGATTCATAATATTCTCTTGCATCATCCTTCAAAGTCCTGACAAATAATTTCAATCTTCTGCATAAACCTCATAATCCTTTACAAATATATAAAATACATCCAAATCATTAATTGTTGATTCATCATATACCCCATAGAATTTTGGTATAAGTTGTGAAAGCTTACGGAACAACTTGTTTGGAATACATTGAAAGCCACTGAGATCCAATGGCCTAATGCCATCTGGAATAAAAGGCTTTCTTTGAAACATTTTCAAAAAGGAAAATTTCCATCTCCCTCTAGGTATCTACCCCTTGTAGAGTCACCAATTGAAATAAAACTTCTTATTAGGTAGAGTCGCCACCTCCTAAGACGAATAATACTTTTATTTACTTTCTAGGCTTTTTCCTCTATCATAATCTGAAAAAAACTCACCAGAAACTCTGAATAATTTTTGTAACTCCCCAACAGAGTTGCCAATCTGTTGGTGCCCAAAACCATAGATTGGAAAACCAAAAGACTTTCCAAATCCTCAAGTAGTCCAATCAGCCTTGTCCAACAAATAGGGATGGTCAAAGACCAAATCCCTCTGCACTTTAGGCTCCATTGAACCTAGGTGGGTGTGTCTCTTCCTCTCAAGCACAAAAGAGGTTATTTATAGTGGATTTAAACCTTTTAGAAAGTGTACACAACTGGAAAATTATTGTTCTACAACTATGATTTATTATGTGCTTTAACTAAATGCTTTGAAAAGAAATGATTGTGAATGTATATTGAAAACGAAATTGCTTTCATGACTTAAATAAAATCTGTATAGATTAGTTCATATAGGATTTGGGAAGAACGTTTCTCTATCAAGGACCTTGAATGCATATAGACCAAAACCTTAAAATATCAATAATAGACCAGTGCCTCTATCCAGGAAGATATATGACAGTTTGTGGACAAAATATCTTATCAACTCAAGAGACAATTTCTCATCAACTATGAAGGTTCAGTATGCATTACACAAACAATAAGAACTCAATATTTCACTTAATGCAATGGCATGTGATTCACATCATAGAAAATCTATAAAAAAATTTATCAAGAGGAAAAAGATAACTCATCAACACAAAAGTGTACACAATATTTGGAAAAAGAGACTGTGAACCTTGTATATTAATCTTCTGGAAATAACTGCATACACAAGATGCACTTGCAAATACTTCATTACAAATTCCTTGCACAAAATGATACTTCTTCTTCCTATAGACTTCTCTAATACAAAATGATATTTAATCCTTATAGCATTATGATGTCCTTCTGACTCCCCTCATCGGTTTTGGTATCCCATTATATACATAATTGAAGGGATGTGAACAAGCTTCAAACTGATGCGTCTATTCCTAACTTGAAAGGTGAAGTCATGAAGTAAAACTTGAAATCCAAGTTAGACTCAGAGGTGAGTTAAATTATGAAAGAGAATAAGATTACTTTTAATTGCACATTTAAATGTTCAAACTCATGCTTACTTTCATCAATCCTCAAAAGGACGCAAATCTAACTCACTCAATCAAAATACACAATATGAGCATTATCGGTGTCGGTACTTGGGTACATGGGTATACACAATATGAGCAACCTATTTTAAAAGTAAATGCCATATGAGTTACATGTAATGAACAAATTTGATCACATTTCAGGAGAAAATAACTAAGTTTCAAGAATATCAAGTTTCATATTTATCAATGAACAAATTCTCTCAAATATCAAGTTTTATATATATCAAAATAAACAATAATCGTGTACATATCAAAAAATGGCATAGATGCCAAACCAATAATAGTTACAAAAATGTGGCATGTGCCATGTCTGTCAAAGTTGATATATACATATACAAATATCGAATATATATAAAAAAATTGGTTATTCAATGACCACAACTACAACTATATGTCTCTATCGGTATCTATGATTGTGGCAGATCATCAAAATCGAGCCTCTTTGAAGCAGTATGTGGCTCTGGAGGTGGCTACACAAGGACAATTCAAATGTCAAATTAGATATATTTTCTCAATATAACATCAAAATAACTAAATCATGAACTCTAAATTGTTTGAAGTTGATATGTTGATTACCTCGTCTCTGTCTTCTGCAATTGGGTGAGGTTGAGGATTCGTGGGAAGTCTTGAAGGGGGCTATAACTGGTAAAACAACACTAATACACGTTAATAACATATATGTCAAATAACACATATTAACTAAAGTATATAGAATAAAAAACTAAAGTATACCAAAGCCTAAGATGGATGTGCATTGGTCGTAGGAGGCAAAGTCACAGATGAATCAGTTACGGTCATTTTCTATATCCATGGTAAGTGATCCAAAAGGAGTTAACAAGAGGGTTTCAGGTCCGTTGTGCACTTATTGAAAGTGAGATGATCTAATAAGATAGACACACATTTTCCCTTTGTCATGTTGGATCCCATATTATATGTGTAGGACTTATAATGAAATAGAATGGTAGAATGTCAGTAGGAAGTTTGGAAGGGGGTTGTAATAGGTTAAAGACAATTATACAAGTTAATAACCCAAAGTTGTTGATAAAATAGATAGAACAAATATTTTTAACATATGTAGAACAAATGCATACCGAAGACTCGTATAGTTCTCCTGTAACCTTAGGAGGCATAGTCAAATTTGATGCAACTATTACCATTTCCTATATGAAAAATGATAACATATGATATAGACATAAAAGGATTTAGTTATTTCTAACAAGCAAGAATGAAATCCAAAGTGAATATGAAGATATCACCTCTTCCCTCTGTTGAACCTCATCAACATCAAGGTGCATTCATTAATTTTGTATAACCCATATGTTTCTATAGATAGAACAAATAAATTTAGTGCATTTATCAATATCTACATATACATGTTTAATCATAATACATTTCAATAAATGAATTTAAATTGTACCAAATTACCTTCTATCATTTGGGTTTCCAGGAGGATATCTTTTTCTGCCTCAAAATGCTAGAGGATGGCTTTCTCACACTAGATGTCCTTGAGGCAGGTGGGGTAAACTAATAGAAAAAAATTAACATAAGGGAAAAGAGAATGCATTTAATATATCACCTAAGTCAAAAATATATAAATCTAAATTGTACTGCATAGGTATCTAGGCCAAATTCAATGGCCAAAAGCATGATATCATCAAGTTGGGACATCTCAGCCCCTGTAAGCCCTATTAAACACCAAGTAATGATACATTTATATTAACAAAAGATATTTTGAAACCAATGTATTATTATATTTTTAACAAATTTACAAATCTTTGCCTGTAATGGTGAAACTACTAGTGACCATGGCGTCGACTGAAAAGTATGTGGTGTACTCCCACCACCTACTGCACCCTGCAATGCATTTTATTTATATGTCACTTTAAATTATTCTAAAAATGAAAATTTATTTTTTTTATAATATTTAGTCACTTAATTTATAACATGTCATAAACAAAATTAAACACACCTTTGTCTGATAGTGAGGGAACAACATACTCATCAGGTCGTTAGTGAGGGTCACATCCTTTGTAGTGGAAGGATGGCATCTACACCCAAAACTGTTGGTATTATGGATATGTTGCATTGGTTTTGTCATTGATTCCAACACTTATCAACACTTATCCTTCTAGAGATCTTTGATTATGTTCACTAGAAAGTTCAGTGACTTATGCATAGTCATCGGTACTTGGTTCACCGGTAGGTTATATTGTTCATCGATACTGAAGATGACTTGTTATCATCTTGAGATCACTTGGTTATGTCGAAGACATGGTTTGGACACTTGGTTTTTGAGATTTGGCTATTTGTCTAACCAGGTTGACATATTTGCTATTATCAGTAAATTGGTCTAGGTTATGGACCAACATGCTTTATCTATTCCAGATAAACATGACACATTATAGAGATGGTTTAATCAATTAATATTGTTGTTAAGCCGACATGATGTATCACATCTTGACTTGTTCTAATTGATTTTATTGTATTATTCTTAGTAAGTCGACGTACACATTTCATCTTAGGTTTTGGTATATATGTAAGATCTCAATTGTGATATTCATACAGAGGTGGTATGTAATAAGGTATTATAAGGTTGTGATATTTGGTATATGCGAATATAAGTAGAGCTACTCACGCATACATCATTTGAAGATTCAATAAAGGTTTGAAGAAGAAAATCATATCTTAACTGGTACTGAATCCAACATTGGAGATGCTACTTTGAGGAGTACATCATCATTGGCTTTAATCATCCAATTGTAGTTAGTGTGACTCCTATTTTGTTATTGTGCAGTGAGCTCTAGGTAGTTGGCCTTTTTGCATGTGCAAACCCCATTTGTACACACATACTATCTGTAGTAGTATCATCTAATTGTGGGTAAGGTTTCCCATTGTGGTTTTTCCCGTTATAGGGTTTCCACATACAAATCTTTGTGTTATGTGTTGTGGATATTGTTTCTCTTTCTGTTTCATGCATTAAGTTTCACTAATACTGTTATTAACTATTAATATGTTTATCGGCATTAAGTTTGGTTTACCGGTATTAAGTATCAAGTTTGGTTAAGTTGTATTTGAGATAAAAATATTAGACAACGGATTCACCCCACCCCCCTCTCAGTTTCCTTCGGGTCCTAACAATTGGTATCAGAGCTAAGTTCTCTTTTGCAAAAGTTTAACAACTTGAGGAGATTCTATGGCAACTAACAATTTAGGAAGGACAGTCTAAAACTTGATGGAATGAACTATGGTATATGGAAGATCAGAATGGAGACACATCTAAATTGCATTGGAAGAGACATATGGGATGTTACACAAAATGGATATGTTGGTCCTATACCAGGTCAACCTAATCCACCTACATTGGCTAAGGATGAAGAGATTGTTGGAAAATGCACACTCCAATGAAAAATTGTAGGTGATTGAAGGTATTGTCATTGATGGAAACCTTACAATCATGTGATACCAATAGGAAGACACAGGCACCAGCACCGAAAGACCCTATAGCAGCACACAGATCATCGACACCAAAAATGAAGATTACTCGCACCATGGCCGACAGGAATTTTGTATAAATGTATTTTGTAATTAATTGTAAAATATTTTGTAAGATGACTTGGTGGATTGTAACATGACTCATATAAGTATGAGATCATTATAGATCATTTAAAATGTGAAGTATGAGAAGAATATAGCAGACCTAATATGTGAATTATTAGGATAAGGGTTTATGTATATTGCAGAGCTTAAACTGGTACTGAATCTGGCATAATAGATGCTGATCTAAAGCAATACAAAACATTGGATTTGTATAATCCAATTTTGTAAGTCAGTGTGACTTCGTTTGTAACTGAGCACTAAGCTCTAGGCACTTGCAATTCTTGGATGTGTAGGCCCCTATTGTAAACAATAATATGATAACTCAATGATGAACCACTAGTACCAAACTGGTACTAAGAGGGGGGGGGTGAATCAGTACAAACACAAATATAGTCCAAAACCGGTTTGACAGCAAACACTCTGAATGACTAATAAACAGAGATACCGGTAAAACAAAGTGCAACCGGTAACATCCAGTATAGCTCAATCAGTCATGAACCAGTCACCCAATAAGCTTTTCTCTTAGCTCAATACCACATTATCATAATATTCACATGCATGAACTAGTAGACTTAACCATCAAATCTTCACAACAGTGAGTTCAATATGTTTTATAGATAGGCATAAAACATAGAACCTTCATGTGCATAATAAATAAAATAAAGCATCACAAGACAAAAGCATTTCACATGACACACATATTTTTTACGTGGAAACCCACCAGGGAAAAAACCACGGTGGGGATGAATACCCACAAGCTACTTTTTGAACTCTTTAGAAGTCCACTCTATTAGGAGCCTTGTCCGCTTAAGAACATTACAATAGGTTCTGGTAGGAACCGATCCTGTTAGGGATCACCCAGTTAAGGGTTAAACCCGGTAGGGTCACCTTGTTAGAAGATTTTAAGAACTCAATAGCTAAAAGGATCTCCTAATCTTCTCTAGCTTCTCAGAACTCATTAGCTTCGAGTTACTCAGTTAAGGGATTTGAAACAAGCCCGTTAAGACCACCGGATTTAAGGGATTTTGAATCAAGCTAGTTAAGGCTACCCTGTTAGGGGATTTTACAACTGTTGAAGTGGCTAGAAATCAACAAGTATTACAATGATCTATTGATAGCACTCAATGCTAATGCAGATCCGTTTTGGCTCCTCTTCACCTTCTGCACATTCACTTTGTAGATATCTCTTCTCTCCTTTGGTCTGGCAAGAATCACGTATCACTTCCCTTGGATACACACTCACAACTTTTGCCAACAACCTCAGATAGAAACCCAACATCGACCTTATAGGAAACATGCAGGTCAGTAGCAAAAACCCTAAACCCTAAACCTGTTAGATTAAGCAATTCAAACAGTTCGATCCTGACCGTTGAATCATATTGCATTAAATGCACTAGTCTTGAGTCGATTTCAAGACATTCTCCATCATCCATTATCCACCATTTTCATGGTGGCTAATAACCCATCACATGGTATCACCATTTGACAAACTTCACACATTCCCGAGGTAGATAGGAATAGTCTTCTTCATGCAAGATCCTTCACTAGCACAGAGCTTACGTGGCAACATGGTCTGTCCTCCATCATACTACTAACTCATCACACAAAGATCACTAATTGATTCACACAGACTTGAGATACTCCAGCCAGAAACCCCAAAGTGGAAGTTGCCTTACCAACCAGTAGTCATACAGTGCTTCCATGTGTCGGTTCCCATAACTACATGCTGGTTCACCTTGAACAAGTTTACTGCTTCACTTTGGCATATAAACCGGTTCATACATATGTCAGTTCTTCTCTCTTCACCTATCACATGTGCCGGTTCTTACCATGTCTCATATTGACATCAATGACAACATACAATATCATTATGTCTTCATGCCAGTTTACATAAGGCTCATGCCAGTTCACATAATGCCAACAATCTCCCCCTTTGGCATTGATGGCAATATACAAAAGATATCTTCTCTACTTCACATCTTCTCCCCATTTGCTGCAGATATCTTTTCACTTCACTTTGCTTCACATCTTCTCTGCCTTTGACAACAATGCCAAAGTGGAGGTACAATCATCATTGTTTCATCATGCTACTCCCCTTGAGGAGTAGCATCCATAAACACACCAATCAACAAAAGATTTGTCTTTTCAATACCTGACTGATGTGGAACAATCACTTTTAGTTCACCTCCTGAAGGGGCAATACCCTCTCAAATGCACAAATGTTGCCTTTAGGAGAGGCTTGGTGAATATGTCTGCTAACTGCTCCTTACTGGACACATGCTCCAGTGCAATCTCTTTGTTTTGAAACTTTTCCCTTAAGAAATGATACTTAAGCTCAAAATGCTTGGTTCTAGAATGTAAAACCGGATTCTTTGATATATTGATAGCACTTGTGTTATCACAGAATATACTTACCAGTTCAGATACAGGGATCTTGAGGCCTTCCAGTACATGCTTCATCCAGATTGTCTAAGTGTAGTTCATGAAAGATGCAACATACTCCACTTCCGCTATAGACTAAGAGATGCAACTCTGCTTTTTACTCATCCATGAGACCAGTCTACCACCGAGAAAGAATGCACCACTGGTTGTGCTCTTCTAGTCATCCACATTACCGGCCCAATCAACATCTATGAATACTTTCAGATTGAAATTATTGTTGTATGGGTACCACAATCCATAGTCAATTGTTCCCTTTAGATACCTAAGAATTTGCTTGACTGCACTCAAGTGAGATTCTCTTAGACTCTTCTAGAACCTTGCAGTGATGCCAACTGCATGTGCAATATTCGGTCTACTATGCACTACATAATGCAACTTACCAATCATTGACCGGTATTCCTTCTCATCAACCAGTGCGAAATCATCCTCCTTTGTCAATTTGCAACCGGTCACCATCGGTGTACCAACCGGTTTTCTATCTTCCATGCCAAAAGTCTTCAACACCTCTTTGACATATTTGGACTAAGTGATGAAGATTCCATCTTTCATCTACTAGATCTATAGTCCAATGAAGAACTTAATCTCCCCTATGAGTGACATCTCAAAATCTTTCTTCATTTCATCAACAAACTCATGACTCATCTTGTCATCTCCTCCAAAGATAATGTCATCAACAAAAACTTCACAGATCAGGATCTGATCTTCTTCAAACTTCAAGTAGATATTCCTATCTTCACTTGTTCTCTCAAATCCAATCTTCACAAGATGGGAATGTAGGCGCTCATACCATGCTTTAGGTGGTTAATTTAGACCATATAATTCTTTATGTAGCCTACATACCATGTCACTATCTTCAGATAAGGTAAACCCATCTGGTTGCTCAATATATACTTCCTCTTCAAGTACACCATTTAGGAATGCAGATTTTACATCCATTTGATATACCTTGAATCTCTTAAAAGCTACATATGCAAGAAGCATACAAACTCCTTCCAATCTAGCTATAGGAGCAAAGGTTTCCCCATAGTCTTCACCTTCTTCTTGAGCATATCCTTTGCTTACCAGTCTGGCTTTATCACTGTGCCATCGTCATTCAACTTATTTCTGAACACCCATTTGGTGCCAATGACATTTTTATGCTCTGGTCTGGGTACCAAGGACCATGTACCATTTTTCTCTACCTGGTCAAGTTCTTCTTCCATTGCCTTGATCCAGTCTTCATCATTATGAGCCTCTTTAAATGATTTAGGCTCAAATTCAGAGATCATACATAAGTTTTCTCTGATCTTTCTTTTGGTAAGAATTCCTGCATTCTTATCACCTATGATCTGCTTGGGATCATGATTCAACTTGACATATCGAGGAATGGTCTTAATTGGTTCTTCTTGCTTTTCTTCTTCATCCTCATCTTCATTAGTATCAACATTCACCAGTTCAAGAACACTATTACTGGTACTCGGTTGACTAACAATCGGTTCCCAAAAGGTTGCAACCGGTTCATTTACAACTTGCTCACTGCTGGTTTTCTCAGTCTTCTCAGAGGATTCATCAACTCTTACATTGATGCTTTCCATAATTCTCTGAGTCCTATTGTTGTAGCACTTGAAAGCTTTACTCTTGGTGGAATATCCTAGAAATATTCCTTCATCACATTTAGCTTCAAATTTGCCCTGATGTTAACTCCTATTGATGTAACATTTGCTACTAGATACCTTAAAGTAGTTTACCACAGGGGTCTTACTAGTCCAATACTCATAAGGAGTTTTGTCCTTACCCTTTTTGATGAGTACCTGGTTCATAGTGTAAACTGCAGTGCTCACCGCTTCTCTCCAAAAGGTGTGAGCAACCTTTCCTTGGATCAACATAGTTCTAGATGCTTCAACCATAGTCTGGTTATTCCTCTCTGCTAGGCCATTCTGCTATGGAGTCTGGGGGGTAGACAACTATCTCTTGATGCCAAATTCTTCACAATACTTGTTAAATTCACTAGAAGTGAATTCCCCTCCTTGATCAGTTCTGAGACATTTGATCCTTTTACCGCTTTCCTTCTCCACTAATGCTCTAAATGCTTTGAATTTCCCAAAAGCTTCAGACTTGTCTTTCAAGAATGTAACCCACATCATTCTTGAGCAGTCATTAGTGAGAATCATGAAGTACCTATCACCCTGCACACTTCTAGTTTTCATAGGACCACATAAATCAGTATGCACAAGATCAAGCAAGTTGTCAGCAGTGAAAGATTTACCTTTAAAGGTTGAGGAAGACATTTTCCCCAATTGACATTCTCTACACAAGGTATTATCCAGTTTGCTCAGCACCAACAACCCTCTAACTGCCTTGATCTTACTAGCCTTCACAATGTTGTCAAAGTTCACATGACAAAATCTCCTATGCCATATCCAACTATCATCAAGCTTAGCCATAAGACATGTACTTATATTAGCATTTAGATGAAATAGGTTACCTTTAGTTTGCATGCCAATGGCTACCAATTTACCATCTTCACCTTTGATTCTGCAAACTCCATTCTTGAATTGCAAAATGAGTCCACTGTCATTTAACTGGGCAACAATTAGAAGGTTGTGTCTAAGACCATCAACCCAATACACATTGTCAGTACTACTCTTTCCATTCAAGGAGATGGACCCTCTGCCTTTGACCATGCATGGTGCATCATTTCCAAAGCAAACCACACCACCATCATACTCTTCTAATGATAGAAACTTGCTCCAGTCACCAGTCATATGGTGAGAGCAGCCACTGTCAATGATCCACTCATTGGAATTTTCAAACCGGGAGACAAGAGCCTTCTTGTCTGCCACATCTTCCTTTACAACAACAAACACAATGTCTTCATTTTCTTCATCTTCTGATTCCTCATCTGTGACACCTTCATCAACTGCCACAAAACAATTTCTCCAGTTTCCTCCTTTGAATTTCTTGAACCTTTTTGGTTTGTCCTTGTTGTCACTAATAGGACAATTCATAGCAATATGTCCTATCCAATTACAAGAGAAACATTTCAAAGGAAGCTTACCTTTGTATTTACCAGTCCCTTTTGGAAATCTCCTAGCAAGAAGAGATTCAAATTCCATCAGAAACTCTTCATCCTTCATTTCTCTATTTTGATTGGGTTCCCCACTAGTGCTAGCCTCTTTTCCTTTTCTAGATGGTATAGGAGAAGCTTTAAAAGCTGATTCTAACTTTTGAACACTACCATCAAAACTATTCAGCTCATAGGCTATCAACTTGGCTATGATGGAGTCCAAGGATGCCTTAGACTTGTCTATTGATCTCAACTCCTGAATAGTAGCAACCCTAATTGCATAGACCAGCAATAGGGATCTCAGGACTTTACTGACCACAGTGGAATCTTCTATTTTGCCACCTGCACTTTTTATTTCTCCAACAACTGTTTTGATTCTTATTCCATACTGTTGAATGGTCTCTCTTTCAACCATCCTCATGTCTTCAGACTTTCCTCTCAATCTCTCTTCCTCAGCCTATTTTACATGCTCATCACCACCATAGATATTTTCAAGAGCATCCCATACTTCTTTGGGATTTGCCTTGTCCTGAACATCAATAAACTCAATGTTAGATAGACTACTGATGAGGGCTTCCATGACTTGCCCATTTTCTTATATCTCTCTCTTTTGGTCATCGGTGAGAGTACCGGTAGGAACAACATATACATTTTCAACATAACTCTAGTGTTGAACATCCATGCTTTTGATGAATATCTTCATCATGTCTTTCCATATGCCAAAGTTTTCCCTGTTGAACTTTCGACCTTCCCTCTTCATCATTTGGCTAGGATCTTTTCCTCAAGCAGTTAAGCTTACAACATAGAGGACCTAGAGCGCTCTGATACCAATTGATAACTCAATGATGAACCACTAGTACCAAACTGGTACTGAGAGGGGGGGGGTGAATTAGTACAAACACAAATACAGTCCAAAACTGGTTTGACAGCAAACACTCCGAATGACTAATAAACAGAGATACCGGTAAAACAAAGTGCAACCGGTAACATCCAGTATGGCTCAATCAGTCATGAATCGGTCACCCAATAAGCTTTTATCTTAGCTCAATACCACATTATCATAATATTCACATGCATGAACTAGTAGACTTAACCATCAAATCTTCACAACAGTGAGTTCAATATGTTTTATAGACAGGCATAAAACATAGAACCTTCATGTGCATAACAGATAAAATAAAGCATCACAAGACAAAAGCATTTCACATGACACACATATTTTTTACGTGGAAACCCAACTGGGAAAAACCACGGTGGGGATGAATACCCACAAGCTACTTTTTGAACTCTTTAGAAGTCCACTCTATTAGGAGCCTTGTCCGGTTAAGAACATTACAATAGGTTCTGGTAGGAACCGATCCTATTAGGGATCACCCAGTTAAGGGATACCTGGTTAAGCGTTAAACCCATTAGGGTCACCTTGTTAGAGGATTTTAAGAACTCAATAGCTGAAAGGATCTCCTAAGCTTCTCTAGCTTCTCAGAACTCATTAGCTTCGAGTTACCCAGTTAAGGGATTTGAAACAAGCCGGTTAAGACCACCTGATTTAAGGGATTTTGAATTAAGCCAATTAAGGCTACCTTGTTAGGGGATTTTACAACTGTTGAAGTGGCTAGAGATCAAAAGGTATTACAATGATCTATTGATAGTAATCAATGCTAATGCAGATCCATTTTGGCTCCTCTTCACCTTCTGCACATTCACTTTGCAGATATCTCTTCTCTCCTTTGGTCTGGCAAGAATCATGTATCACTTCCCATGGATACACACTCACAACTTTTCCCAACAACCTCAGATAAAAATTCAACATCGACCTTATAGGAAACATATAGGTCAGTAGAAAAAACCCTAAACCCTAAACCTGTTAGGTTAAGCAATTGAAATGGTTCGATCCTGACCATTGAATCATACTGCATTAAATGCACCAGTCTTGAGTCGATCTCAAGACATTCTCCATCATCCATTATCCATCATTTTCATGGCGGCTGATAACCCATCATGCGTTATCACCATTTGATGGACTTTGCACATTCCCAAGGTAGATAGGAATAGTCTTCTTCATGCAAGATCCTTCACTAGCACAGAGCTTACATGGCAACACGATCTGTCCTCCATCATACTGCTAACTCATCACACAAAGATCACCGATTGAGTCACACAGACTTGAGATACTCCAACCAGAAACCCCAAAGTGGAAACTGCCTTACCAAGCGGTAGTCATACAGTGCTTCCATGTGCCAGTTCCCATAATTGCATGTCGGTTCACCTTGAACAAGTGTGCCGCTTCAATTTGGCATATAAACGGGTTTATACATATGTCGGTTCTTCTCTCTTCACATATCACATGTGCCGGTTCTTACCATGTCTCATATTGACATCAATGACAACGTACAATATCATTATGTCTTCATGCTAGTTTACATAAGTCTCATATCGGTTCACATAATGCCAACATAATATTCCCTTATTGGCCAGTAAGCGAATATTGTGGGTCACAAATCCCACCGAGGTTTTTCTCACATCGGGTTTCCTCATTAAAAATATTGTGTTATTGTGTTCTTTTCATGTTGTGGTTGTTGTTCTTATTTATTGCATTATTTCTGGTTTAGTGGTACATAATTTTAATATGCTTTTCATTTTATAAGTTAAGAAAATTCTTTTACCAGTTAGCTACTGATTCAACCCCCCCTTCTCAGTATCTTTGGGAATCCTAACAATTGGTATCATAGCCTGGTCCTCTATTTTCAAAATCCTAACAACTTGAGGAAGATCTTGACATCGGTAGAGATGGAAAACTTGAGAAAGCAATTGGAAACAACTCTTTTAGACTATTATGTTGAAAAGGTAAAGAATATTAAACTTGAAGATGATCTAAAGGCTGCACATGATATCATTCAAGGAATTCAAGAGAATTTCACTATTGCAAGGAACAAGAGAAGAGAACTTTGTGAAAAGATGCAAAATGATGAAAATGAAAAGGAAACTCTCAATGATCTGCTAAACAAGCTGAGACAAGAAAACAATACAACAAAGAACGAGATGCAGGATATGAATATGAGATTTTGTAAAGAAATTAAAGATAGAAAGAAGAAAGAAGATAGAAATCAAATCAATGAAGACACAATTAAAGAGAGGATGAATAAGGAGAAAGAGAAATTCTTTGCGGAAATAGTGAAGAAGAATAAGGAGTAAATAGAAACCTTATTACCAGCACTAGGAGAAACAATTTTGGATTTCAAGAAACTATACAGGGATACATGAAAAATTGACATCTTGACATAGGACATAGATTCAGAGATTAGCAAAATACAAACTGAGATTAAAAATATTGCTGACAATCTAATAGGCACATCAGATTCATTTTTTTAAATAGAAAAGAAAATTGAGAAGTTAGAAAAGGATAAAAAGAAAATAAAGCATAAGGCAAAGAGCTTAAAATGCAAACTAGGTCCTAAGCTAGATTGCCTCATTTCTTTGAGAAAAGAAATTTTTGAGGCTCTGATCCCTGGACTCAAGACACCAGAAGAGAAAATGCACATACTCACTAGTATAGTTCAAAGAACACAAGCAACATTAACAGATAGAAAAAGATTCAGCGATAGTTTAAATTTGGTTTTGGCAGATCTTTTCCAGATTGTAACCCACTAGTTACAAGAATCTAGGCAGGAACCACACTCCACTGAAAGTGAATGACAATCTTTGTCATTGATGTCAAAGGGGGAGTAGTGAGATGATAAAAATGATCAGAACAGGACATGATCAACTCAAGGGTAGCATACATTTATGACAACACAGTTTTGGTAAGATACTTTGGCAGATACTTTTTGGACATCATTTTGGATATTTTTTTATTTTTCTCATGAGTGTTGCCATCAATGCCAAAGGGGAATATTGTTGGCAAATGCACACTCCAATGAGAAATTGTAGGTGATTGAAGGTATTGTTATTGATGGCAACCTTACAATCATGTGATACCATCAGGCAGACATAGGCACCAGCACCGATAGACCCTACACCGACACACAGATCACCGGCACTGAAAAGGAAGATTACCGACACCATGACCGATAGGAATTTTGTATAAATGTATTTTGTAATTAATTGTAAAATCTTTTGTAAGCCAACTTGGCAAATTGTAACATGACTCATATAAGTATGAGATCATTATAGATCATTTAAAATGTGAAGTATGAAAAGAATATAGAAGACCTAATGTGCAAATTATTAGGATAAGAGTTTATGTATATTGCAGAGCTTAAATCGGTACTGAATCTGGCATAGTAGATGTTGATCTGAAGTAGTACAAGACATTGGATTTGTATAATCCAATTTTGTAAGTCAGTGTGACTTCTTTTGTTACTGAGTAGTGAGCTTTAGGCACTTGGCCTTCCTGCATGTGCAAGCCCCTATTGTAAATAGTAATATTCCCTTATTGGCCAATAAGCGAATATTGTGGGTCACAAATCCCACCGGGGTTTTTCCCACACCAGGTTTCCTCATTAAAAATATTGTGTTATGGTGTGATTTTCATGTTGTTGTTGTTGTTCTTATTTGTTGCATTATTTCTAGTTTACCGGTACATAGTTTTAATATGCTTTTCATGTTATAAGTTAAGAAAATTATTTTACCGGTTCTAATACTGATTCACCCCCCCCTCTCAGTATCTTTGGGAATCCTAACAGAGAATGATTTCAAAGCAAGAGAAGCACTCTTGAGTGCCTTGTCAGATCAGCAAATCATGGGATTATCAGACTAATCTACTGCTAAAGCTATTTGGGATAAGTTTGAAACATTGAATGAAGGAGATACTGTTGTTCACAAATTCTGATCCCCTTCTTATCCCCTTTGATGAGAAAGAATAACTCTGTATGTGAATGGAGAAATCAAGGAACAAGAAACTTAGAGAAACATATGACAAGGATTTAATAACCTTCTACACTTCAAACTTATCCAAAGTTCAGGCGGGTATACCTTATGTGAATACTTTCACACTTTTAAACAAAATCCATAGTAACCATTGTCCAAAAACTAGTGGATCTTATCGCCTTAAATTGAAAAAATATAGGAAAACTTAAGCTCATTTTCGGTGTTGATCCTCAAGAGATATAGAAAAGAAAACATTAACAGATACCAGTGCCTTATCCAGGCTACAGAGTCATCTATTTTAAACAAGAACTTCTGAATTAAACATATCCATGCATCTCAATCACTTTGGCCTCTACCAACTCCATACATGCTTGACATGTATAAGAATCCTCCCTTGTTATAATTAAACAGTGTTTATAAAATTCAAAGTTCCCAACAAATAACTTACTGATAAAGATATTTCTCGCATATTTAATTCCTCTCCTGAAGAAGAAAGCTAAGAAACATATCTATAAAGATTGTATTACAATCCCTGTTCAATTGAAATAACCCTGGATTACCCAAATGAAACCAGTAAAATATTTGAAAGCATACCAGAAGACAACACAAATTTTAGGCTCAAAGTTAATGGTCTGTATATTTATATTCAATTTGGAAAATCTTACAAAACTTAGATAGTTTTCTGTGAAACACTAGAAAAAACGCAAATAAATTTCTGCATAGTTTCTTTACAAATTCTTGTGATCCCTTTTTTCATTAGTCCTAATATCCATTTATAATATTATGGATGCATACAAGCTTTGGACCCTTTTCAAAAAAGTTTGTTACAAACTGAAATACTCTCCAAGAAACGGTTACAAGTTCTTTTCAACATCTTCGACCTCTTGCGCCTTTTGTTCTGTTGCAACCTCTTGTAACTGCTCTGAAGCATCTTCTTTCTGTCCCACATAACTATCCTTCCATTCCTGAAAAACATCATCAATTCGCCAAGCAAAGATAACAACCTTTTGTTTCATATCTTCTAGCCTTTTTCGAGTGACTCTTAAATGCCCAATTTCTGTTTCTATGAAACCGTAATGAGATTTCACCTTTTCAATTTCTTCAATTGTTTAGACAAATAAGGAAGTGTCATCAGTTTTAATAATTTGATTGATCCTTAGGGACAAATTGTGGTCCACCTCTTTTGACCAGGTATTCTTTTCTTTTAACTGAATTGGACTGATAAAACCTACTGGAAACAATTCAAATTTATGATCTGAATATTCTTTTCTATAAAGTTGGGCTTTTCTTGTCACACCTACCCTTTCCTCTGAGAGAATATTCATCTCTTTAATAAACTCACTAGTGGACCTTATAATGTCATTCTCCTTTGCATCTGGATGAGATGAACACATGAGCTCCAACTCCTTACCTCTAGGCATCCACTTATTAAGGATTGGTTCCAAAGTGGCTTCATCTTCTCTGAATTTGATCATAACTTCCAGAATCCTTTTCATATTTAAGTATTCAGTGGAGGTTTTGACTGAGTCAACAAACTTCAAGATTGTGGATTTCACCTTCTCCTCATATTTGTTTGCAAACAAGGCTTGAGCTTGTTTCAACCTTTCCAACTCTTGTTGGACATTTTCAGGTGATTGGGAACCAGAAGGCATAGGAGAAGGGGGTTATTCTATAATGGGACTAGTAGGAGGGGGTCGTGCTGGAGAGGAGGCTATCATGAGTGTAGAAGATTCACTTGGATTGTGCTGACCTGCCAACTGACTCTGGAGTCTAGTAATGATGTTTTCCCTGTTGGCTATTCCTTCTTTAGCCTCATTGTAAGCCTTTAAGATAGTCTCCTACTTCAATTGGAGATTAGCTTTTTCTTGTGCCTCTTTCTCTGCTACTGCCACATTAAAATTTGTAGTTTCCAAAATTGTGCTTGCAGCTTCCACTACCCCTATATCTTGGACTCTCTTAACAATCATGGCTCCTAAGAGGCTAGAATCTGATGCATTTTTCCTCCTTTTATTCTCATCCTTCTTTAATGACCACATGACAAGAGCGACATTATCTTTGATGAAGGTCACTCCTTCCATTGGCTTTATTTCCTTCCTTATTGCATCAAGAACTAAAGTATCAGCTATATCCCATTCAGGGAGAATTAACACACCAGCCTTTGCTACCATTTCTCTTCCTTTCTTAGGGGTGATTGTCTTAAACTCTTCCATCATTTCTTGCTTTATTTCTTCTTCCACCTGAGTGGCATCTCTGAGAGGCTACTCAATTATTCTCTTTTCACATCTAACCTTGAATTGTTCCATATTCTGCTTCCATAGAAATTGCATGGAAGCCCCTGTTGTAACAAAGTTACTATTAGCCAAGAATTCTTCACTGGCTTGTTTAATAGTAAGGTCCAATTCTTGGCTCTTTAGCTCACCATTAGCCAAATCCATTTCAGCACTAGGTGGCTCTTCAGGCATCCCCTCTTGGGTCTCCTCATAGGTATAGGAAATCTCACCGAGGCTCCCTAACTGTAATAATTGTTTAGCCACTGCTTGCTCATCTCCAATGTGGATAGGAGACTGAGATGGAGAATATTGAGGTTCATTAGTTTCAACTTCCTTTCCCACTCTTTGCCTTTTAGGGTAATCCTGAATGTCAATGACATCTTCAATTTTCCTTCTCCCTTTTGAAGTGGAGGGCTCACCTATCACTGGCATCATCATAGTGTAATTTGACTTCTTATGCATTATATAGTCACCAAGTGGGATAGCCTTAGCAAAAGTAGGCTTAGCCAAGACCAGCTTAACCCTATCAGGATCATTTTGCATTATAGCCTCCCTTTTTTCTTTTAAGGCTGCATGAGGTCTTCAAAATAGAGAATCAAGAATTTCATTTTCTCCTCAAAAGGGTTGAAGCTAGAAAGAGGGTCATAGCCACTGTCAAATTGATGGATAAAATCAAGTGCCTTCTTATATGCAACCCACTTCTCCTTCCTTAGTTCCTGCTCATCTAAGCTAAATTTATTCCTAATCAAATCTTTGGGGAAATGAAATTGGTGAGGCCTACCTCTACACACTGCTCTCTTTCTGAACATGCCATTGAAAAAGTCCTCAGGGTCTACACATCTTGAAACTGCAGTTGACAGCCTATATGGCTTAAAGAATTCTTCAAAATATTTCCATCCACCTTTAGTGATTACAAAATGGTGGGCCATGGTGATAGTCGGGAAAATGGTCCTTTTACCCTTATTGGTTAGCTCTACCTCTTGCACTCCTCCAATTTGTCTCAAAACTTCTGCAATCCCTATCTTTAATGGGACCCGATAGGGCAACAAATAGGGGGTACCTCTAAAACCATACACTCTTAAGACAGTAGAAACAGGGTACAAATACATGTCTCCCCAATTGTGAACATTCTTAATATCTTCTGCAAACTCTTTAGGCCTAAGGAATTCCAAAAGATCCTTAGGAATCCTAGGGTTTTCTGCACATAAAAGAATTGTAATCTTAGATGCAAAGCATCTATCAAACTTTATAAAACTAGCGTCTTCTATATCCCAGGATAAGAGAGTGCTCCAAAGTTGCACGGGCATCTCCTCTTTATCTTTAACCTTGACCAAATCCATATCTTTTGCAAAGTAATCAACACCTTTGAACAAGAACATATGCATTAACAGGGAATACCATCCAAATGGCCTATTTACCTTACCATTTTTAATCCCTATAAGCCCTGCATGAATAACATCAGTGAGGTATGGGGCAAAATCAAAGGTGATTTCCAGGGAAGGGTTTAGAATTTGGGCAATCATTAGCATATAATGGGTTGGCATATGTTTCTCAGCGTCTTCTCCAAAGATCTGACATAGTGTCCAATACATACCCTTAGCTCTTTCTTAAAGTAAACAAATTCAGGGAAAATGGTTCCATTGTGCTAGGGCCTACAACTCTTAACCCTGCTATCTTAACAAAGAGCTCTTTCAATGGGCCACTCCTAAGATGATCTCTTTGTGCATTGTAGACTTGAGCTAATGCTTCAAAATCAATAGGCTCAAGATAATTTGAAGCTTCACTAAGCTTGAAAACATTTCTAAACTCATCATCTTTAATTTCAACTAGGGATGATCCCTTTACATTCCTGATGCATCTTGCTATAGGGTCATAATTCTATGCAATTAGGGTCAATAGATCTACATCCATGAATACACCAGGGACCACAAGTTTTCCTACATCCAGTTCCCATATACTATTTAAAGGAGCTGGGGAATGTCTCTGCCCAAAACTAGCTTTGAACATTCCTAAACCTTATATCCTATCTCAAGGTCCCTTAACCAATTGCCTTTATCATATAGGCCATCCCCAATTTTTAGACGAGGGTTCTTTGGTACTAACTCTTTGGCCTTAGCCCCAGCATTGGTGGACATGGTTAACTGTTCTAAAACATCATCATAGATGTTCTTGTCCTGATAATTCACTTTTCCTGTCAACTCTCTTCTTAGTGTCATTCCGAATAAGCAACTATACCACTTGAAACTAGCACAGACCTCTAATGAAATAATTCACACAACAATGATTGGAAATAGACTAGAATTATCAAGAAAAGCACAAAAAACCTGATTATTTGCCTGAAAAGAATCGCTCTACACCAATTGCTCTGCAACAGACTTCGATGAAACAATACTAACAATCAAGTTGATGCAGACTCTAAAGGACAAGTTGGTATTGAATTTTTAGAAATTAACTCTACATGCTTAGGCTATCTTTTCAGAATTGAATTCACCAAATCAAATTCAAAATTGACTCCAACAAGTCATAACTTTCTCTGAGTCTTTCCTCTATTTTGGTCTTTCGCTATTTCGCAGTGCATAAAACCTTTGCAGCTTTCTTTCGCGAAACAATGCTGGCCATTGGATTACAGGAACTTACACCGCCTTTACCTCCATCTGATCTCTCTTTGTTAATATCGGGCCCACCTTCTTTTCATTATTTCGTGGGCTTTAACACTTGTGTACTTTTACTTCATGAAGCCACACCAATCATTAGATCAAGCTCTAATCACCTGGTCTTTAACTCTAACCAAGACTGTCAATCTCACTAATTAACCGCGCCTCACCTTGACGGCTAACAGTTTTTGCCATTTCACAGAGATTAAGTTGCAGGCATCTTTGGGCTACAAAACAACAAGAACCATTGGATCACACACAAGGTGAATATCTTTTAACAAATGTTAAACCTTTCAAGTGGGCCCTTTATTTTCAGAGATCTTTTACTTTACCTAGTCACCAGTTAACAAATGCCACGTGGTAATCATCCATTAGCTCAGGAAGTTCCTCTGGGTTCCACTCTGAATTGACCACGTGTTTTGCTTCACTATTCTCCACATAACTGCCAGTTACACCTAGGCAGGCCCTCAACTACCCTTCAGAGCCACATGGCGTTCAACACATCACTATTAAACTCTACAAAAAGAACTAACTGTCATTCCACCTCATTTCGCTACTTCGCAAAAACTAATCTTCATTTAGCTTGCGGCTATGAAACCACAAGGATCGTTGGATCAAAATAGACTTGATCAACTTTTAACTTTGTGCCCTACCTGTCCTTTGGGCCCACTAGCCCTTTTCGCCACTTCGTGATGACTAACTTACTAGCATCTTATCTCCATGAATCAACGCAAGTCGTCAGATCTCAGGAACTTTCTTGTTGTTTATTCTTTCTATGACCATCTCACCTGGGCCCATTGTGGACCGCCAACTGAGCACCCCGTCACTACTCTGTTATCGCCAATTGGACCTACCACCTTTATTGCCACCTTTAGTGGGACCCACCACCTTTTCACTACTTCACGAAAGGTGAAACACGTGCATCTCCTAGCCAAGAATCAATGCAAGCCATTGATCCTTTTCCAACCCGATCACCCTTTAACCAAGGAAGACCACTTGTCTCTGGGCCCCACCATGTGTTTTCGTTGTTTCGCAAAACATATACCATGTGCATCTCAGGCTAGTGAATCAATGTGAGCCATTGGATCACAATCAAGATGCAATTCTTTTATCCGAAAGTCAATCCATCTGGTCACCAAGTTTATTCTTTGATTTACTTAACCTCGAGGCCACGTGTGACTTTCTGATTTGCCACCTAAACCACCTGGACCGCTAACTAGACTGCCATGTCATTTCGCTACTTCACGAAGGATAAATCTCAAGAACCTTTTGGCCATGAATCAATGCGGGCCGTTGATCATTCTCTGAACCAACCACTCTTTACTCTTTGGAAAACCTACCTGGTTCTGGGACCTGCCACTTTTCACTATTTCATAGAGGGTAACCTGTGATCATTTTCATCCTATGAATCAATGCAGGCTATTGGATCAACGAAGAGTTGCATGACACTTACAGGGCCTGATAAATATTAGAAAAAAGGCAAAGTAATAGGCGTATAAAATTCAAAATATTTAAAGGGATCGCCTAGGTAAGTAACAATGGGGTGACACTTCTCATGATAGACGGACCCATCATTTAAGTGGTAAAAAGTAATGCAAAATTAGAATCAGGTTTTTACTTAGACACCTTGAAGGTTAGAACTTCAAACCCTTAAACCTTCCCATTGGCTTACAACAAAAACGAGGTAACAAGGCCAACACCAGACTCAAAATTTCAACAAAATTAGCCAATTATGGACCGAGAACATCCATTTTTAAAATGGTGATAATAGATACCACTGTCAAAATTGCAAAACTAGAATGCTTCTAGGTCAGGTATGGAAATTTAAAAATGGAAGAAGATGAAATAATTTTTTCTTTTATGGAAAGGGTTAATGAAATTATTTTGGGAATACAATGTTGTGGAGGTTCCTTAAGGGAAGATGAAATTGTTTCTAAAGTTTTAAGAGCATTACCACTGGCATACAAAATGAAATTAATTACCATAAGTGAGTTGAGAATCATGCCTAATACATCAGTGTCTAGAGATACCTTGGTTGGAAAACTTTCAGCATTTGAGCTTGAGTGATTCGGTCATGTTGCTACAATTAAGTTAGATTTAGCTTTCAAAGCATCATCATCTGCAACATCCTCATCGCCAGCTGATAAATCTGATTGGAAAGCACTTTATGCAAGAGAACTATTGGGAAATGCACACTCCAATGAGAATTTGTAGGTGATTTAAGGTTTTGTCATTGATGGCAACCTTGCAATCATATGACACTAGAAAGACAAAGATACCAGCACTGGTAGCGACAGACTCTACACTGGCATACAAAACACCGATAGTGAAAGGAAGGATACCAGCACCTTGGCCGACTTCAATTTTGTTTAAAATGTATTTTGTAATTAATTGTAAAATCATTGTAAGATGACATGGCGAGTTGTAATATGACTCATATATGTATGAGATAACTGTAGATCATTTTGTAGTAGAAAATAGTTGAAAAAAGGAAGATAATAACAGACCTAATATGCAAATTATTGGTTAAGAGTTTATGTATGTGGTCAAGCTTAAACTAGTACTGAACTTGGCATAGGAGATGGTGATCTAAAGCAGTACAATACTTTGGATTTTCATAATCCATATTATAAGTCAGTGTGACTTCATTTTGAGCAGTGAGCTCTAGGCACTTGGCCTTCCTGCATGTGCAGGCCCCTATTGTAAAAGTAATATTCTCTTATTGGCTAGTAAGTGAGTATTATGGGTCACAAATCCCACCGAGGTTTTTCCCACACCGGGTTTCCTTATTAAATCATTGTGTTATGGTGTGCTTCTCATGTTTTTGTTATTGCTCTAAGTTACTGCATTATTCCTGGTTTACCAATACACAGTTTTATTATGCTTTTCACGTTTTAAGTCAAGTAAATTTATATATCGGTTAGATACTAATTCACCCCCCCTGTTAGTATATTTGGGAATCCTAACAATTGGTATCAAATCCTGGTCCTCTATTTTCAAAAGCCTAACAATTGGTATCAGAGCTTGGTCCTCTATTTCCAAAAGCCTAACAATTGGTATCAGAGCCTGGTCCTCTATTTTCTAAAGCCTAACAGCTTGAGGAAGACCTTGACACCAGTAGAGATGGAAAACTTGAGGAAGCAGTTGGAAACAACTCTTACAAACTATGATGCAGAAAAAGTAAAGAATATCAAACTTGAAGATGATCTAAAGGCTACTCAGGATATTATTCAAGCACTTCAAGAAAATCTCACTATTGCAAGGAACAAAAGAAGAGAACTTTGTGAAAAGATGCAGAATGAGAATGATGAAAAGGAAACTCTTAATGATCTGGTAAAGAAGCTAAGACAAGAAAGCAGTACAACAAAGAATGAGATGCAAGACATGACTATGAGATTCTGTAAAAATATTGAAGATAGAAAGAAGAATGAAGATGACCTGGTTAGAAGAGTAAATGATGCTGGAAATGAAAATCTAAGACTCAGTCATGAGAATGATGTGTTAAAGATAGACCTAATTCACTTAGAGCATGAAAAAACTAAACTCATGAGACAAAAGGACTTCTTGGAAAATGAATTGGCTACTGAAAATCATCACAAGGACAAACTCAAGAAAAGTTCAGAGGAAATTGATGACATGCTGAAGAATCAGAAACCTAAGGGTGATACAAATGGCCTTGGTTTTGAATCTAGTGAAAGCTCCGATACTGCAAACCTTCATGATCATAACAAACCGGTAAGACAACCTAATACTTATAAATTTAATGGAAAATACTTTAACTGTAACAAGTATGGTCATAGAGAAAATCAATGTAGATCTAGAAATTATCAGAACACTAATACACCCACCGGTCAATATTCAAAATGCAACAAAGTTGGTTATAATTCATAAAATTATAGAATGAATGTAAGATGTTATGTTTGCGGAATATTTGGACACTTATCTAATCAATGCAGAACACATACCAACGTAGGATATGGAAAAGCTATTCGGAAAAAAATGTGACTTGTTATGCCTGTAATAAAATTGGACATATTGCTAGATTCTGTAGAAGTAAGATATCATCGGTAAACAATAAAGGTCCGAGTTTGAAAGGTAAAGAAAAAGTTGAAGAGGTAAAACAAGAATTCTCAAAACAATGGATCAGAAAGTCAGATCAGAATGTTGATGGTAATACTCCTCCACTAGCAGAAGAGAGTAACACTCCACTGGCAGGAGAATCTTCATCTAACTGAAGCAAATCTTTTGGGGGTTTAGCAACAAAATGAAAAACATGCTATTATTCCCTCGGTTGATGGTAAGAAGTTGAAATTACTTCTATATCGGCATATGAGTTAAGTTGTGACTTAACCGACAAGCATTAAATATGGTAGTTGGAGAAAATAACATTATAAAGCAAGTGTTTTGGCTCCTTTTTCATTCACCAAACATTCAAATCTTCAAGAGCGCGAAAATTTCTGAGTGAAGGCATTCCAAGCAAAGAAGTGAAGCAATCCATCAAATCATTCATCCTTAAGGCAGATTGAGGTATTTATAGCTATGGCATCTTGATCCACTCCTAAATTTATTGCAAACCCTACTATTGTTGAGCTTATTAAGTGCCCTAGACCCGTCTTTAAACTGGTTCCTGAAATTGCAAAGAAAGATGATAGCATAGGTGCATTTTCTCAAATCCCTAAGGGAGTAGTATATGCTGAAGACCCTAGGATGTATATACATTGTCATATTGAGGAACTAGGTGATGATGAGACTAAGAATATGTATAGGATTGTGATTTGTGATGAATCTGGAAATGTCAAGCTTGAACATAAGATAGTGGAAACCCTATGTTTCATTGAAATCCTCAATGTTTCAGATTTTCCCTAGGATATCATAAGGATTGTGTTAAGAATAGTACATGGTGAATTTTTCTGGTTGGACTCAATTCATAAAATCACAAAAGAAGCAGTGAAAGTTGTAACAAGGTTACCCTCCACTGGTAACAGACCTGACAAAACAAAGACGGTCTCAAATGACATAGCGATAAACCTAACTGGTGCAACATTTGATAAAAGTTCTCTAAGGGTAAACGATGTAAAAGATATAAATGTCAGATTTATCAGTATGATCTTAGGTTATAAGGCTACACATGCAAATAGGTTAAATTCAGTTTCTAGCCTATGTATCAAGAGTGCCTATGATATGGTCAATGATAATGCAAGAATAGATATATGTGAATGGCTTAAAGATGAGTTGATAGACAATTTGGGAAAGATTAAAAGAGATAAGAAAGGAACATTCAGATTTGGAAACTTGTTTGTTTGATGTTGTACATAACCAAACAAGTACCCGATATTGGTGCTAGAGACTTTGGCTTTGACATACTGGTAGGAAAACAACTATTAGATTTACTAAACAATATGGGAGAGAACCGGGAGAAAAACCTAAATGAGTATTTTCAAGCATTGAAGGCTTGAATGAAAACTAGAGTAAGACTGTCACAAGATATTATGGATAAGTATCAGAAATAAAAAAAATTTGTGATCAAGAAAGATGAAATTTGGATGGAAGCGGTTGTCCCTAGAACTATTTGGGTAATTGAAATGGGCTATGAAACAGATGAAAACATCATAGAAACTTATGGAAAAGCCCTCCTTGAAGCACCCAAGCAATCAGAAGAGAAAGTGTTTCGTAGTGCTGAAACAATAGAAAGTACTATTCAATCTAGAAAAAGGGTTAAGAAAGTCAAAGAAACTGTAAGAAAAGGAACCCAATAGGCAAAGGCAATTAAGGAAGATGTGTTAAAACAAATTGGTATAACTGAAAGTGAGTTGGAAAATCTTCAACTGAAAACTCATCTTTCATCGGTTGGAACTTCTTCTGAGAGTGATATACTGGTAGAGTTTAAAAGGGTTGAAAGGAAAAGAAAACCCTCACCGGCACCCTCTCCTACACCAAAAAGAACAAGACAGAAGCAACATGTAGTAAGGCCTCTAGCAAATAAAATGACTCCTAAGAAGAAGAAGGTGAAATAGACTATTGCTCCTCTAGAAAAACTTCTTAGAGAAATAATAGAGGATGGTAAGTTGAAAAACATCAACAAAATATACAACACACTATCAGCAGATGACAAGGAAAGTATAGAGCACAGTGTAATTTTACACTTAGATATATACAAGAAATTCTTAATAGAAGTTGTTGATGAAATTCCAAATGATCTATATAGGAGATTAGAAGCTAGAAGATTAGCCACTATTGAGCTGGATAAAAAAATTAAGATTGAAAAATTACTTGCAATTCATCCAGTTAACTCACCTGATGAAATAGACAAATTAATCAGTGAGGCTAACCGGACAATATTCTCCACTCCTCACTGACATGTAGCACTAATGGCTGGTAAAGTAAATGAAGTATCTGAGGAAACAACAAATGGATGGGATATATTCTTTGTGGAAAAAGAAAAAGAGGAAGAATTACTTAGGCCAAAAACTATTAAAGTACACCAAAAGGATAGAGATAAGGGGAAAGGTAAGGTAGGTGGACCACCAAGCCTAAAAATAACTGACAATATGCCCCCACCTCTTTCAGATACTCCACTGGTAGACACTACTAATAGACAACCGGCCACAGAGAGTATGGAGACTCCAGTAGAGGATACAAATCCTGAATCTGAAATTTTGTATACGGTAAATCTAAACACACAGGAAGTAAATGTTGTGGTTGATAGAGAAACCACTGAGGATAAGGAGAAAAAATGTGACTACTGAGTCACCAACTATAGAGGCTGGGATGAACATAGAAAAACCTACACAGGAAGAGAAACCAATAGAGGATACCACTGAGAAACTGGTAGATACAACAAAAAAACCATCTGAAGAATCGGCAAAGGAGAGTTCAGAGGTACAAATTGAGATTACATCTTAGAAACTAGTAGTTAAAAGCTCAGAGAAACCCTCTAAGATGCAAATAGAGAAACCAAAACCAGTACAGGTTGAAGCTCAAGTTCAGACAAAAACCCTCTAAGATACCACTGAGAAACCCCTACTTATAGAAATGCAAACATAGATTGACCTACCAGAGGTCGAATCAAGAAAGGTAATTACCATAACCGGTAGCATGACTATTGTAAAGACTGTTGGACAAACATCTGGTACTTCTATGGCAGAATTCAAACCTACAAATATAATAGACGTCCTATTAGATTCAATAAAGAAGATCACAGAATGCAATGCACAAGCCTATAAGGCTATTGATGATACAATTCCAATTCTTAAATTGATTACACCAAAGTGCACAATTGATAATAAGGATTCTTTAGGACAACTAGACACATTGTCTAAGTTCATCACTGGTAACTTATTGACTATTCATCAAATAAATATGGATACATATAAGGAAAGAATGATAAAAGAAAAACATAAATTCTTTGAGGATATTGTAAATAAGAATAAAGAGAAAATGGATACTCTATTACCAAAACTTGGAGAAATAATTCTTGACTTCAAGAAATTGTACAGAGACACTTGTAAAACAAATATTTTGACAAAGGATCTTGACAAGGAGATCAACAAAGCACAAGATAAGATAAATATTATTGCTAACAATCTGATAGGTGCATCAGATTCATTTTTGGAGTTAGAGAAGAAGATTGTAGAGCAAGAAGAGAAAATCAAGAAACTAGAAAATGACAAATAGGGAATAAAGGATAAAGCAAAGGACTTGAAATGCAGACTTAGTCCAAGACTAGAATACCTTATTTCTTTGAGAAAGGAAATATCTGAGGCTCTGGTTCCCGGACTGAAGACACCGAAAGAGAAAATGCACATCCTCACCGGTATAGTGCAGAGAACTCCAAAGGTAATAAAAGACAACAAAACATTCAGTAACGATATAAATCTAATTTTGATAGATATTTTTTAGATTGTAACCCACCGGTTACAAGAATATAGGCAGGACTCCACTGACACCAAATGACAACCTTTGTCATTGATGTCAAAGGGGGAGTAGTGGGATGAGAAAAATGGTCAGAAGAAAGGACATCATCTACTTAGGGGGAGCATGCATTTTTTTTGGCACACAGTTTTGGTAAGACAATTTTGGCAGACTATTTTTGGATATCATTTTGGACACTTTTTTATTTTTCTCATGAGTGTTGCCATCAATGCCAAAGGGGGGGATTGTTGGAAAATGCACACTCCAATGAGAAATTGTAGGTGATTGAAGGTTTTTTCATTGATGGAAACCTTACAATCATATGACACCGGCAAGACAAAGATACCGACATCGGCACCAACAGACTCTACACTGGCATACATAACACCAACAGTGAAAGGAAGGATACTGGCACCTTGGTCGACTTCAATTTTGTTTAAAATGTATTTTGTAATTAATTGTAAAATCATTGTAAGCTGACCTGGTGAGTTGTAATATGACTCATATATGTATGAGATCATTGTAGATCATTTTGTAATAGAAAATAGGCGAAAAAAGGAAGATAATAGCAGATCTAATATGTGAATTATTGGTTAAGGGTTTATGTATGTAGTAGAGCTTAAACCGGTACTAAACTTGGCAATACAAGACTTTGGATTTTCATAGTCCATATTGTAAGTCAGTGTGACTTCATTTTGAGCGGTGAGCTCTAGGCACTTGGCCTTCCTGCATCTGCAGGCCCCTATTCTAAAAGTAATATTCTCTTATTGGCCAGTAAGTGAGTATTGTGGGTCACAAATCCCACCGAGGTTTTTTCCACATCAGGTTTCCTCATTAAATTATTGTGTTATGGTGTCCTTCTCATGTTTTTGTTATTGCTCTAAGTTACTGCATTATTTCTGGTTTACTGGTACACAATTTTAATATGCTTTTCATGTTTTAAGTCAAGTAAATTTATATACCAATTAGATACTGATTCACCCCCCCCTCTCAGTATCTTTGGGAATCCTAACAATTGGTATCAATGCCTGATCCTCTATTTTCAAAATCCTAACAAGAACTTGAAGACATCGGGAGGGAAAATGAAGAGCTTGAAGTACTATTTGCAAGGAAAATGCCTAAAGGTCATATTGGAAATAAATATGAAGGTAAAGAACCTTTTAAATGTTTTAATTGCAATAAAATTGGTCATATGGCATCTAGATGTCTGGACAAACATGCAAGATTGAGAGAAGAAGCTAAAAGAACATATATGCCTAACCCTAAATATTAAAGATACAGATTTAAGAAGAATAGAGACAAATCTTGTTACTTTGCGGATGAAGGAGTTACTGATAATTTTGATGAAGAACTAGGAGACAATGGATGGGATTTTGTTGCAATAACAAAAGATCAACCAACACCTACTATTCCACTGGTAGAGCAGGCCCTGATAGCTAAAATAGAAGAAAAGGATGAATAGATATAGATTCCAAATGTTCACATCATATGACTGGTGATAAAAGTAATTTCTTATCTTTTCAGGAATACAATGCAGGTCTAGTAATATTTGGAGATGACAAAGCTTGTTTGATCATAGGACAAAGAACTATATCTTTTGATAGTAAGTACAATACTAACAATGTTTATTGTGTTGAAGGTTTGAAGCATAATCTTCTGAGTGTTGGTCAATTAGTTGAAAAAGGATTTCAGTTACAATTCAAGAATGGTAAATGCAAAATCATGAATAGAACTAGTTTGGAAATTGCAACCGTTAATCAGACTAGAGGTAATATCTATCATTTGAATAACATTGAAAAGACATGCTTGATTGCACATATTGATGAAAGTTGGTTATGACATAAAAGACTCTGTCTTGTGAATTTTGATTGCATTGTGAAGATTAGTTCATCTAAGGCAGTAAGGGATTTAACTAAGATTGCAAGACCTTATAATCTGGTATGTAAGGAATGTCAAATGGGAAAGCAAGTTAGAACAACTTTTAAAAGTATTTCTAAGAAAACCAATGATGTTCTTGATTTAATTCATACTGACTTATGTGGTCTGGCAAGAACAAGAAGTCTATAGGGAGATAGATACTTTATGCTAATCATTGATGATTATTCTAGAATGTGTTGGGTTACTTTTCCCAGGGAAAAATCATAAGCTTTTGGGAAATTCAAATTATTCAAGGCACTTCTAGAAAATGAAACTGGCAATAAAATCAAATGTTTAAGATCAAATCAAGGAGGTGAATTTACATCTAAGGAGTTCAATACATTTTGTGAAGTGAATGGAATCAGAGGACAACTATCAGCACCCTGAACACCTCAGCAAAATGGAGTTGTGGAAAGGAAGAACAAAACTATTCTGGATATAGCTAGAAGCATGATATTAGAAGCAAATCTACCTCATGTGTATTGGAGAGAAGGAGTGAGTACAATGGTTTACACTTTCAACAAAGTTCACATCAAAGGTGAAACCGATAAGACACCCTATGAATTATGGTTTGGCAATATTCCCACTCTTAAGTACTTCAGAATATTTGGAAGCAAATGTTGCATTAGGAGAGATGAGTATATTGGTAAATTTGATCCTAGAAGTGATGAAGGAATATTTCTTGGGTATTTATCTAAAAGCAAAGCATATAGATTTTTTAATAAGAGATTGCAGAAAATCATTGAGAGTGCAAATGTGAAGATTGATGAACACTTCAGAAGAAATTCAAGGTCTATGGATAATGATCTGACAATTGAGATAATCACAAATGAGCCTATACAGAGTCCAATGGTATAGAATGTTGATCCAATCACATCGACATCATCAGAGAATTCCATAGTGACTCAAGAACAACAACAAGTGAACATACCCAAGTATGTAAGATTGAATCACTCTGAAAGTCATATAATTTGGAATAAGTATCAAGGAGTTATGATAAGAGGAAGATTGGAAAATGAAGAGGTATGTTTAATTTCTCAAATTGAACCAGCATCTGTCATTGAGGAATGTGAAGATAAACAATGGATTAAGGCTATGGAAGATGAATTGGAATAAATTGAAAAGAACAATACATGGACATTGGTTCCCCGACCTAAAAATAAAAATGTAATTGGAACTAAATGGGTATTCAAAAATAAACTTAATGAAGATGGTAAGGTAATCAGAAACAAAAGAAAGATTAGTGTGTAAGGGATATTCACAGAAAGAAGGAATTCATTACAATGAAAACTTTGCACCGGTAGCTAGAATTAAGGCAATCAGATTATTTATTGCATTTGTAGTACACAAAAAATATAAAGTTTATCAACTGGATGTTAAATGTGCATTTCTGAATGGTGATCTTGAAGAGGAAGTTTTGTTAGGTCTCGAAGAAAACTGAGAGGGGGGGGGTGGGGTGAATCAGTTGTCAAATAAATTCAAACCAAAACAGCTTAACCACCTTAGTGCTTAATACCGGTAAACCAGTTAAGTATGTTGGTAGACAATGTTTAACAGTTATTTGCTATACTGGTAAAGATTAATGCATGAAACATAAACACAAAGTCATCCACAACACATAACACTAATATTTATACGTGGAAACCCTATAAGGGGAAAAACCACAGTGGGAAACCTTACCCACAATCAGATGATACTACTGCAGATAGTAAGTGTACATAAATGGGGTCTGTACATGCAGAAAGGCCAAGCGCCTAGAGCTCACTGCTCAAACATAAATGGGAGTCACACTGACTACAATTTGGATTGTTAAATCTAATAATAATGTACAGCTTGAAATAACATCTTCATATGCTAGATTCAATACCGGTGTAATGCTGATATGCCTTCACAAAACCCTAGCTTCACCTTCAAATGATGTCTACGTGTATAGCTCTTCTTAATCTCGCATATCTCTTCACAATATACCTTCTTCACATTCCACACTTGATCTTATAATTAAGATCTTACATTTATATCATAACCTAAGACCAATTTTAGTAGGTCGGCTCTACAAGATATTATAATAAAAGCATTTTAAAAACAATATAGTATCCGATGCAATAACTGATTAAACATGTCGTCTTAAAGCATTTACAACAATAATTAATCATCTCCATAGTGTGCCATGCTGATCTGGAAAAGATAAACCTGTCGATGTAACCCTAGGTAACCCTACACCTATTTGCCGGTAAAAGCAAATATGCAAATATGAATATACCAATGATTTATTCTTCAGAACAAAGTGTCCATATGATGTCTTTGACATTACCAGGTGTCTTCCATATCATTCCAAGTGTTGGTGATCATTGTATCCTGCCGGTGAACCATATACCAATAATTTTGCAATAGTTACTTGCTTGTCGGTGAATGCTGCTGGATCTCCAAAGTGATAGTGTTTTAGTAGGTGTTGACATCAATGACAAAACCATACCAAAATACCAATGATCTCTCCCTTTGCCATTGATGGCAACACAAGATGGAAAAACCATCAAAGTGCCAAAATAGAAATGCCAAGTATCAAACACCAACAATCTCCAAAGAGATCATATCTAGAAATCAAAATCTTTCCTAAATAACATTCTCTCCCCCTAGGAGCAACATGTGATTTCCAAAGTTTCTCCATACCAATCTTTCCTCAAAAGATAATAAGAATAATGTGTTTTTCCATAGATATCTCTCCCCCTTTGACATCAAATGCCAAAGTTACAATATACCAATTGTTACATACAAAATACCAACCAGTTTTATTATACCAACTACTCCCCCTGAGAAGTAGCTTCCTCATCAAAGCCGGAGTAAGAATATGTCTTTGTTAATTCTATCGGTTGATGACAGACATCAAATGTGAGGCCTCACCTCAACTCAATCTGACATTTCAGTGGATTTTATATTTAGACTATTATGGATACTTTATTTTGATGCATTTTGAGACTTAGAACTTACATGATTACAAGATTTGGATAACATTGCTATGTTTTGATGATTTACTTATATGTTTTATGAGATAGAACACTGCTTGATTGTTAGATAGGATGATATTGCAATGATAGATGTTGTTATTGAATTTGCAGGACTTTACTATGATAATAGAACTATGATGTATGGTTAAGTTTATGTGAATTGGGATGAAATTGCTTATGTGAAATTGCTTGATAAAAGATGTATTTAATCTATGCAGATGAAAATTGTATGCAAGTGATGATGTGCATTGTTATTCCTTTGAATTATATTATATGTGGATATTTGAAAGTACTAATGTGTAAATTGAGATGCGCAGGAAATTTACCATGTGACCATGGAAAATTACGGAGAACCAAACCTAGACTTATGTATGTTCGTAAGCCAGGGGTTGTCTATTTGGAGAGACAACACCCCATTTGTGTTGTATTTTATTCGTAACAGTGTATGCTGCATGGGTGTTAAGTGTCATTTAAATTTAATGTGTAAAACCCACAAGAGACAATTTCATGTTTTAATTTGTAAAAGTGTTTTATTTGTGTCACTTGACACGTGTGGATTTAAATTTAAATGTTTTATTTTTGTCTCTTGGTGGGAAAGTGTTCAACTATAGCTTTTTCAAATAATATAACATGTTGTCATAAATACCTTGGGAAAGGAATCTTTGGAGAGGTCAACATATGTTTGACCCGAAAATAAACTTTAGGGGGGTTTAAAATGGGCTAAATGAACACCTAGGGGTAGTTTAATAGGGTTTCCTAAAGCCCATAAAGTATACCTAGGGGTTAGGGGTAATTTTAGGCAAGTTTCTACTTTTAAGTGACCTTTTTGACACTTTAAAAATTGGGTTTTTTGAGTTGCACGAAAATTGAAAATTAGAAGTTTAAATCTAATTGAGATTTTTCCTATTCGAATGGGAGTCTTTTTCCCATTCTGCTTTACTTTCCTTTTTGGTTTTTAGAAACTTGTGAGAAGTCAGAGAATGAGCTTCTTAAGCAAGGATTGGAAAAAATTGAGGGTAATCACCCACTCTCCATTTTTGGAGACAAGAGAATTTTTGAAAAGAAAAGAATAGTTTGGAATAGAAAATTTGACGAAGGGTAGAAGAAGAAGATCCGTGGATTGGGCAACTCTTCCTCAAATATTAGACTACCATTGGGTAGATTAAGGTTGGTTTCATTATTCTTTAAAAATTCTATTTTCTTGTATGTGTTTGAGAGTATGATTGGTGTAAGAAATCTGTGTTCTTGAATGTCTTGTTTTAGAATTTCATTTGGAATTTTTGCATCATGCTTGGTTGTGTTTTGGGAGTTTCCTCAAGACCTCTTATTCTTGGGAGAGAGGAGGATCTTGTGGGTGGTAGTAGTGACAACCCTCGAGTGAGAGACTCTCGTTTGAGAGCGATCACAAGGGATTTTTGTGTGACCCTTGTTGCATGGCCTGTTTGTGCAATGGGGGGCATAAGGAGGGATATAAGGCTAGAATGCCTTTGGGGGGCATAAGGAATAAGGGGTTGAAATTTTGATGTATTTATTGTGCCATGAGGTGGCTACTAGTTTTCCATACTTGCAGTTCTCCTTAGGGTATTGGTCCACTACCACCCTTAAAAAAAGGTCATCACCAAAGTGTGGTGTTGTGTAGCCAAGTTGGGAGTGTGTCTGAATATATGTGTGTGTATTTCTACCTTCTATGTGTTTGCATGTTTGTTACCCGTCTAGGGCTTGGTTCTTTGAGCTCGGGGATGGCTACCAGTTAGCCTAGGCTGGGAGGTGAGCACTCCATGGTCATATTTGTGTTCTATTATGCAAGAATGCCAGGAGAAAAAAATAGGAAAAGTGAGAGGTTGCAGAAGATTATTGTTGAAGAGATTTAAATTCATTTGCAGTTATTAGTTTTAATTTGATAGGAGAAATATACCCTCATTCGTTGGAATGAGAGGCAAGTTGTAATTTTGAAAATAGACACGAGATTTGTTATTGTAGTTAAATAAAGAAACATCCTGTATTTTTGTAGAATATCATTAGAGTTGTAAAAAGCTAGATATGCTTCTATTTTCTATTTTTTTTTAAAAAGAAGAGGATTGCTTTTGGTTGCATGCAATAGTTTTGTTTGTAATATAAAAGAAAAAAAAATTGTTTTGTTTAAATCTGAGTGCTTCTTTTTAGCTGAGAATCTATCTCCATTCTAATTGCAGAAAAAAAATATGATTTGTATTTGCTGTTAGCTTTTAAATAAATAAATAAAAACAAAGAGAATGTTTAGTTAGTTGCTGTATTAGTTGTGAACTCAATGAATGTATTTATTGCAGAAAAGTATAATGCATTCCTAAAATAGTATTTCTTAAGTTCAAAAAAAATAAAAAATTTTAGAATTCTGTTTCCTGTATACCCATAGATTACAATATAATTCTGGAAATATATATATATTCTTTAAAACAGACTTAATCCATATTTCCTTCCCTACAATGGTATATCAAAATCTTTCATGATTACGATGTTAGTTTAAGAAAAAGAATTAAAACTATTAGTCATAAATAAATATATATATATATCTATAAACATGTAGAAATCATGGGTATATTTATATATATTTTTATATAAAACATGCCATATAAATACCCTGCAAAACAAATGGAAATGTGAGCCTAAGTTTATTTACCATATATATATATATATATATATATTAATTTAGCATAATGAGTTATCTTTGTTATTTTGTTTTTTTTTAAAAATATTTGCATGTAAAATTAATATTGGGAAATATATATAAATATATATATATATTTATAATATATATAAATTTTAAAAAAAAATTATAAAAAAAAATAACAAAAAAAAAAGGAAAGGGCCGAGCACTGTGCATCGCACAGTGAACGGCGGCATTGCACAGTGGCCGGCGGAGCCGCGCACTGTGCAATGCACAGTGGACGACGGTGCCGAACACTGTGCAGTGCACAGTGGGTGGCCATGGCTGAGCCGCCTCCATGGAAACCCCCCGCCTCTCCTTGAATTTGCCTCTATGCCGCTAACCCTCTCTTAGTTCGGCCCTGCAACGTGGGGTTGAACAAATATATATATATATATATATATATATCAAACCCTAGCCCGAGTAGGGCTAGGGTAATAAAATAAAATAAACTGTTTAACTCTTGTTTTATAATTTAAAAAAAATCCCTAATTAGGGATTACATGAAAATTATTTTTAAAGTTGTGGAAAAATTTATATTTAAAATTAGTTAGGGTTTCAATTTAGATAGATGGGGAAGTTTTAATTCCAATTAATTATTTTTAGAATTAACTATTTGTGAAGCCTTGATTAAATAGAAAGGGAAACTAATTCCTTGAAAACTAAATTTGACTTTGGAAAGATAATTTTCCTCATCGAATAATGTCATTAAGAAATTAATTTCACAATTTAATCCATTAAATTAATTAATGATTTAAAATGTCTTTTAGACAATATGGATTCATTGGAGATCAATTTTTATCTACGTCTACCATTTAAATGAGTTTAATAAATTAAACTAACGACTATATTTGACGAGAAAATAAAATTTAAAACATTTAGTTTTCCGCAAATAAATTTTAATTAAGTTTCGATACTTAGTTAGTATCAGAGTTAGTTCGATTATTGTTATGGCCAACATGTTAACACATGTCGTGATAGTGAACTTTGTTAATTAACTAGTTGTTTAAAAAAAAAATTAGTCCGTTTTTGCCCTAAATTTTGGGCATGACATCAAATCTCTAAGTATTTACCGGTGGGGGTATGACCCCAAGCTATTCTTTGAGATACTCAAAAGTCTCCTTAGGCAAAGGTTTGGTGAAAATATCTGCAAGTTGTTCTTTAGTATTCACATAAACCAGTTGTATTTCTTTTGCTTGAACTTTTTCCCTTAGAAAATTCAGTTTAATAGAAACATGTTTTGTTTTAGAATGTAATACTGAATTTTTAGATATACCAATTGCTGCAGTGTTGTCACAATAGATAGTTATAGGTTCCTTGCATTTTACCTTCAAATCTTTCAACATTTGTTTAAGCCAAAGCAACTGTGTACAGTTAGTTGCGGCAGCAACATATTTTGATTATGCTATTGATAAAGATGTATAACTCTATTTCTTACTCAGCCAAGAAACTAATCTATTTCCAAGAAAAAATGCTCCTCTTGTGGTGCTTTTCCTATCATCAATGTCTCCTACCCAATTTGCATCTGTGTATGCACACAGATCAAAATTTTCATCTCGAGGATACCATAATCCAAGATTTGGGGTGCCTTGTAAGTATCGAAAAATCCTTTTTATTGCTGATTCATGATTTTCTCTAGGATTACTCTGAAATCTTGAAATAATACATACTACATTCATAATATCAGGTCTGGTCTGTGTCAAATATAGTAAACCTCCTATCATAGATTTGTACCTAGTTGGATTCATAGGTGTAGATTCATCCCTTTGTGATAATTTGTCATTTGTTGTCATAGGTGTGCTTACCGGTTTAGAGTTCTCCATTCCAAATTTTTTAAGCAACTCTTTTAAGTATTTTGATTGACTAAAAAATATACCTTTTTCAGTCTATGAGATTTACAATCCTAAGAAGAATCTTACTTCACTAATCATAGACATTTCAAATTCTTGCTGCATTTTGATAGAAAAGTCTTTACACAATCCATCTTCTCCTCCAAATACTATATCATCAACAAAAACTTCAATAGCCAAGATGTCATCATTAGTCACTTTATAGTATAAGTTACTGTCAGCATTACCTTTAGAAAAACCAATCTTCAAAAGATACTTATCCAATCTTGCATACCAAGCTCTTGGAGCTTGCTTCAATCCATATAAAGCTTTCCTTAACCTGCAAACCATATCTTTGTCATCTGTCAAAGAAAATCCATCAGGTTGTTCAATGTACACTTCTTCCTCAAGATCCCCATTCAGAAATGCACATTTGATATCCATCTGATATACTTCATAGCTCTTATGTGCTACAAATGCCAAAAAGAATCTAACTGCCTCAATTCTAGCTATGGGTGCAAAGGTTTCATTGTAGTCAATTCCTTCCTTTTGAGAATATCCCTTACACACTAGTATTGCTTTATTTTTGATAACTTTACCATCTTCATTAAGTTTGTTTCTGAATACCCATTTAGTTCCAATTACATTTTTATCCTTAGGCCGGGGAATTAGTGTCCAAGTATTGTTTTTCTCAATTTGTTCTAATTCTTCTTCCATAGCTTTAGTCCAATACTTATCTTCACATGCCTCATTAATTAATGATGGTTCAATTTGAGAAATAAGACATACCTCTTCATTTTCGAGTCTTCCTCTAGTCATAACTCCTTTGTATTTGTTTCCAATTATTTGATCTTCAGAATAATTCAATCTTACATACCAGGGTGTCTTTGTTTGTTGTTGTTCTTCAGTCACAGTGGAATTTTCAGATGATACCGGTGTAACTGGATCTTCACTCTGTACCGCTGGATTCAGTGTAGGTTCATTTATTAGAATTTCTATTGTCGGTTCAGAATCTATGTACCTTGAAGTTCTTCTGAATTGTTCATCAATCTTTACATTTGTGCTTTCAACAATTTTCTGCAATCTCTTGTTAAAACATCTATATGCTTTACTCTTAGATGAATACCCTAAAATATTCCTTCATCACTTCTAGGATCAAATTTTCCAATATACTCATCTCTTCTAATGTAACATTTACTTCCAAATATTCTAAAATATTTAAGAGTAGGAGTAATACCAAACCATAGTTCATGAGGGGTCTTACTGGTTTCACCTTTGATGTGAACTTTGTTAAATGTATAGACTGTTGTGCTTACTGCTTCTCTCCAATAAACATGTGGTAAATTTTCTTCTAATAACATAGTTCTTGTTGCATCCAAGATAGTTCTATTTTTTCTTTCAACAACTCCATTTTGTTGAGATGTCTGAGGTGCTGATAGCTGTCTTCTGATTCCATTCACTTCACAGAATGTATTAAAGGCTTTAGATGTGAATTCTCCTCCTTGATCTGATCTTAAAAATTTGATTTTCTTACCGGTTTCATTTTCAACCATTGCTTTGAACAGTTTGAACTTTCCAAGTGCTTCTAATTTTTCTCTGAGAAAAGTAACCCAACACATTCTAGAATAATCATCAATAATTAGCATGAAATATCTATCACCTTGTAAGCTTTTAGTTCTATCTGTACCACATAAATCAGTGCGAATCAAATCAAGAGCATTATTGGATTTTTCTGGAATACTTTTGAAACTAGCTCTAACCTATTTTCCAAATTGACATTCCTTAGATATTGTAATCTGAGGTTTCACAATTTTAGGTAGATCTCTAATTGCCTTAGTAGTACTAATCTTTACCATGCAATCAAATTTTACATGATAGAGTCTCTTATGCCATAACCAACTTTCATCTATATATGCAATCAAGCATGTCTTATCACTATTATTCAAATGAAAGATATTACCTCTAGTTTGATTACTGATTGCAATTTCTAAACCAGTTCTATTCATGATTTTGCATTTTCCATTTTTGAATTGTAACTGAAATCCTTTCTCAACTAATTGACCAACACTTAAAAGATTATGCTTTAATCCTTCAACATAGTAGACATTGTCAGTGTTATGCTGACCATCAAGAGATATTGTACCCTTACCTTTGATTGAACAGGCTTTGTCATCTCCAAATCTTACTAAACCTCCATTGTATTCTTGACAGTTCAAGAATTTACCTTTGTCTCCTGTCATATGATGTGAGCATCCTGAGTCAATGATCCATTCATCCTTTACTTCAATTTTAGCTGCAAGGGCTTGTTCTACAATTTGAGTAGTAGGTGTCGGTTGATCTTCTGTTATAGCAACAAAAACCCATCCATTGTCTACCGGATCCTCTTTAGAATCATCAGTCACACCTTCATCAGCAATGTAACAAGATTTGTCTTTGTTCTTCTTAAATCTATCTCTGATATTCAAGATTAGGCTTGTATGTCCTTCTAGCTTCTTCTCTTAGTCTAGCATGTCTATCAGGGCATCTTGAAGCCATGTGACCAATCTTATTGCAATTAAAACATTTAAAAGGTGCTTTACCTTCATACTTACTCCCAACTGGACCTTTACGCATTTTATTTGCAAATAGTGCTTTAAGTTCTTCAAGTTCTTCATTCTCCTTCCTAGTTTCTTCAAGTTCTCTTGCAAAAAAGGCTTTCCAATCTGATTTGTCAAATGATGGAGCGGATGATGTTGATGCTTTAAAGGCCAAATCTATCTTTATAGTAGAAACAGGACCAAATTCCTTAATTTCAAAAGCTGAAAGTTTTCCAATCAGTGTATCCCTAGTTATTGATGTATTAGGCATTGTTCTTAACTCATTTATAGTAGTAACCTTCATTTTGTATGCTGGTGGCAATCCTCTTAAAACTTTTGAAACAATTTCATCCTCACTTAAGGTTCCTCCACAACATTTAATACCCAAAACAATTTCATTTACTCTTTCCATAAAAGCAGAAATCCTTTCATCTTCTTCCATTTTCAGATGTTCATACCTGACTCAGAAGCTTTCAAGTTTTGCAATTTTGACTGTGGAATCTCCTTCATTCAGTGTTTCCAAATGATCCCAAATAGCTTTAGTAGTAGACCTATCTAATAGTCCCATGATTTGCTGATCTGATAATATGCTCAAAAGTGCTTCTCTTGCTTTGCAATCATTTTCTTCATCTTTTGACAAGTTAGGTGGAGTAGGTTGACCTGGAGTAGCAGCAATATAACCATTCTTTGTAACATCCCAGATGTCCTTTCCAATGCAATTCAGATGTGTTTCCATTCTGATCTTCCATATCCCATAGTTGGTTCCATCAAGTTTAGGACTGTCCTTCCTGAAATAATTAGTAGCCATTGGATCTCCTCAAGTTGTTAAACTTCTACAAAGGAGGACTTGGCTCTGATACCAATTGTTAGGTCCCGGAGACAACTAAGAGGGGGGGGGGGTGAATCAGTTGTCAAATAAATTCAAACCAAAACAACTTAACCAACTTAGTGCTTAATACCGGTAAACTAGTTAAGTATGTTGGTAGACAATTTTTAACACTTATTTGCTATACCGGTAAAGATTAATGCATGAAACATAAACACAAAGTCATCCACAACACATAACACTAATATTTGTACGTGGAAACCCTATAAGGGGAAAAACCATAGTAGGAAACCTTACCCACAATCAGATGATACTACTGCAAATAGTAAGTGTACATAAATGGGGTCTGCACATGCAGAAAGGCCAAGCACCTACAGCTCCCTACTCAAATACAAATGGGAGTCACACTAAATACAATTTGGATGGTTAAATCCAGTAAGAATGTACTGCTTGAAATAGCATCTTTATATGTTGGATTCAGTACCGATGTAATGCTGATATGCCTTCACAAAACCCAAGCTTCACCTTCAAATGATGTCTTCATGTATAGCTCTTCTTAATCTCACATATCTCTTCACAATATACCTTCTTCGCATTTCACACTTGATCTTATAATTAAGATCTTACGTTTATACCATAACCTAAGACCAATTTTAGTAGGTCAGCTCTACAAAATATTACAATAAAAGCATTTTACAAACAATATAGTATCTGGTGCAATAACCGATTAAACATGTCGGCTTAAAGCATTTACAACAATAATTAATCATCTCCATAGTGTGCCATGCTGATTTGGAAAAGATAAACCTGCCAGTGTAACCCTAGGTAACCCTAGACCTATTTGCCGGTAAAAGCAAATATGAAAATATGAATATACCAATGATTTATTCTTCAAAATAAAGTGTCCATACGATGTCTTCAACATTACCAGGTGTCTTCCATATCATTCCAAGTGTCGGTGATCATTGTATCTTGTCAGTGAACCATATACCAGTAAGTTTACAATAGTTACTTGCTTGCCAATGAATGCTGCTGGATCTCCAAAGTGCTAGTATTTTAGTTGGTGTTGACATCAATGACAAAACCATACCAAAATACCAACAAGTTTACATTGAACAACCTAATGGATTTTCATTGACAAATGATAAAGATATGCTTTGCAGATTAAGGAAAGCTTTATATGAATTGAAGCAAGCTCCTAGAGCTTGGTATGCAAGATTGGACAAATATCTTATGAAGCTTGGTTACACTAAAGGTAATGGTGACAAAAACTTATATTTCAAAGTGACTAATGAAGACATTTTGGTTATTGACGTTTTTGTTGATGACATCATTTTTGGAGGAGAAGATGGATTGTGTAAAGACTTTTCTAACAAGATGCAAGAAGAATTTGAAATTTCTATGATTGGGGAGATAAAATTCTTCTTAGGACTGAAGATTTCATAGACTAATAAAGATATATTCTTATGTCAATCAAAGTATTTGAAGGAATTACTGAAGAAATTTGGTGTGGAAAACTCTAAACTAGTAAGTACTCCTATGACTACAACTGATAAACTATCATTGAAGGATGATTCGACTCTTGTTAATCTAACAAGATACAAATCTATGATTGAAGGTTTACTGTATTTGACACAAACAAGACCTGATTTAATGAATGTAGTGTGTATTGTTTCAATATTTTAGAGTAATCCTACAGAAAATCATGAATCAGCAGTAAAAAGGATTTTCTGGTATTTACAAGGTACAACAAATCTTGGTTTATGGTATCCTAAAGATGAAATTTTTGAGTTATGTGCATACACCGATGCTAATTGGGCAAGAGATGTAGATGGCATAAAGAGCACTACCGGTGGGGTATTCTTTCTTGGTAGAAAATTGATTTCATGGTTGAGCAAGAAATAGAGTTGTACATCATTATCAACAACAAAACCAAAATATGTTGCAGCAGCAACCAACTGTACTCAAGTATTATGGATTAAAAAAATGTTGAAGGACATAAAGGTAAAATGCAAAGAACCTATAATCATCTATTGTGATAATATGCCAGCAATTGATATATCTATGAATCCGGTATTTCACTCTAAAACTAAACATGTTTCTATCAAATACAATTTTTTGAAAGAGAATGTTGAAGCAAAAGAAATGAGATTGGTTTATGTGAATACCAAATTGAAAATTGCAAATATTTTTACTAAGCCTTTTCCTAAGGACACTTTTGAATATCTCAGAGAGCAACTTGGGGTCATACCCTCACTGGTAGAGACTTAGACAGTTGATGCTTGACATCAAACCAACAGAATTTACAGAGAAACATTTTTCTAGTTTTGATGGAGGAGAGATACTTCTCAGGGGGAGTAGTTGGTTAAGTTGGTATTTTGGTTCTATGAACTGATTTTATCTGGTATTTGTATTGCTTTGGAATTTCATGTCAAAGGGGGAGAGATATCTATGGAGAAACATTGAACACACTATCCTTTGGGGATAGATTATTCATTAGGGGAGAGATTGTTACTCTCTGCATTTGTATTTTGATTTCTGGTATTGATCTATTCTGGAGATTGTTGGTTTTTGGTCTATTGGCATTTCTGCTTTGGCACTTAGATGTTTTTTCCATCTTGTGTTGCCATCAATGCCAAAAGGGGAGATTGTTGGTATTATGAATATGTTATATTATTTTTGTCATTGATGTCAACACTTATCAACTCTTATCCTTCTAGAGATCTTTGATTATGTTCATTGGCAAGGTCAGTGACTTATGCACAGTCTTCAGTATTTGGTTCACCGACAGGTTATATTGTTCACCAACACTGAGGATGACCTGTTATCATCTAGAGATCACTTGGTTATGTCAAAGACATGGTTTGGACACTTGTTTTTGTAGATTTGGTTATTGGTCTAACCGGGTTGACATATTTTCTATTACCAACAAATTGGTCTAGGTTATGGACCGACATGCGTTATCTATTCTAGATCAGCATGACACGTTATGGAGATGGTTTAATAAATTAATATTGTTGTTAAGCCAACATGATGCATTGCATCTTGACTTGCTGTAATTAATTTTATTGTATTATTCTTAGTAAGCCGATCTCCACATTTGGTCTTAGGTTTTGGTATATATGTAAGATCTCAATTGTGAGATTCATATAGAGGTGGTATGTAATAAGGTATTATAAGGTTGTGATATTTGATATATGTGAATATAAGAATATCTTCTCATGTAGACATCATTTGAAGATTCAAGAAAGGTTTGAAGAAGACAATCAGAGCTTAACCAATACTGAATCCATCATTGGAGATGCTACTTTGAGTAGTACATCATCATTGAATTTAATCATCCAATTGTAGTCAGTGTGACTCCTATTTTGTGATTGAGTAGTGAGCTCTAGGTTGCTGGACTTTTTGAATGTGCAGACCCCATTTGTAAACACATACTATCTATAGTAGTATCATCTGATTATGGGTAAGGTTTCCCACTATGTTTTTTCCCCTTACAGGGTTTCCATGTATAGATCTTAGTGTTATTTGTTGTGGATATTGTTTCTCTTTCTTTTTCATGCATTAAGTTTCATTGGTACTGTTATTAACTATTAAACTATTAACCGGCATTAAGTTTGGTTAAGTTGTATTTGAGATAAATTATTAGACAACTCATTCACCCCCCCCTCTCAGTTACCTCTGGGTCCTAACAACAACATGCACATGAATGAGATGTCAAACCATCTTCATCCGCGTCAGTGTCTATACTAGAACATACACCCTAGCAGGTGGCACACATATACTGAATAGGTTGGCCTGTGCCAAATGATGCATGAGGTGACATTGATGAAGGAGGTGCCATAGGTGCTGGTACATCCTTTGCTTTGACCAATTGTGTGCCATGCTAAACAATGACATCAGTGAATGATGTAGATTCCTGAAGAGTCTATAACTCCATAGACTCCTTCAAGGATAAAGGGATAGTGAAATGAACCATGGGTTTAGAAGATGTATGCCTCCTATGGTGTGGTTGTGCCACCCTATGGGCCCTAGGTCTATCCTACACAGAGCTTCTCCCACTACCTTGAATGACTGGATATCAAATTAATTCAGCTTCTCACCGAGGATAAGCTGACAATACAAATTTCTCTAAAAATATAGAGGCACCTCCCAATTATTACAAGATGGTTGGTCAAAGACCATATACCACCGATCCCAAAAATCTTCTTTCAGCCTAGCATGAACACACCACTGTATAGGAAACTGAGTCGTATTTAGTTCTAGGTTGTTAGTGGTAATAGGATCAATGAAAAGAGCACATATGTCAGCTTTAAGTATGCCCTTTTCATTCACTTGATCATATAACAACCCATCCACATAAAATATTTGACATCTATCCCTCCATGAACCCCATTTTGTAACCTCCCTAGATACCTCATTTGCACTATTGGTCATTGTTTCTAGCATTGTGGCAAGGGTTGAGTGGTGCTCAAGACTAGAGGACCTCAACCTATTCACCAATATAGAAATTTGGGCACTATTCTATGTAAGGTGATTGATGAGATACTCTTATGTGGCATCTACATGATCTAATGGAGGACGTGGAGGGTTTAGGGGTGGCAGTGGTTGTTGAGGAGCAACATTTTGAGGATTTTGTGGTTGTGGAGCAACATCTTGAGGGTTTTATTGTTGCTCATGTGTAATGTTTATAGGGTTTGCTTGTGTTGCTTATGCAGGAGGAGGTCTTTGTTGTCTATTTTGTTTTTGGGGATTTCTTTTAGAATCTAACATAAAATTAATAAAAAAAACTCAAATCAATTAAAAAACCCTACTTCAATTAAAATGCTAAAAAAATAAAATCAAACCAATCAAATCTTACCTGTGTTGATGGGGTGCCATTGTTGAAAATTGCTCTTAATGCTAAGAAAATCCAAAATGATACCAAACCCGCATGGGTTCTGTGTTTTTTTGGCTTCCTCTTTCTACCATTCCATGGGTTTTGGCATTGAAAAATGGCCAAAATAAATGGGTTACAAAAAAATAACACAACATAAACATATTCTCAGATTTGCTAATTAAACATGAAATCATAGATCAACAACACATCATTAACACACATAACACCAAGATTTTTTACGTGTAAAATCCTGTTAGGGTAAAAACCATGGTGGGGATGAACCCATAAAATAGTTATACTCGGTTAGAAGTATTACAATGGGGAATGCACATGCATTTAGGCACACTTCCTAGAGTCCACTACTCAAAAAAAAGTCTTATTGCCTAGGGAAGGCTCACTACCTATACAAACAATCTTGGATCACATCCGAAAATCATGAACTAAGAAATAGCATCTCCTTAATGCTTGGTTGAGTCCCATTAAAGCACAAAACCAATTTATTTTTCATACTTCTTCTTTGCCTTCAAAAGATGTATACACACAATGAACATACATACTCATCCACACATCCATAGCTATGCTCAAATAAAAAGATATTATAATTATTCATACATGTCATCAACCTTGGAGAAATCAACCAGGTGGGCTCAACACCCATCAACTAATTACAAAAATACAAACACACTTAATACAATATTACATGTAGACCAAGCAATGTTGGTCAAGACATAGCACAAACCCAAATATTTCACCTCGAACATGTTATATCCTAAAAACTTATGCCTCAAACATCTGCAACATGCTACAAGCATCTGGTCGACCAAGAACATGAAGAATACCAACACACCGAAGGAAAATATCAATTATGAGCTCAACGATCAATGCGGAACACCAAAACAAAAGGCACACGATTCAAAAACATCCACAAGAATCATGAATTACCATAGAAACATCTCCACCAACACAAATTACTAGAAAAATTGGTGGGCAAGGTTGTTGATGTCACAACTTGCACCATTTAAATTCTTTTTACTATCAAACTGGGGTGTGTCTAAAAACTATTTGCAATAAGGAGATATTCTATTTTGGGGATTTTTGCACTATAAAATAGTGACTTTGGTTAGATCATACTCCTTTAGTAGTTGTCAAGAGCTTTCTCTTGTGATTGATTATTAAGACTAAAAGACACTTTATTAACGTAAATTAATGAAACCAACTATCCTAGGAAGAATTAAGATTTGGTATCAAGAGTTCAAGCTGAAAAAAGTTAAGATTTAACCATGGAATTATCTAATCCAAAAATTGAATAACTTCTAATTTCCTATGAATTTAAATCTATAATTAAATGTTAAAAAATGAACCTATTTTACATTTGCATGAAATGAAACCTATATTATGAGTGCGAGAAATGAAATCTAGTTTAATAAACATGAAAGCAACTAAATTCCATGATTTAATCTAACAATGTTTTTTCTCTTTTCTTAAAACCAAATTCATCATCTTGATAATTATTCATGGAAACAGATTGCATTTATTGAAAATGAAATAAACAAAGATGAAAAATAAAATTTCTTAATATTCATCGACCAAAACATCATTTGCATGAAGAATGGATAACTAAAACTTTTGCAATCAAATTCTTAGTTACTCAGAATTCTTCGTCATGTAAACCTAATATAATGAAATCAAATTTAATGCACCTAACTGAAAATGAAAAAGAAATAATGCAAGAATTACCTCCCTTCAATTGAGCGGGCCCTGCTCTTCCTCTAGTGGGATCCAAACACAAGAATTCTTAGATAAACTTTGCTTTTCATTGAAGTATACTTCCAAGAGGAAGTAAAATAGGCTACAAAATATGAGACTCTATAGATGACTAACATACTGAATTGATTTCTATTTCTAAGTATCTTTGTTGAAGAAATAAAGGGGATATTTATACATATCCTTTATTCAAATTCAAACTAAGGTTACCCGCTTAAAGTAGAATAACAATTACAAAACTGAATTGAAGAAGACTTAACATGAAAATAAATAACTCTAGAGAGAAGGTAAATTTCTCAGAGACAACTGAGAAACTATGTGCAGAGAAGATCAAGGGGATCTTCTATTTGGAATGTGTAGCGTCGTAAATTGTATGCACTTGCTAGGGTGGTACAATTTCACACCTAGTTTAGCACCCGCCTTGGCGCATTTTGCATTTTGCATTGCATTTCCCTTTTAGCACTTAATTAATCAAATTAATTAGGTCTAAGGTTTTATTTCATCATCTTCCACATCATAAAGTTGGGCCCTTTTCATTAAAGTGTGCCCCTTTCATTTTATTCTTCCAATACATCATTTAATCTAAAACCCTAATTAGGTCTTATTTTGAACTTGGGGGCTTGATTTCGGGGGTCAAAACATCTCGAAATCACCTGTAACTTCAGGATTCTCTCTAAAATCATCATATCCGACGGCCCTGAAAATTTGGTGAAAATTTGTCGGGACCGTGGCGCCCGGTGCACAAGGTCCCGGACATTTTTCCCGAAATTTTGGGAGCACGATCCAATCATAAAATAAAGCTTAACCCCAAGAAATTGGCGGGATATTCAATCTCTAGGTCGGCCAAAAGTTGAAATTAAGACCTAGGGTTTCATACATAAGAGCTCTCTTTCTTCATTTGAAAGGATCGGAATTTTGGCTTTCGAGGACCTTCTATGCAGCGAAAGAGCAGATCTTTGAAGACTTCAACAACATTCAACATCCTTCTATCAAGCATTTATCAATTTCATTCATCCATTTAGGGCTTGGAAGACATTGAAGAACAATAGGAGATTACCGACTGAAGATGGGCTTGTACTCCTCCCTTGAGGGTTGGGTATGATTTCATGTTGTTTTCATGTCTTTGCATAAGCTTCAATATATCCTTTATTCATGCTTTAGATCACTTTGCATCTTGATTTAGAGCATTTATATTATCATTTACAAGCAATTAGGGTTTACTTTCTAGGTTGCTCTAGTTTGCTTTCTTGCATTTAAGGACCTTGCACACACACTAGGTCTGCACACACAATACATTTTACAATACAACTTGGCTATTCGTGGAGGTGGAAATCACCGAAGCGGGGGTTTGACTAAGGCAAAACCCTATATAGCCGCCCACCACACCTTTTCAGATATAAGTGCAGGTTTCAGAATCCGGACGACGCCGCAAGTTACAGATCCGGAAGAAGCAGACGGAGACCGAACTTCACACCAAATCTCAGAACAAAAGACCAGGACAGGGGCGTGGGGCGCCCTAGTCCCTGGGACAGGGGCGCTGGGTGCCCTGGTCCTTCTGACAGCAGTTTTCATCATTTTTGACAGCTTTGCAAAATAGCAGTTTCCGGAGCAGTTTCAGGGGCAGAATCAGGACAGTGGCGCCCGCGCCCCCATCCCGAACATTTTCAGTCAGATTTTAACTCTGGGTACGCGTTTGCATTCTTGTCTTGTCCTTGTGCTTATAGCTTTCCATTGTTTAAGTTCAATTCTGCAATCTTATTATTAGTTCATACTTGCACTTTGGGGTTAGGGATTGAACTTGCATCATTTCATCTTTCAATTACAACAAAGGAATAGAAATCCTAATAGGTAGCCCATGGCTCTCTCTTCCACAAGAAGAAGTAGCCAATTGTGTGATACCTCTAGGATCTTTCGTATTCCACAAGTGTGTGGTTGAAAGTGAGATTAGGGCATGTTTGCTTAGTGTCACTTTTTCTCCCACACAGAATGATCAAGGATTATCATCAATTTTCCGGCAATCGAACTAGACTAGCCTACTTGTTAACTTAAAACACATTCAAGAATGCATTTATGAAGATAGAACACAATATATTCATATTATTTTGATCATTTAACCACCCATTCATATATATAAGTAGAAAGTAAAACATTTTTAATCCAAAGATACTTATTTCTAATATTTTCCCTAATAAGAAACATATAATAGTAGAAAAGAGTAAACATGCACACATTTAAATATGCCACCAGACATATTAGCCCATAAACATTAAAAGTTGAAGTATAAAGTATGATTAAAAGTTTCATGATGATGCACTCATCATTTCTCCCCCTCCTATCCTGAGCCATGTCCTCATGGTTGATCTAGTATATATCTATTTTGCATTTCAATCCATAAGACTAGATCTAGATGATTGAAATTGTATTGTTGATATTTTTGAGGGGGTTCATATCCATTCCACTACTCTACATCCTCTGTCCATTCTCTTAAATCTTCCCTTGCAAAATTATTTGGTGCATCCAACTATGGTACATGCATGAGGAGTAATGGAGTTGTGAACTTCATTCCAACCCATTTAATATCCTTCTCTTCCTTAATCCATATGATTGACCTTACACTATTAAGACTCTAGGTAATTTTAATACAGGACATAGGTTCCCTCCTTCTTAATGGAATTGGAATGGTATTATACTTGGTTTTGGATGCCTGTAATTCTTGATAGGGTAGTTGGTTTAGAAGATCTCAGAATGCTCTTATACTAGCAATCAAATTATTACTATAAGTGTGATGCAGTCATTGATTAGGAGGGACCTCAAAGAGATCAATCAAGACCGAGAAGAAAGAGTAAACATAATGGAAACAAGAGGCTATGATGGAGGCAATGTAGAACTAAATATATTAGATCATGAAAAATTAGTATAGATTACCGATAACATCTGGGTTATAGATTCGGCTCACTGGCCTTCTACAAACATGCTTAATTACCAAACAGGTCACTCCCATACCTCTAAACCTAAGATCTTTCTACTATATTCTATCTGGGTTTTTCTAACTCCCTATTATAATGCTCAATTAAAATGATTTTTATGATTCAAAGGGATACAGTCAGCCCAAAAAGGATCAAATGTCAAAGACCAAGATCAAACATGTAAGACCAATAGGTTAGCCTCCGCTAAAGAGATTCCTCTGAAAAATCCAAATGATGAAGTGCAGATCAAAGAGAAGGTCAGCCACACACCAAGGAACATCAAAATCAATGCACAAGGCTCCACAATCTACATAAGGGATCCGGTAGATTCACCAATGCAAATAGGTCCAAACGGTTTCGATGCTAGAAAACTATCTCAGAATCCATAATTGATAGCTTGCCAAAAAATAATCCAAATGCTCCATAGTTTAGGAATAAGGAATATGATCATGTCTTCAAGAAAAATACAACTCCACAAGATCAGGTGAGCCAATGCAAGAAAATGTAGAATGAAATGCTAAAATTGCAAAATAGGAAAACAAACCAAAAAGGAAATATTTTTGGTTGATGCAAGATTTCCAAGAACCGAGGATGCTCCTATATCAGACATTCAGGGTTGTTGAAAAATTGAGTCTCTCACTTTGTCAGGGTTAGAGGAAAACCTAGGTGGTTTACCTCTTCCTAGGAAACCCAAGATGACTCTTCAACTGGTCTATCTTGTTGGTATTATGGATATGTTGCAATGGTTTTGTCATTGATGTCAACACTTATCAACACTTATCCTTCTAGAGATCTTTGGTTATATTGAACCGGCACAATATGTTCACCGACAAGTTCAGTGACTTATGCAAAGTCACCAGTATATAACTAACTGACAGGTTATATTGTTCACCAACACTAAGGATGACTTGTTATCATCTAGAGAACACTTGGTTATGTCGAAGACATGGTTTGGACACTTGGTTTTGGTATTTTGGTTATTGGTCTAATCGCGTGACATATTTGTTGTTACCGGCAAATTGGTCTAGGCTATGGACCGACATACATTATCTATTCTAGATTAGCATGACACATTATGGAGATGATTAATTAATTGGATATTGTTGTAAATGTATTGAGTCGACATGATGCATCACATCTTGAGTTATTTATATTTGATTTAATTGTAATACTCTTAGTGATCCGACCTACACATTTGGTCTTAGGTTTTGGTATATATGTAAGATCTTATTTGTGAGATAAATTTAACAAGAAGAGGAACATGTAATTTAGGTATATGGTTATGGTATTCTGACATGGTATGTATGAATATTGAAGATCATATGAGCAGACCATAAAGAAGGTTCAAGGAAGGTTTGAAGGTGATTATCAGAGCTTAACCAGTACTGAATTCATCATTTGAGATGCTACTTTGAGTAGTACATTATCATTGGATTTAATCATCCAATTGTAGTCAGTGTGAATCCTATTTTGTGATTGAGCAATGAGCTCTAGGCGGTTGGCCTTTCTGCATGTTGGCCTTTCTGCATGTGCAGACCCCATTTGTATACACATACTATCTACAGTAGTATCATCTGATTGTGGGTAAGACTTCCCACCGTGGTTTTTCCCCTTAAAGGGTTTCCACGCACAAATATTTGTGTTATTTGTTGTGGATGTTGTTTCTCTTTTTGTTATATTCATTGAGTTTCACCAGTATTAATATTAACTACTAATCTATCTACCGGCATTAAGTTCGGTTTACCGGTATTAAGTATCAAGTTTGATTAAATTATATTTGGGTTTAAATTAATAGACAACCTATTCACCTCCCCCTCTTAGTTTCCTCCGAGTCCTAACATATCCTTCCACTTCACAAGATACTCCTTATACTGATTTCTCTAGGTGTTACACCCAATCCTACTATCTAAAATGTCTCAATTTGATCTATCTCCTTCCTAAGAAACTGTTTGTCCGAGTCTGCAATACTTTCCTCACTGAATTCTATTTCATGATACTGATGTAGATTTGCAATATTAAATATAGGTGAAATACTCTAATTATCTGGTAAGTCCACTTCCTATGTATTTCCGGAAATGAACTTCCTCATCTACAACTTGTTATAGGTTCCAATTGGAAATATCTCTTTTCTTAAATACACCATCACTTCATTGCCAACTTCAAATTCCTTATGTCTTCTGTTCTCATTTGCTTTCTCCTTATACTTGATATTTTGTTGGCATTGAGTTGTTAGTGATGTCAACCAATATTGCAAGCTACCGATGGCGTATGTCAACCTGGTATGAATAAGATTGAATCGGCATAAGGAAGATTAACATGAAGGATTATCAACCGGTATGGGGGAAGATAAAATCTGTATGAAGGAGTGGAAGATAAGCAAGTATTAAAATTGTCAGTGACACCAGTAAGAGGTGATATGAAGTTGTGTGTTGGCATGACAAGTTGTAACTAGTATGAAGGTTGGATGTTTGTTTGTGATAATTTTTTTGATGGAGAGGCAGAGTGCCAAAGAGATCACAAACCACTAGAGGTGAAGTTAAGCTACTGGTGTAGTGTATGTTGTCAGATAGCAGTAGGAGAAGATTTAACCAGTGTGTTGGTATGAGAATTTATCAAATATTCAAGTTTAAACCAACCCTATGTCGGTGAGCTGAGTGTATGTTGATGTGATGCCATGAGGAGTTGAGGTGGCGAGCATGCAGAGGTCGGTGAAGTTTCCATTGACGTGGTTGTTGGAGTAGTTAGTCAACATTAAATGAAACAACCACTAATCATAGGTCGATGAAAGATTGGTGGGGCTTGAGGAAGAATGAATGAAAGACAAATATCAAGGATTTGCTGGTACCTAGATTGAAGCAAGGAAATCAGACTACAGGAGGACCTCGAGAAGGAAATAGATGGATCATACACGTGTCAACAGATTTCAAGGCCGGAAATCAAGGTCAGGTTTTCTATTTTTGGCAAACATACATTGGGCAAATGGAAAATGTGTGACGTCCTATCCCTCCAAAGTAGGTGTGTGATCCAAGGCAGATTGGATCAGATTGGATGTAGAGTTGGTTGGTAGAAGGAAACCCTATTCACCCTCTATTTGAATTGGTTTTTAATGGGAAAGCTTCAATTTAAATATGGCAACCTAAGATAGATAGTAATTGTTGCTGAAGTGTAAAGGATAGGGTGAAATTGCTAAGAGCCGAAGAGAAATTTTTTTGAAGTGGTTGCGAGGGAAGATCATAGCCGTAAGGAGAAGTAGGGTAAATCGGTGTAAGGAACAAACCGATAAAGAGTGCAAAATGCAGAGGTGACAAACTGGTTGAGATAGAAGTTAATAAAGTATGATCAAGCATGAGCTAAATTCAACAGATAAAGGGAGAGAAGACTCAGTAGAATTAGAACGAGTAGACATGTTTAGTTTTAGTGTGTATGGAGTGATCGCAAACTAGTAATATTGAAACTGGTAGAGTAGAGTATTGAAGGTTTGCAAAACTTCATTTGCAAAAAGGATCTCATTTGTGTATATGAATTTTCATATTGTTTTCACTAAGTAGGTTCTTAGTGCAGGGTTTGTAGCCTATAAATTGTGTAGGGGTTGGTGCTCATAAATCAGGGGGTTGGTGCTCCTTGGGTTGGTGCCCTAAAATTTGTAATCAGATCTTTTTATTGTGAGGTTGGATTGGAGCAGAAGATCTCCAACAGCTATTCTCACTAAGGTTTTTCCCACATTGGGTTTTCCTCGTACATCTTGTATTATGTGCTACATCTTCATGTATGTGTTGTGTTAATATTTTAGATATTTCTCCTACACACCATGTTTGCATTTCTTTGGTAACTAGTTTGCATTTTGTTGATTTCATATTGAACTGGTATAGCTCTAATTAAGTAAAAATCATTTAAATCATTGATTCACCACCCTCTCAGTGATCCATTGTGTCCAACAATTGGTATCAAAGCTTAGGTACCTTGTTGTGTCAAAGCATTCTCTAGCTTGGGTAGATCCTGTCAAGTGTTCACAATGGCAAGAAATTAATCAACCTCCTCAAAAGCCCCTATGTTTGATGGAGTAGAAGAATGGAAACCTATTTGTCTTCTCTAGGTTGTGATGTATGGATGTCGATTGTGTGGGTATATAGTCTCTAATAATCCTCCTACTGATCCATATACTAAGAAGGAATACGAGAACAATGCTAAAGCTAAAAATGTCATTCTTAGTGGGTTATCTGATAATGAGTTTGTTAAGGTCATGTATTGCTCATCTACAAAAGAAAATTGGGATAAGTTGGAGAAGATATTTGAAGGTGATGCTAAGGTCAAGGAGGCCAAGTTACAGACATTGAGAGCACAAATTGAGGGTTTGAAGATGAGAGATGAAGAGAAGATTGTTGATTATCTCCAAAAGATTGATGAAACAATAAACACCATTAGAGGGCTTGGAGAAGAAATAAAAGATGAGATGGTAGTGAAGAAAGTACTTAGATCCCTCACACCTAAGTATGATACAAAGGTTGCAATAATATAAGAAGAAAAAGACCTGAAAGTCTTTACAATGGATGAGTTATATGGTTCCCTAATTGCTTCTGAAATGAGGACTACTGGTACTGAGGCTGTGAAGAAAGAAGCTACATTCAAAACATCAAGAAAAGGAAAAGAAGAGTTTTCTCGAGATGGAACCAATGAAGATTCTGATGATATCAAGGAAAAATTTGTCAGAAGACTCAAGACGGGTTCAGGCAAATATAAAGGCAAGCTGCCTTTGAAATGTTTCAACCATGGAAAGATTGGACATTTTGCTGCTAAATGTCCCTATGGTGAGAAGAATGAAGATAATCAATAAAGTGGTAGCAGATCATATGGTAAGGACAGGAAGAAGAATATCTACCGGCATGGAAGAAGAGGCTACTAGAAGTAGAGCAGTCTTTAAACACATGAAAATGATACCATAGATGAGGAAAGTGCCTCTGATGACTATTACAGTAAAGATGAAGTCAGTGCAACTCTTTTCATGGCCCAAGAGGTTGCCATACCTAAAGAAGGAGAAGAGGAAGATCAAGAAGGTGAAGTAGATCTTGAAGTAGAGATCATCAATGCCTTGGAAGAGCTGGAGAAAACAAGAAGAGATTTGAAGAACATGAAAAAGGTTGTAGCTGAAGAACAAGAGATGTTGGAAGAATCTCTTGATGAATCCAAGAAAACTATTGCAGATCTATAACATCAATTGGAAGAGGCCAAGAGGATCTGTGAAGTTACTAGTGTTAGGCCCAATATGGAAAGCTAATGTACTGAGAGGGGAGGGGTGAATCAGTACTTCAAATATTTTCCTCAACAATAACCTTACTGTTAAGCATAAACCAAAAACTGTTGTAACATAACATAAAACTAAAACAAATAAATAACAATCATACATGATTCACTCCATAACACATATATTTTGGTTATGCAAAAACTCTTGGTTAGAGAGAAAAATTGTGGTGGGGATGGCACCCACAACTTCACTACTGGAATAATAAAGGTTGCTTGGTTAGAGCTACATGTTTAGCTATTTCTGATAGCTTGCCCTGTTAGGAGTATCAAGATCATTAGATTTACCTTGCTAAAGGATTTTACAACACTTATTCTAAAATGCTGCACCTGGTTAAAGGCTTTAAAATTTATAGACTTTGTTAGAGTCTTTTACCCTGTTAAAGGTTTCTCTTACAACTCAAAATATTACAATAAAATCTTCACAAATATTTGCAACTTTACATCTAAAATGTTATAGCAGATTCTATGTTCTCAAAATGAGATTACCTTGCTTATAGCATACCTCGATAATCCATAAAGTAACTCGGTAAACCCTTCTGTTTACTCTATTCCTTGACTGTTCTTTGAAATCCTTCTCGATGACCTCTATGTCTCTGACACTCACAATACTCAGTGCTTCCTTATCTATTACACATGTCTTGCTTCATATATCCCTCTATCTCATATTTTTATCCTTAATCCATGTTGTATAAATAGATCTCTTATATCGGTGATCTGTTCATAGCTTTGATCTTACAAACATGATTTATCGAATGAATAACCTTACAAAATATTTCATTGGATAGATGACCTCAAGATCATACAAAATTTTTAAGTGCAATTTCCAATGTGATAACGGTTCTTTGTTCCTCGATCTTGTAACACGTTTCCCATGTGTGTCTAGGTTCAATGAATCTGGTAACACATTTCACTCTGTATGTGTTCACTCGGTATATCACTTTTGCTGCTCGGTAGACATAGAGTGTTTACTCGGTAGACAACTCGGTGTATACTAAGCTCTTTGACTAATTTCTTCTATAACCGATTGCTCTGTGCTTACCGACTGAATATTTCGGTAGTAGTAACCGACTAGAGTATATAGAAAGACTTTGGACATAAAACTAATGGCAACTTAGTTTGTAGTAACACTCTCCCCTTTTGACATTAGTTGATATGTTTGACAAAACTTCTTTCAAAGTCATAACTCAAAAATCTATATACTTACAAAATTTGACTAATTAGACAGTAAATAAATTTGTCAATAAAATAGTATATTCATATATACTCCCCTTATCAATATACTATACAAAACTCTGATTATGCATGCACTACGATCAATATTTTATATTAACTACTCGGTTGTCACTGCTCGGTTCATTGTCAAAATTAACTGTGCATTTGGATACTCTGTTCTACTCGGTATATTCCCTCTGTATACTACACTCCCCCTTTGATACTTGATACTATACTCCCCCTTTTTGACAAACATCAAAACTTAGTTACCATTCAATGGAGGCAACTGGTCAAAAATGGATTTGTACTTTGTCCTTGCATTGGTGAGAGTGGCAGAGAGGGCATCCTTGACACTATCCATGAGTGAATTCTGAGCTGTAATGTCAGCTAACAGTGAAATTAGTCCATCTAAGGTGCTTCCCTCTAGCTGAGTGGATAGGGAGGTGGCCTTGTTGATCTGCTCTTGGACGGAGGACAACTGTGGAATGAATAAGGTTTGAAGAGTCATAATGTCCATCCTTATTTGGTGCTCTTCATTCCTAAGTTCCAATTGTTGAGCCATGAGCTTTTGTAACTTTGTATAGAAATGCTGAATAGAATTTGACTTAGTGGTCAACTTATTTGAGAGATCGGTGATCTCTTTCTCAATCACTTATGTTTTATTTTTGATATCTTTAATGAATAAAGAGAATGTACATAGTTTATGAAATAAATAAAGAATGTGCTTGAGTTGAGGGGACAACTCACAATAAATTTGACAAGTTTTACTTTGCCAATAGCAATGGCTTTCTGTACCTCTTCAATCATTTTAGCAGTGAGTTCTTTGTCCTTTAGCTTGCTCAAGTATTCAGATGCGTCTACTCCAGATCTCTCTATTTTAGTTAGGAGTTCATCCAGTTGAATATGGATGGCTACATCTTTTGACACTGTAGCTTTAGGTAGCATATCTGTTAATAGTTTTTTCACCTTCTGAAGTACTTTGTTTTTCCTGTTCTGCTTTGGCTTTGCATAGTTCACCAAATTCAATGAGTGCTTGCCCTTTTAATTTGGATATGTCTACATTTGGCAACACTATTGGTTTTGAAAAATCTAATTTGAAACTATGCTTTTTCATTTTCTTTTCTTTAGTTTTCACCGGTTGAACTAATACAATGGCTTGGGAGGCTTGTTGACCCTCGATAGGTTGCTTGGTAGAGGCAACACTTTTGTCAATTTCTTGAACCTCTGATGTAGCCTTTAGTGAATCCTTGCTTAGGGTCTCAGTTGTAACATTTTTCAGTGCTAGAAGGAGCTTGAGAAGTCTGTTCCCCAGTGGCCTGAGAAGTAGCTTCTTCTTCTATAGACTTGTGACCCTATGTTCCTTGTTCCATATCCTGAGGGGCCTCAGTTGAAATAGGCTAAGTGACCAGAGGATAGGGCTGAACTTGTTCCAAAACTGACTCACTAGATACCAGTTTGGCATGTGCATTCCCTTCTATCATTTCCTGTTCTTTTGCGTCGGTATCCATGATATCCTCATCAATTTGTATAGTGTTAGCAGGGTCTTGCTCAGTGATATCAGGATCTTGCTTGGTGACATCAATTATTTCAACTTCAACTTGCTCACCAAAATTCTTGATTCGAAAGATTTCTTGCCACTTTTCCTTGGTCTCATTCTCTACATCCAGATAAAGGCCATTCATCAATTTCAAGGCTCTTTGCTTGACTAGTAAATTTGTGTGGTAGTTTTTTAGATGTTCACTGATCTCATCTACCGACATGTCTGGAAAGAGATGTACTAGACTTCTTTCTCTCATCTGCTTTTCTGAGTCCATAGCATATTTCCACCTGTTATCAATATGCAAATACAATTCTTTTGGAAGAGAATTAGTTACTTCCAATGGGACCAATCAGAATTTTAGAAGTGTGCAGATGACAACTTCTTCAATTTGTCTCTTTTCTACATCAGATCTGGAGTCATATTTTACATATCTAAATGATCCAAATCCACCATATTGCTTCAGATTAGCACAAAAATTATCAACACTATGTACATATTCCTTTTTACTCTTGACAATCTAAAATTTACTTTTGTCTTCAGATTCGGTGTCACTAGACTCTTTAGTTAAAATGAGTCTCTGAGTATATTTCTTATAAGTTTTTGTTACTTTTGGTGTGGCAACATTCTTTGGTTTCTTACTTGGTGATACTGCAGATGATCTTGTGTTTGGGTGCTTTACTGAAGGAGTCGGTGATACCTTTGATGTATCTTGTTTCTTCCTTTTCAAAACTTTCCCTTTAGGCAACTCGGTGGTCAATGTAATAGCTACCTCTTGGGCTTTAGATTCCTCCTTGGTGATGACTAGAGTTCCCTTGACAGGTGTGGAGGAAGAACCTTCTCCAAATTTCTCTGTTAATGCCTTGATCATTTTTGTTGCTTTCCTTGTAGCCTTGGGTACTACAATGCTCATCTTAACTTTCTCTTTAACTTCTTCATATGTATTGTATCTCAGTTCAGTAGCATGCCTTGGTAATGTAAGAAAAGCATCTATCTGCTGTTGTGTGATGTCAAAATCAATCTCATAACCCATAGGTGGCAAAGATTGAGTTCTCGGTTCCACAGCATTGACATAGCAGTAGTCAGTGTCCACTTCAAAGCATATGTCATCCTTGTATTTCTCCACTAACTTGGGTGTAATTCTATACCTGTTATGCATCTTTTCTTGAAACTTGCTAAAGTAATCATCCATAATATCATTGAAGTTATCACCTAGCTTTTTGATGAAGTCATTAATTTGATGGGTGATTGGTCGGTGTAGCTCCCAAACTACATTACCGACTGATGGAAAGAATTTCTCAAAATAGAAAAATATGCATACCAAAAGTGATCCAAACTTTAGTGTGTTAGCTGAGTTGTTCTTCTTTGGCTTCCTTATGGTGTTTAGATTCTTAAACAGGTTTTTCAACAATACTTCACATAGATCAATTTTCATTCCTTTCTTCACAATTTTATATGCTAAATCAACTGTTGCATAGGGTACACTATTTTCCTTTGCCGATTGAAAGAAACAATAACCTATTACTCTAATGGAAAACTTCAGCTCTACATCTGTGACATTGTTTAGTTTCAGTCCTCTGCAATCAGATTCAACTTTGGTTAAAGTGATCAATTTTGTGATATCATTTTCTGAGCTCAGGCATGATCAAAAATAGGGTAACCGGTGATCAAATGAATAATTTCCTTGGTGATATTGAATGGTTGCTCCTCTAACCACATGAAATCATCATGAACTCTGCTCAGAACAAACTTGACCCATTGGGGTTTGAAGACACGGGGATAGGTTAGGGCTTCAGTCAACCCCTTGATTTTAATGTGTTCATACTTGCTATCCAATTTCCCATCAGTAAACAATTCATCATATGTGTCCTTGATCTCAACATGATCTAGTTCCTCAACATGACACTTAGTGAAGAATCTAACATCCTCAACTAGTAAAACCCTATCCGGAATGAGTGAAAATGCAGTTTTATCATCCGGTTCAGATGCTACTTTGGGAGTTAGAGAGTATTTCAGTCAGGGCTTTTCAATGTTCTCAACAACAATGGGCTTCTGGATCTTAGGTGCCATTGCAGACTTGGATAAATACTAACAAAAAATTATTAGGGTTTGAAGACTTTTAAACGGAAGACGCTTTCCACTTAACAAATGTAAAACAAATATTCACAATTGATATGATCGGTAAACTAGCTTGACAATGCATTGTGATTGATGTAAATACCTTGAATTTCGCTTCGGAGGAGGTTTGATCGCCTTTGAATCGCTTTGCTCTATTCTCTGAAAACTTGGTAAGTGTAAAATGACCGCGCAAAAGCTTTAAGTACACAATATACTTTATCGAGCTTCATGCAGTTAGGTCAGAAAACATTAAATGTACTCGGTACCACTTCTTTTTTTATGCTTTTACTGAGTAGCCAGACTTCCTGTATTTACCAACTAGACAGGCTTCCAAAAGACTTGATAAAATTTCAAATTTCCTAATACATCTTTAGTTATGCAGATTTTGAATTAAGTACATGATAAAATAGGAACTGTTAAGATTTAACCTTGAGAGAATGTAGTCCCTTCATACCTTTACTGATTAATTTAGAATAGGTGCACCTAACTCGGTAGATAAGGTGCTTTCTTCATTTGACACAATTTCCTTCTTTTTCCAAATCACCTATAATTTGCCTTTTATTTCCTCAGTGTCTCCTCTAGGTTGATCTCTGCAATCTCTAGCCAAGTGTCCAACTTTGTGACAATGAAAACATGCCATACTAGGATTTCTCCATGATCTTCGATTGTTCATTCCAAACCTTATAAATCAGTTGGCACTTATATGTCCATATCTTCCACAACATTCACACCATATCCTTGTATTGTAATCCCATGGTACTGCAAAATACTGTCGGTTAGGATTTGTGTGAGTTCAGTAGCTTCAAGTATTTGCTCGGTGTGCAGACCACATATAGTTCTTTTGCTTAAACCAACACTTCTTGGTACTATGTCCATATCTATTGCAGTTTTTACAAAACCCTTTGAATTTTGCCTTCTGATAATTGCTACTAGACTTCGTCCTACATTGGTTAGATGTGTGACCATATTTATTGCAATTGTGACAATAACCATTAGACCTAGTGACAGTCGGTTGCTTACCTTTTTTGATTTGGCATATGTTGGCAGTATGTCCTTGTTTTCCATAGTAGTTGCAAATAGGCTTCTTTCCTTTGATGTTCTTCTTATTTCCAATTTGCGTTGATGATTCTCCTCTCTCGGTAGTGTGGATTCCCTTCTCAGTAGATTTTTTTCCTTCGTAACCGAGTCCTGCAACTTTGTTGGGTCTTTTTGTATTAAGTTGCTCATCTAACATCTTTGATGCTATTGGCATATGGACACTCCAATGAGACATTATGTGTGATTGAAGGTTTTGTCATTGATGGAAACCTTGCAATCCTATGGCACAGGTAAGACTTCATACCGGCAAAACATTACACAAGCAAGATAGTGCACTGGCATCAACAAGATCACTCTACATCGGCATCGACACCGGCATAGAAGAAAAGATGTATACTGGCATAAAGGCCGACAGGATTTTTGATATGTAATATTTTGTTTATTATTGTAAGCCAACTTGGAAAATTGTAAAATGACTCTTGTATATAAAGGAGATCATTGTAGACATTTAGAGAGGAAGAGTAGCGAGCATAAAAGAAAATTATTAGGCAGACCTAATGTGCAAATTATAGGTCAAGGGTATATGTAAAGAACATAGTTAGAACCGGTACTGAATCTAGCATTGGAGATGCTATTGTAAAGAAGTACAGATCTTTGAACTAGTATAATCCTCATTGTAAGTCAGTGTGACTTCTCATTGAGCAGTGAGCTCTAGGAAGTTGGCCTTCCTGCATGTGCAGGCCCCTATTGTAAGTAATATTCTCTTATTGGCCAGTGAGTGAATATTGTGGGTCACAAATCCCATCGAGGTTTTTCCCACACTGGGTTTCCTCATTAAACATCTTGCGTTATGGTGTTCTTTTCATGTGGATGTTTTTGATTCTGTTTATTGCATTAATTCTTGCATACCGGTATACTGCTATTTTATGTTTTGCATGTTTTAACTTAAGAAATTCTTAACACCGGTTAGATACTCATTCACCCCCCACTCTTAGTATCTGTGGGAATCCTAACAATTGGTATCAGAGCTTGGTCCTCTATTTTCAGAAGCCTAACAGCTTGAGGAAAATCTTGACACCGGTAAAGATGGAAAATCTGATGAAGCAACTTGAAGGAGATCTTACTGACTATGATACAGAGAAGTTGAAAAAAATCAAATTAGAAGATGATTTAAGAGCAGCTCAGGATATCATTCAGACACTTCAAGAAAATCTTGCTGTTACAAGAAATAAGAGAAGAGAACATTGTGAAAAATTGAAAAATGAGAATGATGAAAAGGAATCACTTAATGATATGATAAGCAAGCTGAAACAAGAGATCATGACAAAAAAAAATGAAATGTAGGATATGACTATGAGACTTTGCAAAAAGATTGAGGATAAAAAGAAGAATGAAGAAGAATTGACCAGGAGACTAAGTGATGTAGCAAATGAGAACACAAGACTTAGCTATGAAAATGACATGTTGAAGATAGATCTGATGCATACTCAGAATGACTCAAATGAACTAATTAGACAAAAAGAAATCTTGGAAAGGGAATTGGAAACTGCAAATCAACATAAAGAAAAATTCAAGAAAAGCTCAGAAGAACTTGGTACCTTATTGAAGAATCAAAAACCCAAAGGTGACATTTCTGGAATTGGCTTTGAAATTGGTAAAAGCTCCAGTACTGCAAATACTCAGGATCACAGCAAACCAGTAAGACCACCTAATGCTTATAAATTCAATGGAAAATGCTTTAACTGTAATAAGTATTGTCATAGGGCAAATGAATGTAGATCTAGGAATTATCAGAATATCAATACACCCACCGGTCAATGTTCCAAATGCCACAAAGCTGGTCATAACTCTAAAAACTGCAGAATAAATGTGAGATGTTATGTTTGTGGAAGATTTGGACATTTATCTAATCAATGCAGAACACAAACCGGCATAGGTTATGGAAAAGCTATTCAGAAAAATAATGTAACTTGTTATGCATGTAACAAGGCTGGGCATATTGCTAAATTTTGTAGAAATAAAGGTACACCGGTAGGCAACAAAAGTGCTAGCTTAAAAGGTAAAGAAAAAGTTGAAGAGGTTAAGCAAAAATTCTCAAAGCAATGGATTAGAAAAGCTGATCTAAACATTGGGAATACTCCTCCACCGGTAGAACCAACAAATGCTTCATTGGTAGGATAGAGTGATGCTTCACCGGTAGGACAGAGTAGTGCTCCACCAGTAGGAAGTTCTTCATCTAATTGAAGAAAATTTCCTTGAGGGTTTGGAAATCTAATGACACATGTGCTATTATTCCCTCAGTTAGAGATAAGAAGTTGAAAATTACTTAACCGGCAAACAATGTTAAGTGAATACTTAACCGACATGCAATTAATGTGGTAGATAGCGAAAAAGACTATAAAATAAGGTTTTGGCTCCATTTCATTTCACTGTTATTTCAAACTTTCAGAGAGCACGAAGATTTCGAGCTAAGGCATTTCGAGCAAGAAACAAGCACTCCAAGCAATCATTCATCCAAGACAGAAAAAGGTATTTAATCATGGCATCCACCTCTGCAATTGAACACATAGCAAACCCTACTATTGTGGAAGTAATTAAAAGACCTAGGCACGTATTTCAGTTAGTCCCTGTAATAGAAAAGAAGGATGATACCTTAGGTGCATTTTCTCAAATCCCTAAAGGTGTTGTATATGTTGAAGACCCTAGAATGTACATTCACTGCAATATTGAAGAGTTAGGATATGAGGAAATCAAAACCATGTATAAAACCGAGATATGTGATGATACTGGCAATGTTAAAGCTGAACACAAAGTTATTGAAACCCTAGGATTCATAGAAATCCTTAGCATTCCTAAATTTCCTAAGGATGTGATTAGGATAGTGTTAAGCAGAGTTCATGGAGAATTTTTTTGGTTAGATGCAATTCATAAGATCACCAAGGAAGCGGTACAGGCTATCACAGGGTTACCGACCACCGGTAAAAGACCAGACAAAAACAAGAAGGTTTCAAATGATTTAGTCATGGACCTAACAAGTGCAACATTTGATAAAATATCTCTAAGGGTTAATGATTTAAAGGATACAAATGTGAGATTCTTAAGTATGATATTAGGTTACAAAGCCACTCATGCTAATAGACTTAACTCAGTTTCAAGTCTATGCATTAAGAGTGCTTATGATATGATAACAAACAATGCAAAAATTGACATCTGTGAATGGTTAAAGGATGAACTGATAGACAACCTTGGAAAGATAAAGAAGGATAAGAAAGGAACATTCAGATTTGGAAATCTGTTAGTATGCCTAATGCTTCATATAACAAAACAAGTTCCTGGTATAGGATATAAAGAACTAGGATATGACATACTGGTAGGAAAGCAATTGATAGAACTGTTTAATACCATGGGTGAGAACAAGGAAAACAACATTCATGACTTTTTCCAAGCATTAAAGACAAAAATGAAGAAAAGGATAAGGTTATCTCAGAAAATTGTAGATAAATACAAAGATGATATATGCTTTGTTATTAAAAAGGATGAAATATGGATGGAAGCAGTCATCCCAAGGACAATCTGGGTAACAGAAATGGGCTATGAGACAGATGACCACATAGTTGAAACTTATGCCAAAGCACTTCTGGAAGCCCCCAATGAACCTAAGGAAGAAGTATTTGGTAGTGCTGAAACCATAGAAAGCCAAATACAGTCCAAGAAAAGAGTGAAGAAGGTAGAGGCATTTGTGAGAAAAGGATCCAGACAAGCAAAGGCCATTAAGGAAGATGTATTAAAGAAAACTGGCATAACTGAAGATGAGTTGGCTGCCCCACAACCTGAAGCTCGTCTATCACTAGTAGGTACTTCTTCAGAAGGTGAAATGCTAGCAACTTTTAAAAGAGTTTTTAGGAAAAGAGATCCCTCACGGGCAACCAATCCTTCACCTAGAAGGACAAGGCAAAAGCAACAAGCTATGAGATCTCCAGTCAGAAAGGTCACACCTAAAAAGAAGCTAACTCCTAAGAAAAAGAAAAAGACAAAAACTGACTTGGCACCTCTAGACATTTTGCTAAATGAGATCATAGAGGAAGGAAAACTGAAAAACATAGGGAAAATTTATGACACCCTATTTGCTGATGGGAAAGGGCAAGTTGAGGAGAGTGTAATACTGCATATGGACATGTTCAAAAAGTTTTTGATGGAAGTTATCAATGAAATACCTGATGATTTATACAAAAGACTTGAGGCCAGAAGGCAAGGAGTGATTGAATTAGATAAGAAAATAAAAATAGAAAAACTACTTGCTGTATATCCGGTAAACTCCCCAAAGGAAATTGCTGATCTAATTGCTCAGGCAAACCGGACTATTTTCTCCACTACACACCGGCATATTTCACTAATGGCAGGAAGAGTTACAGAAGTTACAGAGGAAACAGAAGATGGTTGGGACATATTCTTGGTTGAATAGGAAAAACAAGAAGAATATATGAATCCCAAGTCTATTAAGGTATATCATAAGGATAAGGACAAAGGGAAAGGCAAAGTTGGTGGACCTCCAAGCATAAAGGTTAAAGACAACCTACCTCCACCTGTGAAAATCACAACTCCTGAAGACCAACCGGTAGTAGAAAGCATGGATGTAGAGGATAGTAATCCAAATCCTAAAGTCCTATACACTGTAAATGTTGATACCCAAAAGATCAACATAATAGTTGATAAAGATACAACTGAAAAGTCAGATTTGGCTGAAAAGCCTCCAGTAACAGGAGATACAGAGCAACCAGTAGAGGATACAGGTAAAAAGATGGAATCTGAGGCACAAACAGAGAAACCAATAGAGCTAAAGGCTCTGGAACAAGCTCACAAGGAAACAATGCCACCGGTAAGCAATGAAGCAGGAAAACCAGTGCTAAAAGAAATACAAACACAAACTGACCTACCAAAGGTCAATACAAGCATGGTCACTTCCACTGGTACTTAGACTCTTGGATCATCATCAACATTCAAGTCAACTAATGTGACTGAGGTATTGCTTGAATCCATTAAGAAAATAACTGACTGCAACTCACAAGCTTACAAAGCAATAGATGATTCAATACCAATTTTGAAGATAATTGCTCCTGATTGTAATATAGATAATAAAGATTTTTTAGGACAGTTGGATACATTATGTAAATACATTTCTAGAAATATTGATAAAATAAAGGAAGAATCAATAAAGGACATAGTAGAAAAGGAGAAATAGAAATTCTTTGAAGAAGAAATAAAGAAGTGTAACAGAGACTTTGACACACTTCTACCGAAACTGTGTAGTTTGTTGAAAGAATATAAAAATCTGTATAAAGACACATGCAAAACAAACTTCTTGACTGTAGATATTGACAAGAAAATAAGCAAGACATAGGATGAGATAAATAAGCTTGCAGACAATTTTGTCAACTCACCGGATTCACTATCTGTTTTTGTAGATAAGTTAGCAAATTTTGAGGAAGAATTGCTTAAATAGGAAAGAGAGAGAGAGAATAATAAACAAGGCAAAACACTTGAGATCCAAACTGAGTCCAAGATTGGACTATCTAGCATCTCTATGGAAGGAAATCTTAGAGGCATTAGCACAGGGAAGTAAAACACCAACAGAGCAATTACAGCATCTCACCGGTACTGTGAAAAGGACTGAAACAACAATAAAAGATAGGGAAAAGTTTATGGATAGTATAAACTTAATTTTGGGTGATCTTTTTCAGATAATAACTACCCAACTACAAGGTTGAGGATATGACTACAAACTCTACTAACATCTTGACAACCTCTGTCATTGATGCCAAAGGGGGAGAAGTAGGATGAGAAACTTCAAATACAGGAATCATATGCTCGGGGGGAGCCCTTCATAGTTTTGGTAAACATTCCTTTCGGTAAATTTTTTTTTGGACTGCACATTTTGGACACTTTTTGAAATTTCTCATGAGTGTTGCCATCAATGCCAAAAGGGGAGATTATTGGAATATGGACACTCCAATGAGACATTGTGTGTGATTGAAGGTTTTGTCATTGATGGCAACCTTGCAATTATATGGCACTGGCAAGACTTCATATCAACAAAGCATTACACAAGCAAGACAGTGCACCGACATCAACAAGATCACTCTACACCAACACCAGCACCGACATAGAAGAAAAGATGTATACCGGCATAAAGGCCGATAGGATTTTTGATATGTAATATTTTGTTTATTATTGTAAGCCGACTTGGCAAATTGTAAAATGACTCTTGTATATAAAGGAGATCATTGTAGACATTTAGAGAGGAAGAGTAGCGAGCATAAAAGAAAATTATTAGGCAGACCTAATGTGCGAATTATAGGTCAAGGGTATATGTAAAGAACAAAGTTAGAACCGATACTGAATTTGACATTGGAGATGCTATTGTAAAGAAGTATAGATCTTTGGATTAGTATAATCATCATTGTAAGTTAGTGTGACTTCTCATTGAGCAGTGAGCTCTAGGAAGTTGGCCTTCTTGCATGTGCAGGCCCCTATTGTAAGTAATATTCTCTTATTGGCCAGTGAGTGAATATTATGGGTCACAAATCCCACTGAGGTTTTTCCCACATTGGGTTTCCTCATTAAACATCTTGTGTTATGGTGTTCTTTTCATGTGGATGTTTTTAATTCTGTTTATTGCATTAATTCTTGCATATCGGTATACTACTATTTTATGTTCTACATGTTTTAACTTAAGAAATTCTTATCACCGGTTAGATATTGATTCACCCCCCCCCTCTCAATATTTGTGGGAATCCTAACAGATGCTTCATAACTCTTCTTCAGTGTTTCTTTGGATTTCTTCTTTGTTTCAAGTCCATCGGTCAATGTTGATGGTTCAAGTAGTAATGCTTGATTCTCATCATCTTTTAGATTTACTTCATGATGTGCATAACCCAATTGATCTGACATATTTTGTTGAATCCCAGTCAACCTTGTGATTTCATCATTCTTTTTAGATACTAATGCTTGAAGCAGTTGTTTTTCTCTTTCTAGATATCTTACTTTATCCTCGGCTATCCTCAATGCATCAAGATTTTTAGTAATCTATGTGCTGAAATGTCCATGTTCTCTTTTCATTGCTTTTAGTTGATCAGTCAGTTCTTTGTTCTTTTCCTTTAGTTCTTCAATCATTTCTTCAATCTCTTCAGATATACTATTCTCAGATGATGTTTCAATTTGTTCCACTAACTCTTGAGAGTCCTGTAAATCATCAGATAATCTTCTTCTAACTTTAAGAGATTTTTGCATTTGTTTTTGCATGTCAGCAATCACTTGATTAGCATGATCCAATTCATTTTAAAGATTCACAATTCTCTGAGATTTTCTGTAGCCTTCCATTGATAATATCTTTCTCTTTAGGCTGTTAAACCCTTTTCCAAGATTGAAGCTCTGATACCAATTGTTAGGCCCAATATGGAAAGCTAATGTACTGAGAGGGGAGGGGTGAATCAGTACTTCAAATCTTTTCCTCAACAATAACCTTACTGTTAAGCATAAACCAGAAACTGTTGTAACATAACATAAAGCTAAAACAAATAAATAACAATCATACATGATTCACTCCATAACACATATATTTTGGTTATGCAGAAACTCTTGGTTAGAGAGAAAAACTATGGTGGGGATGGCACCCACAACTACACTACTGCAATAATAAAGGTTGCTCGATTAGAGCTACATGTTTAGCTATTTCTGATAGCTTACCCTGTTAGGAGTATCAAGATCATTAGATCTACCTTGCTAAAGGATTTTACAACACTTATTATAAAATGTTGCACTTGGTTAAAGGCTTTACAATTTATAGACTTTGTTAGAGTCTTTTACCCTATTAAAGGTTTCTCTTACAACTCAAAATATTACAATAAAATCTTTACAAATATCTGCAACTTTACATCTGAAATGTTATAGCAGGTTCTATGTGCTCAAAATGAGATTACCTTGCTTATAGCATACCTTGGTAATCCATAAAGTAACTCAGCAAACCCTTCTGTTTACTTTGTTCCTTGACTGTTCTCTGAAATCCTTCTCGGTGACCTCTGTGTCTCTGACAATCATAATACTCGGTGCTTCCTTATCTATTACACATGTCTTGCTTCATATATCCCTCTATCTCATATTTTTATCCTTAATCCATGCTGTATAAATAGATCTCTTATGTCGGTGATCTGTTCATAGCTTTGATCTTACAAACATGATTTATCAAATAAATAACCTTACAAAATATTTCATTGGATAGATGACCTCAAGATCATACAAAATCTTTAAGTGCAATTTCCAATGTGATAATGGTTCTTTGTTCCTTGATCTTGTAACACGTTTCTCATGTGTGTCTAGGTTCAATGAATCTGGTAACACGTTTCACTCTGTGTGTGTTCACTCGGTATATCATTTTGGTTGCTAGGTAGACATAGAGTGTTTACTCAGTAGACAGCTCGATGTATACTAGGCTCTGTGACTACTTTCTTCTATAATCGACTGCTCTGTGCTTACTAATTGAATATTTCAGTAGTAGTAACCGACTAGAGTATATAGAAAGACTTTGGACATAAAACTAATGGCAACTTAGTAAGTAGTAACAACTAGCACCGTCTTGAGTAAAAAGGAGAAGGAGCATCAGAACCCAGAGGAAGAAATTGTCAATCCCCAGAAGGAATTAGAGAAAAGAAAGGAAGAAATGAAAGTGAGAAGCAAATATGAAGGCAATACTGAATATTTAGACAAGATGTTGAGCAAAAAGAAGAAATTTAAAGATACCGGTGGCTTAGGATTTGAAGAGGGCCAAAGTTAAAATAGAAAAGACACATCTAGTAAGGAGATATAGTTTACTTCTTGAAATGAAGGTGAAGAGAAGAAGAAATTCACGGTAAGAAAAGATACAGATAAGAAGACATATGCAGATGCTGAAAAAGAACCGTCACACAAACCGGTATACATAATCAATGAAACAAAGACCATACTCAATGCACTAACATGCAGATCCAAGGAGAAATGCAAGATTTGATCATGAAGGATTCATTAGAGTTAGCAACATGAAAGGAAGATCCCTAGTGAGGTAGTCATTTGCAGGACCAAGACAATCTAATCGGTATGTTCCAAACTTTCATGGTTATTGTCACCAATGTAATATGTTCGGTCATAGAATGGCAGATTGCAGGAAAATGAATGTAAACCCCATTTTTGAGAGTAGAAACTCATTTGCTGGATTACAAAGTACAAATGTCACATGTTTTAATTGCTATAACTTTGGTCATAAGAGCTATGAGTGTAGAAGAAATGTGCAGACATCCTAGAAGAATGTTTTGGATATACCTTTCAATGCTAATGTAAAATGTTACAAGTGTCAAAATTTTGGTCACATAGCAAGGCATTGTAAGCTAAGAAATGACAAGCAAATAAAAACAATACCGGATTAGAAGATAGAGACTAAACCAGAACACAAGATGACAAAAGAGGAGAAGAAAGAAGAGAAACAAGTTTTGATAGAGAAGGAGAAGAACAAGATAGTGTAGACTGCTCTACATGCTGAAAGGAAGAATTTGTGGGTAGTTGATAATGGCTTCTCAAATCACATGATCAGAGACAAGAAAAAGTTTATCAAGCTTGATGATTGGAATGGTGGTTCTGTCTGGTTTGGTAACAATTCCTCCATCAAGATTAAGGTCGTGGTACATTGAATATTGATAGAAAGCTCGAGGCTCATGATGTGTACTATGTGGAAGGGCTAAGGCATAATCTACTAAGTGTAAGTTAGATGTGTGACAAAGGGTACATGTTCTCATTTGACTATACCAATTTTCAGATAAGAAAGTAGAGTATCGGTCAGGTTGTAGCAGAAGGAAAGAGGACATATGGTAATGTCTACAATTTGAAGGAGTTCTATGAGTCCCAATCCATGATAGGACAGGTTGATGAAAGCTGGTTGTGGCATCGGAGATTAGGACATGTAAATTTTGATAATCTAGTAAAGATAAGTAAAAATTGGTATGTGAGAAACATTCCACAAATAACTAAACCAACAAGAACCTTTTTTGATGAATGCATCAGAGACAAGAAAATCAAAGTGATCTACAAAACAAAAAAGTATAATACCTCAAGACCTCTGGAGTTATTACATATAGATTTTTGTGGACCAACAAGGACAAGTGCTCTGACTGGTGAGAGATACTTCACGCTATTCATTGATGACTACTCAAGGATAACTTGGGTGACATTTTTGCATGAAAAATAATAGGCATTTGAAAGATTCAATACTTTTAAAAGGATAGTTGAAAAGGATAGTTGAAAATGATAGTGGACATCAGTTAAAGTGTTTAAGATCAAACCGGGGTGGAGAATATTCTTCAAATGAGTTTATTGACTACTATGAGAAACCTGGAATCCGGAGACAATATTCAACAGCAAGAACACCACAACAAAAGGGTATGGCAGAAAGGAAGAATAGGATAGTAAAGGAAATGGCTAGAACAATGTTGAATGAGGCCAATATACTGGATACATACTAGAAGGAAGTAGTTCATACTGTTATCTATACATTAAATCGAGTACAACTAAGAGTGAATAGTAGAATGACTCCTTATGAGTTATGGTACAACCAAAAACCATCACTCAAGCATTTTAGAGTGTTTAGAAGTAAGTGCTTCATCAAGAGAGATGTTGATAGATTAGGAATTTTTTATTTTAGAAGTGATGAAGGAATCTTCTTTGGTTACTCAACCAATAGTAAATCCTACAAATGCTACAACAAGAAGTTGAGAAAAATGGTTGATAGTATAAATGTGAGAATAGATGAAGACCTACATAAGAAAGAATCTGCACTGACATCCTATTTTGATGTTTCAGATGATGAGCATGAAGATCAATCTAACAGTAGACCAGTAGAAGAATAACCAAGCAAGAACTCCAACCGGTATGTGCATAAGAACGATACGAAAGAAAAAATCATAGGAGATAAAGATGAAGGTGTGCATACCAGAAGGAGATTAACCTGAAGTGATGAGCAAGTAAACATCTGCCTCATGATAGAACTTGAGCCCAAATTTTTTTATGAAGCTAGCAAAATTAAAAAGTGGATAGATGCCATGGATGAAGAGCTGAAATAAATTAAGAAAAATCAAACTTGGGAACTTGTTCCTAGACTGATAGACAAGAATGTCATAGGTACCAAGTGGGTCTACCAGAACAAAATGAATGAAGAAGGAAAAATAATTCAACATAAAGAAAGATTATTTTGCAAAGGATATGCTCAAGTGGAAGGTATTGACTTTGAAGAAACCTTTGCATCGATTGCTAGGTTAGAGGCAATAAGAATGTTTTTAGCTTTCTTTGCCTATAAAGGTTACAAGGTCTACCAAATGGACGTTAAATCTGCATTTTTGAATGGTAACCTTGAAGAAGAGGTGTATATGAAACAACTAGAGGGTTATCTTTTACATCATGATGAGAGTTTTATATGCCGATTGAAGAAAGCCTTGTATGGCTTGAAGCAGGCTCCTAAAGCATTGTATTCCTAGTTGGATAAATACTTGAAGGAGAAAGGATTCTGAAAAGGGAATGCAGATAGTAACTTATATGTCAAGGTAAATGGAGATCACATGATTATAGTAGTTGTATGTGTGGATGATATTATCTTTGGTGGAGACAAGGACATCATGTGCAAATAATTTGCAGATCAGATGAAGATAGAATTTAAGATGTCCATGTTGGATGAGTTGTCCTATTTTCTTGGTTTGTAGATCTCACAGTAGGAGAAAGGAATTTTTATTTCACAAACCAAGTATGTTAAAGACATGTTGAAGAAATTTCAAATGGAGGACAACAAACTGGTAAGTACTCCCATGGTTACCGGTTGTAAGTTGAGCAAACTAGATGAGTCACCAGAAGTTAACCAAACACTATATAGGTCTATGATTGGTAGTCTGTTATATCTAACAAAATCTAGATAGGTATTGTACAAGATATTTGCATGGTAGTCTCACTTAAATGCAGTCAGGAGAATCTTCAAGTATGTGCAAGGAACTATCAGTTATGGCATGTGGTATCCAAAGAAAGGAGACTTCTCTTTGCAAGCTTATACTAATGCAGATTGGGCAAGAAGTATTGATGAATGAAAAAGTACAAGTGGAGGTGCTTTCTACTTAGGAGATCGGTTAGTATCATGGCACAAGAAGAAACAAGATTTAGTGTCATTGTCTACTGTTGAGGCAGAGTATATAGTTGCTGCTACATATTGTTCACAGGTTTTGTGGATGAAGAAAACACTAAAAGACATACAGGTGGAGATACTAGGACATATTCCAATATGGTGTGATAACTCAAGTGTAATCAATATCTCCAAGAATCCAGTAATCCACTCAGGAACAAAACACATTGCAATCAAGTATCACTTTTTGAGGGAGAAGGTAGCAGACAAGGAGGTCATAGTAGAATATGTTCCAACTGGTGAGCAGATTGCTGATATATTTACCAAGCCACTTCCTTTGGACCCATTTGATTACTTGAGACAAAATATGGGAGTTTTCCCACCATCCAACAACACTTAAATATTTAGGAGGATGTATGGTTCAGGAGGAGTCAACAATTGTCACTATCCTATGACTCTTGAATTATGAAGTATGGACACAGGGGGAGAATGTGTCCTAACCGGATGTAGACAAGGGAGAGATTATGGGTAGACTCTAGCAGTATGATTGGTGTCAGACTAAGGTTCCCTTTGCCATTGTTGTCAAAGCAGGAGAGAAACCATAACATAAAATGTTGACATCAATGCCAAAGGGGGAGATTGTTGGCATTGAGTTGTCATTGATGTCAACTGGTATTGCAAGCTACTAGTAGGGTATGTCAACCCAGTATGAAGAAGATTTAACTGGCATAAGGAAGATTAACATGAAGTCTTGTCAACCAATATGGTGGAAGACAAAAGTAGTATGAAGGCATGGAAGACAAGCAGGTATTGAGATTGTTAGTGACATCATCGGTAAGAGGTGATATGAAGTTGTGTGTTGGCATGACAAGTTGTAACCGGTATGAAGGCTAGCTATTTGTTTGTGATAATGTTTGTGATGAAGAGGTAGAGTGTCAAAGAGATCACAAACCACCAGAGGTGAAGTTGAGCTACCGATGTAGTACATGCTATCAGATAACAGTAGGAGAAGGTTTTACCGGTAAGGGTTTGTGTCGGTATGAGGATTTGTCAAATGTTCAAGTTTAAACTGACCCTATGTCAGTGAGTTGAGTGTATGCCAATGTGATGCCATGAGGAGCTAAGGTGAAGAGCATCTAGAGGTCGATGAAGTTTCCATCAACATAGTTATTGGAGCAGTTAGTCAACATTAAATGAAACAACCACAAATCATGGTTCGATGACAGATTGGTGTGGCTCGAGGAAGAATGAACGAGAGAGAAAGATTAGGGAGATTTTGGTGCCTAGATCGAAGTGAGGAAATTAGATTGTAGGAGGACCTTGAGAAGGAAATAGCTGGGTCATAAATGTGTCAACATATTTCAAGGTCAAAAATCAAGGTCAGGTTTTCTATTTTTAGCAAACATACTTTAGACAGATAGGAAATGTGTGATGGCCTATCCCTCCAAAGCAGGTGTGTGATCCAAGGTGGATCAGATTAGATTGGATGCACATTTGGTTAGTAGAAGGAAAACCTAGCCGCCCTCTGTTTGAATTGGTTTTTAGTGGGAAGGCTCAAGTTTAAATATGGTGACCTAAGATAGATAGTAGTTGTTGCTGAAGTGTGAAGGATAGGGTGAAATTGCTGAGAGCCGAAGAGAAAATTTTTTGAGGTGGTTGTGAGGGAAGATTGTACCTGTAAGGAGAAGCAGGGTAAACTGGTGTAGCGAATAAACTAACAAAGAGTACAAAATGTGGAGGTAATAAACTAGCTGAGATAGAATTTAATAAAGTGTGATCAAGTGTGAGTTGAATTTAGCAGAAAAAGGAAGAGAAGAATCAACAGACTTAGAATCAACAAACATGTTTAGTTGCAGTGTGTATGGAGTGATCACAAACCAGTAATATTGAAATTGGTAGAGTAGAGTAACGAAGGGTTGCAAAAATTCATTTGCAATAGGGATCTCATGTGTGCATATGAATTTTCATATTGTTTTCACTAAGTAGGTGCTTAGTGCAGGGGTTGTAGCTCCTTTAGGTTGTAGCCTATAAATTATGTGGGGGTTGGTTCTCCTTTGAGTTGGTGCTCATAAATCAGGGGGTTGGTGTTCCTTGGGTTGGTGCCCTAAAATTTGTAATTAGATCTTTTCATTGTGAGGTTGGATTGTAGAAGAAGATCTCCAACAGCTATTTTCACTGATGTTTTTCCCAAATTGGGTTTTCCTCCTACATCTTGTATTATGTGTTGCATCTTCATGTGTGTTTTGTGTTAATATTTTAGATATTTCTCCTACATACGTTGTTTGCATTTCTTTGGTAACCAGTCTGCATTTTGTTGATTTCATATTTAACTAGTATAGATCTGATTAAGTAAAAATCATTTAAATCGCTGATCCACTCCCCTCTCAGTGATCCATTGTGTCTAGCATGTTCATGTCCTCCAAATTCTACTTAACCTAAATATGCAAGGACTTCATGTGATCTGCAAATTCTTCTTTCTTTGCACTCTACTTGTCTTCATTACTGCCATCTCTTATTTTTGATATACCTCTAGGGTGTGCTCCAATAATAATCTCAAAAGGTGTTCTTTTGGTACTCCTATTCATTGAATTATTGTAGGCAAACTCTTCTTATGCAGGAATGAAATCCCAACTTCCAGTCTTTTCTTCAACCAAGCATCTCAACAAATTTTCCAAGCTCCAGTTTACTACTTTTGTTTGTCCATTGGTCTGTGGATGAAAAGTAGAACTGATTTTCAAATTTGTCTTCACCTTCTTCCAAAGTATTCTCAAAAAATAACCAACAAACTTAGTATCTCTATCTGAAACTATACTCTCTATGTCTTAGGAAATACAAGTACAAAATCCATGGTTATATCCTCCCAAGGTCTTTCTGCTACTATCAAAGGTTTATACAATCCCACATTCTAACTACTTCCTTTTGTAACTTCAAAAAATCTACAACTCTGCACAAATTTCCTAACATCCTTCTGAATCTGAGGCAAAAAGTAATGCTCACTCACCAATGCTATTGTCTTGTCAAACCAAAATGTTTGACTAATCCTCCACTATGCTTCTCCTTTATAAAATTCTCCCTCATAGAACTCTTAGGTATGCACAAGTGAACTCCTCTGAATAACATCCCATCCTAAATGAAGTAATCCAACTACTTTCTTCTATCTACCATAACCGGTTCTCTACATGCTCTCCAAGGTTCTGCAAAATTTGAGTCATCATTGTTGGTTAATGGATTGGATTTCTCAAAATTTACAAATAAATACTCCTATTGCCCAAATAGAAAACCAATGATAACTAGCAGTTGGGTAAATAATTATTTTTTTTACCCTCTGCATTAAGGTACAACTCCCTATATGATATTCAATGAATTTTGAATAATATATTTTTTTTATGTGATTCACTTTTAACCAGAAAGTAAACAAAAGGCTTCAACATTCACTAGTCAACACAATATGAATGCTTAATGATGGATAATGAAATTCATAACAAGACATTTGATCTCAAATGGAAATTAACTCACAGGATGATAAAAAGAATATTTGAACTCTGATTGACACTCACTCATGTCTCATAGGACAAGGGGAATCAAAAAATTCAAAAGCTTACAGCTAGTTTCATTTGCCAAATTGATTTGCAGACTTCCAATGAAAAATTAGAGAAAAGAAACTAATACATGAACACATAATCATTCCAACAAAAATTTTACGCATTCAAAACACACAGGTTTCTCAAGTTGTATCATATATTTCATTCCACTCAAAGATGGATATTCCACTGAAATTACAAGTGAGATTACTCTGGTCCTCCAAATTTTACCCCCAAAAATTCTATATCGCGCAAAAACATCCTTACAAATATATATAGCCACCAGGCTTAATTGTCTTTTTAAACAAAATGCAATTATGAAATTCAAGAGACAACCGTCTATAACTGAAATTAACTAAAATATCTACAAGCCGAAAATAGAGCCATAACGGAAAGAACAAAAAATAGCCTAAATTGTCTCTGAAGTGTGCGTGGTGCCACGTATATTTCGCCACTCCATATGAGTTGCAGAGAAGTTATGAAATACTTGGTAACGTGGGAGACCAATGTATAGGATGCGTTGCTTCCAAACTTCTTTATCCATACCCACTTGCGTGACTTTAGTTCTATGCACTTCTAAGTGATCCGAACAGACAACCAACATGGATTCAATGCAAGCTACTTTGGTGAAGTCATCTCGGGTGAAAGATTTTGATTCTTTAACAGAGTTTATTTTCCCTTTGAAACTCTGCACCATATCTATTACTTGCTCAATAGTATGCTCATCTTCTTTTAGAAGTTGTACATCGATGCACTTCAAGTCTTTCTGCATCATGGCAATGAGTTCTTTCAATTCTTTTAACAACTTAATGGACTCTTCATGACCTTGTTTTATGATTGAATTTCTCCATTCAATGTTTTCCTTGGCCACATGCAGTACCTTGTCATCCAAATCATTTACTATCTTTTCTGAAGAAAGTTCATGACACCATACTTCTGTACATCTCTCATTTGAACCAGTACTGCAGCCCATTTTTTCCTTTCCTTTTCCCACGCCAACACCTCTATTTCAAGCTCTTGCGTTACGGTCATAGCATCCTCGTACACCCTGACCAGATTAGCAATATACTCTATTCCCTACTAAATTATGAACTTAAGCCATTCCTCGAAGGTTTCTGCTAGTACATGATTTCTCTGAACCTTATCCAACAAATTCTAGTTCATGGGAGATTTAGGATCAAAATTCTGAGGAACCTATGACAGAGGCTGTGGGCTGGGATGATGGATGGCATTAATGTACTCCGCCATCTGCTTCACAATTTGTTTCAACTTACATTTGTCTTTCTCATCCTTCCATGTTCTGGACAACATTCATTTAGCAGAGGACTCTAGGTGTTTTGCATCAGCAACCCTTGAAGCAGTTCCTAAATCAAGCTTCTCAACAAAAAAATCCTACTCAGTTGCATTCTCTGGATCTTTTTCTGAAATCAGCCTAGCCACTTCAGCTACCCAGTGCCCTGTATTCTCATCCACCTCCGGCATAGCTTCTGCTTTTAGCTTTTTAGACTTAGGTGTTTTTCCGAGGCATTTTCTCACCATATCTTCCATGGGTACACTGATAGGGACTATATTGCGTTTCTTACTTATTGATGCTCCTAACCAACTTGAAACATTTGAGGATATCTTAGCTGGTAGCATTTGACATTCGGATGAATCCATGGTAGCCAAAGTAGTTACTTGATTGGGACTTTCCTCGGGCTGCTCCTTTTCTTTATCTGCATCTTGAGCTACAGGGATGTTTGCTTCTGGTTCGCCCATAATCACTTGCGCCTCCTCAGTATCCAGAACTATGATAGTTTATTTTCCTATAATGTCTGCACCTTTCCTTTTACTTCTGGAATGGGTGACTCTAACCATTGAGGGTCCAAACAATAGTTCTTTAAGTCTTCGGGTTTGAACCTTCTCACCTTGAGTACCAGTGACACCTGCAATATCAACAATAATGTTAGAAGAAGAAATTGGTACAGCAGGATGAGATTGCCCAACTGATTTCTCAACTGAGACAGCGGTCAATCTTATTCTAGGCCTATGATCTCTTAACCATTTCTCCATTCTCCTTATTACATTAAAGGTCCTAGACTGAATATTTTCTTCTTCTTTCCTATCCCAATCAATTTCAGGAATAGGTTGCATGTGAACTCTTTTATTGAGTTCCGAGTCCAATACATCTTCATCTTCCGCTTCTTGTATTCCTGCAATGTTCATGGGCAATTTCAAAGTAATGATTTGCTGTAAAGTGAACCTCGACCATAATCTTCTCCGAACTTCAAATTCATCACAGCAATCCTCCCAATAGTCTTCTAATTGGGGTATATGTGAAAAATTCACATCAACATTCAGGTGCTTCACTGCATATTCTTTGCTGTCGAACCCCTGCTGAGCAACATATGGCGGAAAATTTATCTTCTTGAGTTCCAATTCTAAGTTCAATGCATCAGAAACAGTTTGGCAACTATAATGTCCGAGTTCAATTGGGTAAATTGTTTCAGATTCACTTTTCATCCCAAATCTCTTATCCACATGAGCTAGTTGTCTGCTAACTTCTAAAAGTACATAACTGTCGAGAGCATATCTGGGTAATCTGAAAGGTTCATCTTCAAAGCCTCCAATTTTGATATAAGTAAATCTAGGAAATTGAATAAAACAACTCCCATATGTGGTGACCAACTTTAATGCCTTAGGTGACATTCTATTAGTCAAATCTCCTTGCAGTTCAAAAGTTAATCTTCCCACAAAGACATCATTCCATCTTAAGAAGTTTTCTGTGTACCTTTGTATTTGCAAATGTGGATAGCACTCGTAGACCTTCATTCCATTAACCCAAGGTTCCTAATGTAATCCTGACCATTCTCTGATACATGCTAAAATATAGAACAAGTATGAAGTCATGTGAAAATTAGCTATTCCAACAAAATTACTCAACCCTTCATGCAATCTCTCAGCAATTACTTGTGCCCAGTCTAGGTATATTTCACCAGCTAATAATACCTAAATGTAAAAATACATCCAGTCCTCCCAATAGAAGGCATGTGAATTCCCCTTAAGCCTGTTCAAAAGGATCATGATATCCCTAACTTCTGTGATGAAATGCTCTCTTGTTAAGGGTTTGGGCAACCTAGAACCTCCCTTTTGTATTTTAAGGAGCCAGTTCCTAGCTATGATGCTCCGATAAACACTTCTCTTCTCAGAGAAAAATGTGTATGAGGTTCCTATGGACCAATCTTCATACGGCTCTTTGTGAGGAATTCCAATTACAGCCATTACTGTTTCTCTATCAATCCGCACTAGCATATCTCCATTATTGGCTCTAATACACCTATTACCAGCATCATATCAGTTCATGCATGCATATACTAGTTCTGGGCAAGGAGCAACAATTGGGAATGCAGTGGCCTCAACAAGACCACTGTGAACTATCTTTTCCATCATGGAATTAGCTATCGGGTTCTTGGCCCTCTCTAAAAAGTTATCTAACTCATCCTGAATGAAGGTTGTATCATCTAACTCTAGAAGGGTACTAACCAAGCATGATGTTTGACACAATTTGGGCAGAGTCGGTCTCATTTTTGCTTTAAATTGTGTCAATTAGATAGCATTCAACTCTGAAGCAAAGAATTACACTTTCCAATTTTCAGAACTAAAACAGAGCAAGGGAAAATAAGCAATTGAACTCACCTGTCTTCAACATCAAACTGTGAAACCCTCGGAAGAACTGAGCTAAATTACCTTCTGCGTCTCCACTCTTCACCAATGGCAACAATAATTACCTTACCTGAGATGCCCCATATTTAAAGATGGAAAAGACTCAAATGAACCAACATACGCTTCGGCCTAGCTCATTCATCCATGTGAAACCACTTGTGATTTGATATAATTTTGACATGCTTATTAATTAGAAATCAACTCCACACAGTCAACATGCCTTCTCATGATTGTTTCCATAATTACAATTTGAAAACACAAAAACCAAGGAAAATTATGTTTTGATTGCACTGCCTTTTCTTCCAAGACACCATCAGGCTGAGTTGAAAACACTGCTTTGAACCTTGAACTCATTTTAAAAGAAGTTCATTGGTTCAAAGTTCAATGACAACAAGTCACATTTGCGAACAAGCGGAAAGAGACAAAAGGAACGTTTAATAACATGAGAATGAACCATGAACCTTGAACCATTTCAAAACAAAAGTTCAATGGTTCAAGTTCAAAGAGACCACAAGACTAGTACTAAAGAGACAACCGCAAAACACAAGACAAAAGACCGATTGAACCTTGAACTGAAAAGGTTCAAAGTTCAAGTTCAATGACTATGCTAATGACAACTTAGAACTTTATGGAACACATTTCTCTTGAACTCGAATTGTGAACTTTATTAAAGGTTTGACGAATGAGTACGAAGCTCGTTTAATGAAGACTTAAGTCCTAGGAAAATAATTACCCCTTTTTTTGATAGGCTATAAATGAAAAATAAAAAGGGGGCAACAATCATCATATAAGGTCTTCAACTCCTCAAATCCTAGCACTATCACTCTCATTTCTATCAGCAAATTTTTCCTTCTACTTAATGCATCAACAACTTTATTTGATTTCCCACTCCTATGCTTCAACACAGAGGTGTAACTCTGAAAAAATTCTACCCATCTCATATGTCTCTAATTCAACTTACTTTGATTGTTCAGATACTGCAAGGCTTGATGATCGGTATATAACACAAACTCATTAGGCAATGGGTAATGTCTCCACTTATTCAAGGTTTGAACTATGGCACACAATTTCTGATCATACATTGAATATTTCCTCCAAGAATCATTCAACTTCTCACTGAAATAAGCTACTTCTCTCCCTTCCAGACTTAAGACTTCGCCAATTATGGTTCCACTTGCATCACAATCTACTTGAAACACTTTGTTGAAATTCGGTAAAGCTAACATAGGCTGCTCGGTCACTTTCTACTTTAATAGTTCAAATCTTCTATTTTCTCTGGTTGTCCACTTGAATTACTTTTTATCTCCCCTCATTGTCAAGCAGTCATAGGGTTACAAACTGAACTGAAATTTCCGATGAACTTCTAGTAGAAACTAGCCAATCCATGAAATGATCTTACCTCTCCAATGCTCTTCGGTGTAGGCCATTCAACAATTGCTTTTTCTTTCTCAGGGTCCATCTTCAACCCATTCGTAGATATCACAAATCCCAAATAGACAACTCTTCTTTCATGAAAGTACACTTCTTAAGATTTATCAACAACTTTTTTTCTCTCAACCTCTGCAAAACATATCTTAAATGCAACAAATGCTTTTCTTTTGTCTTACTAAAAATTTGAATGCCATCCAAATATACAACAACAAACTTACCCAAGAATTTCTTTAATACCTCATTCATCAACCTCATGAAAGTCCTAGGTGCATTAGTCAACCCAAAAGGCATCACCAACCATTCATACAATCCTTCATTTGTATTGAACAATATCTTCCACTCATCTCCTTGTCTGATTTTGATCTGATGATATCCACTCTTCAAGTCTATCTTTGTGTAGTATTTGGCTACACTCAAATAGTCCATTATGTCATCCATCCTAGGTAAAGAAAATCAGTACTTCATTGTGATCTTGTTTATTACTCTAGAATCAGTACACATCCTCTATTCTCCATTCTTCTTAGGTGATGATTGTAGTGTCATAAATTATACACCCTTGCTAGGGTGGTACAATTTCACACTTAGGCTAGCACCTGCCTTAGTGTGTCTTGCATCTTGCGTTTCTCATTCCTCTTTAAGCATTTAATTAATTAATTTAATTAAATCTAAGGTCATCTTTCATCACTTTACATATTATAAAGTTGGGACCTTTACCCTAAGTGTGCCCCTTTTCATCTTATACCTCCAATGAATCATTTAATCATAAACCCTAATTATGTCTTATTTCAACCATTTAGGCTTGATTTCGCATATCAAAACATCTTGAAATCAGCTATAATTTTGGGATGTGCTCTAATATCATCATATCTAAAGACCCCAAAAATTTGGTGAAAAGTTGGCCGAACCGTGGCGGGAATGCACATGGTCCATGATTTTTTTCCCGAAATTTTGGGAGCGCGATCCTATGATATAATAATGCTTAACCCCAAAATATCAATGGGAAATTCAAATTTCCTAGTTCAACCTAAACATGAAATTCAAATCTATGGTTTCATACTTAAGAGCTCTCTTTCTTCATTTTAAGGGGTCTTCTTCTAAGAATCTAAGAACAAGTTTTTGGAGCATTAGAGCCTTCTTTGCAGCAAAAGAGTAGATCGAATCTATGCACCAATGCCATCGCTGCTGACTGTTGCTGCTCTATTCTCTCTCTGCACTCTGATCTCTTGGATGTGTGGATGACAATGAGGATGTATTCCCCTCATGGTCTATCTTATAGACTACCCTAGCCCTTGTCTCTCGAGTCAGTCTTCTTTATCTCGTGACTCTATCACTCTATCCTATCTGGTCAGTCCATTCTATCCTTTCTTTCTTATCGAGAGATTGTCTGTGATATTTTTAGACATTTTCATCCAATCTCTTGAGGGGGCATATCATTCCCATCTTGGGGCAACTTTGGATCAGATCATCTTATCTTCTTTGAAACAATGTGACAAGCTACATTGTCTCAAAGAGGGGCAAAATGTAGACACCTAAAATTGTCCAGTCTAATTAAATAAATATTTTATTTATTTAATTATTTTAGCCTAATTCTTCTATTAATTAAATAAATCTTTATTTATTTAATTAATTCATTTATCCTCTTCTAGCCTTATTTCTCATTTAAATAAATACATTTATTTATTTAAATTACCCTTTTCCTAAATTAAATAAATATCTTATTTATTTAATTGATCCCACTTCCTCTATTAATTAAATCAATATTTATTTATTTAATTAATTCATTAACCTTTTCTACCCATGACACATGTCATTCATCTCTTAATTCCTACACTACCTACCCTCCAATCATAGCCGACCATTTATCTTTTACACCTCTCAATCTTATCCCTCCATTTCTTATAGTGCCTTCTATATAAGGAGATGCTTCCTTCATTATCAACCCCCGATGATTACTCGACTACACTACACCTTTGAACTTTCATATGCGATCCTACTTGCAACCACATTTCCATTCTTTGTTGAGCTCTTGTGCACATAAAATCTGAGAGCAAATATATCAAGCAAGATCAATGGAGATAGGAAGAATGGAGATCCAAACCCTATTGGACATGTGATGGTATAATCTTTGTGATTTCATTTGATTTGCATTGTCTTAGGTAATCTTCATATGTTATGGTGGATCTTTATTGTTGCTAGGCTAGGATTTTGTGGTTGAATCTATTTAGTCTTTCAATATTATTGTTGTATCCATTTTCACCATAAACATTTTGGCACGCCCTATGGGACATGGATTTTTGTTAGATCTGTGTTTTTTTTTGCAAATTTTTCTAACCCTATATTGTTGTTTTGTAAAACAATTTGGAGAATAACCTTGTGCAGCTAGGGTTTTGGACACAAAATCAAGATCTTGGAGAGATTCAATCATATCTCACAAATGGCTTGGAAATTTTGCACAAAAGTTTTTTTGCAGGTTGAAGACAGTATCAAGAGCTCTCAAAGAAAATTTTTGATCTATTGGAGCATATTGTAATTTTTTATCAATTTTGTACAAATTTTCATAAAAAAATTAATTTTGAGAGCAAATGAGTGATTTTTTTGGATTTTCTTACATTTTTGGAAATCCCTCATAATTATACACAAAATCTGTTCTTTGTGATTTTAGTTTTGATGCAAAATATTTCCCTAAAAATTGGATCTTTAAAAATTAGGGTTTTTCCTTATTTTGATCAGATCTCACAAATGGCTTCTAATTGTGGCCTCAAAGTTTTTTTGTAGGTCAAGAAAAGTATCCAAAGTGTTCAATAAAATTTTTAGAGTTTTTGGATCAAATTTTCATTTTATATGAATTTTTTATGATTTTTCATAAAAAATTAATTTTGAGAGAAAATTAGTGAATTTTTTGGATTTTCTTACATTTTTGGAAGTATCTTAGAATTATACATAGGATATTTTCTTTTTTATTTTAAATTTGATGCAAAATAATTCCTCAAAAATTGGATCTTTGAAAATTAGGGTTTTGCATTATTTTACTCATATCTCGCAAATGGCTTGGATTTGTTGCAAAAAACAATTTATGCGGGTTTGGAAGACCATCAGGACTGTCCAGTAGAAATTTAAGATTTGTTGGATAGATTTTGCATTTTATATGAATTGTTTATGATTTTTCATAAAAAATTAATTTTTGGAGCAAATTAGCAAATTTTTTGGATTTTCTTACATTTCTAGAAATCTCTTGAAATTTAACATGTGGTATTTTTTTATGATGAATCAAATCTTTGAATTGGTCAACAAAATACATTGTTGAAGGCCCCTATTTCACAAAGTCCTTTGGATCTAAAATTTACCTAACTTGTGTGCTTGTAGGAAGGGGTGATCATTTGAAACAATCCAAACTACTAATAAATCTTGGTTGCAAGACCTTGACAAGGATTTTATTTTGATCTTTATTGTGCCTTGTTTTCATATATTAGCAAACACTTCAATTGGTGCACTAAAATTGACCAGTGTCTTTTGTGTCTTGGGCAATAGGCTCTTTTTGTTTCATCTTTAGAGGGCCTGTCTCCCTGTGTGGTCATTAGGACTGCTAGTGAGGAGAGAACAACCCAAGTGGTAGCAAGGAAAAGCCATCCTCTTCATAACCACTATAAACAACTATATTCATGGTGAAAACTATGGATAACGTGTGCTGATTAGTTCATACCGACATTATGTCTCCCCACAAACCCGTTTGATCAAATTTATTTGATCAGTTGTAGGGCATAACCCCTACTGGCTAGGAGCCTTCTATATTTACAGAGTTGAAAGTGCCGCATGTATGGCCACATGAGTGGATGCCCTTACTAGCACCTTTTTTTTTTAGAAGGCAAAATCCTTCTAGTTGTTGGGACAGGAGGTGGGACCTCTGGTAGAGGCCCACACACATATGGTTCTTAGTAGAGATACAAAGTTTGCCACAAGGAGTTTTCATGGGGACTGATGCTTGGCTGCCCTGAGAAGTGAGTGTTGAGGGTGGAGCCAGTGGGGTCAAGAATCTAAGTATCCACTCTGAATAGCGTAGCCTCATGTGGGATCAACAACTATTGTCCTAGCCAACCATAAGAATTATGCTTGTCTTATTTTGAACAATCAAACATTCAAGACCAAACATCAAAACATTGTGTCTTTTGTGTCTTCGAGTGTATACAAAATAATTTTATGTCAAACAACACACTTTTCTTTGAGTCATTTTGAGTCTAAAAACTTGCAAACATTGAGTCTTCATCAACATTGTGTCCTCTTGTCACAGAAATAAGTCAAAATTTCAGATTGGGTCACAACAAAACAACTTCACAAATTGGAAAATTTTACAGTCTAGCAAAGAAGAGCAATCAGTTTCAAAATTCTTGAGCTTCCTAACTTATTTCTCCAGGTTTTCATCTAGCATTCAACCTATTTTTGGGTCTCACAAAGTCGATCATTGCTTCACATCTTGCATTACATTCACATTTGTCTAAACTTGAGTCAAAAGGTCACTTGCTTGTCCTCATCATACTTTGTCAACACATTACATACAACAACATTTTGCTAAGTGGTCCCTCATCAAGGTCTATCGCCTTTGGGTCTCATTTGGTCTTACTTAGAGTCAAGGTAAACTTACCTCATCAAGAGAAACTATCATCTCTTTGGAAGCCACACCTACTCTACTGCATACATACTTTGTCTTACATTCCATCCAACTCTTGGTCTTCCATACTCTTTCCATTTTCATCTAGTCTCAAACATCTCGGTCAATACCTAGTTCATGGTTCAAACCCGTTTCCAAAAATCTAGTAGAGAAGCTAAAGAGGCTGAAGAGTCCATAAACATGAGTGCCTATGAGTATGACAATGATATCTTTTTCAATTTTGATCATACTACATTACCTAACATGGATGACTATAGAAACATTCCAAATGTTGAGCACATGGACACTATAAAAAACAATGATACACACAATGACAATATGGACAACATTTCAATACATTCAGTAGAAGTGGAAGACTCCATTATGGATCCTTGTTTCAATCAATTGGCTGAGGAAATAATGAGGAGGGATAGTCAATATTTCTTACAAAAGATGGCACAAAGTGGAGCCAAGATACCTCATGATTGTGACATGTCTCAAATAATGGAAAATCAACCTTTGCAACAACCTCACCTCAACATGGATCAAAGGAGGCCTAATAGTGGAGGCAATAGAGGACCACATCTTATGCCTGAATCACCATCATCTTTGTTTCAAAAACCAAAGGTCCCATACACACATGGTCAAGCATATGATACTCACCTTCGCAGACCATTATGGAAGCCTTATGTAGAAAATAATGCTCAATCACATACCAACGCTAAGGACCAACCACCAAAGCAATTGGATATCCAAAGGCATGTGCTAATAAGATGAGAGGGGGGGTGAATCAGACAAACTTAATCTTGCATAAAATCAATAGATTAATCCTCGGTAGCTTTAACAGATATATGTAACTAAAACTGTAAAACATGCAAACTCATAAACAGATAACATCACAACATATTCAACACTAGATTTAACATGGAAACCCAAATAGGGAAAAACCACTATGGGATTTCAGACCCACTAAGAATATACTCTTCTAGAGTATGCTCAGTTAAAAGAAAATCCTATTAAAGATTACAAACACATTGCTAGATGTGACCTAGTTAAGGGATTTCCCTCAGATCTGTTAGGATCTTCCCCTTGTTAGAGGTGATCTTGTTAAAGGGTTTCAAACACTAAATTAGAATGTCACCTTGCTAGAGGATTTACAAATAAGACTGTTAAGTCCACTCGGTTAAGAGATTTTCTGTCACTTACAAATAAACAACAGTAATGAGTATGTCTGCAAATTTGCATCTAAAATGCTAAAGTAGATTCTTATTTGCTTAATACAATCTAGTCATAGGACTTATCTTGTTCCTCTGATGGGCTCCTTACTTTGTTATTCAAACAGGTCTTCAAGCTTCTATGCTCGATAATCACTATGTAGCATCCCTATGCTTACACTTGCCTGCATACATTGTTTATCAATAGTTCCTTATTTATAAACAATTTTCTAACCGCTTAATCTCCTTGATCACATTTCCCATGATCAATCTTAGCCATCAAATCTTCAGACTTGACCAGGTTCAATGTATCCTTTGATCTAAAATTTTTTTACCTCGCCTTGGAACTTGCATACATATCTTGGAACTTGTGCTAGGGTATTGCGGTTCAATCTAAGCTGTAGATCTTTCTATCAATCTTCCATTGCCATAGATCCTTAACAAACTTCATACATGTTGTATCAATCATTTAATCATATCCAGCTCATCAGCTTCCTTCATTAAATAACGCATGTATTCATCCAATGCATTCTATTATTACTCGGTTGCAACTCGGTAAATACTAAACTTCACTCTGTAGACATTCCTCCTTCATTAACCAATAGTGATAACCTTAGGGTTTACCGACTAGGTTCCTTGCTTGGTAACATAGTATAGTATTAACCTTACAAACAATAGCATATGTAGGATATCAAAACAATCTAAACATCATGATCTCATCATTGTCTAACTTGGTAATAGTTGCCCATTGAATAACTTATTCCTCCCCTTATTCATCACATTCTTTCTGTGTCTTTTACCGACATCTTAATTCTCTTCAAAACATACTTCTTAAGATATGGCAACATCATACTAAATCAAAAAATCAATTTCTTGACATCAATGACAAAATAATATTGTTAAGATAGTAAACATCCTTAATCAGTTATATCCATAATCATCAACAACCTTCTCAATATCCTTATTGAAATGCCAACAATCTCCCCCTTTGGCATTGATGGCAAAACCAATTGATTTGACCTAAAAGATTCAAATTCAGATTGCTGTGAGATGTTGAAATTCTCTGCCCCTATCATTAGTCTTCTCCCCCTTTGACAACAATGCCAAAAGAAAACTAATACATAATTTATTCCTGTGTGAATTAATTCCTTTGCTGTTCGGTATCAACTTAGTCTTGGTCAGAGCATTTTGTCTTCAATTCATGTTCCCTGTTTTTGTTTCCTACACACCTTTAGAAAACCTCCTAAAGTGTGTAAATCAACATCAACTCCTAAAAGGTATTATTTAAAGTCATTGAATTGATGCTTTCACTGAACTCGGTTAGTGAGTAGAAGATAGGGGTAGGACCCCTAACTTACTTCTAAGATACTCAAAAGTGTCTCCCTTGGCAGAGGCTTGGTGAAGATATTTGCTATTTGTTCCTTTGAGCTAACATATTCCAACACCACTTTCTTCTCTTGAACTTCTTCTCTAAGATAATGATATTTGATAGAGATGTGCTTTGTCTTAGAGTGCATAACAGGATTCTTTGAAATGTTTATGGCACTAGTATTGTCACAGAATATAGTTACTAGTTCAGTAACTTTCTCATTTATGCCTTCCAATAGTTGTTTGATCCATGCTATATTGGTACAATTCAATGCTACAGCAACATATTCACCTTCTACTGTTGACTGTGAAACACATCATTGTTTCTTTCTAAGCCAACTCACTAGTCTTTCTCCTAAAAAGAAAGCTCCTCCACTTATGCTTTTCTTGTCATCAATGTTGCCTACCCAATTACCATCAGTATAAAATTTTAAATCAAAAACATTTCCTTTCTGGTATACTAAGCCATAATCCTCAGTGCCTTTCAAGTATCTGAAAATTCTTTTGATTGTTGTCATATGTGTTTCCTTGGGATTTGCAGAAAATCTTTTAACTATACCTACTACATGTGCTATATCTGGCCTGCTATGAACAACATATTGCAACTTTCCAATCATAGATTGATAAAGTGTCTCATCAACAGATGCAAATTCATCATTCTTTGATAGTTTATAGCTGGTAGTCATAGGAGTACTTACTGGCTTTGAATCCTCCATTCCAAATTTCTTCAAGATTTCCTTTATGTACTTGGATTGAGTAATGAAAATCTCATCTTTCATTTGCAATATATGTAAACCTATAAAATACTTTATCTCACTGATTAATGACATCTCAAATTCTTTGCTCATTTCATTTCCAAAGTTCTTGCATAAGGAGTCATTACCACAAAAGATAATATCATCAACAAATATGGCTGAGATTGGTATTCCTTTGTCTTCATCATTTTTCATGTACATATTACTATTTTCACTAGTTCTTATAAAACCAATCTTGATTAAATAAGAATGCAATCTCTCATACGATGCTGTAGGTGCTTTCTTTAGACCATATAAAGCTTTGTTCAGTTTACATACCTTATCTTTATTCTCTCCTTCAAAAAATCCTTTAGGTTGTTCAGTAAAAACTTCTTCTTCTAATGTATCATTCAGAAATGCAGATTTGACATCCATTTGATATACTTTGAAATTCTTGTAAGCAACATATGCCAACAATGTTCTTACTCCTTCAAGTCTTGCCACAGGTGCAAAAGTCTCACCATAATCAATTCCTTCTTCTTGAGCATAACCTTTGCAAACTAGTCTTTCTTTATTTCGAATGACCTCACCTTTTTCATTCAGCTTGTTTCTGAAAATCCACTTTGTATCGATTACATTTTTATCCTTTGGTCTTGGGACCAGTGTCCATGTGTCATTCTTCTTGATTTGATCAATCTCTTCTGTCATAGCATTTATCCAATCTTCATTGTTAAATGCCTCTTTCACTATCCTTGGTTCAAATTCGGATATCAGACATGTGTTCTGTCTCAGTTTGTTCCTTGTCATCACTGGATCATTCTTATCTCCTATAATCTGACTTGATGCATGATTCCTTCTAAATACTTGGCTAATATAGGCTTGGTAGATTCTGTATGATCTTCTTCATCACTCGGTAACTAGATATTCTCTTCATTTCCTTTAGCAGTTTTCTCGGTAGGACTTCTCAGTTGAACATATACAAATTCTTCATAATCTTCTGATTCCTTTGAATTTCCTTCATCATTTCTTTCTGCATATTCATCAATTTTCACATTTGCACTTTCTACTATTTTGTTAGATGATTTGAGTGGACATTTATATGCTTTGCTTCTAGAAGAATAACCTAGAAATGTTCCTTCTTCACTTTTCTGATCAAACTTTCCATTTCTATCATCTTTGTGTACATAACATCTACTTCCAAAGATTTTAAAGTAACTTACATTAGGTTTCTTATCATACCAGATTTCATATGGTGTCTTCAAAGTTCCTTTCTTTAGTTGTACTCAGTTCAGGGTGTAAATTGTTGTGCTTATTGCTTCTCTCCAAAATTTTTGTGGTACTTTCTTTTCAATCATTAGGGTTCTGGTACAATCCACAATAGATCTATTTCTTCTCTCTGCTATCCCATTTTGTTGTGGAGTTCTCGGTGCAGAGACTTGTCTTTTTATACCATGACCATTGTAGAATAAGTTGAACTCATCAGAAGTGAACTCTCCTCCTCTATCAAATCTAAGACATTTTAGTTGTCTTCCTGTTTCATTTTCAACTCTTGCCTTGTACCATTTAAACATTTGAAAAGATTTTGACTTTTCTTTTAAAAACATTACTGACATCATCCTTGAGTAATCATCCATAAATAATATGAAATACTTATCACCATAATAACTCTGAACTTTCATAGGACCACAAAGATTAGTATGCACAAGATCTAAAATTCCCTTAGAAGTGTAGGACTTACTTGTAAAGCTTGATCTTGTCATCTTACCCATCTGGCATCCTTGGCACATAGCATTCTTAGGTTTCTCAAGACTTGGTAGACCTCTTACTCAGTGTTTCTTACTTATTTTGATCAGATTATCAAAATTTACATGACATAACCTTTTATGCCATAACCAGGTATCATCTATCTTTGCATATAGACACTTATTCTAAGTTGATTCAAGGTGAAATGTGTTACCTTTTGGTTGTGTCTCGGTAGCTGCTAACTTTCCATGCTTGTCATGAACTTTGACAATTCCTTTCTGAAATTCTATTCGGTATCCTGTATTGTTTAGTTGTGCTACACTCAACAAATTGTATTTCAAACCTTCAACCCAATAAACATCATTACATTTAGCATTGTCAAGAAGTGTTATAGATCCTTTACCTCTTACTGGACATGGTGCATCATTACCAAATCTTACATAACCTCCATCATAATCTTCTAATGTAACAAACTTGTGTTTATCACCTGTCATGTGATGTGAGCATCCATTATCTATGATCCAAGAATCATTAGTATTTATGTGAGATATTAAAGCTTTTTCTTCATACCTTTCTTCATCTGATCCATCTTTGATAGCCACATAGACAACTTCCTCTATATCAGTTTCATCTAATTTATCATCATTAGATTCCTCATTAGCTATTAGGCATGTCTTTTTATCTCTTCTTCTAAAGTCTCGGTGTCCTCTATAATGATTATCTTTCTATCTGTCATCTTAGTAATCTCTCTTTTCACTAGATTCTTTGTCAGGATAGTTAGAAGCCATATGTCCTATTCTATCATAGTTAAGACATTTCAAAGGTAAATTTCCTTTGTACTTACCTTTTCCTCTCGGTAGCCTTTTGGCTAATAGTGCTTCAAAATCTTCTTGCTTTCTGATTTCTTCATAAAGTTTGTGTACCTCCTCCATGTTTTTGCGAAATCTTTCACTTGCTCCACTATGATTCCCTTCAGAATACTTATACTTTCTATCATTGTAATCATCAGATTCATCAAGATGAAAAGAACTAAATGCAGACTCAACTTTATTTACTGAAGACCCACTATTATCAAAGTTAGTTAACTCAAATGCATGTAGCTTACCAATAGTAGCATCCAAAGAAACTGGCATATTGGGTACAAACCTCAATTCATTGATTGCAGAGACTCAGATTGCATAAGCAGGTAGAAGGGTTCTTAATAAATTACTTGTGACATCCTTCTCTTCAATGGTTCCTCCTACTCCTTTGATTTGATTGACAATCTCCTTTAACCTTGTACTATATTGGGTTATGTTCTCACCTTCATTCATTCTCATAGATTCAAGTTGCCCTCTTAGACTATCCACTTTTTCTCTTTGAACATGTTCATCATCACCATACACATATATGAGCTTGTCCAACATTGCCTTGGCATCATTGTAGCCTTCTAGATCATTAAACTCTGAGTTGGTCAATGCAAATGTTATTTCAATCATTTCTTGAATATGTTCTTGCTTTGCCTTTATCTCTTCCATTGTCAATGGATAGGTACTAGGTGTAACGAAATCATTCTCCAGATAATATACAACATATTCTCCAATTCCTGATAGGTGCAGCTTCATCCTTTTCTGCCATGTAGAGAAACTTGAATTGTTCAGCTTCGGTGCATCCCTCTTATACATCTTTGGATCTTTTCCTCAAGTACCTTTAAACTTTTCTTCCAAAGTCCAAAGCTCTAATACCAATTGTTAATAAGATGAGAGGGGGGGGTGAATCATACAAACTTAATCTTCCATAAAATCAACAGATTCAACCTCGATAGCTTTAATAGATATATGTAACCAAAACTGTAAAACATGCAAACTCATAAACAAATAACATCACAACATATTCAACACCAGATTTAACGTGGAAACCCAAATAGCGAAAAACCATTGTGGGATTTCGGACCCACTAAGAAATATACTCTTCTAGATTATGCTCGGTTAAAAGCAAATCCTGTTAAAGATTACAAACACATTGCTAGATGTGACCCAGTTAAGGGATTTCCCTCAGATCTATTAGGATCTTCACCTTGTTAGAGGTGACCTTGTTAAAGGGTTTCAAACACTCAATCAGAATGTCACCTTGCTAGAGGATTTACAAATAAGACTGTTAAGTCCACTCAGCTAAGAGATTTTCTGTCACTTACAAATAAACAATAGTAATGAGTATGTTTGCAACTTTGCATCTAAAATGCTAAAGCAGATTCTTATTTGCTTAATACAATCTAGTCATAGGACTTATCTTGTCCCTTTGATGGGTTCCTTACTCTGTCATTCAAACAGGTCTTCAAGCTTCTATGCTCGGTAATGACTATGTAGCATCCCTGTGCTTACACCTTCCCGCATTCATTGTTTATCAATAGTTCCTTATTTATAAACAATTTGCTAACCGCTTAATCTCCTTGATCACATTTCCCATGATCAATCTTAGCCATCAGATCTCCAGACTTGACTAGGTTCAATGTATCCTTCGATCTGAAAATGTTTTACCTTGCCTTGGAACTTGCATACATTTCTTGGAACTTGTGCTAGGGTATTGCGGTTCAATCTGAGCTATAGATCTTTCTATGGATCTTCCATTGCCATAGATCCTTAATAAACTTCATACACGTTGTATCAATCATTTAATCATATCCAGCTCATCAACTTCCTTCTTTAAATAACACATGTATTCATCCAATGCATTCTGTTATTACTCGGTTGCAACTCGGTAAATACTAAATTTCACTCGGTAGACATTCCGCCTTCATTAACCGATAGCAATAACCTTAGGGTTTACTGACTAGGTTCCTTAGGGTTTATCGACTAGGTTCCTTGATCAGTAACATAGTATAGTATTAACCTTACAAACAATAGCATATATAGGATATCAAAACAATCTAAACATCATGATCTCATCATTGTCTAACTCGGTAATAGTTGCCCATTGAATAACTTATTCCTCCCCTTATTCATCACATTCTTTCTGTGTCTTTTACTGACATCTTAATTCTCTTCAAAACATACTTCTTAAGATATGGCAACATCATACTAAATCAGAAAATCAATTTCTTGACATCAATGACAAAATAATATTGTTAAGACAGTAAACATCCTTAATCAGTTATATCCATAATCATCAACAACCTTCTCAATATCCTTATTGAAATGCCAACAATCTCCCCTTGTCTGTTATAATGCCAACAGCATGATCAAAATTTGGACACAAGATAACCCCGCGTCAAATTTGGGGGCAACACACTAGAACAAAATCATGACATTCCTATAGAGTATGGTATACATGGACAAAGCAAATATTCCATTCCTCAACATGAATCTATACCAAGTGGTCCTTATACATATACACAACATCATTATAGACCTCCTCCATATGAACATCTGTATGATCAATATCATCCATATATGCAACAAGGTCCTCCTCCACCCGATGTTTCAAGCATGGGGTATGGCCCAAGAAGTCAGCCTCCACCTAAGAATAATTTGGAATAGAAAATCAAGGACTTACAAAAGAAAATGGAGGACATAAATACACCAAAGCCAACTTACACAATGAGAGACATATGTCCCTATCCATTTGACAAGAGCATTCCAATGCCTCCATTTCCTACACACTTTGTGACACCTAAGTTTGATAAGTCGTAGCCTAGAATCATGCTGCTGAATCTGACATTGATGTTGGTTACATCATTCACTCTTAAATACCTCTTGTTGGATGTTGCACCTGTTAGGTTCATCACTAAGTAATTTGAGACCTTCTTTCTCTTGTCAGGTTTGTTACCGGTGGAGGGTAACCCTGTTACAACTTTTACTGCCTCCTTAGTAATTTTGTGAATCGAATCCAACCAGAAAAATGCACCATGTACCCTACTCAATACTATCCTTATAACTTCCTTAGGGAAATCTGGAATGCTGAGAATTTCAGTGAATCCTAGGGTTTCAATTATTTTGTGTTCAAGTTTCACATTATTGGAATCATCACAAATTACATTCTTATACATGTTCTTAATTTCCTCATCTCCTAATTCTTCTACGTGGCAATGAATATACATTCTAGGGTCTTCTACAAAAACTACTCCTTTGGGAATTTGAGAAAAAGAACCAACATTATCATCCTTCTTTGCTATTTTGGTAACTAACTAAAAGATGGGCCTAGGGTTCTTGATTGCTTCCACTATTGTAGGGTTTTCTATGAATTCAAGTACAAAGGAAGATGTCATGATTATAAATACCTTTTTCTACCTTAGGTATGATTGATTGCTGAATTACTTTGCTTCTTTTCTCAAAATGCCTTAGCTCTGGAAATTTCATGCTCTTTGAATGTTTGAATGCTCGGTGAAGTAAAATGGAGCCAAAAACACTGATTTATAATGTCAATTTGCCAATTACCACATTTAATGCATGTCGGTTAAGTAATCACTTAACTTTATCTACTGGTATAGAAGTAGTTTCAACTTCTTACCATCAACTGAGGGAATAATAGCATGTTTCACATTTGTTTGCCAAACCCTCAAGGGAATTTTCTTCAGTTGGATGAAGAGTCTCCTATCGGTGGAGTACTACTCTATTCTACCGGTGGAGGAGTATTCCTTTCAACATTCAGTTCTAATTTCTTGATCCATTGTTTTGAAAATTCATGCTTAACTTCTTCAACTTTTTCTTTTCCTTTCAAACTAGGACCTTTGTTATTTACCGGTGAGGACTTGCTTCTACAAAATTTAGCAATATGTCCAATTTTATTACATGCATAACAAGTCACATTATTTTTCTAAATAGCCTTTCCATATCCTATGCCGGTTTATGTTCTGCATTGATTAGATAAGTGTCCAAATCTTCCACAAACATAACATCTCACATTAATTCTGGAATTTTTAGAATTATGACCAACTTTGTTGCATTTTGAATATTGACCAGTGGGTGTATTGGTATTCTGATAATTTCTAGATCTACATTGATTTTCTCTATGACCATACTTATTACAGTTAAAGCATTTTCCATTGAATTTATAAGCAGTAGGTTGTCTTACCGGTTTGCTCTGATCCTGTGTGTTTACAGTACCGAAAATTTCACCAATTTCAAAGCCAAGTCCACAAGTGTCACCATTAGGTTTCTGATTCTTCAACAAGTCACCAAGTTCTTCTGAGCTTTTCTTAAATTTCTCTTTGTACTTGTAAAGTGGAAAAATCAAACCCTAGTTGTTCTCCCCTCCCCAACTCCAAGGAGAGAGAAGGGAGAGTCACTAGGGTTGATGGTTTTCACTTAGGAGAGAATTTACATTCAAAAGAGGGGTTGAAACCCACAAGATCCAATCCCACGCAATGCAAGATTGGATTCTATATGAGTTTCAAGGGTTGTGATAACAAGGATACCCTCTTTTGTAAAGGAATGTAGATAGAAATATTGAACTAGGAATGCATGTAAAGTGGGAAATATTCGCTTATAAATAGAGATAGGGATATGATATGAAGCTGCGGACCTGGAATTAGTAGTAAAATGTCGAGACGGCGCTGTCCTGCAAATTTGAGCAAAAGTTGACGGGACGATGGCGCCCAGCGTGCACACGGTCCTCCGAAAAATCCGCGAATCGAAGGGGGATCTGTTCATCTCTGCACAAGGATTCTAGATCTTCAATTTCAGCCGCGTACCTGCAACCTACACACAGAAAAGCGAAGACGATTGGGGGGTTAGGGATTAGGGGTTTGCCCTTAGGTCAAACCCTGGTTTTGGAATTAACCAAGAAATGAGAAATGCTGTAAATGTAAATAACTGTAATGTAAAACAAGTACTAGTACCTTGTTGTAAGGATGTTTGTATCCTTATATGCGAAGGTATAGATGTTGTTTTTTGTTGTATGTTGTATGTTGTAGCATGTGATCTCCTCTTCAATGGTTGAATCCTTGTCTTGAATGCAACACCTAGCCTTGAATGGAGACTTAGAATGATCAATTGTTTGAAGGAATGTTTGAATGCTTGAATGCTTGAATGCTTGAATGTTTGAGTATCGTTTCCACCTTTTTCGCCCCTATCCAAATGAGAGAGGAAAATGTAGTTTATATACTTGCCAATTAGGGTTAATAGACTGATTTTCCCGACCTTAGGCTGACCAGGAAATGTTATTTTCCAACTTGCAAACAAAAAGACCTGAAGTCCCATAGGAGACCGGGCCCAAAATAGGGCCAGGGACCAGGCCACTGGGCGCCATGGTCATGGGGGACCAGGGCACTGGGCGCCCTAGTCCTGAAGGACCAAGGCACTGGGTGCTCTGGTCCCACCTCCCGGGACAGCAGGGTGCAAGGAGGATCAGGCCAGGGTGCTGGAAAAATGCAGTTTTTGATGTCATGAACAAGTTTCGGGGTCTCCATTTAGGTTCAGTGTTGCGTCACCATCGTGAAGACCCAAATGCGGTCGAAATTGCAAGTGTCACAATTTTAGGATGCTACATTTAGCCCCCACTTTAGCGGGAGTATAAGCGTACGCTCATACTTCCGGTAAAGTACAAGGAAACAACATTGAAAAAACTTTCACCACGTCAAGGAGGCAAGATACACCAAGCCCCCAGTGGACTAAGGATCTTACGACTTCGATTGACAAAGTAAAAGGGAAGATCATGAGGGAGAACCATGACTGTCAGTAGTAAGGTTCCCTCACTATGAGTCATGCAAGAAAGATATCAAAAATTTTCAAGACAAAGCTAAATTTGTCAAGAAATTTTCAAGTATCTTGAAAAGATATGAACGGGATGTATGCCCCCCTATGTTAAAGCGATTGCACATGCCTCACCGGGGGTGATTGCTTTAAGGTAGTGATACATATAAGAAATGAGAAAGGAGCACGTTATCACAAGGATTTAGCCCCCAAGTGTGAGATAAGCCCAAGGATAATAGACACAAAACACAAAGCACAAGGTGACTTCACTTTCCTCGGGGTCAGTATGCTGTATGATTATTCATGTATATCATATGTATGTATGCATAATTGTTCTTCATTCCCCAATCAAGGAAGGTCACCTAGAAGAAGGGAACACCTGTGTCTTTTGAGTCAACATGAGAGAGACCAAAAGAGATCTCAATGTTTTGCATCGTCCTCAAGTAGACAACACTAAGGACAACAAATAGAAGAATGAGAATAACATATAGAAGAAGTAACAAAAGAAATAGAGGAGGAGAGAATCTGCTATGCTAATGAAACTAGTCTAGCACGTCATCTACCCCCCGATCTTGCTGATCAACGTTTCGGGAAGGCAGGGAACATGCTAGAGGAGGAACATTCAACACAGCAGATGGAGCTATCACAAGATCCAAACAAGGACTATGTTCATGTTTCAAGCCACGTTGTTCTTGTCTAGGAGCTAGGATAAGTGCTTTAGAAAATTCGTTAGATAAATGGTTATCAACATCAACAAGTTCATATTCACTATCAGAAGCAAGAGAAGTAACATTTTCATCTATATCATCATCAAGATTTATAAAAATAGGATCTTTAACTCTCACAGGATCAAGACCATCATGCATCTTATGTTTAGGAGATTTCGGCTCAATTTCCGGCTGAGGAGAAAATGGAATAATACTAGTTGATGGTGTTTTTGGGGATTGCAAAGTTTGAGCTCTAAGACGATGCTTTCATCGGCGTTCTCGTGCAGAACGATTTCTTCTAGTCTTAGTAGGGAGTTGAGAAGATTGAGGAGGAGGAATGTTCTCATCCTTATCACTTGGGTGTTTAGGTTGTGGTCTCTTAGGCTAAAAAATAGGAGAAGAGGAAGGTCTCTTCTCTCCATAAGAGGAAGGAGGAGGAACTGCTCCATATAAGGGAGGAATATTTGGTTTAGGAAGGAGACCAAGTCCATCATGACGAGGAGGGATAGGTCTACTTTTGGGAAGTTTATTAGATATAGGCATAGTCACATCCATAGGAATGGGTGAGGAATCTTCTTGAGGAAAGACATTAGTTTTATCTTTCAAAGGAAGAACTTCCTTCTCAAGAATGATAGGAATATCAAGTTTGGGTGTTCTAGGTTCACTTAGAGAAAGGATCATATCTTTTTTCCACTTTTGATAAGATTTGAAAAGATGATCACTTCGCGGAGGAAGAGATTGGAATTGTTTAGGCCAAAAGTAATCAATAGGAACGCTAGAAGTTCTTTCAGCTGGTTTAAAGAGACTATGATTGACAGTAACAACTTCACCATTATGGGGAAATTTCAAACACTTGTGAATAGGAGAAGCAATAGCTTTCATGGAAGATAGCCAAGGATAGCCCAGCTTCACACAAAATTGTTCGGAAGATGGAATAATAGCAAAGTTCACATCAAGGGATCTGTTATGAACTTCAATAGGTAATGTAATAGAACCAATTGCAGGAGAAGAAAATGAATCAAATAATTTCACAACCACATCTGTTTCATCATAGATTACTTGATTCAATTGCAAAGTAAAAAGAAATTCTTCAGTAATGATATTAACCATACAAGAAGGATCAATAAGCACTCCACGGCAAGGTGTTTTTTTTACTTTTGCAACTATATATAAAGGACCATCAGGTGCCCTGATAGTTTCACTAGAATCAAAGGTGATGGAAAGTTCTCTAGGGATTTTCTGCTGCTCCACAAAGTTAATCACATTCGGAGTCATAGACACAAGATCATCAGGTGAGACAGAGGAATCAGTAGTATCAATCGCATTAGAGGTATGAGAAGGCAATGGATCAGTAAAAATCTGAAGATTTTGGTTAGGAGGAGCTACAGATGTATTGCCTTTATCATTCACTCCAGAAACAGAGATAGTATTATTATCAATCAAATCTTGAATTTTCCCCTTTAAAGAAAAACATTTTTCAGTATCATGCCCAGGTTGACGATGAAATTGACAGAAAGATTTGTTATCAAAATAGGGTGAGTTAATCTTTGCAGGATCAATTTGCCTTATAGGAGGAAGAGTAATCACATTTTGTTCCAATAGCTTATTCATAATACTATGCAATGATTCATTCAAAGGAGTAAACTTTCTTTCTTTCTTGAAAAACTTAGAAATAGGAGACACACCTGATGCTGCATTCACATTGTTGTTGATGATGTTTTCATTGATTTTAATGGACTCTCTATTCGGTTTAAACTTCCCAAATGGTTGTTGACTACTATCACCCTTATCACTCGGAGCCATAGGATGTGATTGTTCCATTTGACTCACAGTCAGTTGATAATTGTGAAGAGTTGCGCACAACTATTGGAAAGAAGTAAACTCAGAAAACAAGAGTTTGTCTCGAATATCTTTTTGTAAATTAGAAATAAAGATTCTTTGAATATCATTGTCAGGCATTGGAAAAGAAATTTGAGCATACAAATGCTTATATCTACCAATGAAATCAGTCACTTTTTCTTTAACACCTTGTTTACAATGCATTAAATCAATCAAAGTAACTTTAGGACTTATATTGTTTTGAAATTGTTGAATGAAAGCATTTGCAAGTTGTTCAAAAGAAGTAATAGAATAGGAAGGCAACAAGCAATACCATTGTAGGGCTTTGTCTCTTAATGTTCTAGTAAACAGTTTTGCAAGCAACCTTTGGTCATAAGCAAAATCAGTACATATTGTTTGAAAGGTCTTAACATGTGTTAGAGGATCACCCTTACCATTATAAAGTTCCAAGTGCGGAATTTCAACATGTTTAGGTGGAATAGCTCGAACAATGTCAAGAGAAAGTGGGCTCGCAACATCAAATGTGGGCACACTAAACTTAGATTGATTCATAGAGGCAATTTGTTGCTGTAAAGAAGAGATAGTTTGTGCAAGATTGTTAATGGTCGCTTCAGTCGAAGAGTTCATATTAGATGTGTTAGATTGTGATGGAGGTGTTATGTTATTGAAAGAAGGTAGAGAGTAAGGTGGTGGGACACTATGATAGTTAGTCATAGGAGATGATTGGACAGGAGGAACACTACAAGAAGGAATGGAAGGGTTAAATGAATTGCCCCCTTGCGTCATGTTCATTTGTGGAGATGTAATAGGGACACTCATTGAAGGAATGAATGAAGAAGTTGGATTGAGTGAAGGAATAGGGTTAATTGAAGAAGAAGGATTGCCCCCATGATTAGTGATCATAGGAGGAATGTCTTGTATTGAAGTAGTCATTATGTTTGATGTAAAAGTAGGTATACTAGCAATAGGAGTCGTCAAAGGAATAGAATGATTAACTTGAATAGGAGGTTGTGTATACCCTAAGGTTTCGGCACAACTCTTCATAGGAATCACATTTGAATCCACAATGTGTGCAATACCATGCAAAATATCAATTCCATTCTTATCACTTTGAAGCATACGTTTTAGACCCTCAATTAAAGGAAGAGCTTGACTATCAGGGTATTCTTGAGACATCCATTGTCGAAAATCGTCAAATTGGTTATCCAATTTTGAAAGTTGTTCTACAGAAACCTCATGGAGAGCTTCTTCATCATTAAGAGGATTAGAGGAATTACCCATGTCCTCGTTAAAAAGACCATTCAAATTAGGTTCCATCTCCTCAGTAATTAAACCTTGGAAGGACTTAATTCTAAGGCTTCATCTAACGGGAATAGTGTAAGTAGGGCTTATTGTTGTAAAACTCATGCACTAGAGAGAGAGAGAAGATTTTGAATTTTAGAGGTAGCAAATTTCAGTAAAACCAACCAATCTTCTAGATTTAAGCTGTTAAATACAATCAGGACAATCTCCCGAAATTTCGGAAAAAATGTCCGGGACCGTGGCGCTCGGGGTGCACACGGACCTCGCAACTTTTTTTGAAATTTGCAGGGATGAAAGTTATGATGATTTTACAGCTAACCTGAAAAAATTGAGTGATTTTACGATCTGTAGATAGGCCAAATTAAAGTTGCAATCTCAAAATTGAACCCTACCCAGATTGTCAAAAAATGCAAAATTTGAATTTTGAAAAAGAGAGGGAAACTGAAATTTTGAATTTTATGATTTTAGAGGGAATACCAAAAGCAATGCAAGTTTTGAAATTTGAAAATTGACTCAATTTCACGCAAAATTCAATTTTGAAAGCGGAAATCAAAGTTGTTGTAATTAAGCACTTAATTTCAAAAGTCACAAATTGCAAAAATTTGAATAAATCACTGAAATTTCGAATGAATGATAACACACTTTTCAGATTTAGGACTGTAAGAAACACAATTTTGACACAAATTTCAATTTCAACAATTTTTGAATGATTAGAAGCCTCAATCCAAGCAATCGCTAGACCAACTTTGACTGTAATTTTGAAAGTGTTAAAATTGATAAAATCAGCCAAAATTCTGGATTTTAGCAGAAAAATATAGCTCCTGAAATTTCGGAAAAAATGTCGGGGACGATGGCGCTCGGGGTGCACACGGTCCTCGCAACTTTTTTCCAAATTTTTAGGGATGAAAGATATTGTGATTTTATTGCGGAATCCAAAGTTACAGCTGATTTGGAGATGTTTTGATCAATGAAATTGTCGGACAAAGGTTGGATCAAGAGGGTTTCAAAAATTAGGGTTTTGACACTTAACCACTTAATTTTCAGAATTAAAGCACAAATATGAATTGATAATTTGTAATAGAAGGGCAGATCTGAAACAAGCATTAACAATTAAACATTTCACAAGTTTAATTACTTAAAAAGAAAATTTAGGGTTTTTATGCAATCAACCTCTAAAATTTTGCAAAAGATCAAACATGGAAATATAATTAGGAAAGAAAAATTTTCAGATCTAACTATGAATAATCAGAAAGGATGTTCACGTCAGGTTCACCAAAATGTAAAGCGGAAAAATCGAACCCTAGTTGTTCTCCCCTCCCCAACTCCAAGGAGAGAGAAGGGAGAGTCACTAGGGTTGATGGTTTTCACTTAGGAGAGACTTTACATTCAAAAGAGGGGTTGAAACCCACAAGATCCAATCCCATGCAATGCAAGATTGGATTCTATATGAGTTTCAAGGGTTGTGATAACAAGGATACCCTCTTTTGTAAAGGAATGTAGATAGAAAGATTGAACTAGGAATGCATGTAAAGTGGGAAATATTCACTTATAAATAGAGATAGGGATATGATATGAAGCTGCGGACCTGGAATTAGCAGTAAAATGTTGAGACGGCGCTGTCCTACAAATTTGAGCAAAAGTTGACGGGACGATGGTGCCCAGCGTGCACACGGTCCTCCGAAAAATCCGTGAAACGAAGGGGGATCTGTTCGTCTCTGCACAAGGATTCCAGATCTTCAATTTCAGCCGCGTACCTGCAACCTGCACACAGAAAAGCGAAGATGATTGGGGGGTTAGGGATTAGGGGTTTGCCCTTAGGTCAAACCCCGGTTTTGGAATTAACCAAGAAATGAGAAATGTTGTAAATGTAAATGACTGTAATGTAAAACAAGTACTAGTACCTTGTTGTAAGGATGTTTGTATCCTTATATGCGAAGGTATAGATGTTGTTGTTTGTTGTATGTTGTACGTTGTAGCATGTGATCTCCTCTTCAATGGTTGAATCCTTGTCTTGAATGCAACACCTAGCCTTGAATGGAGACTTAGAATGATCAATTGTTTGAAGGAATGTTTGAATGCTTGAATGCTTGAATGCTTGAATGTTTGAGTATTGTTTCCACCTTTTTCGCCCCTATCCAAATGAGAGAGGAAAATGTAGTTTATATACTTGCCAATTAGGGTTAATAGACTGATTTTCCCGACCTTAGGCCGACCAGGAAATGTTATTTTCCAATTTGCAAACAAAAAGACCCGAAGTCCCATAGGAGACTGGGCCCAAAATAGGGCCAGGGACCAGGGCGCTGGGCACCATGGTCATGGGGGACCAGGGCACTAGGCACCCTAGTCCTGAAGGACCAGGGCGCTGGGTGCCCTAGTCCACCTCCTGGGACAACAGGGTGCAAGGAGGATCAGGCCAGGGTGCTGGAAAAATGCAGTTTTTGATGTCATGAACAAGTTTCGGGGTCTCCATTCAGGTTCAGTGTTGCATCGCCATTGTGAAGACCCAAATGTAGTCGAAATTGCAAGTGTCACAATTTTAGGATGCTACAGTACTGATTTGCAGTATCCAGTTCTCTTTCTAAGATTTCTTTCTATCTCATAAATTCATTGGAGTCATTCTGTGTATGCATCAGATCTGTCTTCAACAAATCATTTTCATAGCTAAGTCTTGTGTTCTTATTTGCAACATCACTTAGTCTTCTAGTCAAATCTTCTTCATTCTTCTTTCTATCTTCAATTTCCTTACAAAATCTCATAGTCATATCTTGCATCTCATTTTTTATTATCATGTTTCTTGTTTCAGCTTGCTTACCAGATCAGTAAGAGTTTCCTTTTCATCATTCTCATTTTGCATCTTTTCACAAAGTTCTCTTCTCTTGTTTCTTGCAATGGTAAAATTCTCTTGAAGTGCTTGAATAATTTCCTGAGCAGCCTTTAGATCATCTTCAAGTTTGATATTTTTCAAATTTTTTGTATCATGGTCTGAGAGAGCTCCTTCTAACTACTTCATCAAGTTTTCCATCTCTACCGATGTCAAGATCTTCCTCAAGTTGTTAGGCTTATGAAAATAGAGGACCAAGCTCTGATACCAATTGTTAAGATTCCAAAAGATACTGAGAGGGGGGGGGGGGTGAATCAGTATCTAACTGGTTAATAGATTTTCTTGACTTAAAACATGTAGAGCATATTAATATTGTATACTGGTAAATAGAAAGTAATGCAATAAACAGAGATGAAAGAAACCACATGAAAAACACACCATAACACAGTAGTTTAATGAGGAAAGCCAGTGTCGAAAAAACATCGGTGGGATTTGTGATCCACAATATTCACTTACTGGCCAATAAGAGAATATTACTGCTACAAGAGGGGCCTGCACATGCAGGAAGGCCAAGTGCCTAGAGCTCACTGCTCAATTACAAAATGGGAAGTCTCACTGACTTACAAAATGGATTATATTAATCCAATGTCTTGTACTGCTTCAAAATAGCATCTACTATGCCAGATCTAGTACCATTTTATAGCTCTGCTTCATACATAAACCCTTAACCTATAATTCACATAATAGGTCTGCCATAATTCACCCAATTACGTTCCTCCATAATCACATAATACCTACAATGAACTCTCTTATATATACGAGTCATTTTACAACTTGCCAAGTTGGCTTACAATGATTTTACAATAATAAAATAAATATATTATCAACAAAATTCTTGTCGGCCTCTGTGCCGGTATGCTTCCTTTCACTGTCGGTGTTGGTGGTCTGTGTGCTGGTGTAAAGTCTGACTTTGCTAGTGCCGGTAGATTATGTTTCTGGTGTCATAGGATTGTAAGGTTGCCATCAATGACAAAACCTTCAATCACCTACAATGTCTCATTGGAGTGTGCATTTTCCAACATTATCAGTATAGAAAAGGGGGAAATCTAAAAATTGTTTGGGTTGCATACTGTATTGCTATTAAAATTTCTTGGTTAAGGGAATAGATAGTTAAAATGAGGTCAGTGCTACCAAAGCTTGACCGAACCTCATGTTTAGTGAGTATCTTGCCGAAAATGGAAGACACCTCCTTACTTCATGTAGATTTGGGGGATTTTCTTGAAAGGACTAAGAACCCTCAGGCTAGTTCATTAATGGAGAAGATAGTTAAGAGTGGTCTTGTGGAAGCTACTGCATTCCTGCTCATCGTGCCATGTCCATATTTAGTGTTGGCTTGTATGAACGAATATGACTCTAAGAACAGGTGTATCAGAACTAGTGATGGTGAGGTGTTAGTCAGTATTAATAGGGAAATAGTGATGGCGACAATGGGTATTCCACATAAAAGGAGTATGAGGATTGGACCATTGGAAATTCATACACCTATTTCTCTAAGAAGAAGAGAAATTATAGAAATGTAATTGTAAGAAATTGTCTCTTGAGGGTTCAGAAAGGAGGATCATGACTACCCAAACCCCTAACCAGATAACACCTCATCATAGAGGTGTGGGACATTTTTGTGCTTTCTACCAGAGTAAAGGGGAATTCACATTCCTTCTACTAGGAAGACTGGATGTACTTTTTTGTCCAAGTGGTTCTATCTGGTGATAGATTCCTTGATTGATCTCAGGTAATTGCGAAGAGACTTCACGAAGGACTAAGTAATTTTGTGGGGATGACTGGGTTTTACATGTCTTCTTACCTGTTTTATATTTCATCTTGCACAAGAGATTGGCCTGAATTACCCAATCAACCATGGATTGATGGAGTGAGGGTTTACAATTATTACCCTTTGTTGCAACAATAGAGATATGTTGAACAAATTGACAGATGGAATAGAGTCTTTGCGGGAAGACTGGCCTTTAAACTTCAGGGTGATGCAAACAAGAGAATGTCCGTTGAGGCTATGGAAT